>NC_045554.1:21095846-21716783 GCF_009769535.1 Thamnophis elegans
AGGGAAAGAGGGGAGAGAAGTCAAGGCTTGTCGGGATAAGAAGCATAAAATTTCTGGAGTAAGCGGGGCGCACGAACGTGGGACTTATCAACCCATTCCGTGTGGGAGGGGGGAAAATGTTTCCAAGCCACAAGGTATTGGATGCGATTACGGTGCCGACGGGAATCAAGAATGTCACGAATTTCAAAATGATGTTCCCCATCCACAAGTAACGGAGCAGGCGGAGGGTCATCTGTGGGCCTTAGGTTGGACACCCGAACAGGTTTGATGAGGTTAATGTGGAACACTGGGTGGATACGGTGGAGATGCTTGGGCAATTGCAAACGAACAGAAACAGGATTGATAACCTTCACAATTGGGAAAGGGCCAACATACTTGGGACCCAATTTCTTCGATTTTTGTGTAGTATGCAAGAATTTTGTGGACAAATACACTAAATCTCCAACGTGGTACTCATAGGGCTGAGAGCGTTTCTTATCAGCCTGCTTCTTATGAGCCTTATGGGCAGCGTCCAAGGTGGAAAGAGTCAGGGGCCAAAGGCGACTGAGACGCTCACTCCAGTCTGCAACGGAAGGAACCTGAGGCTGGGCCGTAGGCAGTTCGGGAATAGGAACAAAATCCTGGCCGTAAACGACCCGGAAAGGGGTGAAGCCCGTACTGGAGTGAACCGAATTGTTATAGGCCACTTCAGCATGCGGTAACAAGTCAACCCAATCGTCCTGTTGATAATTGATAAAACAACGTAATATTGTTCAAGGACGGAATTAGTACGTTCACAGCCGCCATTAGTCTGAGGATGGTAGGCGGAGCTAAGGCCTTGGGGCGGAACCAATGCGTGCGAGGAACTCCTTCCAAAATTAGATGTGAATTGGACTCCACGATCGGAGATAATACGGTCGGGAACCCCATGTAACCGGTAGATGTGGGAAAGAATAATTTAGCCAACTCCTTGGCGGAAGGAATTTTGTGGCAAGGCACGAAATGAACTTGCTTGGAAACAAATCAGTGACCACCCAGATGACGGTGTGCCCCTGGCTCTCGGGGAGGTCAACAATAAAGTCCATAGAAATCTCCTTTCCAAGGTTGCAACCGGGCGGGCGACAGACTGTAGAAGTCCCTGCGGTTTCCCCGGCGGCTTTTTGGCGGCAGCGCAAACTGGGCAACTGGCCACATAAAGTTCAATGTCCTTTTTAAAGAAGGCCACCAGAATTGTCTCTTCACAAGGTGCAAAGTCTTGACGAATCCAAAATGACCCGCCATCCGGGAGTCATGAGCGCGACGAAGGACGACAAGTCGTAGGGAAGCGGGACGTATAATTTAGCACCTAGCCACGGTAGATCGTCCCTCATGGTGCACTCGTCCCGATGGGTCAGGAACCAGTCATCTTGAGGAAGAGCCGCTTTGAGGTCAGAAAGTAGATCGTGAGGCACTACCTCCTGAGCTTTGGTCTGTTGACGTGTGAGTACCGGAGCTGCCAAGAGCGGTTGGACGATACTCAGTTTGGAACAATTATACTGAGGCAATCGGGACAAAGCATCGGCCATGAAGTTCTTTCGCCCGGGATATACTTGAGAGTGAAATTGAAACGGTTAAAATATTGGGCCCACCGCATCTGTTTGGGGAGAGACGACGAGGTGTGCGCAACGCTTCCAAGTTCTTGTGGTCAGTCCACACTTCAAATGGGTGTATAGAGCCCTCGAGAAAATGGCGCAAGTAGCGAGGGCCCAACGGACCGCAAAAGCCTCCTTCTCCCAAACCGCCCAGCGCCGTTCTGTGTCAGTGAGTTTACGTGAGGTGTACGCGCAAGGCTGTAAGTTACCTTGGTCATTGGCTTGTAGCAGAACGGCCCCAACAGCGACATCACTGGCATCCGCCTGGACGACGAAAGGCTGGTTGAGATCAGGATGTTTAAGAACTGGTTCAGCGGCAAAAAGGCGTTTAAGTTTTTTCGAATGCCGCCCTGGCATTCCATGGTCCAGTCCAAAGGCTTATTGGGTTTAGGCTTCGGGTCGCCTTTAGTCTGAGTAAATTAGTGATAGGGAGAGCAATGTTGGCAAAAGAGGGAATAAATTGACGGTAGAAATTAGCGAAACCCAAAAATTTTTGCAACTGTTTACGAGTTTTGGGAGCGTCCCACGCAGTGACCGCCTTCACTTTTTCAGGGTCCATTTCAACGCCATTCGAGGAGATACGGTAGCCCAGATAGTCGATAGTCGTTTGGTGAAACTCGCACTTAGACAATTTGGCATATAGGTTGGCAGCACGGAGTTTTTTCAAGACAGTGCGCACCAGATTGACGTGGTGGTCGTAAGAGCGAGTATAAATGAGGATATCGTCCAGATAGACGATAACGCCCTTATAGAGATGATCGTGGAGGATCTCATTAATGAATTGCATGAACACAGCAGGAGCCCCCTGTAGGCCAAAAGGCATAACTCGGAACTGGAAACAACCAAGAGGGCAGTTGAATGCGGTCTTCCATTCGTCCCCTTCCTTAATGCGTACTCTATAGTAAGCTTCCCGCAGGTCCAATTTTGTGAAGATGCGGCCCTTCCCCAGTTGCGCTAACAAGTCCTTCATCAGTGGTAGTGGGTAGAGGTTTTGAGTACAGATTGCGTTAAGGTTGCGAAAGTCACAGCACAAATGAAGAGACCCATCTTTCTTTTCACGAAATAGGACAGGGGCAGCCACCTTGGGTCGAGCCGGTTCAATGAACCCCGTTTCAAATTTTTGTCAATGAAAGAACGCATCTCCTCCATTTCCTGGGTGACATGGAGTAAATGCGGGGTTTGGGGAGTTGACCCCGGGTAAAATGTCAATGGAGCAGTCAGTAGGCCTGTGGGGGGGTAGAATGTCCGAAGATCGCTCGCTGAAGACGTCCCTAAGATCCAAATATTCTTTCGGGATTTTTTCCTCTCCTGCAATCCTCTCCTGCCCTCTAGCGGCTACTTCAGGAACGTCAAGTGACTTCAGGTTGGTCCGTAGAAGCCCTCCCGCACTGGAGGCACCTTCGAGCGAACACGCAAGCGGCCTGTCGCCAATTTATGTGAGGGTTCCACTTCCGGAGCCATGGGAATGCCCAAAATGAGTGGCCTGTCCATGCCAGGCGCGACCACAAAGAGATTAATTCAGTATGGTACCCATCCTCTATTTCCAAAGGCTCCAGTAAAAAATGGGCGCCCCCCCCCTGCAATCGAGCCATCTATTTGGCAAAACACAATCGGGGTTTCAAAGTGCGCAATTTGATGCCCAATTTTCTACCATGGCGGGATTGATCATCGATCGGGAACAGCCAGAATCAAGTAAAGCTAGGAGGGTGGCAGGGGTCCCCTCAGGAGGAACTTTTAATTCAATAGGGATGAGAAGGGGCCCCTTGTTTGAACTCACCCAGCGAGGCGATGTGTCGTCATCAGAGTCCTCGGAAGAAGAGGAGTTAGCATCTGCGTCACCCTCTAATGGCTGGGCAACAGGAGGGGGGTTGGTTTCCCCAGCGAACGCTGTCACCTTCTTCTTCTTGTCAGGGCCTCTGGCAGGCTTGTCCTCACGTCTGGGAGGGGGTTGGGCAGAAGAGAGGCAGCTTAGCCGACATCGGGGGCGGTGTGCCCGAGCTTGCCACAACGAAAGCATGTTAACGGCTGGAGGAGCCAGAAGGGGGCCCTCTTGCGTCGCCTCGTCGTTGGAGGAACGATTGCGTAGTAGGAGGGGGGAGGGACCGGGCAGCCTTCTCCTTCCGCTTCCTTCTTTCTTCAGTGGCATAACGCAGACGGATTAAGTCAAGCTCGGCGTCTGCAGCATGCTCAAACCACGTGATTAAGCGTCTTGGCAGGTTACGATGACACATTGTTGATAAATGTCTGCGTTCAACCCTTCGGCAAATCTGTCCAGAAGGGCGTCCTCCCCCATCCTCTCATGTATTGTGAGAGACACTGAACATTCCTGGATGATTGGGCGACAGGTCTATCGTCTTGGTCGAAGGTTAAAAACTTCAATTTGTTCCGCTTCTCAGTTAATGGGTCATCAAACGTTGACGGAAAGCCTCCATAAAACGGTTGAAATTCCCCAAGAGGGGAGATCCAGACATGTGCAAAGCAGTCGACCACGTAGCCGCTTCACCATCCAAAGATAAAAGAATCATTCTGACCCTTAAAGTGTCAGATTCAAAGTCCCGGCCATAAATTTCCATGTAGTAAACACCTGCATAAGAAAGGAGGGAAGGCTAGTAGAATCCCCCTTAAAACGTACAGGCAAGGGAGGGATTTTAGCCATTCGATGTCTTCGGGGGGGGAGGCTGGGGGGGAGGTCCTCTTTGATCAGCGAAACCTCTAGCCGCAGGGGGAGACGCGGGCCGAGGGGGGGGGCGAATCCTGGCGTGGGTAACGTTGCCAGTTTCTCCAGTCTCTTTCCTCCTCCCCCCTTCTCTCTTCCAAAAATGTTTGACCCCAATAATTAGGTAATTCACTCCGCTGGGGTTTTCTCATCGGGCCCCGGTGCTGATAGCCTCTCCATTCTCCTTCATCGCCCCCTCTGCTTTCCCCACAGTACCTTTGGCTCCAATAGTCAGGGACTTCACTCGCCTGAGGTTTTCTCACAGCACCTGGCTCCAGCGAAGTTTGTGGAGGTGGTCTTTGGATGAGCCCAGCATTCCAGCTTGTCTCTATCTCTCTTTGCCCCGCTGAAATTGACCAACGGGGTGGGGGGGAAGGTTCAGGCTGACTGGAAATTTGCAGTTGAAATAAATCTTCGTGCAAAGGTCGGTCAGACGGGCTGGGCTGGTGTAACGAAGGTCGGGAGGTCCTAGTTCACTGGAATCCCCTCCAGCTGCGCCCTCCTCCTCTCTGGTCGGAGAAGACATTCTTTCCCTTCTCGGTAGACGTAAATCTCCTGGAAAGGGATATATTCAGATCTTGCTTCTTGTCAAGGCCCACTCCACTCCATAATTAGGAAAGAAGACTAAGAGACTCCATGGGTTGGAAATCCAAAGTACTTTTACTAATTATAAATGGTAAGCGAGCAGTAGTGAAGCAAGATCTGAATAATATGGCGCGAAAGCAATTGATATATAGGCAAACCCGTTCCCCCCCCTTAGGATCAAAGCTCCAGTCCAATCATAAGTCCTTCAAATGTCAGGTGTGAGATAACTTCAAAAAGACAGGCCGAAGATGGAATGTGTAGGCCGTTGATACAGGCGGGAAACACGTACGCATGCGTAATCCCACCGACTGGTACATCCGAGAACATTCCTCCAGCACATCAATTAAATCCCTCCCACATACACGCCCCCCCCCTCCCCGTTTCATGGCAGCTGAAGCAACAGCAAAGCAGAAGCTGACAACAGGTAAGCATGCCAACCATATACCAGATCGTGTCCCTCAATATTCTATCATTAGTTAAATGAGTCCAATCACTAATTACAGATAATGCCACTGCATCATAATATAGTTTTAAATTAGGTAGTTTCAAACCTCCTCTCTCATGTACATCTTGCATTATTTTCATCTTTACCCTCGGCTTCTTTCCTGCCCATACAAATTTGTTGATACCCTTCTGCCATTCTAGAAGATTCGCATCTTTTTTAAGTATAGGTAACATTTGGAAAAGAAATAAAAATTTTAGTAAGATGTTCATTTTCACTGCCGCTATCCTACCCAACAAAGATAAGTGCAATTTCTCCCATTTTTTCATCTCTGTCTGTATACTATGCCAAAGTGGTTCATAATTATGCTTATATAATTTCCCATTTGAAATTAAGATGTTAACTCCAAGATATTTGACTTTTTTAACTACCTCACATCCTAGCATCACTCCTAATTCTTCCTTTTGTTTAGTATTCATATTTATAGCTAATATTTTTGTTTTTCCTAAATTTATTTTAAAACCAGACACTTGCCCATATTGAAAGTGAGAAATTTGTTAAGTGAGTTTTGCCCCATTTTACAACTTTTCTTTCCACATTTGTTAAGTGAATCATTGCAGTTGTTAAATTAGTAACACAGTTGTGACATGAATCTGGCTTTCCCATTGACTTCACTTGTCAGAAAGTTACAGTTTTTTTTCAGGTTTTATTAGCATTTGTATGCCGCCCACTCCCTAGAGACTCTGGGCAGCTTACAGATAAAAACGGGGAGGGGGGACATATAAAAATTAAAAAGAACAAACATTAAAATTTCACAACATACATACAGCTTAAAGTGGGGCTGGATAAAATCAACAGCCCCAGGCCTGCCGGAACAGCCAGGTCTTAATCGCTTTGCGGAAGGCTGGAAGAGTAGTAAGGGTCCGGATCTCCCCGGGGAGATCGTTCCATAGGGCCGGAGCAGCTACAGAGAAGGGACATTGACCGGCAGATGGAATCCGGAGGAGGCCTAATCTGTGTGATCTTATTGGTCTCTGGGAGGTAAATGGCAGGAGGTGGTCTCTCAGGTAACCAGGTCCTAAACCATGTAGGGCTTTAAAAGTAACAACTAGCACCTTGAAGCATGTCTGGAGACCAATGGGGAGCCAGTGCAGCTCGCGGAGGATAGGTGTAACGTGGGTGTACCTAGGCACCCCCACTATCGCTCGCGCGGCTGCATTCTGGACGTTGCAGTCTTCGAACACTCTTCAAGGGCAGCCCCATGTAGAGCGCATTACAGTAATCCAGTCTTGAGGTGATGAGGGCGTGAGTGACCATCCGAAGGGCCTCCCAGTCCAGATAGGGTCACAACTGGTGCACCAGGCAAACCTGGGCAAAGGCCCACCTGGTCACAGCTGACAGATGATGTTCTAACATCAGCTGTGGATCCAGGAGGACACCCAAATTGTGAACCCTCTCTGAGGGGTGTATAATTTCACCCCCCAGGCTAAGAAATGGAACGACTGGACCATCCTTGGGAGGGAGCATCAATAGCTACTCGGTCTTGTTGGGATTGAGTGCAAGCCTGTTCGCTCCCATCCAGACCCTGACAGCCTCCAGGCACTGGCACATCACTTCAACTGCTTCGCTGAGTTGGCATGGGGCGGACAGATACAGCTGCGTATCGTCCGCATATTGATGGTATTTAATCCCGTGCCGGCGTATGATCTCACCCAGCGGCTTCATGTAGATGTTAAATAGGAGGGGGGACAGGACCGAACCCTGCGGCACCCCATAATTGAGGGGCCTTGGGGTCGATCTCTGCCCTCCAACCAACACCGACTGCGACCTGTCCAAGAGGTAGGAGGAGAACCACTGTAAAATGGTGCCTCCCACTCCCACCTCCCGTAACCGTCGCAGAAGGATACCATGGTCGATGGTATCGAAAGCCGCTGAGAGGTCAAGAAGCACAAGGATAGAAGAATATCCTCTATCCCTGGCTCGCCAGAGATCATCGATCAGTGCGACCAAAGCAGTTTCCATGCTGTAACCAGGCCTGAAACCCGACTGAAAGGGATCCAGAGTCGCAAAAGGTGGTCACATGACCCCAGCACACTGCAACTGTCATAAATGTGAGTCATTCATCAAGCATCCAAATGTAAATCATGAGGATGCTACAATGGTCATGTGTGAAAAATGGTCATGTCACTTTTTTCAGTGCTGTTATAACTTTGAAGGGTCACTAAATGAATTGTTGTAAATCGAGGACTACCTGTAGTAGGTGTTAAGATCATAAGTAAAATCTGCCCAGATTTAATTGCATTTTGGTTCCTGCCTCTGCAGATTATAATTCTTACTTTATCTGTAACTTTTTCAGGCTAAAGGAATCCTGTTGATCCACACCTCAACTATTAGGGTTTCCTACAACTTTCCGACATAGAGCAACTATTATTTTAGCTGCTAAAATTAAATAAACAGTGAGATCTTCATTTTTACAGTTAATGTTAGATTTCATTTCCGACCCTTATGTACATTCTGGCATAAAGTTTTTGTTGAGATAATCATCATCACTAAAGGAAGAGTTGAATGGGTCCCAGAATTAGGGTGACTGCTTTTATTTATGCAATCTAATCTTAATGGTAAAAGTGAAGAACTGTTTTCTTAATCTTCGCAGATAAATTTAGCAGATAATTTAGTCACTTTATCAAAGATGGCAATAAAGTTTGTCTGGCATGATCTGTTTTTAACAACTCCACGTTGGCTTCTAGTAATAGCTTTGCTCATTTCTAGGTGCTCACTTGATTATCCTTTCCAGGAGTTTCCCAGGTTTTGACAAAAGAAGAACTGCATTCAAGAGGGCTGGAGCCTTCTTTGCTCCTCCTCCTCCTCCTCCTCGCCCTCCCCTCCCCTCCCCTGGCACCTAGAGCTTCCCATTCCCAATATGTTCCTCTTCTGTAGGAGTTCCCACCTACCTGTTCTCACCACACTTCTGATACACATTCAAATACCAGCAAGAGCCGCTAAGTGGAGGAGAGTAACAGAATAACAGAGTTGGAAGGGAGCTTATAGGTCATCTAGTCCAACCCCCCACCCAAGCAAGAAACTCTACACCAGTGATGGCAAACCTTTTCAGCACAGAGTGCCAAAATGGGAGCAGGCATGCGCAGGGTAGCACCAGAAACTGGAAGAGCAGTTCCAGTGGAAGAGCATGTGTGCACTAGGAAGCTGAGCTTCTGGCTTCCAGCGTGCGGATGCATGCCAGTCACCTGGTCTTCTGGTTTCTGGCACGCATGTGCGCGTGAAGACCAGCTGTGCACATGAACACCAGGGAGCTGCTCTTCTGGTTTCCAGCACTCCCGCATGCATGAAGACCAGCTGCCATAGGTTCACCATCACAGCCCTACACCACTTCTGACAAATGGCTATCCAGTCTCTTCTTGAAAGCCTCCAGGGATGAAGCTCCCACAACTTCCGAAGGCAACTTCTCTTCCATGGGTTGATTGCTCTCACTGTCAGAAAATTTCTCCCTATTTCCAGGTTGAATCTCTCCTTGGTCAATTTCCATCCATTATTCCTTGTGTGGCCTTCAGATGCTTTGGAAAATAGCTTCAGCCCCTTCTCTCTGTGGCAGCCCCTCAAATACTGGAACCCTTTCTTCAGGGTTTCAACCTCACTGCCTGGTTGCTGGAGTCACAGGCCGGCTGGAGGAAAGGAAGGACGGCCAAGCCATGTGTGTCTTGTTTATCCTAGATATTTGCTCTCAATAACTGTTTGCTCAGAGTCTCCTGCTGAGGGCCTGGCTTTGACGTTCACTGCACCATGCTCTTTTGAACCAGGTTTTTCTGGAGCCTCTAATGAAATGGCTCTTGGCTGCTTGTCTAGGAAGCCCAAGACTTAATTTAGCTGCCCAGATCTGATGGGGGGACACAGCCCCATGTGAGAACGATTAAGCAGGGGATCAGATTCTGACTCTGAGCCAGTCAGCAGTCAGTATGGTGGCATCTGACTGGATCTTGGTTCTTGTCAGCTTCTGCTTCGCTGCTGCTTTTCGGCTGCCATTGAAACGGGGAGGGGGGGCATGGTATTTGGGAGGGGAATCATTATGTACTGGAGGATTGTTATTAGGTGCTGTCCTGACCATCTATCTGCGCATGTGGAAGAAGGGAGTTTCCCACCAAGGCCAACTGTCCAGCATTCCACCCTGATGATGCTTTTTGAAGACATCTGCCAACTGACGGTTGGGTGAATTATTATTGGACTATGAAATGGGGTGCCAAGGGGAGGGGATTGAATTATACATGATATCTATTGCTTTCGCGCCATTTTACTCAGACTCAGCTTTGCTTTGCTACTCATCGTTTGTAATTAGTAAATTTAATTCTAAGCATGGAGTTGAGTGGTTTCTTTCTTGATTATTAAACGGAGCACCTGACAATAAGCTGAGTCTCATCTCGCACCCAATCTGGAGCGAACACCTTCCGAGGGGGGTGCCCTCACAGAAGAAAAAAAAATGTCTTTACACGGCAGTGACCAGGAGGAAGATTTGGGAGCAACGGCAGTTCCACCATTAATGGAAATGCTGGCCGAACTGAAAGTGGAGGAACCTAGTGTTCGACCCAGGTGGACTTGGGGAGTGGGACAGAAAGAGGAACCTGATGAATCACTAACTGGAGTCACGAGGAGGAGGCCCAAGAAACCAGCTGCTGACTGGCGTGGATATAAGGAGGAAGACTACAAGATGTCCCAAGCCATGAAACTTCTTGAAGAGGCGTGGGGCGAACGCCGGGCTCGAGAGAGTGGTGTGGAAAGAGGACCGGTGGAGGAACTAGAGAGAAGGTACCCGTTGCTTAGCTTAAGGGAGACTGGGGGGGGGGGCGAAGGTGAATGTGCACAAGAAGACCCAGCACCGACCTCTCCCCCTGCAGCTAGAGACATTCCGAGAGCGGGGGGGGGCAGACGACGTCGGATGGCTAAGGTCCCACTCTTAAGCATAAAATATGATGGAGAACCCAGTGGATTGGGGTTGTTTATAATTCAGGTTTGGAATGATATGCAAATATATGAGCCTGACCTGGATTCTGATGAAGCTAAAGTAAGAATAGTGTTAATGGCTCTAGAGAAGAAAGCAGCTGAATGGATGGTCGGATTACATAATAGTGACTCCCCTCTCCTGAGGAATTTTGATGGTTTTATGGCAGCCATGAGAAGATGCTTTGATGACCCTCTCACCGAGCGCCTGGCTAGAATTAAATTTATGACCCTCCGACAGGGGAAAAAGACTGTGCCTGAATATGTACAGGAATTCCAAGAATTGTCAGCTTATATGAGAGGATGGTCTGAAGAGGCCTTATTAGATCGTTTCGCAGATGGCTTGAACAAAGATGTTTACCAGCAATGTGTAAACAGGAGACTCCCCCGTCGCTCAACTCTGTATGGAAAGCCCGAGATTTTTACCATAATATTTTGAAGATTGGATATCCTGCATCATCTGGACCTGGAGAAAGACCACAAGAAGGACAGGACAGACAGCAAACTACACAACTATCAGATAAGATGGAGCATCTCTCTCTCTTAGAAGCGCAAGGTGTTATGGAACGAAGACCTAGCCGTATGATTACTAGGCGAATGGAGAAACAAGCTAAAAGGCAACAACCTCAACAATCACCGGCCATCGATCAAGGAGCTGCAGCAACAAGTCCGGAAGCAGTGGGAGGAGCTAGGCCAAAGGTTAAACAGGCCATGCAGGAGGCTCTAAAAAAGCTTCAGCTAACCAAAGATGACAACTAAGATCTTAACATGGAATGTCAATGGATTGAATTCTCCACAGAAGAGAAAGAAAATATTTCACTATCTTAAACAGTTTAAGAATGATATAATTTGTTTGCAAGAAACTCATATCACATCAACTGATCAAAAATATGTGATTAACTCAAAACTTGGTCAACATTTTGTAGCTTCTGCTATGGAAAAGAAAAATGGTATAGTTGTATACTTAAGAAAAGACATGAAAGCTGAATTAATTGAAGCAGATCCCTTTGGAAGATATATCGCGTTAGATCTAATCCTAGTAGGGAAAAAGATATTACTTTTGGGAATTTATGCTCCTAATCAACAGCAAGACGGATTCTATAGAAATCTTCATGCTAAATTAGTACAGTGGGACTATAGGTCTTGTATACTATTGGGTGACTGGAATGGTGTGATAGACACCAAGAGAGATAAGAAGACTTCTCACCCAAATACCAAGATGCGAGCAAAGCTACCCAAACCTTTTTTTGACATGATGGACGACTTTGAACTGAGAGATATTTGGCAAGAAAGAAACGCAGAGGAATATGATTTCACTTTCTTTTCTGATAGACATCAATCCCTTTCTAGGATTGATTTTATACTAATCACTAATGATTTGCTTTCTAGGGTAAAGAAGACAAAGATTGCGGCTAGGGTCCTTTCGGATCATAACCCAGTGTGGATGGAATTGGGAAGGGTACTGCAAGGAAGAAGGTCTTGGAGATTGAATGAAAACTTATTTAAATATGAAAAGTATATTAATGATTGTAAAAAATTGTTATCTGAATACTTTGTTTTTAATATGACTAAGGGTACACCTATGGAATTCGTATGGGATGCAAGCAAAGCGTATATGAGAGGAGTGCTGATGAATATAAATAAAACACATAGATATAAACAAGGGCTAAAACGAACAGAATTGGAAGAGGAAATTAAGAGGAAAGAGCTGGAGTTAACAATGAATCCAGGCGATACAAAGGTTAAGGAAGCAATCACCATATTAAAATCTCAATTTGACATGTTGATCACTGACCAGGTAGCCACTAGTTTGTTATATGCAAAACACAATACTTTTTGTAACGCAAACAAACCTGGCAGATGGTTAGCTTATCAGATTAGGAAAAAAGGAAAACTCGAAATATATCTAAACTGACTTACAGAGGGAAGGAGGTGTTTCAACAGGATGAAATTCAAAAGGCATTTCAGGAATTTTTTACAGAGTTGTATAAAGGGGATAAAATTAATGGTTTAGATATAGACAAATATTTAGATAAAGAGAAAATACCCTCAGTTAAAGAAGAGCACAGGCAAAAATTGAACCAACCAATAACCTCGGGGGAAATTTTACAGGTAATTAAGAGTTAAAGTTAGGGAAGGCACCAGGTACAGATGGTTTGACAGCGGTTTATTATAAAAATTTACAGTTAGAAATGGTAGAACCTCTTAGAGAATTATTTAATAAGATTCAAACGGAAGGTAACGTGCCTCCATCTTGGAAGACAGCGTTTATATCCCTGATACCCAAAGAAGATCAAGATACTACCCAACCAAAAAACTATAGACCAATCTCATTACTTAATGTAGATTTTTGTGGCTCGGCAGAAGAGGGACGCGAAAGCCAGGGTTAACAAAACAGTCCAGGTTTATTCAACATTAAAAGAAGGCGGGAGCGAACCTAGCCGGGAACACGCGCCAAGGTATTTACAATTCTAACAACCAATCACTGGCCGAGGACTGGGCGTGACCGCTGACTTCATTACCTCGGCCAATCAGTAAGTAACTGTGGCCAGGCTAGAATGTAATGCATACACAAATCCACTAATGAATATTTAACACCCCTTCCCCCCAGTTCTGCGCATGCTCCCAAGTGGAGCATGCGTAGTCGCGAAGATAGGCGGGGCGGTGCCGGACCCGCCCAGATCTCCTTAATTCAACAGCAGTCGTCGGCGGAGGTGGACCTGCTCGTTGTAGCTCCTCCCCAAAGGGAGTGCAGCTCCGAGGGACGCCTTCCCGGCATGACCCAGAAGGCGGGCTCAACAACGCAGGTAGGCTGGGCCGGGATGGCGCGTCCACAGATGTAGGGGAGGGCATTGGAGGAGTGTCTCGGGAGGTAGGAGCATCAGCCGGCAACTCTTCGATGGCGGTTTGAGCTGACGGATTCGCTTCCCGGCAGGGGGCGCCCGGACAGGCCGGGCCTGGTGTGGAGACAGCCCGTTGTCGCGATTCGTCGAATTGAGCAGTGTCTGGCTGTGGATAGGCGAGGCCTGGATGTTTGAAGGCCTCACACGGCAACCCCGATCGTGCGGCGTTGTCCTGTCCAGAAAAGTCCGGGTTGCCTGTTTCCGCTGGGAGGCGCCTCCTTAACTGATCCAAGTGGCGTCTCCACTTGGATCCATCAGCCAATCCGACCCTGAAAGAACAGGGGCCAGTCAGCGCGGTCACTTTAGCTGGAACCCACCTGGGCTCCCCAGTGAAAGAGCGGGCCCACACCAGATCCCCCTGTCTAAAGGAACGGGAAGGGAGAACCCCCAGGTTGCATGGCTGGTCTCCGGAATAGAGCGGATGGAGTCTATTCAGGGAAGTCCGCAAACGCCGGCCCATCAAGAGCTCCGTGGGGCTTTTGTTGGTTGTCGGGCAGGGGGTGGAATGCTGGCTTAACAAGTAAGCTGCCACTCTCGACTGCCAGTCGCCCCTGTCCATACGGCCCAGCGCCTCCTTAGCCGAACGAACCGCCCGCTCCGCCCGGCCATTACTGGCCGGGTGGTACGAGGCTATGGACGCGTGCCAGATCCCCTGCTCGGCCAAGAACTCCTGAAACATGGTGGCTGTAAATTGCGGGCCATTATCCGAAACAAGTATGTCCGGCAACCCATGGGTTGCGAACAGTCTGCGTAAGGCCCGAACCGTACTGTCGGCCGTGGTGGAGGCCATCAGGACCAGTTCCACCCACCGAGAGTAGGCGTCCACCACAATTAAGAAATTCTGGCCGTGGAAGGGACCAGCAAAATCTACATGGAGGCGTGACCACGGGCCTCTCGGAACCTCCCACTCCCGAGCAGGCCCGGCCGGAGGATTAGGCCTAGAGAGTTGACATGTAGCACAGCGGCCCACGTAGGCCGCTATCTCTGAATCCAACAAAGGCCACCAGACATAGCTGCGGGCTAAGGCCTTCATCCGCGCTATGCCTGGGTGATCCTTGTGGAGCAGAGGCAGAACTCGTGGCCGCAACGCAGCAGGAATCACTACCCGATCCCCCCAAATGAGACACCCCCCCGTGGATGGAAAGCTCCGCTTGCCGAGCTTTAAAGGGCCGGAAGCCCTCTGCCACTTTGTCTGTGGGCCACCCCCTCAAGACCCAGGAGGAGACCTGGGAGAGGATAGGATCGGCCTTCATATAGGCCGCGACCTCCGCTGCTGAAATGGGTAGGCCGGAGGCCGCGATGGATAGAACAGAGAGGGCTGGCACGGGGGCAGTGTCGGTCTCCGGCAGTGGGCAGCGGCTAAGGGCATCCGCATGCCCAAGCTGCTTGCCCGGACGGTATTGTAGCGTATAAGAATATGCCGCAAGGAATTCCGTCCAGCGTGTCATGCGTGGGGAGAGAATGGAGGGGGTCGGCTTGTCACCTGCCAAAAGCCCAAGGAGCGGCTTATGGTCAGTGACAAGAGTGAAGTGCCGCCCGTAGAGGTAATCGTGGAACCTCTTAATCCCGGACACCGCAGCCAGAGCCTCCTTGTCGATCTGACTGTAATTACGCTCCGCCGAGGAGAGCGTCCAGGAATAAAAGGCCACCGGGGCCTCCGAACCATTCGGGAGGACATGGCTCAGGACCGCCCCCAGACCGTAGGGAGAGGCGTCACAAGCTAGCGTCAGAGGCATCCTATCATTGTATTGAACCAGGACTGCCGATGACGTCAGCATCCCTTTGACAGCCGCGAACGCCTGCGCCTCGCGGCTCTCCCAGCGCCAGGCCGCGGATCGGTCAAGCAACCGATGCAGCGGCTCGACTAGCGACGCCTTATGTGGAATGAATGGCGCATAGAAGTTAAGTAGCCCCAGGAACGCCTGTAGCTCCACCTTAGAGGTGGGTGCAGGGGCGTTCCTGATGGCTGCAACCTTAGAAGGCGTGGGGTGGATGCCCTGGGCGTCAAGCAAGAAGCCCAAGAATTCCACCCTCGGGACAGCAAACGAACATTTGCTGCGCTTCAACTTGAGACCTGCGCCCCTAAAACGCAGAAGGACCTTCCTCAGTACTTCGACGAGTTCTGAGCGGCTGGAAGCAGCGATCAGGACATCGTCGAAATACGGTACTACGCCGGGAAGCCCGTGGAGCAAACGCTCCATGAGGCTCTGGAAGATCCCTGGGGCCACAGAAACGCCAAATTGAAGGCGGCGGCAACGAAAAGCCCCACGATGGGTGACGATGGTCTGCGCAGCCGCCGCATCATCATCCACCGGGACCTGTTGGTAGGCCTGCGCCATATCCAGTTTGGCGAACGTGCAACCCTGGCCCAATGAATGGAGCAGGTGTTGCACCACGGGGACTGGATAGGGGTTTGCCTGAAGGGCCAGGTTGATCGTCGACTTGTAGTCGGCGCAGATCCTCACCGAGCCGTCCGGCTTGACGGGGAGAACGATAGGAGTCTTCCAGGGGGAGTGGTCAACGGGCTCGATGACTCCTTGCGCCAAAAGCTTATCCAGCTCGGCATCAACCTTGGCCCTCAAGGCAAAAGGCACCCTGCGGGCCTTCAGCCTGATTGGAGCAACCTGGGGGTTGAGACTAAGGGATATGGGGGTGCCTTTATAACAGCCTAACTGGCCATCAAAAACGTCCGCGAAATCGGACAGGATGCTTTCTAGGGAAGAAGAGACAACCCGGTGCACCCCCCCCAATTGATAGACCCAGGGCAGGAAACCAATCCAGGCCTAAGAGGGCAGGGAGAGAATCCCTAACTACCAGGATGGGCAATTTTCCCACAAAGGGGCCATAAGAGACCGAAATGGGGAAAGAGCCCAAGGTGGGGATGAAATGCTCCTGATAGTCCCTTAAGGTTGTCTCAGCAGGCAGGAGCTGGCTTTGGGAAACCCTGGGGCAGAGGCGGGAGAAAAGAGCCCAGGACAGCAAAGAACGAGAGGAGCCAGAGTCCACCTCCATCCGGCAAAGCTGACCTTCCAGCTGGACTGAGGTAGCGATCTTCCGGGCTCCGGCGGAGGCTTGGTGAAGAAAGCAGTCAGCGGCTTGCGGTTGGCAAATGGTGTAGCAGTCTTCAACCCGCCGAGCGGGCCGCGGTGGTTGGCGGCGCGGCTGCGCTTGGGGTTGGACAGCGGTTTGCAGGAAAGATGGAGCAGGCAGCGAAGCTCGGCAAACTCTAGCGATGTGCCCCTGCCCATTGCAACGGCGGCACATTGCGTTGCGGAAAGGGCAGGCTGTACGGGCATGGCGACCGCCACAACCCCGGCAAGGAGCGCCAGCTGTTGGAGGTGCAGCCGACTGCGGTTGAGGTTTGCGCTTCGGCTGCGTCCTAAGCTGCCCCACAATTTCATCAGATGGATCCTCTGGGGGTGGCAGGTCATCGACTAGGCACGTTTGCGACGAGGGGCCAGCAGAGTTGTGGGTAGGCGAAGCCAATTGTAGTCGCTCGATATCGGCCGTGGACTGCTCCGAGAGCTCCGCTGCTCTGGCAGTCTCCACGGCCTGGAGTAAGGTAATGTCTTGATGGCGGAACATACGGCTTCACAAGTTTACATCCCGCACACCACAGACAAACTGCTCCACCAAGTTTTCTTCTAAGTTGGTAAAGTCACATTGGGCAGCCGTAGTCCGCAAGGACTCTAGAAATTGGCTAATTGACTCGTTAGGTCTCTGCACCCGGCGACGGAAAGCGAAGCGGCGGGCGATCTTCGAGGGTGTTGGTGCGTAATGTCCTTTGAGCCTGGTCATTAGAGTGTCCCAGCCTAACTTGTACGCTGGCCTTGGAGCGGCCAAGGCTCGGGCGGAGGCGAACATGGAGGGTTCGCAACAAGAGAGAAAGAAACTGCATTTTTCCTCGTCGGTTTGTACCTGGTTCTTAGACGCAATGAGATAACACTCAAAACGCTCCATGAATCCCTCCCAAGATTCTCCCCCCAAGCCGTAGGGAGCAAACGGAGGCAAGGCAGAAGTCATCGTGGCTTAGATGCAGGATGGACTCTTCGGAATGGAGAGAGAGACCAGAGTTCCTTCAGAAAAAAAACCTCTTCTCTCTTGTTCCACCCTAGGCTTCGCGGGAATCAAAGAATCCCACCTTCGTTGCCAGTTTTGTGGCTCAGCAGAAGAGGGACGCGAAAGCCAGGGTTAACAAAACAGTCCAGGTTTATTCAACATTAAAAGAAGGCGAGAGCGAACCTAGCCGGGAACGCGCACCAAGGTATTTACAATTATAACAACCAATCACTGGCCGAGGACTGGGCGTGACCGCTGACTTCAGTACCTCGGCCAATCAGTAAGTAACTGTGGCCAGGCTAGAATGTAATGCATACACAAATCCACTAATGAATATTTAACATAGATTATAAAAATTTTACTAAAATACTAGCAAATAGGTTAATGCTGGTTATTCAACAATTGATACACACCGACCAAACAGGTTTTATACAGGGGAGACAGATGAAAAGTAATGTTAGATTAATTATTAATGCATTAGAATATCTGGGAAAGAACAACCAAATTCCTGCTGCGTTCATATTTTTGGATGCTGAGAAAGCCTTTGATCGAGTTAATTGGCAATTTCTGTTGAAGATATTGCAAAAAATGCAGATTGTTTTTTACAGTCAATTAAAGCAATATACCAACAGCAAACAGCACAAATCATAGTCAATGGAAGTTTAACAGACTCTTTTCAATTGGAAAAGGTACAAGACAGGGCTGTCCTTTGTCCCCACTATTGTTTATTATAACTTTGGAAGTATTGCTGAATAAAATACGGGGCTTGGATGGTCTAAAAGGGATTAAGATTAGGCAGCAAGAATACAGAGTGCGTGCTTTTGCGGATGATTTGGTCATAATATTGGAACAACCGCAGGAATCCAGTATGGTTTTAATGAATACGATTAATCAATATGGTCAAGTGTCTGATTTTAAAATAAACTTAGGAAAAACAAACATATTAGCTATAAATATGAATACTAAACAAAAGGAAGAATTAGGAGGAATGTAGAGGGGGAGGGGAAGTAGGGTAGAGGGGGATGATGGAGGGAAGATAGAAAGTTGGAGGGGGTGGAAGAAAGAGGTGTATGGAGAGTGGAAGAGGTATATCGGGTTTCTTTTTTGGGGGGTATTGTTGACAAGAGGAATTGCTGCGATTATTGTTTAATGTTGTATGGCGTTGGCTATGCACAGTATATATGTGAGTGTATGAAAATGAAAAAATGGAAAATAAAAAACATTTTTTTTAAAAAAAAAGGAGACTCTCCCGCCGCTTAGAACCTTGGTACGAGTATACAGATGTTGAATGATTTGGCTAGACTCCATTACAAGGAAGAGGGAGAAGCTGAGGATTCCCCTCCCCCCCACCAAATCTCTCCTCCCAAAGGTGCAAAAAGGGAGAAGGGGAGGATTCACAGGCAAGCCCAAGCCTTCTGTCTGCTTCCGCTGTGAGAAGGAGGGGCACCGTGCTGTGAATTGCCGAGTTAAGATGACTCACACTGTTCCGGAGGGAGAAAAAAAACCTGAGAAGCCTCCTAGCAAGAAAAAAGAACCTGTTTTGAGGGGGGAGGAGATTTCTTGATGCTTCGAGCTGGAGGAAGGAGGGAGCAGAAGACCCAGTTCGTCTGATGACAGTGACTATGAGGACGCAGACCGCTGGGTAAGTTCCCGCTCGGGGCCCATGCTTATCCCAATTGAGCTTAGAGTGCCCTCTTCTGACACAAAAGAGAAAATTCTGGCTCTTTTAGACTCTGGTTGCTCACGTTGCATTATAAGCCCAGATATAGTTGAAAAAATGGGCTTGAAACTGAAAACTTTAAAAATCCCAATTGCATTTTGCCAATTAGATGGCTCTATTGAGGGGGGCGGTCCTGCTCATTTTACTACAGAGCCCATCGAAATGTGGCTGGGAACCCACCAAGAAATAATAACTTTTATTGTAGCCCCAGGGATGGACCGGCCCCTTATTTTAGGACTTCCCTGGCTCCGTAAATGGAACCCATGCATTAACTGGAGAGATGGGTGGTTATGAATTCGGTCAGCCACACCCCCTGAGGGGAGGATGGAGGATCCAGAGCCTGATGAAACTGTCCCCAAACTAGCGGCTGGAGGGCAGGAAAGAATTGAGGGGGAGGAAAGAATTCCGAAGGAATATTGGGACCTGAAAGATGTTTTCAGTGAAAAATCTTCTGATAAATTGCCCCCTGATAGGGCCACAGATTGCACCATTGATATTCTACCTGGGGTGAAGCTCCCGAAACCCCAAATTTATTCAACGACCCCTAGGGAGATGGACGAAATGAGTAAATTCATAAAAACTTGGAAAGGGGCTTCATTGAACCAGCGAGACTCAAAGTAGCTGCCCCAGTGTTATTCAGAGAAAAGAAAGATGTCTCCTTTAGTTTATGTGTGAATTTTAAGAATCTTAACTGCATTTCTGCCCAAAATCTCTACCCTTTACCACTAATGAAGGGCATGCTAGCACAACTAGGGAAGGGGAGAATTTTCACTAAATTGGACCTGCGAGAAGCACACTATCGGGTCAGAATTAAGGAGGGGGACGAATGAAAGACTGCATTCAACTGCCCCCTTGGTTGTTTCCAATTTCGAGTAATGCCGTTTGGCCTCCAGGGGGCGCCAGCGGTCTTCATGCAACTAATTAATGAAGTTTTGCATGACCATCTTTACAATATCCTTATTTACACGGAAACACGTGAAGAACATGTGAAGCTTGTTCGCACAGTTCTGAAGAAACTCCGTGCTGCAGAACTATATGCCAAATTATCCAAGTGCGAATTTCATCAGGAGAGGGTGGATTACCTGGGCTATCAAATTTCCCACAAAGGGATAGAGATGGACCCAGCAAAGGTTAAGACTGTCACCAAATGGAAAGCCCCACGCAAATGTAAGCAGTTACAGAGTTTTTTGGGTTTTGCTAACTTCTATCATCAATTTATTCCCTCCTTCGCTAAGATCGCCCTTCCAATCACTAACCTCCTTAAGTCGAAAGGAGGAGCAAAACCCAAACCTAGCAAACCTTTGAACTGGACTATGGAATTTCAGGCTGCTTTCGAGAAGTTGAAATGCCTGTTTGCAGAGGAACCGGTTCTGAAACACCCAGACATGGACGCACCTTTTGTGGTCCAGGCTGATGCCAGTGATGTGGCGGTGGGGGCAGTACTGCTTCAAGCAAATGCACAAGGAAAATTACAACCCTGCGCTTACACCTCTCGCAAGCTGACTGACACTGAGAGACGCTGGGCTATTTGGGAAAAGGAAGCTTTTGCTGTTCGTTGGGCTTTGACGACCTGGCGTCATTTTCTAGAGGGCACTAAACACCCTTTTGAGGTGTGGACTGACCACAAAAACTTGGAGGCGTTGAAAACCCACAGGAAGCTGTCTCCCAAACAGATGCGCTGGGCACAACATTTCAATAGGTTCAATTTTACTTTGAAATACATTCCGGGAGAGAAGAATTTTATGGCTGATGCTTTGTCCCGGCTCCCGGAGTACAATAGTTCAAAGCTCAGTGTTGTCCAACCTGTCATTCCCACAAGGAGTCTCGCTGCTCCTGTTGTCAGTAGGAGTCAGACAACCTCTAAGTTAGAGGTCACACACCACTTTATTTCTGAACTAAAGGGGGCCCTTACAAAGGATGAATGGATCCAGCAACATGAATGAATGCACCATGAAAGATGGATTGGCTTGGATTGGTGCAAAATTATACGTCCCTACATCCATTAGAACCACCGTCCTCCAATGGGCTCATGACTCTCGCATGGCCGGACACTTTGGGTTCGTCAAAACCTTGCACCTCGTTAAGAGACAATTTTGGTGCCCTTCATTGAAAAAAGACATTGAGTCTTATGTGGCTAGTTGTCCCATTTGTGCAGCTGCAAAATGCCATCCGGGAAAACCCCAAAGGTTGCTCCAGGCAGTAGCTCACCCAGAAGCCCCGTGGAAAGAAATCTCTATGGATTTCATTGTTGAACTTCCAGAGAGTCAAGGAAATACAGTAATCTGGGTTGTTACTGACTTATTCTCCAAGCAAGTTCATTTCATTCCTTGCTCCAAGATCCCATCCGCCAAATCTCTGGCTAAAATGTTCATCTCGCATATCTATCGTTTGCATGGGGTGCCGGACCGCATCATTTCAAATAGTGGTGTCCAGTTCACTTTGCTATTTTGGAAAGAATTCCTGAAACTGATTGGCTCCGCCCAGGGCTTAAGCTCCTCCCACCATCCTCAGACTAATGGCGCCTGCGAGAGGACTAATTCTGTGGTGGAGCAATATCTTCGTTGTTTCATCAATTACCAGCAGGATGATTGGGTGGAATTGTTGCCTCATGCTGGTGGCATACAACAATTCCATGCACAGTAGCACGGGCTTTACCCCTTTCTGTGTTGTTTACGGGCAAGATTTTGTGCCCATGATTCTTCGCGAGAAACCACAAGTGTCCTCACTCTCCGAGTGGAGTGACCGCCTTGGGGCGATGTGGCCTTTGACGCACCAGGCGCTGGATGCTGCACACCACGTGCATAAGAAACAGGTGGATAGGAAGAGGTCTAAACCCCATGACTATAAGGTTGGTGATCGGGTTTATTTATCCACTAAGTTTCCTCAAACGACTCAAAAGTTGAAGAAATTAGGCCCAAAATATGTTGGCCCGTTTCCAATTGTCAAAATCATCAACTCTGTTTCTGTCCGTCTCCAATTGCCTAAACATCTCAATCGGGTTTATCCTGTTTTTCATGTTAATCTCCTGAAACCGGAACATACTTCTCCGTTGAGGACTCCTCTTCCGCCTCCGCCCACCCCACTTTTGATAGAGGGGGAGCAGCATTTTGAAGTCCGGGAGATTTTGGACTCTCGTAAACGGAGGAACCGTATTCAGTATCTTGTAGCTTGGAAACATTTTCCCCCATCTCACACTGAATGGGTTGACGTCCCATGTTCGAGCTCCTCGTCTGCTCTGCAAGTTCTACTCTACTTACCCTGACAAGCCCTGATTTCTATGTGGACCGCTAATTTTCCCCTTCCCCTTTCTCTCTTCTATGTCATGTTGTTCGTTTGTTTGTCTGTGTTCTTTTGTTTCTGCAGGTGTGACCGTCCTTTTCTGGAGGAGGGCTGGATGTCAGCCTCTGCTTAGCTGCTGCTTTTCGGCTGCCATTGAAATGGGGAGGGGGGCATGGTATTTGGGAGGGGAATCATTATGTACTGGAGGATTGTTATTAGGAGCTGTCCTGACCATCTATCTGCGCATGTGGAAGAAGGGAGTTTCCCACCAAGGCCAACTGTCCAGCATTCCACCCTGATGATGCTTTTTGAAGACATCTGCCAACTGACGGTTGGGTGAATTATTATTGGACTATGAAATGGGGTGCCAAGGGGTTGGGGATTGAATTATACATGATATCTATTGCTTTCACGCCATTTTACTCAGACTCAGCTTTGCTTTGCTACTCATCGTTTGTAATTAGTAAAAGTACACTTAATTCTAAGCATGGAGTTGAGTGGTTTCTTTCTTGATTATTAAACGAAGGAGCACCTGACAGTTCTCCTCTGTTCCAGTCCTCTTTTGATGCAGAGATAAATTTGTCATCTTGGCGCACAGAATTAAGGAAAGCCACCTGTTTTTGCTAGTTTTTCGATGGCTTTTGACAAATCCTTCCTGGGCATTGTTGTGGAACCACCTTTTAGTAATGGAGCTTGGCCTCTCTGTTAGGTGACATGTGCGCATTTCTAGAGCACAGCTTCAAGGCAAGCTGGCACATTTTAATTTCCTTTTTACCAGCACTTATAGCCACCTAGTTTTTATCCTCCTCTCTTTCTCAGGGATAAAAGAGACATAAAGGATAAAAGAGTGGCAAAGGCAATACTAGCATCAGATTCTGTACAGAAAATACAACAGGTGATGGGTAAACCCCAATTCTCTGACCCTGTGTGGCCTTTTCCCTTTCCTAGCCATTTTCCATTAAGAGAAACATACGTTGTAAAAAGAAATAACCATCTTGTTAATTCCTGAAAAGCCAAGTTAAATTCTGTCATTTAAAAATTGAATTTTGTTCCCCTGGTTTCTGTTGTGTTTTTCAAGGATTTGATAATCACAGCAATTGTCCCAGGAGCTGATACCTGCTTGGGCCCCCACATCTCTTCCTGTGAATGGGGCAGCTGCCCCATGGTTCTGGGGTAAGAGCATTGCTTCCAATGAGTGATGGGATAGACTATAACTGGTGCTAATAGTTGATACGGGTTGCTGCCAGCGTCCTAGGTATCAACCAAGTATATTATTATTATATGGTTAATCTTTGGTGAGATTCACAGATTTTGGGGCTGGTTGGTAACTCAACAGCTCGAGTCCTAACCAAGGACCTAGGAGTTGTTAAGGTTGTTGTTGTTGTTGTTGTTGTTGTTTTTATTATATACTTTATTCATTAAACATGATACTCAGCCAACTGAACATTCAAAAATGCATTACAAATACCAGTGACTGGTGCTAATGGTTGATAGTGGTTGCTGCCAGCGTCCTAGGTATCAACCAAGTACCTTCTTAAAATATGTTCCAAGTAGCATAGTTTTTTGCAGTTCCGCTGGTGTTATTGCAGGAAACTGCAATTTGTTGATGTATGTTGTAAAATTCTTGGACATGGTGCAAAGTACCCCAATGACAATGTGTATCACTGTTACATGCTTCACCCATAGTCGTGTAGTTTCGATGGCCAAGTCACGATATTTCATGATTTTTTCTAGTTCCTTTTCTTCGATTCTGGCATCTCCAGGAACGATGATATCAATAAATTGTACACTTCGGCGCTCTACAACCATGATATCTGGTGTGTTGTGCTCCAAATGACGATCCGTTTGTATTCGAAAGTCCCACAAGATCTTCACCTTCTCATTTTCAATAACTTTTTCCACTTTATGTTCCCATGACTTTATGGATACAAGTAAATCGTATTTTTACATAATGACCAGTGGATTAATTTAGCAACTCGGTCATGTCTAGATTCGTAATCAGTTTGTGCGATTTTGCTTCATTCATATATGTGCATGTGAAACAGTTTCGACTTTGTTATTGCAAAGTCGGCAGTTTGGGTTGTCAGTGGATTTTCGTATCTTTGCTTTCATGGTATTAGTTTGTAGTGCTTGTTCTTGAACAGCCAGTATTAAACCTTCCATTTCTTTCTTTATAGTTCCCATCTTAAGCCATGTCCATGTCAAGTTGTCATCACATTTTCCTTCAATGTTTCTCAAGTGCTGTCCTGCAAAGCTTTGGTGTCCATCTATTTAATCTGTCATCCAGCTGTTTTTCCTTATATTCTCCCTTTGTTTGTTATTTTTATGCTGTTCTCTGTTTTCACAGCCTGCAGCAATTTTTCTGTACTTTGGTTCACATAATCATTCAAACTTTGTTTTTCTTCTTCTACAGTTTGATGGATTTGCAATAGCCCCCTGCCCCTATTTTTCTTGGTAGGTACAACCTGTCAATGTCACTTTGTGGATGTAAAGCGTGGTACCTATTCAAAAGTTTGTGTCTTTTCCGGTCCAAGTTTTCCTGTTCAGCCCGAATCCAGTTGATATTTCCAGCTGAGTCGTGTATCACTAGAACTACCTATGTATTAAGGGCTTTAATTATGTTTCCAGCATTCAGCTTTGATTTTAATATTTTGCAGACCCTCCTGATTATTCCTTTTGCATTGACTCTTTGACTTTTCCATTCAAGATGTTATCTGCTTCCAATATGCCTAAGTACTTGTAACCATCATCCTTTGCTAATGCTTTCACTATATTTCCATTTCCCAGTTCTATTCCTTCTGTTTTTTCCATTTTTCCTCACTGCATGGATAATATAGCACATTTTTCAAGCCCAAAGTTCATTTTGATGTCACTGCTGAACAGTTGAACTGTGTTGAGTACTGATTTAAGTTCAATGGGGCTTTTTGCATACATTTTTAAGTCATCCATGTATAGTAGATGGTTTATCTTGC
The DNA here is from genome assembly GCF_009769535.1 of Thamnophis elegans. NCBI lineage: Eukaryota > Metazoa > Chordata > Lepidosauria > Squamata > Natricidae > Thamnophis > Thamnophis elegans. The sequence goes on from NC_045554.1 coordinate 21,121,140, forward strand.
CATGTTGGCTTGAGATTATCCCAGTTTTGTGTTTTGTAGGATTGTTGTTATTATTGTTGTTGTTGTTGTTGTTGTTGTTGTTGTTATTATTATTATTATTATTATTATTATTATTATTATTATTTCCAGTATCTTCCCATGCATTGATGTTAGGCTGATTGATCTGTAATTTCCTGGGTCTGTTTTCCCCCACTTTTTTGAAGATGAGAACCACATCAGCTCTTTTCCAATCTTTTCATAGTTCCTCTGTGCTTCAGGATTTTTGAAAGATGTAGTATAATGGTTCTCAGATAACATCTGCCAGCTCCTTCAAAACTCTGGTATATAATACATCAGGTGATTTATATTCATCAAGATCAGACAGATGTTCTCTTACCATTTTCTTGCTTATTTTTTTATTTCTAATCTATTTTTGGTATGTTGGGCTTTAGTTTCTTTTTGCATGAAGACTGATACAAAACACAAGTGTTTATTCTGAGCCTTTGCTTTTCAGACTTCAACTTTGCAGATTCGGGCTCTCTGCTGATAGTCTGACTTGGTCCCTTTTCCATTTTTGGTACTTATCCTTTTTGTCTCTCAGTTATCAGAGAGATCTTTGTACAGCCATGCTGGTTTCTTCTTGGATTTCTTGTTTTTCTTTTTCAGTGGTATCATATTGGACTGGACTTTTATGATCAGACAGTTGTGCTTGCCAAGTCAAGGCCCTGGCTTGCCTCTGTCTCCAAGGCTTTGGCTCCTGATTTAAGTGGCCATTCTCTCCATCACCATCCCCTACCCCAACTGTGCCCAAGCAGAGATCAGATGTGTCTCTCCAAATGGCTCCCTGTGCATTAAGCAGAAGGCTAGACCTGCTGGCCACTCTAGGCTTCTAAGACTGTGCCATAGAGAAGCAAAGGGCAAATTCACTAGTGTGAGAAGCCATCCATGACAGAAGAGCAGGAAGGATATCAATAAACAACCACATTCAGCTGGGTATCCTCATATTTTCATATATTTTCTGTGCCAATATAATCCACCTAAGACTAGGGGGGAAAAGCTCTTTCCTTTTGATTGGAAAAGCAGCCTCCAGCCATCCTCTCTTTTTTATCCATATGTTCTTAAGTACAGAAGTTTCACATACAATAAAATTTTAAAAACAACAATGAGTAATTATATGGTCTATAAAGGGAAAGCAAGTGGTGTCTGGGGAACAGGAGCTGATTGATCAAAGGCAGTTTCAGCAGTGTTTGAACAGGGTAGGAAACAATTGATTAAGGTGTAGAAAAACTTTAAGCAAAAGAGACAGTCAGCAAAAAGCTTGGTGGGAAAATAGAAGCCTTTAGGTTTGGTTGCATAGCTAAATACTTAGCACTACATTTATTTCAAATTTTAGAGAAGAGCCCAGCAGTGCTAAACCTCCAAGGTGGAAGTAACTGTATACTAGGTAGACAAACAAAGAGTTCAAAAAGTAATATCATTAATGGGAGGGGTGGAATTTTTTAGACTATACCTTTATTAGGCCAATCCCCACCTCCCAGTCCTGCTGTGCTACTTTATCACAGTGGGGGGGGGAGCTTTCCTGAGAAGGATGAGCGAAGACCCTCAGGAGCATATGTGCAACTCTTCCCAGCAGGGTCAACCAAGACATGAAGTCCATCTCAGCTGCCCGGCTAAAGCAGATGGGCTGGGCACCTACGTTGGGCAGCAGTGATATGGAGGAGAGAGATAAACATTAAAGATGTCATTTCATACTGTGCAGGAGAACGCAAAGGCCAAAAAACCCCAGATGGACACTGGGGCGCCAGAAGACGGGACCCTCAGTCAGATGGCAGTTGGCACATTACTAAGGAAGAACTGAGTCCTTTGGAGTACAAATGGAGTTTATGACATTATATCCCCTTTCGGGACACCTGGTTGCTGATGTTGCTGTATGTGAAAAGAAAACCCAAAGTTGCAAAGGCAGCCTGAGCATGGAGACGTGGGACATGAGGAACATGGAAAGCTCAACGCGATGGAGGTGAAATGAATGGATGGCACATTGAGCTCTTGGGCATCAGCTAATTGAGAGGGAACGGAGTTGGACATTTTCAGCTGGAAGATCATAATGTTTATCAGGATATGAAAAACAAATAGGAAATGGTGTTGCTTTCACAGTTATGAAGGCTTATAGCAAGGACAGTTCTTGACCACAGTAGAATTTATGACCAAATGATATCAACTGGATTTTGTGGACAATCTTTTGAATTTGACAAATAGCCATGCCGGTGCTCCAATCACTGATGCAGAAAAAGAGGAGGCTGATGAGTTTTAAGTCGTACTAATTTGAAATTGACAGAGCAGGCAAGCAAGATGTGCTCCATGTGGTTGGAGCCCAGAATATCAAAGTTGGAAACTGCCAGAGGGAAAATGTGGCTGGACTGTGTGGCTAGGAAGCCTCAATGAAACAGGTTCTTATCAATTTCTGACAATTCAATGCTTTCTTCATAGTTAGCACATTCTTCAAACAACCAAAACAATGCCTACCTATAAAGCTGGATATTGTGAGATGGAGGGCAGTATTCAGTAGTGGGATTCAGCCAGTTCGCACCATTTCACCGGTTGTTAACTTTCTGAGCAGTTTGGTGAACTGGTTGTTGGAAGAAATCATGAGGGCAGAGAACCGGTTGTTAAATTATTTGAATCCCACCACTAACTGTATTATTACAAGGTGGAGTAGTAAAGACATGGCAATGAGTGACTGTAAAACACATATATGTTGTTGATTCTCAAGTCCCAAGTGAAACTAAGATGCAAGGAGAAAGCCAACTATTTTTCATGATGAAAGGAGAACATCAGTAATTGCTTTTAGATCCTAAGCCTCATTAATAGAGAATCAGAGAAAGCATGGAATGGACTTAAAGAAGTCATTAAGGATGAATGTAAAACAATATCTCCAACAATCAAGAAATCTCAGAACAAACCATAGAGATTTCCAAGAAAAGAAGAGAATCCAAAACCAAGGCAGACAAGACCTCAGAAAGAAACTAGAAAATGTTTCAAAGAGCTGTTAGAAGAAACATTTTTATGATGATACAGGTAAAATATATTGACTATGAAAAGAGATATGAAAAACAAGGAAAGCCTTTCCAATCTCAAATAGGTATGCTAAAATGTGACAATGTACAATGACTAACTGGTTCCAAAAAGATCAAAGAAAGATGGAGTGAAATTCTGTTCAGTAGAGATATCAATATCCAAGATACTTTAGAACCTTAATTACAAGAACCTCTAGTACTAGAAGATGACATTAGATGACCAATTTGGAAGGCTACTGGAGCTGAGGGAATACCCACTGAAATGTCAATAACAACAGCACTTAGACATATATCACTTCACAGTGTTCTATGCCCTCTCTAATCAGTTTATAGAGTCAGTGTATTGCCCTCAACACTCTGGGCCCTTATTTTACGGACCTCAGAAGGATGGAAGGCTGAGCCAGTGAGAATCAAACTGCTGAACTTCTGGCAGTCATCTGTCAGCAGAATTAGCCTATGGAGCTGTATTCTAACCATTGTGCCACCACGGCTCATGTAATACGGCAAGCAACAGAAGAAGAATCTGAAAGCTTTGCCAGCAAGCCAGAGAACAATGCAATGGCCCATAGATTGGAAGAGGCCAGTCTACATTCCAATACCAAAGAAGAGACACACCAATCAGAATATGTACAAGAGGCTTGAGTTCAGATGCTAGCAAAATAATTCTTAGGATCATCTGACACAGATCAAAGCCTTATGTGGAAAAAGGCATGCTAGATGTTCAAGCTGGCTTTAGAAGGTGAGATATTAGTGCTGATTCATGCGGGATAATTGAGAAAGCCAAAGTATACTAAAAACAAATCTATATATGCTTTACTAATTATAGAATGGTCACATGTCCATCATGACAAACTCTGGAATGGGCTTAGAAAAGTGTGGATCCTACAACATCTCATTGTCCTCATGTCCTCTACGAGTTCCCTTAGTACACGAGGCTGCTGTTCACTCGTGGTTGGATTCTGCCATATCATCTCTAATAATTTTGCCTCCCCTTAATTTATTTTGGCAAGTTAAGCCTTATTTCCTTGGAGGGGAAGGGGGAGGAAGAGGAGGAGGAGGAGCCACTGATGTCTTTTTAGACAACATTGTGGTGCACCAAAAATCGAGATGTTAAGGTGGCTGGAAAGATGAGGTGGAGAACCTCTACTCTTCTGCAGAATCTTTGTAACACGCAGCCTGGCTCTGGAGCCCAGTGAGTTTGTGGTAAGACATATTGTGAGACAGCCCCAAAACACAGCAATTTGTGCATATTTGATGAAGTGAACTTTGAGTGGATTTTACTTGCAACAGGAAAGGCATCAAGCTGTTTGTTGCCTCCTTGATATTCTCCACAAGTTATTAAAAGATAATAAGCAAAATTCAATGGGAAATTACAAAAGTGAGGAAATCACAGAGAGGAGGGGAGGGGAAGAGAAAAGAAAAGAAAAGAAAACTGGCAGATTCCATACCAGCATTTTGTATTACACAACAACGATTATAACTATTGTGTTATTAAAGCATCACGGTAAAAATCTTACCCATCAACTCAGTTGAGGAGTATTTCTATCTCTGCAAAGTAGTCACTGAAGACTTGAGGTCACCAAGTGAAGTGCAGCAGCTGAAAAAAGGAAAAGCATTTGAGGCAACCTGTGAGGAGGGCTATTTTAAAATGGATGTAGGAAGATGTTGTCAGTGTTCCAAGTATCATGTAGAATTCAATCAGAGTCCAAGGCAAAACGATCCTTAAAGTTCCAATTTAATAAAGCAGACATCTTAGCACATCTGTGTTAATCCCAATTCTGGAAATGACATCAGAATTCCACCCAGTTAAAAGTTCATGATCTTGTCCTCACACCCACAATCCATCACATGGTCCAATCTTCTTCTTCCACGCTAGCACCCACGGCCAACTGCTTCCGGTCAGGTGCAAAGGTACGGAGACAAAAGATGACCTTGAGCTTCTAGAAAGGAATTTATTATTTTGAAAACAACACATTCTACCCCTTGCTATTCCCCCACTTACTGAGAGTGTGGCAGGCCAAAGATTCTTAAAGGAACCGCTGCAGGCCTGACAGGCGGCCTCTCTTCAAAAGAGAAACAGTTTCTGGAAAAGAAAATTAAATAAAGGTTACTATATATAACTAACCATCCTTTCCTCCCCCAGGGGGACCCTTTGGCTTATCAGGGAACTTCTCATGGAATTGTTTCACTAATTTATCTGCTTTTAAATCCCAACTTTTCACCCATGTAGCTTCAGACAAAGGGTACCCCTTCCAATGCACCAAATATTGTAAGCGACCTCTATACATCCTGGAATCTAAGATTTTTTTCACCTCATAATGTGTTTCCCCTTCTACCACTACAGGAGGAGGGGGAGCTTGGGTGGATGGCCTTATGCTAGACCCCATTATAGGTTTTACCAAGCTACAATGGAAAACTGGGTATATTTTCCCTAGAATTCTGGGTAGGCTGAGTCGAACTGTAACTGGGTTAATTATCTTTTCTATTGGGAAAAGACCTAGAAATTTTGGATCCAGTTTCTTTCTAGGCATCCTCAATCTTACGTATTTTGTAATACAAAAACTTTGTCCCCCACCCAAAAGGGGGGTTGGAGGGAACGATGTTTATCAGCTTGCTTCTTGTAGGCTTTTGCCGCATCTGTTAGAGCCTTCTTCGTATTTTCCCATCCCTTCTTTAGTGTGTACATCCATTCATTCAGCAACATGGAGGAGGGAGGTTCTTTAGGCAGCTCAGGCATGGGAACGAACTCCATGCCACTGGTAATCTGGAATGAAGTTAATCCGGTACTGCTGTGGACCGCATTGTTCAGCAAAGGGTAGTAAGTCTGACCAGTTGCCTTGCTGATAGTCCACATAACACCAAAGGTATTTTTGCATCATAGCATTGGCCCTCTCCGCTGCACCATTTGTGCTGGAATGAAATACTGAGCTGAGTCCCTGTGTGGACTCAATTGATCTGAGGAACTCTCTCCAGAACGTGGCGGTGAACTGAACTCCGTGATCTGAAATGACCATTTTTGGCACCCCATGCAGACGATAAATGTGTTTCACAAACATTTTCGATAATTTCTTTGCGGATGGCAGCCCTGAGCAAGCGATGAAATGCATTTGCTTGGAAAACAAATCAATAACTGTACAGATTACTCTATTACTGCTGCTGCTCAACAATGAAATCCATGGCGATCTCTTCCCATAGTTGGCTGGGGCTGGCCACTCATTGTAGTAGTCCGGGGGGCTTTCCCGGCCGGGTCTTCATTGTGGCACAAGTAGCACAGCTTTTGACATAATCTTCCACCTCCAATTTCATCTTTGGCCACCAAAATTGATGCCTGGTGAGGTGGAGTGTTTTTAGGAATCCAAAGTGGCCTCCTAGTTTCGCATCATGACTCCGCTGTAGCACTTGCAGCCTCATCCCTGCAGGAATGTACAGCTTGGACCCCTTCCAGGCTAAGCCATCGTTCACCATTAGGATGTCCTTTTTATTGTTGGGTCCGTCCGGAGAGCTGCTTTCAGCTCGGTCGTCAGCCTATCTTGGCTTTGAGTGGTGACTTGAGCTGCTTTTTGGTGAGAGGGAGATATGATGGGGTGGACGACTTCTTCCTTCTTACTGTCATATTGCAGTTTTCTCGACAGAGCATCTGCTAACAAGTTCTTTCCTGCAGGGATGTCTTTAATTTCGAATTTGAATCTTTGGAAGTATTGTGCCCAGTGAACTTGCTTAGGGGATAACCTCTGATGGGCTAAGAGAGCTTCAAGGTTTTTATGATTAGTCCAGACCACGAATGGTATGTCCCCCCCCTTCTAGGAGATGTCTCCAGGTGAGCATGCTCCACCTGATCACGAATGCCTCTTTCTCCCAAATGGGCCACCTTCTTTCAGTAGGAGTGAGTTTCTTGGAGATGTAAGCGCATGGTAAGAGGTGGCCTTCTTTACTCTTTTGCAGTAGTACCGCGGCTATCGCTACATCACTGGTATCCGTCTGGATTACAAATGGTCGCTCTGGGTCGGGATGCTGCAATATGGGCTCTTGGGCAAAGAGCCATTTTAATTTCTCAAAGGCTTTTTGGCAGTCCATTGTCCACTTTAGTGGTTGGTTTGCTTTTGGCCTTATTGGGGAAGGCCCCGTCTTTAGTAGCTCAGTTAATGGTAGGGCAATTTCAGCAAAAGTCGGGATGAACTCCCTATAAAAATTCGCAAATCCAAAGAAGCTTTGTAGTTGTTTGCGAGTACTTGGAGGTTTCCAATCCAACACCACTTTTACTTTTCCTGGATCCATTTCTACTCCTTTGTTGGAAATACGATACCCCAGGTAATCTAGCGAGGTCTTGTGGAACTCACACTTTGACAATTTTGCGTACAGTTTGGCAGCTAGAAGTTTTTTCAGGACTTGCTGCACCAGTTTCACATGTTCTTCTAGGGTCTCAGAGAAAATCAAGATGTCATCTAAATAAATGAGTACTCCACGGTACAGGTGGTTATGTAGCACTTCATTTATGTACTGCATGAAGACTGTGGGTGCTCCTTGTAGTCCAAAAGGCATGACTTTGTACTGGAAGCTTCCCAGGGGAGTGTTAAATGTGGTTTTCCATTCATCCCCTTTTTGTATTCGTATGCGGTAATATGCCTCCCTCAAGTCCAGCTTGGTGAAGATTTTGCCTTTAGCAAAGTGGTTCAACATATCCTTCATGAAGGGGAGGGGATAGGTGTTTTTTTCGCATACTGCATTCAAGGCTCGCAGATCTACATAGAGGCGAACTCTGCCATCTTTTCTCTGAAGAGCACTGGGGCTGCTACTTTTGACTTTGCTGGTTCAAAAAAACCCTTTTTTAAATTAGTGTCGATGTACTTTCTCAGTTCAGTCATCTCCTTGGGAGTCATAGTGTACATTTTTGGCTTTGGTAAGGCTACCCCAGGTGTGAAGTCTATTGCACAATCTGTGGTGTGGTGAGGTGGACGGTAGTTTCAATCTTCCTCACTGAACACCTCCACCAAGTTCCAGTAGATCTTTAGGACTCGTTGGATCCCCGGAGGTTTGGTGTCTACTGCAGGGGCTGCAGGTTCCGGATGGTTTGGGCTGTTGGTTCTAATCGTTCCTGGGTGGCCTTTAGGCTCCACGGTTGGTAATGGCCCAAAATCAATGATCAATTTTCTAACACCACCCTCCCACTTTATAGTAGGTGCCCACTTGTCCAGCCATGCAAGTCCCAAGATAATTGACTCCTGCATTCTAGGAGCTACAATGAATCTGAGGAACTCATAGTCGCGGCCTATCTTCAACTTTACTAATTCAGTGATCTTTGTGGCCGGAGCACCCCCAATTAGGATTCCATCTACTTGCTCAAACCGAATAGGGTGGGTTAGGGGTCTTGTACGTATACCTAGCTGCTCCACTATTGACATGCTGATTAAGCATCTAGTGAAGCCGGTGTCTATGATCACCCCAACTTCCCCTTCCACTCCCGTTCTTGGCACTTGGAGTTTGGATTTTATTGTAAAGGAGGGAATAGGTGCACTCACCATTGGGTCGTCTTCGGCATTTTCAGCCTCCTCCTCCTCCTCAGCATTTTCAGCCTCCTCCTCCTCCGAGATTTCAGGGGCTTCTTCAATAGCAGGGCTTTCCACCTCCATTGGCTGCTGTAGTAAACGGCTCTTTTCTGGTGGCTTTCTGGGTTTTTTCTTCATTGCACTAGCAGGTGGTTGGCGCTGTTGTGGAACAGGAGCTGGAGCCAGGCATTCTGTTGCTCTGTGCCCCATCTGACCGCATCGGTAACACTTTATAAAGGCCCCACGAGTGGTTGGTGGAGCCTTTTCAGCTTGCTCCCTCTGCGTATGGTGGGCCAAAGGTTTTTTTGGCAGGGGTTCCGGTACTAGGCTTTCAATTTGTGTTAATCTTGTGATCCAGTATGATTGCAGTGGTGTACCAATCTTGGAGACGTTCTGGGATATCCTTAAGGGCACAAGCTTCTTTCAGTTTGGGATCTAAGGCCTTTTTGAATGTGTAGACCAAGAGTAGGCCAGTAGCATAATCTCCCAGGTATTTTCTGGAACTCCCAAACTAATTCCTTTATGGGACGACCAGCCTGTCACAATTCCTGGATCTGGTCTTCAGCATCCACATTTTTGGCCACATCGCTAAATCTGGCATGCATCAGTTGGATGAACCCAGTTATATCATCTAGCTCAGGAGCCGCTTCCTCGTGGAGCTCTGCTATCCACTGTGCAGCCTCCTTTTCATTCATCCCCTCTGCTATTTCTTGGATCAACTCTCGATCAGATGGGTATTGTGGGCCCACTTGATCAACGTACGCCCATAATCAATTTAGGAAATAAGCCAGCTTATCTGGGGTCCCATCGAATGTTGCATGAAACCGTGGGGGTGTGGGAGGAGGGGGCGCTGGGGGTGGTAAGCCCTTTTGCTGGCCCACACCCCTCGGTTGGGCAAAAGCCAGTGGAGGCGGTCCCATTCCCTGGGTTTGCCCAGGAGCAGTTATCTGGGAAGACGCCATCTTCTGGAAGAGGGCAGGCATCCATTGACATTGAGCCCATCCATGACCCAGGATGAACGCCCACCCTTGGTTCCCTTGATTCATGGGTTCAGAGTCACCCCTTTGCAGCTGTGGGGAGGTGAATGTGTCCCAGGCCCCTTTCTGCCAGCTAGATTGACCTCCCCTATTTGGAGGGGGGTCTGGTTGCCCTCCAGAAGGAGGGAGGGGTGCTGATGTGACTGATCTTGGCATTACCCCAGCAGTAAGGGTGTGGGTTGATTCATTAGTTACTGTGTGGAAGGAGCCAAGATCTCCACTCCACTGTGTAGCAATTTCTCTGCTAGGAAAGGAGAATGTGGGCAGTGCCAGGTTCCACTTAGGGGTCCCTGAAGAGGGGAGGGTTTTTATTTCACTCACGTTTAGCCATAGGAAATGGTCTGGAAGGCCCATTAGAGAAGGACTGCGTGAGGGTGGCTGAGATCTCCATTCATCAGATCTTCTGGCCATCATCCAGTCATCTGTCGGAGTTTTCCTGGCAACCCCCTCTCCTTCTAACAGGCATTCCTTAGAAGTCATAAATCTTGAGGCTTCATCTCGGACCTCCTTTCACTGGGCTCCCAGCTGAAATTCCCTTTCCTTAGCCTCTGCAGCTTCAATTATCTCTTTAGAAGGCACATAGTGAGTCTTGGCAAATATAAGTGATCTGTTATCTTTGGTTTCTCAGCTGCATTTTTTTCTTCCTCCATCTTCACTAAATTTTTGTACTGCCCAGGGTTGGGTCAGAACTGGGATTCAGTACCATCTGACAGCTTCCCAGCTTGGGATGCTGATAACTTACCTTAAGGGAGAATTGGGATAATGTCAGCCTTCCAAGTACCATGTAGAATTAAATCAGAGTCCAAGGCAAAACCATCCTTAAAGTTCCAATTTAATAAAGCAGACATCTTAGCACATCTGTGTTAATCCCAATTCTGGAAATGACATCAGAATTCCACCCAGTTAAACGTTCATGATCTTGTCCCCACAGCCACAATCCATCACATGGTCCAATCTTCTTCTTCCACGCTAGCACCCACGGCCAAGTGCAAAGGTGCGGAGACAGAAAGGTGAGCTTCTAGAAAGGAATTTGTTATTTTGAAAACGACACATTCTATCCCTTGCTATTCCCCACCCCCCCTTAATGAGAGTGTGGCAGGCCGAAGATTCTTAAAGGAACTGCTGCAGGCCTGACAGATGTGACAGGAAGAAGAAAGGTCCCTAGTGACGCTTGTCCCTGAATCCTGACACTGGTTCCAACAGGGTCCCGGCTGTAAGCCCTGAAGGAAGGGAAGGGAAGGGAAGGGAAAGGAAGGGAAGGGAAAGGAAAGGAAAGGAAAGGAAAGGAAAGGAAAAAACACTTTTTCTTGTACTGTTCCACACACACACCCAGGTGGGATTGAGATATGTTCTAGTGCTTAATTGAGTTGTTGACTCACTAAAAAAAATCTGATGATGGACTTGCCTCCCCTCCCCTCTTTGTAATTTGGGAAATTTATCTACTGGATCACTTTTTTCAGTGTCCTGCTGAAAATACATGGGTCAAGATGAACCTATTCAGTTTTGTTTTTTTAAATAATCTTTTGTTATAAGTTTTAAAGAGAACATAAAAATTAACACAAAAAAAGAAAAGACAAAAGAAGAAAAGACAAAAGTGCAGGAAAAATAAAAAAAATAGAAAGAAATAGATTCTGGTTTCCTTTGCAGCAAATTCAAGCAAGTTTTGAAAGTTATCTCCTCAATACAATTAAAGAGTCACTTTTTTATTGTCTAATTTTTAAAAAAAATCATGGAAACCACAAGTGACGTGCATTTTTTCCTGTTTCATGCAAAAAGTCTATAAGGGGTTTCCAGTCAGCCATAAAAGTAGGTACTGGTTTTTCTCCAATGAAAGAGGTTAATTTAGCCATCTCCACAATCTCTTCCATCATCTTCATTAACTCTTCCTCCATTTGGGGTGATATTGAACCTTTCTATTGTTCAGCATGGAAGAGCCTTGTTGCAGTTGTCATGTATCAAAACAAGGTTCCTTTGCCAAGTTACCTGTCCCTCAGTCCCCAAAGAAAACACTCTGGTTTCAATTCAAGAGAGACAATCGGAGTTTAAGAATCACCAGCCTCTTGCCCATTGTGGGGAAGGTACTGGGTCACCTTCTAAGGATTCAGAAAACAGCAGCTCACGTGAGAGGCCAGTTTCCAGGCCAGTTCCATGCCTGGAAGAGGAAGTTGTGACTAACATCCTAGAATAATTGCTCAGGGATACTCTTTTATTATTATTATTATAAATTTTTATTTTAAACACATAAGCACATCAAAAAAACAAACACATAACTTAAAAACAACATAGGAACAATAAGTTCCATCATATATCATACAGCAGTTCCAAATCGGTTTCTTTTCAGTTAGTGTTTTCCCTACATTTCTATCTTTCATTCATAATCTCCTTATTCGTTATCCATTTTTATGTACATTTCTTTATTTATTTAAAGTTAGGTGCTTATGACCAAATATTATTTACCTATAGTATGCTTTATATTTTTTACTGTCATTTATTCTCTTACATACAGTTATAGATATACATTCACATAATTATTCTTTTTCTTTGCCATTCTTATATTATTATTATTTGAAAAGTTATAAGGTATAGTTTAAAATGCTTTGTTTACCATCCTTTGCACCTGCTAAGACACCACCTTGTTTTCTCTTTCTTTTCTTTTCTCCCTTCCTTCCTTCTCTACTTCCTTCCTTCCTCCTCTCCATCCCCTTCTTCCTTCCCTTACCTCTTCCCTACTCCTACCCTTTTTCTTCTCCTTCCTACCTTCTCTCCTACTCTTTCTCTTCCTCCCTCCTTTTCTTCTTTTTCTCTCCCTTCCACCCACCTTTCCTTACCTCTTTCTTCTTCCCTTACCTCTCCTCCACACTTCTTCCTCTCTCTTCTACCCTCCACTCCTCTCCTTTCCTTCATCCCTCCATTCTCTACTTCCTTCCTCCCCTCCTTTCCTTCCTTCTTCCCTTCCTTTCTTTTTCTATTGTTATAGGTGTCTCTTTCAGATCCCAGTTCATGTTTTCTTGGGGGTGGTATTTCCACACCCCCATTTTTGTTTCATATCCTTTCCTTTTTTCTTTAGGGTTCTACAGTCTATCTTCCAGCTATCGTCCTGATTTGAATTCACCAATCTTGCCCCCCTTGTTTTACTCATAATTATTATTTTTGAGTGTTATTCTATTTTTTCATTGCTTCTTTTTTTATTCCTTTGCTCCATCCAACTATACCAATTATCCCATATCTGATAGAATTCTGATTCTTCCTTTCCCTGTATTTCTTTCGTTAATTTATCCATTTCAGCACAGTCCATAATTTTTCTTATTATTTCATCTTCATTTGGGGTTAGTTTGTTTTTCCACTTCTGGGCGAAAGCGATCCTTGCTGCTGTAAGTATATGTAGTATTAGATATTTCTTTTTTGTATTTCATCGGTATAATTCCTAATAGAAAGAATTCAGGTTTCCAATCTAACTTAACCTTTGTTATGTCTTCCAACCAATTTTTGATCCTTTTCCAGAATTTTTTTGCCTCTTCACAAGTCCACCATAAATGATAATATGTGCCATGTACCGAATCACATTTCCAGCAATTTGGGGAGGTATTCGTTGAAATTTTGGCCAACCTTGATGGTGCCAGATGCCCTCTACAAAGCATTTTGCACTGGTTTTCCTTGTATGGGATTGATAGTGTCATTCTTAAATTTATTCCCCAAATTTTTCCCCATTTGTCTAGTTCAATGTTATAGCCAAAGTTCTGTGCCCATTTTATCATTGGTTCTTTCACAATTTCCTCTTCCATTTGATACTTCAGGAGGAATTTGTATATTTTCCCTATCATCTTTCTGTCCGGACTTTGAATAATTTTATCCAATTCGTGTGGTTCTGTTTCAATACCATATATTTTAGTGTCTTTATTGTATTTAGTTTTAATTTGGAGGTAAGTTAGCTAATCAACTTTCATATTCTGATCTGCCAATTGTTCAATTGTTTTTAAATTTCCCTGTTTGTCAATTAGATCTCCGTATCTTAGGATTTTGTTCCAATCTGTAAAATTTGGGTGTGTCGTTCTTTCTGTTGGTGATAGCCAATTTGGGGTTTTCACATAGTGGATTTTTTTTTATTTTGAGCCATTGTTGCAGTAAAGTTCTTCTAATTAAATGATTTTGAAAGTATTTGAGCGTTTTATGTTTGTCATCCCATAAGAAATTATGCCAGCCTGCCTGCAGGTCATGGCCTTCTAAGATCAGAATTCTTTTATTTTTTATTCTATCCAATCCTTCATCACTGTCATTGTTACTGCAGTTGCGTATAGATCCCAATTTGGTAGTGCTAAGCCTCCCCTCTCCTTGCTGTCTTGCACTGACTTTAATTTGATCCTTGGTTTGCGTCCCTGCCAAATGAATCTAGTAGTTAATTTCTTTAAATCTTGAAAGATTTTTTTACCTGGATTAATAGGAGCAGTTTGCAACAGGAAAAGTATTCTTGGTAAGATATTCATTTTAATTGTTGCTATACGTCCCATAAGTGATAATTGAATATTCTTCCAATTTTCTAAATCTTTCTTTATTTGTATCACTAATTTATTGTAATTATCCTCTTTGATTGTGGAACATTTTGCTGACAACCAGATCCCCAAATATTTTACTTTCTTAGTTAACTGCAATCCGGTTGCTGCTTCCAGTTCCTCTTCTTGCTTTTTTGTCATATTCTTAATTATCATTTTTGTTTTGTCTTTATTAATCTTTAGCCCTGCCACTTCACCATATTCTACTAATTTTTGAATTAATTTCAAACTAGATTCTAATGGGTCCTCTAAAGCAAATACTAAGTCATCGGCATAGGCTTGGACCTTATATTCTTCATTTTTAAGTCTTAAGCCTTTTAGTCCCTGGTCATTCCGAATTTCATTTAATAAAATTTCCAAAGTCAGTATAAATAGCAGAGGAGAGAGGGGGCAGCTCAGGGATACTCTTGGTGTGGAAAGCAGGCCTTCGACCCATTGGTTGGCTTTATAGTGGCCACACTGGCTTTCACTACGAAGCCTCTCTGGGCAGCAGGCCAAAGGAGAGAGCCTCCTCCTGCAGCTGGGTGGCATGGAAAGGATACCGCAATCCTTCTTGTCCTCATGGAGAAACGTCAAGAGAGCTCCGCTCATGGACTGACAAGAGCAAAACCTACTTTCCATCTCTCTCATTGCTCAATAGTGCGATCACTGCAGCCATGTGGAAAGACTTTGCTGGTCAGCCTGTGTCAGATTTGGACAAGACGAATTCATCTCAGAGCTCATGTTTGCTGATGACAGAATGATTTTGCAAACAGCAAAAGAGAAGCCGGTGACATCCTCCTCAATATAAAAACGGCTGATTATTCATCAGACTTTAACTCTCCGAACTGACAGCACCAGGCTGTCTGCAACTGATGCCTTCCAGGCAACCATCCGGTTTGGTGAAGCCCAGCCTGGGCAGGCTGAACAATTCCAGTACAATTCAGTTCAACTTTCCTAAAGTAACAGAGAGCAGCTCCCCAGCCAATGGCAGAAATTGAACTGGCCAGGCTGCTCAGCCGTTAGCAGCCGTGACAGGGGGTCACTGGTGAAAGAGCGGAAGAAATGCTCCACCAAAAGGCTCCACCGTCCATCGGTGATGCTACCAGTGCTGGTGCAGCATCTTGGGCTTTGCTTTGAAATAATTTTAACAAGGTTTCCAGATGCACCACCAACACCAAATGTAGTAAGGATTTTAATCTGCGACAACATAGAAGGAATCAATTCAAGAACGCTGCTGCACCAGCCCAGGGCAGCCAAATGAAGTTCAAAAGCATCAAATGTAGCAGTTTTGATACAGCTCATGCCATCATGCTGACTTTCTCATGATTGCTCTAGGAATCACACCCTACAATTGGAAAGTAGAGTGATCGGATCCAATGAAAACTCGGGTGGAAGAGGATTGCACAAAACACGGACTCTTGGGGTCTGCAGCCACTTGATGGTTGCCCTGTAGACTCCAACCACACACAACAAGGAGAGGACTTCAAATTCACATTCATCCCTCAGTTGGTCAGAAAATATAGACAATCCATTCCTGGAACATGCTTAGAGGACCAGCAAGTGGAGCAATGAGAATCTGAGCTATTCTGACATCTCACAGTGCCAAGCGATAGGTTGCAGCTCATGAGAGTAAGGAAGTAGGCGACTGAAACTTTACCTGGACACCTATAATCTGTATCTTGTGTGAGTGGGAGAAGAGAGCCCAGAACACATTTCTACCCCAAGAAGAGGAAGATGATTTAAAGTGGTACAGAAGACATGGAGGAACCCAATAATCAGCAGGGAATACAGAGATGTATGTTTAGTCTTTCCATGCCAAAACATGATATAGGAAACAAACATGAAGAACTGGATGTCTTAATGCAGGGAGGCTAAATACAATTCAGAATCACTGAAAATGGACAGGATGGAATACTTGAATGACATTCAAATATTTGAGACCATAACTTATTTTTTAAAAGGGGGGGAGGTTGATTTGAACCGTGACCCGTCAAAAGCGCGGAGGACAAAATCGCGCTCGACGAAAGCGCGCATGTGACATCATCACAGCACGACGAAAAAAATTAAAAATTGAAATAAAATTAAAATTAAAGCAAGCCGATTCACATAAAGGTAAGGGTTAGGTTTAGGGTTAGGGTTAGGGTTAGGGTTAGGTTAAGGGTTAGGGTTAGGTTTAGAGCGTTAGGGTTACGTTTAGCGTTAGGTTAAGGGTTAGCGTTAGGTTTAGCGTTATGTTAACGGTTAGGTTTAGGGTTAGATTTAGGGTTAGGTTAAGGGTTAGGTTTAGGGTTAGGTTTAGGGTTAGGTTTGGGGGGGTTAGGGTAAGGTTTTCGCTTTTTTTTTACATTTTTCGATCACAGCGCGATGTCAAATGCGCACTTTCGTCGAGCGTGATTTTGTCCTCCGCGGTTTTGTGGTGGAACCGATTTGAACCTGTGTATTTGAGTTAGAATACAAGGAAGGTCAATGTCATTGTGGCCTGGACTAAAAAACTGGCAGAAAATCTGGGCAATGCCATCCAGATGACAAGCATCAGGGTCACAGTGGGATACCAACTCCTTACACAGCTGTTAGAAACCTAAAGTCATCCAAGGGGGCAAGATTTCCCCTCCCGTTTCTTAGCGCTCTTGCTGGTTTATTTCCCAGATTTTAAGACCAGATAAATGGATTGGTACTTAACCAATATGGAAAAGCTTTCTGAAGAGATAAAAGCAATGGGAACTTAGGGAGAAGTCAGATCTTCTTGGGGGTTTGAGGTACCACAGAAAAGTATTTGGAACAACTAGGTTTCAGTAGAAACACGTCCAACAACTAAGTGGCTTGGGTCTAAATCAGGAGAGAAAGAACCCTAATCATTGAACCTCTCATCCTGGGAGTAACATTGTATTCCTTTTGAGCAAGGAAAAGAAAAGTAAAGTAAAGTAAAGTAAAGAAAAGAAAAGAAAAGAAAAGGGAAGAACAGCTTTAGGAAACAGGTCTAGATGGCACCTCAGGCTGAATTGTTAAGAAGATCATTCATAGGAAATAAAGCATGAATGTCATTCCATTACTAGCAAATGGCAGGTATCTGCAGAAAGGTACAAAGGAAGGAATGCAGGCTCACAAGGAAAGCAAAGAACCACCAGAAGGACTTTAGTTGTTGTTGTATCATCATGTAAAGCAAGAAGAAGGAAGGCGTGGCCCAGCTGTCAAGAAAAGATGGTACAACAGAAACAGGCAACACGGAGAAACAGACACACTAAACTCCTATTTTGTTTCCAATTTCTTCCCACGGGAACTGAGTGCAACTGGATTTATGCTGTCTATCTAAGTAAGTAGGGAGATGGCCAAGTGGTCATGCTTCTTGGGAACAGTTGAAGTCTTCAGAGCCAGGCCAAGGACTGCATCGAAGTTTCATTCCGGTTGAAGTTAGGAAAAACATCCTGAGAAGGAGCAGTTCAGCCGGTTGCAGTTTGCTGGACTGGAGTTTTTGATGTCATATTCAGTTTTGTATCTTCTGCAAATCCAATAAACATCCCCTCCACCGCTTAATAAAACATTGCAGAGTCCTGAGCCAGGATTCATCCGATAACCTTTCTCTTCATGTTCGTCTCCAACTGGCTTATGAGGCCTCCTCAGATCCGGTCCTTCTGCTGAGGAATTATTGATGCTTTCGGAGGCTCCAGGAGAGGCTGACTTTCATGTTCCCTCTTTTTTGACAGATTGTGGTTGAACGAAGTTGGGAGAAGGTTTAGTCTTCCATTGCTAATTGCCTTGTTTGGTTTGTAAACATGCAGGTTGCAGTTTGAGCCCTGACAGCCAGAGTGCTATTTTTAATTGTTTTTAAGAATTACTTGGAAAATGACATTTACCATGTTAGCAGATCTTTCTTTGCGCCCACTCTAAAATCTGACTAAGTCCGCACTGCTTCCTTTATTTGGAATCATTGAAGCATTTCAGACTTTTTAACTGGAAAGATAAGAGGCAGCAAGAAGTGAACTGTCTCGCAAAAATGGAAAGGTTCCTATTTAGCAAGCTCATTTTTTGCTGAACTTTCTTTCCAGGAGAATTCTCTCCATCTAGAATTATTTCCAATTTCCCTCCCAGTCTGGAATACTTTATTATGAAGTTAAGAGTAATGCTGGAAATATCATTGTGGAGACCTTTGGACTTCTGCAACGCTTGGAAGTTGCAGCTTCTGATGGCAGCTGCCCAAACGTGACCGGCCTTGAGAAGGCAAAGCAGATCCGGGCTCTGGGGGTGGGAGGTATTCTGGAGAAAGGGAGCTGCAAGAGGGCTTCAAGGAAACAAGTTACCTGGATTGTTTATTCACTCTAGCTGAGGCCCACAAAGGGGCCTTGAACTGGCATTGGCAGCTTCAGTGAATGACTAGAATGAGGGAGGGTGTGTGTGTGTCTTTCTCCCTCACCCAGGAGGGCCACATGGCCCCAGGCCAGCACTCTGACCTCAGGCACAATGATAGATAGCAACACCACTGACCTTCTTTCTGAGGGGGAGAAGAGATTGGACAGCCATTTGCCTGAAATGGTAGACGATTTCCTGCTTGAGCAGGGGTTAAACTAGAGCACTCCGAGGTCCATTCAAAGTCTGTTACTCTGCTGGCTCATATTTAATATATAGCATACAGAGCTTTTACAGCCCCCTCTAAGCAGTTTACAGAGTCAGCGTATTGCCCCCAACAATCTGGGTCCTCATTTTACCTACCTCGGAAGGAGGGAAGTCTGAGTCAACCTTAAGCCTAGTGAGATTTGAACTGCCAAATTGCAGGCAGCCAGCAGGCAGCAGAAGTAGCCTGCAGTACTGCACTCTAACCACTGAGCCACCGCAGCTCCTAAAATACCTAATGCTCCCTCCCAAGGGTGAAATTCAATTTTTTCCCCTACCAGTTCTGTGGGCAAGTTTTGGTGGGTGTGGCTTGGTAGTGGTCATGTGACTGAGTGGGTATGGCCAACTTTACATCATTCATGGCAACCTACCAAGCCACGCCCACAGGACCAACAGAAAAGTTTGGCCGGTGAAGTCTTCTAGCCTTCAACCTGGTGGCTTCCCGCCTCCTTCTCATGTTTGCTCTGCGTATTTGAGCCCAAGAAGGAGAGAAGCAGCCACGTTGAATGCTGCAGCAGAGAGAAGCCAAACTTTTCTGCCTTCCTTCACAGCAGAGCTGCTCAGAAGGCAGCCACTGGTCGCAGTCTGTCCCTTTATGGTCCCTTCCCCCTACTCCCGGGGTTGTACTTTAAAGACTGCGGCCAGTGATTGTCTTCTGAGCAGTTCCACTGTGATGCCGTCCCTCTGGCTGCTGTCCTTCTCCAGGCCGGGTCTGGCCGCAAGCAGTGGGGTGCATGTGCACGGCTGGAACAGGGGGAAGGTGGCCGCAGACACACACCCCATTGCCTGCTGGTGCCACTTGCAGCCAGACCTGGCCAGGAGAACGGTAGCAGCTGGAGGGATGGCGTCGCAGTGGAGCTTTCAGAAGGCAGCCAAAAATGACCGCTGGCGGCTGGAGGCTCCTTGACTCAAAAGGCGGCCAAGGCTCGTTGTGTCCCTTCCCCACCAAGGAGCAAAGTTAAGTGAGGAGTCAGGTGACGAGCAGGCTGTGGCTCCAGGGCAAGGCCGGAGCCAGGGAATGGTGCATTCCCCAACCCGGCTGAGGCAGGCTGCGGCTTCGGGGCCTCAGGGAATGGCACCTCCCTGGGCCCCAGCCCCTGACCCAAGGGGAAGGGCAAACAGGTGGCATGCATTGCTTACTTTTGGTGAGCTGAGCAGGCGAGGTGATTAGCTGAACCGTGTGGCAAAAGCAACATATATGGGGGGTGAATGGGCGGGGCTAGCAGCCAGAAGGGGGAGTGGCCAGAAGGGGGGAGTGGCAAATGAGTAAGCAATGGGGCAGGCGTGGCCAACCACGGCTAGTTTTTACTGGTTCGGCGAACTGATTCAAATTGTCCGTGCCGGTTCACCCGAAGTGGTCAAATTTCTTCCCTGCTTCCTCCTCTTATTTTTCTCACAAAAACAACCCTGTGAGGTGGGTTGGATTGAGTGAGAGGGACTGGCCCAAAGCCACCCAGTCAGCTTTCAAGCCTTAAGAAAGTACTGGAACTCACAGTTTCCTGATTTCTAGATCAGCACCTTTAAGTGGCTCTCGGTTTGCCTCCTCTCTAATTGCCTTCCTACAGTAAGAATTTAATAATTTTACATTCATAGCATATGTAGGAAGTTATCACCCAGCCCTCTCCCAGAAAAATGAAATATCCTAGGAAATATTGAAAAGGCAGAATATATCTATGGATGTTAAAAGGAAGAAACATGATTTAAAAGACAGAATAGTTGCCTGTAGCTTCCTGCCCATCCCCACTTTGTCAATGGGCCATTAAGAAGGCCAAGCTAGTCCACTTTACATAGTAAAGACTTCTCCACTTCAGCTCCAGGGGGGATGGGATTAAAGCATGATAGTATTGGCTCCAACTCCCCACATGGCATCTGAGAACTCAACCAAACCTGGATTCAAAACACAGCCTAGAAAGTTGTCCCTGCATGGCCCCATGGGAGTCTGACAACCAATCAGAATACATTTCTTACACAGGAACAGGAAACAGAGAGGTGCGACTGAAAAGGTTATAAAAAGCCTAGCAAGTCCCTCCCTCAGCCCTTCTCTTCTTCTCCACCAACATTGAAGCATGTGATCACCTTTTCCGTTCAGGACTCAAGCCATGTGGCCCAGTCCAACAATAAACCCTCTTTCCAAGCAGCCTCCATGTCTCCAGTGTCTTTTTCCCCACTTGGAGCCGAACCCAGAAGGACATTTCTTTCATCACATAATTGTGTAGACTAGCATAACCAGTGACTTTATAAATCCATGTTGTTCTTGACTTTTCATGGGCTGTAATGGTTTACTGGGTCTATGGTCAAACCCCCCCTCCCACAGTGCTCATTAGGAGCCAACGCCATTCAGAAGCCACTTGGACACATCAGCTTTGCTGTATTACGAAGGACAAACAACTTGTACAAATATCTCCCCATTGCTGTTTTGTAGATGGCAATGGTGTCTCTTCTGACTTCCATTCTCTCGTCTCCCATCCGACCTTACCTTCCCTCTCTGCCAGGGCAATGCAGAGCCAGGGCTTGGAAGCCCTTCCTGAGCTTGCCTTGAGCAGAACACCGAGAAGGCGGCAATGTTTCACAGTTCCTGGTTCCTTGTCTGATCTGCCTCCTCTACCTGCTCTTCCAGCAGTGCCCTTTCCCAGGAGTTGAAGTGTAGCCATTCTCTCCTCTTTCTATCTGCAAGGAGGCTACAAGCTTGCATTCCCTGCAAATATACGCCAGAGAGTTTTCCAGCTGGCACAGAAACCTGTCACAAGCTTTTTTACATCACAGCAGCAGTAATTGCCACCTATTTCTGTCCGTTGCATAAGCTATTTAAAGCAGCCATTTGTTAGGTGTTCCCCCTTGAATTCCTCTGCCAAATTCCAGCTCCCTTTCTGAGTTTACTCTTCCAGTGTACCTACTCCATAGAAACTATCTGCTTTGCATTCTTTCTCCGAATTACTTAAGTATCTCATGGGCAGAAAGCCATGACATAAACCAAACTAACACATAATAAATAAATAAGTGGAGACACAAATTGTCATGATTTGAATGAAATGCTGTGCATTCCAGTTAATTATCTCTTAATGGGAATGGTTTATGTCTTACTCTTAGGATATATTTTCTCCAGCAGTTTAAAGATCGTTCCATCCAAAATGCAACTGATTATTGGTTCCCCTGGGTTAGAAGGAAAAAGAAACCTTTTCAAATGAAACCTCTGATGATTGACAAGGATTCCCTCTTCTTTGCAGCTCCAGTAATCCCCTCCAGGCACAGCAGAGAGACCAGGGGAAGAAGGAAGGCAATCCGCCTTTGTTGGGAGGGACCCAGAGAGGAGCCACTAATTCTTTTTGCACTTTTTAGGCTGAGGTGGGAACAATTCAAACTGCTAATCAGATTTTTCAGCTGCTTCTTTCCTTCACTCCCTTGGGATGGGATGAGGGCAGAATCTGGCTACAATGTGGTTCCAATGGCCCCTTCCCCTCCTCTCCTCCCCGGGAGGGGGGTCTTTTCTGTTGCAGTACTCACCCTTTGGAAGGCCATGCCAAGTGAGGCTCCAACCAGGCCTCCTGCTTCCCCAGGGTTTGAGGCTGGGAGGGGTGTCATAAGATCTCATGTTTGTCAGCTGCATGGTTGCCTTGGCATTTTCTGTTTTCTACTTCTTTAGTAGGTGGTTTTAATTTTTAGAAGCTATTGTAAAAAGTTAGCCCCCATCCCTCTCCTAGAAAAATGAAATATTCTAGGAAATATTAAAAAGGCAGAATTATATTTCTCTGGATGAGAAATGGAGATACGTGTTTTTTAGGCAGGAAGCAGACTCACTCTTTTTTGGTATAAAGTTTTTTTTTCCATTTTCATAACTTATAACCACATGTATACTATTACATAGCCAGCATTGTATTGTATTATTAAATTTTTACATAATTCATCTTACCATCAACTCCCATATTTGTACCTTATCCATCACTTTCTTCTCCCTCTCTCCTCCCCCTCCCTACCTCCTTTCTTCCATCTGTCATCCTACTCACCTTCCCCTTCCTCTCTCCTTTTCCTCTCTCCCCTTTCCACTCCTCCTTTCTCTCCTCTTCTCCCCCTCTCTCCTATCACTCTCTTCTTCCCTTACTTTAATAGCCCCCACCCTCCTCAATAGCCCAAAGCAGATGTCAGCACTTAAGAGATAAAGAGATGGCTAGATCTATTCATAAAGCAAATACCCTCACCCCAAATCCAACAAAGGTAGGATTAACCTCAGGCATAATAGGAATTGCCCAAGCCCCTTCATTCCATGACCCAGCAAGATTCAAGCAAACCTGGGATACAGACAGCCTACAAAGTTAGCTAAGATCCCTGCATAACCCCCCCACCCCGGAGTCTAAGGAGCAACAAGATACATTTCTTGCACAAGAACAGAAGCTCAAAGGCAAGGCCCAAGAGGGGGTATAAATGTGTTTGTGTGTGTGTGTATATACATACATACATACATACATACATACATACATATCCTACATATGGTCAGCTATCCAGAATCCCAAGTGCTTGGTGGTTCTGCTTTACCTTTAAACCATCTTTCCAAGCAGCCTCCGTGTTTCCAGTGTCTTTCTCCCCACTTGGAACTGAACCCACATGGACATTTCTTCCAACACTATGACATTTAGCAAGCTGAGCAGTCACATCACATTGTGTGTGTGTGTGTGTGTGTGTGTGTGTGTGTGTGTGTGTGTAAACATCAGCAAAGTCTGGCCTTCCCAGTGACTTGCCTTTGTAGGGCAGTGGTGCTTTGCAGCCTCCTGCTGGGGGTAGACTCGAGGCGGACTCGATAGTGTCCTGCCAAGATTTGAGTGATCAGGCAGGCTGATGACACAGAGCAAGAAAAGACAAGAGGATGGGCAGGCCAGAGAACAAAAGTGACATTCATTCTTCCTGGTTGATGCCCTATTAGATGCTATGGATCAGAGATCTCCAACCAATGGTGGGTTCCGGGCGGTACAGCCCTGCACGGGCGTACCAGTGGCAGCTGGGAGCAGCAGCAACCACCCCACCTTCATTCCTTACCTCTTTTTGAGGGAAACGGGCCAATTTCACATGTGCACCCAGCGTATGGTGCCTGCGCGACCTTGCCGAGCAGCTGGGGCATCACAGGGCAATTGTTTGCAAATGGAAGCGCAGGGTGTGTGCCTGAGGTGGATGTCCGGCCTTGTCACAGTATACCGATTGCGACAGGATCCAGAACCCACCACTCTCCCCAACCCCCAGTCCATGCACTGGCACCAGTCCGTGACATGCCATAAACTCGGCCATGCAAAGAAGTGAATCCCCATCCGTGGGATGCAAACCAGGCCTTTCTGCTCCATGGAAAAACCTCCACAGAACTGGTCCCTGGTGCCCAAAAGGTCGGGTCCACTGCCCTAGATAACTGCCTAAATTGCTTCTATGGACGGGCCCCTTAGGGGACAGTCTTACAGGTGCTATAGTCAATGTAAACTTTAAAATCCAGAATTGATCCAGTGCTATGAACTGGATTAGTCAGCCTTGATCCCATATTCAGAATCCTGACAGTGTTGTGTTGGCAGAATCAACACAGAAAACCAGGAGCATATTAGCACAAGAAACAGAAATTTGGGGGGGGGGTTTTAAAACTCAGAGAAATTCAGCCTTTCTACACCATCAGGTCCCCCTAGGTTGGATTCTTTGTTCTATTTCTAGCTGCATCTCACACCTGTTTTCATGTTGCCTCTATCTGTGTCCATACAGAACACTTGGTGTGAAGAGCAGCTTCAGGCCCATTTCCCATATGTCTGAGTCTCCATCCATGGGTCATATGTCCAAATGCTTTTGAGAATCCAGGGGAGATTTGCTGCAGCCATGTAATCAATAGCACTTCCCCAGCAAAGGTTGAGGGATCAATTCACAGCATGGGGGTTACTCTTGCAGGAGGCTCAGGGAGAAGCTTCTGCATTGCTCGGCAGGAACTGACTGGAGAGAGAAAGCCAAGGCTTATTATAATGCAATGCATAAAATTCTGGAATTAAAATTTGAAATGTAACCCCAAATTAATAAGAAATATCATAATTTAATGAGAGACATGCTTGCAGCAATGAAAATACATATAGTGGAAGAAGGACACAATCCCAACAATATCGGACTAGGAACTTAAAGTGCACAGCAGTGACAAAACCCTTATCCAATAGAAGATTAACTACTTTAAGGCAAGAATAGTCCCATCTATGTAATGCCTAATACAGTATGGCAAATATAAACACATAAAGTCTGGCTAAAAATGTTGCAAAATAGCAAATGTATAAAAAGGCCCCAATCCAACAACAATTCAGTGGTGGAAAGAGTAAGGTCTTTCACCTAGGCAAGAAAAACCAAATGCACAGATATAGACCAGGTGATACCTGGCTCAACAGCAGTAAATGTGAATGGGATCTAGGAGCTCATGTGGACAACCCCTTAAGTGTGAGCCAGCAGTATGCTGCAGCTGCCAAAAAAAACAACGCTGAGCTAGGCTGCATCAACTGTCTAGCACAAAGTTTGAGTTTGAGTTTGAAGTTTATTTATATGCCGCCCTTTTCCCTGGGGGGACTCAGGGCGGCTTACAACTCAAAAAGGGAGGGGGGAAAACAAACATTTAACACGTAAGACAATACATCATTAAAAACACAACATTCATACCATTCGGGCGGGTTACAGTCTTTAGCCCCAGGCCTGACGGGATAGCCAGGTTTTGAGGGCTGTGCGGAAGGTCTGGAGGGTGGTGAGGGTACGAATCTCCACGGGGAGATCGTTCCATGGGGTCGGAGCAGCCACCGAGAAGGCTCTCCTCCGCGTAGTTGCCAGTCGACATTGACCAGCAGATGGGACTCGGAGGAGGCCTAATCGATGGGATCTAATAGGTCGAGTGGAGGTAATTGGCAGTAGGCGGTCTCTCAAGTACCCAGACCCACTACCATGAAGGGCTTTATGGGTGACAAGTAGCACCTTGAAGCGTACCCGGAGATCGACAGGTAGCCAGTGCAGCTCGCAGAGGATAGGTGTTATGTGGGTGAAGCGAGGTGCACCCACAATCGCTCGCGCGGCCGCATTCTGGACTAGCTGAAGTCGCCGAATACTCTTCAAGGGCAGCCCCATGTAGAGCACATTGCAGTACTCCAGCCTAGAGGTCACAAGGGCACGAGTGACTGTTGTGAGGGCCTCCCGGTTCAGGTAGGGGCGCAACTGGTGCACCAGGCGAACCTGGGCAAATGCCCCCCTGGTCACAGCTGACAAATGGTGTTCAAAAGTCAGCTGTGGGTCCAGGAGGACTCCCAAGTTGCCAAAGAACCAGGAACATTCAGAGAGATCAAAGCACTGAAGAGTTTATTATTGCTACCTATACAAAAGAATGTGGTCAACTAATGCTCAAAGCTAAACTGGGCTAGATAGCACTCAAAGGAATTCACCAAGGACTGGACTTAAGTCTCTTGTGGGAGTGCAAAGATTCCAAGCTAATGACTCGCTTAACCTGCCTTCAGGTCAGTATGTTCATCTCCCACATCACTCTCCCCTCCAACGTGGCCCCCTCCCTGCTCCAGGGGCTCCTTGAAGCTGATCTCCCCTCTCTTACGTAATCTCTTCCAAACCCCAGTCCTCATGGGAACTTGGCACAGAAGCTGTGGTTTCGGGGCAGTTGCTGGACGGCAGGAATAGCATTCCAAGGTCCCGGAGCTGAAGGCCAGCAGTGGAAGGCCCACCATAAGGAACCCCAGGTTGTGGTTTCTCAGGGAAGCAGAGGTGAAACTGGATGTGCATTCTCCCACAAGCATTCAGATTTTGGGTAGCCCCTCCAATGGGGCAACACACAGAATTCCTTGACCTCTGAGTCCCTGATTACTTCATATTCTAACAATTTCAATTTGGGAGGCTGATATTGCTCCTCCTCCTGGCTTCATCTTTAGCCCCCTCCCCACCATCTGAGTGCAAATGCTCAGTCGCTTCCATACAGCCATCCTCCGCTTCCTTGTAGCTTTAGCCCCAAAAGACTTTGGCCTGTCCCTCCCTCTCACTGGGTCAACTCTCCCAGCTATGGGGAAGCTGTGGCTGGGCGAAGCAGCACAAAAGCCTGAGGGAAAGAATCAATCACTTCATTGGGTGAGCTGCATTTCTTTTAGGGACAGATCACCAATGGGAGAAAGGATTGCTTTAGAACTGATCAGCATGCCAGCTGACCCCGAGGCAGATATGGGTACCAGTCCGAGGAAGAAGAAGATACTGCAGTGATCTTCTTTAAAAGGCAGCCTTGCAGCTTTGGTGGACAAAAGTACCAAAACTGTGTTATTCTAGCCAGCAGATCCTGCCCTCAACTGTGGAAGGAGAAGCAATCAGAAAGTACTCCCTACACAACCTTCCATCTGCTCTGGGTCACCACAGAAGCACAGAGAAGGGATAGCAGAAAAAGATCTAATAGTCTATTGAGTCTGCCCTTTGAGTTTATTTGTCCTTTGTTTTCTTTCTAATGTATTGATTATCTTATTATTTTTCTATTTTATTTTCATTATTAATTTTTAATTTTGGGACATGTGTTTATCCCAAGCATATTTAAACTCAGTTCTTGATGACGGATGCTCTACCTCCAGTGGAGGTTAGTCCCAAGCTTCCTCTACTCTTTCTGTTAAGCAATACTTCCTAAGGCAGTGTTTTTCAACCTTGGCAACTTGAAGATGTCTGGACTTCAACTCCCAGAATCTGAAGTCCGGACATCTTCAAGTTGCCAAGGTTGAGAAACACTGTCCTAAGGTTACTTTCAAACGTCCTCCCTTCAGTTTGAGATGAGGCCCCCGGGGTTCTTGATTTTTGCTTAATATTGAAAATAGTAGACCTTTCTAGAACCTTATTCACACATTTAATATATTTCATGCTTTCAATCATGTCCCTATCCTTCCTTTCTGCCCTCCAGACAGTTCATATTCAGTTCCTCCAATCTCTTCTGATATGTTTTGTTATGTATATATGTGTGCGTGTGTGTACATATATGTATACATATATGGAGAGAGAGAGAGAGAGGGAGGGAGGGAAGGAGAGAGAGAGAGAAAGAGAATAAGAGAATAAGTATATATGTTATGTTTTGCCAGTAGACATACTTCTTCTACTGGCATTTGGGCTCACTGACAAAACATTTGCATAACTACAAAAAGTTCTGCAGGTACAGATTACAGCAGTTACTGTCAGCCTCCCAAGTAGGACAGACAGGAAACATGGCAGGATGAGCTAATTCAACTTTATTGTGGAACTACATTAACGAAATCTTGCAAGTCTGAAAGTACAAACCTCCCACCGTCTCTTTCATCCTCTGATTAGTTAGGGAGGCTCCTATTTCTCAGTCTGTTATGCAGCAGGGGGCTCCCCTCCCCCATCTGATGATTCCCCAGGCAGCATCTCTCCCCATCGTTTCCGAAGCTCATTCCCACACACCATTGCAAGCCGTAAGGTCAACTCTTAGAGCAGTCATCATTACAGTATTGAAGCCCAGGCCATTCCTCCACCAGCCCCATAATAAATCTCCAAGTTAGCCCCTCTCTCGTTCCCGCATTGGACCCAGAAGGGCTCTAGCTGCTCCCTTCGCCCCCTGAATTCTCCTTGCTACCCCCCCCCCCGATCCCTCAGCCTCAGCCAGTGGCAGGAAGGTATTACTAAAAGATGAGAAAAAGAAGAAAAAGGGGGGGGGTCTTTGCCAGAGTCCTTCGTAGTCCTTCAAAGCAACTGCAGAGTGGGGATCATTCAAATCTCGGGGAGGGGGCTTCATTATAAAGGAAAGATGCTGTGAGAGAGAAGGAGCATCTCTGGGGTCCCAAAAGATGACACGGCTTAATCAAAGGAATCTGGATAGGACTGGCTGGGGAGGTACTAATGGTGGTCCCTCAAGTAACCAGGCCCTGTGCCAGGTAGGGCTATACAGGTAGTGAGAGCGCCTTGAACCAAAACCGCAGGCAACCAGTTCAGCTCATGGAGCCGCCACCAAGTGAGGCCTGCCTGTCTCTCTCTACACTTCTGCGTTCTTGGCCAGGGGTAGTTCCCAATTGTCCCCAAGGGCAGCCCCCTTCATTGCAGCCATCAGGCCAGGAGGTGACCAGGGCATGAGCGACTTTCCCCCATGTTACAGTGGAGCAACAAAGAAGCAAAACCTCAGTGCCTGGAATTCCAGAATAAGGTGCCTGGTAAATTGAGTGAACCTTTTCAGGTGCTGCTCCTGTCCCAGGGTGGACTTTGGCCCATGGAGCCACCAGTCACGGTCCTTCGAACGAGGCCTGGGGATCTGTGTGGGCAGCAACATCTCTCAGGCCCATTTCAGGGGTCCAGGGGGCGATGGCAAAACCTAAGGTGACCTGACTTGGCACCAGTTGGGGGGGGGCAGGAGAGGAGCCAATTGGCAGAATTTCAATTCCCTTCAGTTACAACAGGCCACTCCAGATTGCGCAAGTTGTTTTTAATACAGAGCCCTTGGGAGGGGGGGGCAGACGCTATGTGACTCAGAAGTGGCACCCCAGCATTGTGGTGCCACTTTGTCACCGGCTTCTGGTTTAATTTTAGGACTGCACCAAAGAGTCATATAACCAACTATAACATGGAATAATGATACAGTACTTACTGATCTGCAAACTTTATATTAAAACTACCGGATCATGGAACCGCTCATAGACCTTTAAAAAGAGGATTTTGTTCAGCAAAGGCTTCAAAGCATAACTTTTAATTTAAGCCACTGGTGAGTCTTGGGTCTCCGGGTCCTTCCGCTCAGTGGCAGCAGAGCTGATTAATGGAGGACTTTCTTGGTTCACCTTTCCACAAAATGGGAGGGAGAGGAGAGAAGCTTCTTGTTCCACTGCTCCGGCCGGCAGGGCTGGTGGTTTCTCAGGGGAGGGGGGTGCTCTCTGTATCTTCCCCACCCCCACCCACCCCCGGCCTTTCTGCTGAAGCCAAGTGACTGGCCTTACCTCACCCACCAAGAAAGGAGGAGCTTTGCGTTTTGCCCTACACTGGATGTGGCAGTGGGGCAGGAGGTCAGATGCCTCCTCCTGACATTTCCTCAGAATTTTGGTGGTGAGTGCACAGTGCTTGAGATCCAGCATTGTTACTGACTGGTCTTTTCATCTCTAGGATCTTTCTGAAGGATCTTTGGAGAACAGCTGTGATTGTGATCACCAGATGCTCATCTAAACCCTGGGAAAGCACCTGCATTGACTTTGGAAGCCCAGCCGGCCTCACTTTCCTGACGGTCGCTTCCTGAGCTGCAAAGATACCGGTCAGAGTCCGAGAAAAGGAATGGGCAGTGTCAAGGGGCCTGCAGGGAGATTAATAAACCTTTCAGGAAGCAGCTCCCTTCAGTCCTGGAGAAGAGTAAGCCCAGCATAATTAATGATCACCTGTGACTTCTTAGAGCAAGTGCTTCGCTATAGCAGTTTTATATATGAGCTTCCTGAAAGACAAAGGTGTGTGGGGGAGACACTGAAAGATGATGCCCAGGTAGACATCCCTGGTGCAGAATTGCCAGCGTGGGATTCAGGGCCGGATTTTCCTATAGGCTAACTAGGCTTCAGCCTAGGGCCTCAAGATCAAGATGGGCCTACATTCAAATTGTTAACAAAATTAAAATTACACTATTCTAAAAACAGTGAACACTAAAACACTGAACCGAAAATAAGGAGAAATTCTACGCATATGACTAATAAACAAACATAAAAATGTATTGGTTAAGATCGTTCCAGCGCCGCAGCAGTTGGGGAGCCCGCCCACGTTCCCAGCACCGGCAGTCGGGCGAGAGGTGCGGCCGCTCCCAGTAGCCGCCCCGTCGACGCAGAGCCCACCAGCGGCCAAGATGATGAGGGCGAGGGGGCCAAGCCGGGCAGCTCAGCGCAGCAGGGGAGGCAGCTGGCCTCGCTGCCTTTGCCGCAGAGCAGAGCCGCCCTCCGTTGGGAGGCCAGCTATATATATTGATATATATTGATATATTTCACAGTAATGATGTATTTTATTGTCTCTCATGTAATTTATTGTCTCTCATGTAATTTACAAACTTAAAAATGGGAGGTGAAAGGGCCTCATAAGTGGAATAGGGCCTAGGGCCTCTTTTCATCTAAATCCGGCCCTGGTGGGATTCCTCGGGTGCAGCCTCCATCCTAGAACTGAAGAAAGAGACAAGACTTGTCCTGGGTCAGACCTCACAGCCCTCTGACTTACAACCACACTAGGTTGCAAGAAATTAGGTGGCGATAGCGGACATGCTCTTTTTTGTCAGGTACACATCAGAAGGAACTTGCAACTGGAGGATGGGAAGATTCGTTCAGCTCACCCAGGATGCTTTGGCCCTGATTTGCACACAGTGCCTGCAGCCCTCACTCTTGGCTCTTCGTGCTGGTCCATGGGGATGACATGCTCCTCCTACTCTGCAGGCCTAGATCCAGGCTGCCTGTCTCCTCCCCCCCAGCTGTTCTGTGGGGGAGAATGCACCTGGGTATGGTCACAGGTTCTGCACAAGAAGATAAACTGGGACCCTCTTACCCCACTGAAGCAGGAGGAAGCTGAGACAGACCTCATGGAAGGCACCAAATGGGAGCCCTGATCAACCCAAGGGACTCGCTTCACTTTTGCCCAAACCTGAGCCCATGGGGGTCCCAAGACATGTGTAGATCGCCTCAGAAAGGACCCCCAACTCCAGCGCAGAGCAGTGAGAGTCTCAAAGCTGCACTGTTGAGACCCATCGGGAACTTTCTGTGGTTGATGACTTCAATAGTTCTCTTAATGTTGCACTAATGCTCCATTCTGCAAGCTTGGCTGAAATGTATGATGTATAAGGAATCAGGAAGGAAGAGAAGGAAAAAAACTCCCTCAAGCGATCCCACTTTCCTAAGAGAGGCTTTGAAACCTTTGGCCCCTACTCTGAAATACGGTCTTTGGGGTCCTTGGGCTCTTGGAGCTTGGTTGTTTTCCTGCAGACAAACTAGCCAATCAGGCCCACATCAGTGCTCAGAGGACACCAACTTTGACCCTGCAGTTTGGCCCTGAGCTGCAAATATTCTCCTGTACCAAAGGAGATGCTGCTTGCAGGGACCCTTCGGCAAGAATCAGTCAACCTGAAGCGTCATACGCAATTACAAACTCCCAGCCACGGCTGGTGGCCCAGTTGTTCAGCTAGCCCACTGATTCTGTGGTGCTGGCTGCTGTGGGGAAGAGGTGAAAGATGACGCCGTCCTTCAGATGTTTCAGCAGGAAAACCTTGTTCCTGATCTGACATTCATAACCACCGGCACACGTGGAATCAGCTCTATGATGGTGAAAAGGTCTCTCCCTGTTCTAAGATGGCCGAATGCGGCTTCTATCCGGGCCACTTGCTGTGTTTCCACCAGGACTGGCTGTGAGGAGATCTGTCATCTTTGCTCCATGATTTATGCAGGACTCGAACGATAATTTTATTCGTGTTGGAGGATAATCACCAGCTCTGTTATTAATGTCTCTCAGTTACCCTCAGGGCACCACAGCTATAAGGTTAAAATATCAACAAGCAATAAAACCTGCTTTACAAATGAGCAACACCTGGAGAGCGAGAGAGGCTTCTTCCCTGCCCGGCCTCCAGTCTCGCATGCTGGATCTGCCAGAGCTCCCCCAGCTCAAGAGCCACCAGGAATTTCCCACCGAGTCCTTTACGGGAGCAACGGGGTAAAGAAAGCTTCTCCCAGGTTCCCCACGTTCCTCATTTTTATCTCTCACAATAACGAAAAAAGTAAGAAAAATGAGGAAATAATAGGATGGTTTTTCCCCCATCAGGCAACCAGCCAGCCTTTTAATCAACTGCATGAAGGATGGGACATGAATTCCATGCGGGAAGAGCTCCAAATGCCAGTCCGGTTTCTATTAATTGCTTCCACATTCTGGGCAGCCCTTCAGGGTTCAGAGCCGCCAAGAGCTTCTGGTCCCCAGGGACATCTGGGGACCAGAACAAGGATGGGCTGCTGAGGGGGGTTTAGGACAACCCACCATGGCCTCCAACTGGCCATGGCCAACTCACCCTGGGACAAGAGTTATGTGAATGTGGATGACAAAGTATTTATTAAATAATTTCTTAATTATTTTAAATAATTAAATTGAATTGTCCTACGGTGAGTTGGCCGTGGTGAGTTGTCCCCCTCCAGCCAAGAGACTCAGGCCAAACCTGGTTTTTCTCTCTCAAGCAACGTGGACTGCCAGATTCTGTGCAGCTGCTGTGAAACCCACCGGCAGAACTGAGGATGTATTACAGTTATTATTTTATGTTTTATGTTTTCATTGGATTTGAGCTACGAGCATAAGTAAATAAAATTAGATGAAAACTGTTCCATTATTTCTGCATACTCTTCAAATTTAATTTAATTATTCTGTCATGTTTTATATCCTATGCTATATTTTCACTTTGTAGCGTGAGGTCTTTGTATTAGCATTAAGGAATGTTATACCGAGGTCTTCGTGTTTTAATATGATTGTGCCAACAATGCTAGCTTGTAGGTATGTTTAAGGTCTCACAGGTTTCAGTGTTATTACTGAAATGACTCTACAGTAATTCTTACTGATGTCTTATGATGGTTTATGACTGAAATAAAATTTTATTTTATTCGAGTGAGTGAATGAGTGATTGAAGGAGCTGCATATATTTAGCCTGAAGAAAATATGAGGGATGTGGGATGAGAAGGGGTGGAATTGCTTTACACCGCCCAGAGTCAATTTTTGTGAAATGGACAGCCGTATAAATTTGATAAAATAAACAAATAAACCCAACAGGGAGACATGCAAATAGGCTAGTCCAGGAGCTGCTCAGAGTTCGGCCAGAGGGAGGCAGATTTTGATGGAGGGTTGGAAGAACCTTTCCCAATAAAGGCAACTCAGCAGGGAAAGCAAAAATTGGAAAACTGGCCGTCTTCTCTTTAACTGGGCTTTTTCCACAGGAGACAATCATCTGCCAGGGAGCTTTTCATTGGGATTCTTGCATTGGGCATGGGCTGATCTTGAGGTCCTCCTTCTCATGATACGATCTCCTCCATGTGCAATCCAGATCTTGGGGCAGCTGGTCCTTCTTGCTCAGCCCTGGTTCCTGTTGTGGGGGAAAGAGGCTCAGTTCTCCAAAGGTCCCATTCGGAGAAGGAGCCCCCTCGGGTCAGGCAACGGTTGCAAGCCCCTCTCTCAGGTGGTTGCGCAATCACTTCTGCCCTGCTCAGACTTAGCTAGGGCTCCATAGCCCTCTCCCCGTCCCCACCCACCCCAGACTCAGAGAGCAAGCCTCTCCGTCCTCTGCAGATTAGGGCCACTCAGGGGACAACACGCTTGCTCTAATGGCTTCGCAGCTCTTGTGCATTCACTGGCCTTCATAAAATGGCCCAAGTCCCATAGGGCTGTGGCTGAACTACAGCTTACTCCCTTGGGAGGACTTGGCAAGGCTGGGGCAGCAACAACCGGCAAATGCTGGCATTTGGGGCATTGCCTGAAAGGTTGTTTGTCTGAAATTCCCATGAAAAGCGGTTAGTGAGCCATGTCAATGTTTTTGCCCAGTGCAGCTAAAGCTCCTTGAGTCAGCACTTCAGAGAAGTGTAAGCAAACCGATCAAGGCTGGATCAGCAGAACGGACAGGCTCAAAGAAGGCAGCTCACATCTTCATCCGCTAAAGCCCAGCCAAGGATCCCAACGCAGCCCCTGGGAAGGGGCAGCCTCGGTGATGGTCCAGCTTGCTCCTGTCCTTCCCCTGAATGCACCCAGGGTGGACAGCTTCCCTTTCATCTTGCACTGGACCGCTGGGTGCTTAATGCTCCTTTCTGGATCAAAATGTGCAGATTTTGAACCCATGAATGTGGCCTGCAAGCAACCATGGATGCCTCCCAATCAGGCTGGAGAAAGGAAAGGCGGATAAAATGCTAAAATCAGAAAAGCTGCTGATTAAATCTGTTATTCAATACCTTCCATGAGAACGAAGAAGTGACATCTTTCTTTCTAAAGGTTTGAAGAATGTTCACCTCTCCTCGCCTGCCTTTGAGGGGTAAATCCAGTTCCTTCAGGTTTCCTCCATGGGACACTGTCTGATTCCCGGATCTTCCCCCTTGCCTGCTCTGTTGCCCATTTTTTTAGTCCTTACAGTGCGGAGGCCAGAATGGTGTACAGCGCTCAGGGGCTGAAGATCAGCGCTATCATCCCCAATAACCGAGAGATCCAAGGAGTCCCGCGGGCCGCTCCGCAGTTGCTCTTCTAGCCCAGCCGTCCAAGTCCCGGCCTTCCCGTCAGAGCCGCGGGGCTGTCCCTCCGCCCTCGCCCGCATCCCGAGGCCCCTCGGGCGGCTCGGCGCAGGCGGCGCGGCGATGGTTGAGACGGGGTGCCCAAAAGGACCAGCGAGGGGGCAGCTCCGGGGGTGGCGGCTGGGCGGGTTCAGGGCGGCTCGTCCCGAGGAAAGCGGCTCGGAAGCCCCGGGGCGGAATGGGCCGTTTCCAAAGAAGCGCAACTCGCAATAGCGAAGCCGCTCAGTCAGGATGGGCCGCAAAGGGCTGGGCGGGCCTGGAATGTGGTCGGCGGCTCCTCCTCGCCCACTGTCTGTTGCTCGGGTGTCCGCTCGGGCCGGCTGCAGGCACGCCACGCGGAAGCCCCCAAGCCTCCTGGGCGGGCAATGCCGCCCCAGCCCCTGCTCGGGAACTGCGGCCCCGCCGCCCCACGGACCTGTTTAGCCGGGGCCCGGAACGGAAAGGGCACTTGGGGCAGACCCTCGCCCTCCTGGGACGTCTTAATGGTCCGCTCGCCCGGCAGGAAAGGGCCCCTCCTGCCCGGTCTCTGCTCCGCCTGGCTCCTAAACGCCCCCCCCCCAAGGCAACGGGCGATCAAGCAGCCCCTGCGGAGTGATTCTGGAAAGGGGGGGGGTATCCATTTCCCGCTAAGGGGGTCGCGGGGCACTCTCACTCGGGGCTGGGGATGGGAGGAGGCCCTTCAGGTGGAAGCCGGGCGGGCAGGTGAGCGGGGGGGGGGGCACGGCCGCCAGGTGCCTAGGACCATCTACGCGGTCTCCTGGCATCGCGGCTATTCAGGAGGGCAATGCTGCCCTCTAGCGGCAGTTGGCGCCATGCGCGCAGCAACCGTTCGAGTGCAGGAATGCCCGGAGGAGCGAGAGGCATCCGGGAATGCGCGGCTCTGCGTGCAAGGCGGGTGCGAGTCCCCTGAAGAGACGGAGCCCTGAGCCGCGTGGAGGGGAAGCGCCGTTTGGTTCCTCCGCCCCCGTCGCTTTCCTTTCGCGTCCCAGCGAAGGAAACGCCCGCAGGTGCCTCTGCTGTCGCCCCGCCTCTGCCTCTGGCCCTTCCTGGCCAGGCCGCCATGGCAGAGCGGGCTCTTCTGCACCCTGGAGCGAGGGACGCCGCCGCTCTCAGGGCCTCCCTCCTAGGACCTCCCTCTCGGGCACCCACCCGAAGGCGGGGGGCTGGCTGCTGGTCGAAGGAACCCCAAGAAAGGCAGCTCCAATGGGGCGACGAGCGGTTCAAGCAGAGGGGTTGGGGTTTTTGCAAGCAAAGTTGGGGGACATCAGGAGGCCTGACTGCAGCCCTTCGGAAAAGGTTCTGTTGAAAACGTTTAGCTTTGGAGGAGAACAGAACAGATGAGAAGGAGGGCGAGGGGCAGGGCCGGCTCCTGGACTCTCTTGTCCCTTTCGCCAGAGCTCTGCAAAGCTTTGCACCTCCATGGCTTGTGCGCGTGAAAGGAGATGCTGTCAGGAGGGGAGACAGGCTTAGAACAGAGAGTCCTAACTGGCTCTTCCCAGAGTGGGGTGGGCTTTGGCTGGCTACTCTTCCTCACAGCGTCCAAAGAGGCCAGGACAAGGGAAATGGGGGCATTTGGCATCTACAGGAATGGTTTGCCTCTGGAAGGTCGGGCCCTTTGGGGGGCAGAAATGGAGAAATGGGGCAGGCGGTATCCCTTGGCCCCACTGCAAGGGCTCCAAAGTCATACACCAGAGGCCCCAGCCCAGCACTTACCATTCGCAGAAGGCTCTGAAGCCCCCCCACCCCAGCAATCAAAACCACTGAGAGGCCCAGAAGTGTGAATCGCCCAGAGATGGGTTCCTATTGGTTCGGACCAGTTCAGCCGAACTGGTAGTGGTTTGCCAGCCTGGGTCATCAGAATCAGCAGCGAACCAGACCTGTCATGTCTCCGAACCGGTTCCCTGGTAGGTGTGGCATGATTTTTTTCCTCCATTTTTTTATGTTCTGCACATGTGCAGAGCTATTTGTAGGCAACAAAATTGCACACACACCAAATTGGCAGCAATGCCAGCAGCAACCCCCCACCCCTGGAATGCCCCCCCTCGCGTGCATAATGTGGGCATCCTGATGACCCAGACAGGCTTCTCAGTGGAGTGAGGGCAGCTGTATTGCCATAAAGGAATCGAGTCGCACAGGAGGGGCGCTTGTCCCTGCTTCCTCCCATAAGGAGGCCAGAGATTCAGGAGCCGCTTTGCCAAGGCTCCTGGGGTCGGGGAGGGAGGGTTGCTGCTTTGGGTGGCCCTTCAGACTTTGGCCACCCGGTTTCTGCTCCTCTCCCACCACGGCCCCCTGCCAAGGGAGAAAATGCACTAAAAACAAAATCATCAGCTCATATTACCATTTTTTCAGCAATTGTTGTGAAGTCGTGTCCGACCCATCGCGACCCCCATGGACAACATTCCTCCAGGCCTTTCTGTCCTCTACCATCTCCTGGAGTCCACTTAAGCTCACACTGACCTGCTTCAGTGACTCCATCCAGCCCCCTCCTTCCTGCCGTCCCTTCTCTTTTGCCCTCCATTGTTCCCAGCATGAGGCTCTTCTCCAGGGAGTCCCTCCTTCTCATTAGGTGGCCAAAGTATCTGAGTTTCCTCTTCAGGATCTGGCCTTCTAAAGAGCAGAAACAGTTGATGTCCCCTAGGACTGACCGGTTTGAATCCCCCCTCCTTCCCAGGTCTGCAGCCGAGGCTCTGGGATGTATTGCTTGATCTGCTCTGGATTGCTTCCTCGTGCTGGTTGTGGGCAACAGAGGTGTGTGTGATGGGTGAAATCAGACACTCCAATCGGCTTGGTCGAGTTGTCTGCTGGTTCTGCTGACAGTTAGGGAGGTGTGTCGCGGGAGACCCTGGCAGTCTACACTCCATATCAGCTGCTTTTGCACTGAGTGAGGCTGATCAAGCTGCAGGGAGCATAAATAGGTGGAAAAGAGACAACCCAAGATAATCTACTTTCCCTAGTAGAGATCACTTCCAAGCTGTGAATGCTCCAACACTGGAGGTTTTTAAGAAGACGTTGGATGGCCATTTGTCTGGTGTAGGACTTCCTGCCTAAGCAGGGTCCCTTCCAACTCTGTTGTTCTGTGCTGCTGCCTGGAATCCCCCCTGCAAAGCCAACAGCTCTGCCTACAAGGAACAAAGGATGGCTTTAGCCATGAATGTAGGTCAGCTGTAAAGGCTTAGCCTCCACTGTCATTCACCAGCTTCTAGCTGCCAGACCGTGTCTGGGATGCGTGAAGGAGCTGCAATGCCAATCTTGGCCAGGCAACTGCCCTTGTCCAGGGCCAAAGTCAGGAGCGGAGCCCATGCCCAGGATGCCCAGTATAAATAATATGAAACTGTTGGGATGTACCGTAATCAGTCTTGGTGTATGCAAACTTTTAAAGAAGAGCAAATATCTTTTTCTTCAGTTGGTACTTATTTTAGTAGAAATATGAAAAGGAAGCTCCAAATTAAAGGATGTTACTTGCTCGGTAAGCCAGGCAAGATCAAACATTTTGGTTTTTGGTTTTGGTAGTTACATAATTCTACTCTATCCTGCTTGCAAATTGTATTGGGGACCTCCATGTTCTTCTGAGATCCTAGAAATACAATCACATCATCAGCATCTGTACAGGCAAATGCTTTAGATTTACTGCACAAATCAACACTATTGAAATAGATTTCTTTCTAAGACGAATGTCCTAATTTGTTAAATTGCCTACCAAGGGATGTGTATAGAAAAACTAGGCTAGGATAATCCATGCCTAATTCCATAGGTTTGGGAAATGACATCTGACCTTCAGTTTTGTGTGTTTATGAAGCTTTGGAAATTAGCTCAGGCAAGGAGCCTCCAGCTTTTCCCACTATCTTGATGAATAGAAAAAAAGGTGACTTAAAATCAATGAAGGCTGCATAAAGGAAGATTGCAGAAGAGGTAGAACATTTCTCTGTTAACTGCTGGAAGACCAAATAGCGCAGTAGGTTGGGCCTCTCTTTTCTCCCACCTGGTTTTTCTACCCACTTCCTCAGTTTCTCCTATGGCCTGCATTCTTTGGTTGAAAGCCAATTCATAGCTTTATATGTGTTGAGGCATCTCCCTGCTTTTCCTCAGAGAGTGCGATGATTGTAAGGCCTCGATCAGGGGTGCTATCTACAAACAGTGAAACTCGGGAGGCTGGGTCATTTTTAATTGAGAACATCTTAAATCCCTGGCTGAGGCCTTTGGGGCCTTCCCTGATCTTAATTAGCAGATTAGTCATTAACCTCTGGAAGCATTGCTGGAGGCCAAACCGGGTCTTCTGAGGGCTGAGGCCTTTTCTGATCTCCCGCCTCATTAAGCTGTTCCCTAAAACTCTTCTCCAGTCTCAGCTGTTAATAAGAAGCCGAAGATTTCAACACTAGTCCATTTTTAAAATGTGCAAAGTAAAGGCTGCTCTCAATTCTAACTGCACAAAAACTGCTTGGTTGTTACAGGACTACAATGTCCAGCGTTTCAATAATTTCTTAGATTGGAGAAGTTGCTTATAAAGAAGCTTTTTTTTAAAAAACCGATGATTTTGCGCTAACATTATAGGTACTTCACACCTTATACTTGGGAATTCAGTTGTTTGGGTTCCCCACATTCTGTATCAAACCGTGGCTTGGGCACACTTACAATGTTGACAGTAGACAATGTATTCCTGGGTTCTACTTTTTGTGAAGGACCCAGAGACTCTGCACATAAAAGAGACCACTATCAAAAGTCACAGTCTTGCCCTGTCCAGAGGGGAGGACCTTAATCTTTCCCATAGAAAATCATAGGCTTGATATAAAGAAGGCTGCCAAAAAATAGATTTTACACATAAATGGGATATTGAAGAATGAAGATAAAATGCTTTACAGAGGCAGACAAATGCCTGAGATGGTGTAACAATGACCCTCTTTTGGATCCCAGCCAGGATGATTCTTTTCAGAGAAACCCTCGAAACATGGAGGATTGTGGCATTCCTTCTCTTGGTTTCTGCTTTCCAACTCTCTGGCGCATTTCCCTTCAGGATTTCCTTCCATGGAATCTGTTTCTAGACTCTGTGTGTGCGTGGACGCACAGGCATTGAGGGGGCAACGTGTGTGTGTGAGAGAGGGGAGGGAGAGAGAGAGAGAGATGAGCACCCAGGGCTTACATTATATAAGAATAAGTAATTATATTTAAATAATTAAATTAATCCTTCCAATTCTACCCCCACCCCACCCCTTAGCTATTGAAGTTATCTGGCCTGCAATCTGAAAAACACAAAATTAGAAAAACCTATCTACAGCTCATGCAAAACTCAGTATAATGTAAAATAGGAAATCAGAAGTACTAAGGGAATGAAGGTGTTGGGAGAAATATCCATCTGGTTCAGTTCCAAGCGGTGAGAAAGACACTGGAAACATGGAGGCTAATTGGAAAGAGGGTTGAATGATGAACAGGACTACATGGGTTTGAGGTCATGGGCAGCTGACCACATGGAGTGGAGAGTGACGGTTATTTATACCCTCTCTTGAGCCTTGCCCTTGAACTTCCTGTTCCTGTGGAAGAAATGTATCCTATTGGTTGTTGTAGGGGTCACTGCTAACATTGTAGGCTGAGTCCCAGGCTTGGTTGAAGCTTGCTGGGTGATGCAGTGAAGAGGCTTGTTGTGCCATGTGGTGAGCTCTGCTGCTAGATGGTAGAGGGCTAATCCTATTATGTCCTGAGGGGTCATATCTTAATCCCATCACCCTGGAGCTGAAGGTCTTTTGTCTTGTAGATAGGCTGGCCCAGTCCTTCTCAATGGGCACCAAATACTGCTGAGGGCAGGGAGCTAAAGCTCTGTGTTTCTGTCTTTGGAAACATGTTTCTCCTTTAGGGAAAATTTAATATTCTGCCTTTTTAATATTTCCTAAAATATTTCATTCTTCCAAGCGGGGTGGATGGGTGGGTGCTAACTTTCTACAAAGGTGTGCTACAAAGACAAGGGTTTTACTGAAAATGTTAAAATAATAGCTACTGCACCAGAGCTGGACAGAGTAACTCCCTCTCGCTTGAAAGTCTGTGCTGATCAACTGGCCCCCATCTTCACCTCCATCTTTAATCAATCACTGGAGACGTGTTATGTCCCTTCTTGACTTCGGCTTAGCATTCAACATCACCATTCCTGATCCTCTCTAAACTGCCTGACCACAGGTGTAGATGGCTCACAAGCTTTCTAATGAATAGGAAGCAGCAGGCGAAGCTAGGAAAACCACATTGAACCCCTATTTGGTTAGCACAGGGGAAAAAAACCCAGGGCTGTGTGCTCTCCATCACTCTCCTCTCTCTATACTAATGGCTGCATCTCGAATGATCCCTCTGTTAAAGTACTGAAGTTTGCAGATGATGCAACAGTCATTGGACTCTTTTGAGACGCTGAGGAGTCTGCATACAGACGGGAGGCTGAACAAGGAGCCTTGTGGTGCAGCCAGAACAATTTGGACCTGAATACTCTTAAAACTGTAGAGAAAATAGTAGATTTAAGAAGTTCTCCTACCTCCTCTTCAGCGGTGGGATTCACTTACCTTCCCTACCGGTTTGCAAATGTGAGTGCGCATGTGCGCACGCTTCACATGCCACATCTGCTCATGCACAATGCTCATTACGTCGGGGGTGGGAGGAGCCTCCTGCTGCCACCACTATCGGTTCACCCGAACCGGAGAGAACTGGCTGAATCCCACCTCTGCACCTCTTCCAATATTAGGCCATCCAGAATCAACAGTCGAAACCTAGTTTCTAGATTCTCTTATCTCCAAGGTCTTGAAATAGACACCTAACACTAGAACCATCATTTAAAAAGCACAACAAAGAATGTTGTTCTTGTGTCAACTCAGGAAGCTCAAACTGCCCAAGGAGCTGCTGATAGAATTCTACCGAGGAATTATTGAGTCTGTCACGTGTACCTTAATAACTCTTCTTTGGCACAGCATCCAAACCGGACAGGTACAGACTTCATCAGATAGTTAGGACTGCAGAAAAAACAATCACAACCAGCCTGCCTTCCATGTTGCACGAACCAGAAAGAGGGCTGAGAAAATACCTACAGACATCCTGGGCATAAATTGTTTCAACTTCTATCCCCAAAATGCACATCAGAACAACAAGACACAAGAACAATTTTTCCCCCCAAAATGCCATCCCTCTGCTTAACAACTAATTCCCACAACACTGTCTCATTTCTCATCTTTCCTACTATCGCCTCCTATTGCTTTCTTATGATTTATCAATTGTTGTTTGTAACTTATGATTAATTATTGTAACCATGATTGGTACACTATGAGCTTATGAACTAGAGACATATTCCTTATGTGTCCAATCAACTTGGTCAATAAATACTTTCATTTCCGTTCCATTTGATCTCTTTTCTCCATTGGGACAGTGGCAACATGATCACAGCTTGGGAGAGTTCACCATTCTTTGCCATCCATAGTTCTCCATGAGATGGCACTTTCCCAAACACAACTGGTATGCCGTTTGGGAGAGTTGTGCTCTTGGTTTATCAGGAGGGTCTCTTGCAACTTCATCTTGCAGGCCAATTTCACCTTTTAATGGGTCAGAAAATGCTACACACAGTCACTCTTGCTTTGATAATCTCGGCATGGATTACCACACTCCACCAGGGTTTCCCCTAAAGAATACCTGGAAGCATGACTGATCCAGAAGGCAGCAGAGCAGGCAGCCATTCATGCACATCTGTTGCAGGAGTTGCCCTATCCCCCAAATGACTTCCAGGTATATTCAAAAGTTGTCACTTGTAGTACTGGGACCCAGGTTTTTTGCAATTATTTCTAACTATCCCATTAGGTCACTGAATTCCATCCATTCAAGAATATCACCCAGCAGCACCCAGGAAGTGTGTGCCTTTTTTGTGGCAGAACCTGTCCTTTGGGATGTCAG
The DNA here is from genome assembly GCF_009769535.1 of Thamnophis elegans. Classification (NCBI taxonomy): domain Eukaryota; kingdom Metazoa; phylum Chordata; class Lepidosauria; order Squamata; family Natricidae; genus Thamnophis; species Thamnophis elegans. The sequence goes on from NC_045554.1 coordinate 21,164,062, forward strand.
GGTCCCTGAAATTCTGTTGGCCACAAAGGACTTAAAAACATGGATGTTTTCTCAAGTATGGGGGACAGGAAGTCGTTGGTGTCACTTGTGATTTACTAAAGATTTGGGTTGTCCTAGAGGGCCATTACTTCAGTGACTTCTTTAAATGTAAAGGTTATTTTGTACAGTTCATTTTTAAACCTAGGCTAGTCAGCCACTATGCCATTTCCAAATGGGCAGACATATAAATTGATTCAAATAAAATAATAAAGTGAAATAAGTGTTACATTGACAAGGGACTGGTCTTGTTCTCTGTTCCCCGGAGGGCAGGACCAGAACCAATGAATCAAAACTCTAAGGAAAATTGATAAATTTTAGAGATAAGGGAGAACGTGGCCACAGGGAGGTCTTCTGAATTAGGATGTTTCCCTTCACAGCAGGCTGGAGATCCACCTGACCTAAATATTTTAGCGGATCCTGCATTAAGTAGGGGCTTGAATGAGATATCCTTGGAGAGTTCCTCCATTATTTTGTTGTAATAAGTTTAGTTGTAATAATTCACAACTGGGGTTGGACTAGAAGAACCTCCAAGGTCCCTTCCAAGTCTGCTATTCTTTTATTTTTTTAATTAAGCCACGAACTGCAAGTCGGCATTTTTTTCCTTTGGCAGTTGACAAACCTACAAAGAGCTTTGTTTGAAGAAAGGACATCTTTCCCAGGGAATCCCAGGAAGGAGGCTCCTCTGAGATCCTTTTTCCTCCCTTCCTGTTAATTTGAATTAATCACAATGGCTCTGCTATTTGGGGGGAGGTTATAAAAGACCGCAGACCACCTGCTTAGCAGTTCAACACTCAAATCCTACATGGGTCATTTTTTTGTGATGCATGATGGATCCATTTTTAAAGTGGTAACATCTGTTGCTTGTACACATTTTATTTATAATTCTTCCCCAGATGATTATAACAGGAGCTTGGCAAGTAATCACCAGCTGTGTGAATTAGCTAGGAAAGGCAGTGGTTATTTGATCTGTATACAGAGGTAGTAGCCGCGTCTGGAGGGAATAAAATGACAGCTGAGGAACTGTCCCATTGAAGGACTTGAAAATTGCTAAAAATATATGAAGTAGCAAAAGTACCCGATTTACGGCTGATGGTGTAATGCCACTCAAATCAAAGGCATTAACTTTGCCCAATCCCTAACATTTCAAGATTACTCAGTAACTTTAGCAAGACTGAGGAGCCCTTCCTGTCAGTTACATGTTTCCCCTCCAATTTTTGTGGTTCCAGATTGGTCTTTGAGTTTTATTTTTTAAGGAAGTACAGCCTATTTTGATTGCACATTTTATAATTTATCCCCCACACCCACCCATCCTTTATCCATCACAGCCTCTTCCTTTCCCCTTTGGGGTGGGTGTAATTTCTATATTTTTAGCTCCTTCTTCATGTATTTTTGCCCAAATCCTCTCCACAAGATTATGATAATCACTGGTAATTGTGAGACTGTTTTATATTTAGAAAATTGATAAAGTATCATGCCTCCTACAATCCTGATTCAGAATGTTTCCACAGCTATTTTCTAAGCAACAATAAAAATCTGCAAGTATTAATTACATTTGTCATTCCTGATGTTTAAGGAGGCTTAAGTCTGATTGAGCAGATACTCAAGGGTTTACCTTAATTTTGTTCCCACAACAACCCTTACATGCCACCCATCTCAACCATAAGTCCAAGTGGCAAACAAAGATTAAAAAGCCAGCTACAATAGAACAGTCAACAATCATCCATATAACTGGTTTGTAGTGGGAGGGGGGAGCGGAAATCTTCCCTTCCTTGCAAAGCATCAAGTCTGACAAGGACCATATGCTGGCAGGTAACTAAGGAAATGCCAAGCTGCTCAACTGCTTCAATCTTCTCCAACAGAAAAATGGTCAGAGTTTCCACCAGGAATCGATGCAGAAAAAAAAAAGGGTGTGTGTGTATGTTGTTATTTTAAAAAAAGTTATTGGCTTCCATCTACAGGTCACACAGATGTTGCAGCCTGTGAATCAACACTGCAGAGCTGGGGTGTGAGGAAGGGGTCCAGATGTGGGGACCAACATGGGACTTGTCAACTGAGATCCTATGAACAGAGGTGTTCCAGAAGGTTCAGAGTCTTTTAATGCAGCCATGATGCCACGGACAAACCAGTCGCTTCCAAGGCTTCGCCCTCTCTGGGTCAGCTAATTTAAAAAGAAGAGAGAGGAGGTTGTGGAAGGATGCAAGACTGCCAGGATGCTTGAATTTCTGCTTGGGGCAGAATATTGGACTTAATCTCCCTTTCCAAATCTATGTTGTTTTTATATAGTGAGGATTTATTTCTGCATTATTTGAACGTTTTTAGTTTTTGTCATTCTCTGCAACTGCCAAGAGTTTATTAAGGATTGGAATTCCCACAAAAACTCAAAAGAAGCAAGGAAATTCCTTTGGTGCCCAAAACAGCTCCAGGGCTTGGCTTCTCTGCCATGGTTTGACATTTCCTGCTCTTAAAAATATCACCAAGTACAACATGCTGTTAACGTGGAAGATCCTGAACTGACGTGGCCAGCTTCACTCTGATGGGGGGGGGGGGGGACAAGGGGGATTGATTTCCATGACTGGGTAAGACATTTCTTCCCATTTTTCCGTAGAAGGCAGGATAAGTCATTGCCTCCCCCAAATGGCAGGTTGCTCTTCTTGCCATGATCTTGCTCCCTTGGGGAGAGGGGGGAGGGGGGCTAAAGCTCAATACCGTGAATAGGAGAGCTGGTTCTTGCAGTCTTTCAGCCGTGTCTCTTGCAGTTGAGCATCTAATAGGATGAGGCAGGTGTAGCGACTGTGATGCCTCCATCAACCTATTCCCCGCATTGCGTTTTTATCAGGGCCATCTGCTCCATGGAGAGTGGCAGCTGCTGGGTCTCACAAATAGTTTTGTTGTGTACTTTTGCGTAAAATAACATATTGTCATAATTTTTTTGCTATCGCGGGATGGTATAATGTTAACCAAGGAAAGGTGACATTATTCCTGGTGCCTTCAATGCGTACTGGAGACCAGGTGTTCTTGTACTCAAGGGGTGCCTCTTCTGAGCATCCCCGTCTCCAGGGGCAGGATTTGCTCCGGGGGGGGGGGGGCAGCGGCCTTCCTGCTGACTTGTCAGTTGCGCCCCTGCTGATTTACCAGCCTGCTTCTCGGAGCAGCTTTCGGGAGAAATGAGCCACGGAGCCGATCACTCCATTCTGGGGTGTGATTTATCGAGCCTGCTGCTTTTCCCATTTCCCTTTTTATGAGTCAATAGCATTTGCCTGCACAAGAGGACCATACAGGAATCTGCCGGATTGCTCTCAGTGGCAGCCTAATTATTTGTTACAAAGCAGATTGCAAGGCTTCAACGTTTTCCAAATAGCAGGGAGGCAATTAAAAATACTTTATAGCACAATCCCACACAGGTTGCCTCAAAGGCCAGCTTTGCTGAATTCCACCAGAGCTCCTGCCACACCACGCTTTAGCTGCATTCATAAGGCTTGGGCAGGTTGCTGAATGAAGCCAGGATCCGGGTTCTCACATTACACTGAATCATGAACTAAAAAAAGAGGTTCTGATTGGACAGAACAGTAAACCATAAACTAAGCTCAAATAACAAAATATCCAAGCTTAAAATTAACACAGTTGAGCATATTCTGTCAATGCATCTGTAAAGTTTTCACTCAACTTTAAATGTCTTATGTGAACACAGTAATTAAATTATATTTAATTACTTTACATTAAATCCACTGGATCAGTGTCTTTCTAAGCAGAAAGATCCACCCCACTAGGCAACTCACTACGAAATGGCAATCTCTTACTTGCCAGTAGCCCGAAGGTAGAATGGCAGGCTGGAAAGTCAGGATCTAAACACAAATCCATGCCCGCAACAAGCAGCATAGAAACCTGAGTAAAATAAGCCAATTAATATCCTGCTGAGCTGCTGAGGGAATAGGAACCAGAGCTAAGTTCTTATTAGACCTATCTTTTCCCACTCCACTTTCTTAAAATCCCAGAAGTGGGACTCAAAATGTTTATAGGCCACCTGGGCTGAGAACGGCAATCTCGTGTGTGTGTGTGTGTGTGTGTGTGTGTGTGTGTGTGTGTGAGAGAGAGAGAGAGAGAGAGAGAGAGAGAGAGAGAGAAGCATGTCTAATAATGCTTGATGAAATAAATAAAATTAATTTAAAATAAAGCCTTAAAATCAGTTTGGACTCCTGGTGGCTGCCTGGTCAGTCCCTGCAGCTTTCCTGGCAAAATCGCCTCCTTCCTGGTGCTGAGAGGTGCTGAGAAATGGGAAACCAAAACTTTTCTGACTATAAAATCTCATATTGCCATACCAGTGAAGTCACCTTTGCCCACAAAGGCCCTCAGGGCTGCCTCCTGCTGTTCCTCTTTGAATTCTTGCCCCCTCTATGAGAAAATTCCCAGTCTCCTGCAGAGCAGGAGACAGCCTATGGCAAACCCAGAGCACTTTCATTTGGATCTGTAAATAAAGCAGAGCATTAGACAAAACAGCTTTTCCCAGTCCTAAGATTCCATGTCTTTTGTTGTTGCTTAAAAGAAGGAAGTTCATTAGCAAGAAAGCTGATGCTACAAGTCATCCCAATGGTAGCCCAGATAAACTTCCAAAAAGTCCCATGATCTAGTACTACAGATAACAGAATAACAGTTGGAAGGACCTTGTAGGTCTTCTAGTCCAACCCCCCACCCAAGCAGGAGACCCTACACCATTTCTGACAGACGCCAGTCAAGTCTCTTCTTGAAAGCCTCCAGTGATGAAGCTCCCACAACTTCCAAAGGCAACTTCTGTTCCATGGGTTGATTGTTCTCACTGTCAGAAAAGTCCTCCATCTTTCTAGGTTGAATCTCTCCTTGATCAGTTTCCATCCATTATTCTTTGTCTGGCCTTCGGGTACCTTGGAAAATAGCTTGACCGCCTCCTCTCTGCGACAGTCCTTCAAATATTGGAAGACTCCTATCCTGTCTCCCCTGGTCCTTCTCTTCACTAGACTAGCCATGCCCAGTTCCTGCAAACGTTCTTCATACTTTCATGTTTTCCAGTTTCTTTGAGCCTGTTTCTAAAGAACCGTTTTAATTATTTTTCTTTTGTGTAGGTGTATTTATTTATTTATTTATTTATTTATTTGAAGGATCATTATGGTTGTCCAATTCAGACAACATGACTCAGCGTAGCATACAAAAAAATAATGAAACAAAACAAAACAGCACATGCTGTTCAAACCCAAGTCCATAAAGTCAACATCTGCTATCATTCTATACTGGGGACTCTGTTAATCCTGACTCAAGCACCCAGGCTGGCAACTGTTTCTCCATCTGAAATGATGCTTAGCTTAAACCCCAGCTTCATAAATAGAAATGCATGATATAAATAAGAGTACACTCTTGTCCCCCCACCACCTCTACCCCCCTCCAGGAACAACACAACAAACTGCAGCTGGGCCTGGCAAGGAGAAATGCCACTTGAGGCCTGAAAGTCTTCCTGAATTCACAAGTCTTGGTCCTTCAAAGAGAGTCACTCTATCTCGGGCTTTGCCACATTAATCTTGCTTTATTTTGTTTTTGTGACCTCTGCAGTAATGAGTACCAAGCAGTTATTGGAGTTTGCTGACATTCACATATTTTGTTGTATTTTAAATGTTGCCAGCATCTGCATGTACCACAAATTAAATTATGTTTGAATTTTATTGCTTCTTTTATTTAATTTATCTTAGCTGTTGCGTTCAAGCTGTGGACCAGCTGTTCTCTGTGAAAAAAAGAATATTAATTTGAGGGGAACAATTTAAGGCTTTCTAGGATGGGTGCTAAGTAATCACTCTGGCAATTATATCTACTGAGCCTTCATGACTGTTCTGTTGCCAAGAGCTGGCCAGGACCTGGCCTAGTAACCTGTTCATCCTTGGGGAAGAGAAAGACACCACACAGCCAGATGCCACTTCTCAGAACAGCTCTTTCCAACCATACAGGTCTCTGTTCTCCTTAGGCAGAGAAGACCAAAATCTTCACCTCTAGCTCATGGTGCACAGAACCAGCCAAGGGAGACTCCCGAAGGCAGAGACCGACAAGGTATCGAATCGCATTCTGGGGAATGCAAGTCTGTTCTTTAAAACAGCTCCCACTGGGGAGCCATTATCCACTTCTCTCTCCCAGAGTGTTGGAAATCGAAGCTTGGGAGAAGATGGCGAAGGGATTATGGAGGATTCACAAAGCAACGCAAAGGCTTATTCAAGAAAGTGGAGTTAGATAAACACAGAACATGGACTCCTGCTTGGAGTTTGTTTTGTGTAGAGGCTTTAATCAGACCCTGTGTGTACTTAGAACTTGAATATTACTCGACAAGCTTTTTTTTAGAAGAAAAGCAAGGCTAAGTAGGGCAAGCACAGCCATCAGTCACATTAAGCAGAGCCATTCCAGCCACAATCGCTCCTTTTAGGCCAGGCTTTTCCACTAAGAAAACCTTTTAATTTTTACTAAGATTGTGGTAGATTTCTTTTTCTCCCAGGGTGTACACATGCACATACACACAATTAACAGCCGGATGTGTGATCCTTTGTGTCTCTGCGGCAAGAGTTGGAGCAGAAAAAACGAACTGTTGCATCTGAAAATTACTTCACCAAGAGCACCTCTTGAATAAATGAGAATTGCCAGGTACGGGGATTGCCTATACAACTCTGGAAGGGTACTCAAGGCTTCAAAAGTGAGCACCGCAATCAAAACCTCTTGCAGCAGCATCAAAGCAAGGGGCGGCCTCTGGCTATATCACTGAGGAACAGGATCCCAGCACTGAACCCATGCCCCGTGAGTGGGAGAAGCAGCCCTGGGCACTGGCCTCAAAATGGCCAGAAAGACCCGTCAACCCACGGCTGCCGTTTTATGATAGTCCGTCGTGCTTGCTGCCTAACTTAAAAGGAGGAAGACCTGGAATAACTAGCCACCCTCAGCATTTAGAGGCCTGTGAGTGTTGCTGCAGCCCTAAACTTTACAGGAACTAAATGGGAGGTTGCAATGGAAGAAATACTGTTCTGGATAAAATCTAACATTGTAGAAACACTAGAAGTCCAGATTATTCCATAAAACCACTCCAGTACCACAAACATGAATTAGCTGCAGGGCTATACTGTTGTTTATCTGATCCAAATTATGAGAAATTTAAAGAAATCCAGGAGGTTGCAATTACTTTGGCAGATTCGGCATTTATCCCACTGTTTGATTCTCAGAGGGGGATTCTTCAGCCCTTTGTGAAAGCGGGGGAGGGCAAGTTACTAAACTGCACATGCTTCCCCTCAGAGGACCCTATTTAGGGCAGTTGCATCCTTCTCTCACCACCACCTTTACCTGGGCAGAGCAGATAAAACAGAGGGACCTCCAGATATGCTGAACCTTTTGAGCAGCTCAGGGACACCCAACTTCAATTCTGGACCACCTTAATTGGCTGTGCCTTGAAGCAACCAGGGCACAAGCAGCTTTAAGATTACCCCGATAGTTAACATCATTGGGCCAATCAAGGCCAATCATAATACTACAATATTGAGTGAGGGGGCAAGGAGCTGTCTGCTAGCAACACCCAGCAGTCGCTTGGACTCCCCAAGGAAAGTGTTTCCCAAGAAAGCTTTTACCTTGGATGCAGGCCCATACCAGATAGGTGGAAAGGAAAAGAAAGTTTTACTGGCCAATAAAGGGGTTACTGGGAAGCAATTTCCGAGGGGGTACCCCATCCCCCTTGGAGTGGACCCTTATAGCAATAGCACTTAGACTTCTATACCACTTCACAATGCTTTACAGCCCTCTCTAAGTGGTTTACAGAGTCAGTCTATTTGCTCCCAACAATCTGGGTCCTCATTTTACCAACCTCAGAAGGAAGGAAGGCTGAGTCAACCTGGAGCCTGGTGAGATTCAATATAGCAATAGCAGTAGACTTATATACCGCTTCATAGGCCTTTCAGGCCTCTCTAAGCGGTTTACAGAGAGTCAGCATATTGCCCCCAACAATCTGGGTCCTCATTTTACCCACCTCGGAAGGATGGAAGGCTGAGTCAACCCTGAGCCGGTGAGATTTGAACCGCTGACCTGCTGATCTAGCAGTAGCCTGCAGTGCTGCATTTAACCACTGCGCCACCTTGGCTCATACTTGGATTCAAACTGCCAAATTGCAGGTAGCAGAAGTAGCCTGCAGTACTGCACTCTAACCACTGCACCACTGTGGCTGATATACAAGTCATGAGCCAGTCAGGCAAAGGCACAGCTGTTAAAAGCCATCCTTCAGGACCAACGTCATCGGCCAAAGGTGACCAGGTAGATAAGAATTTTGTTTCATAACCAACTAAAAGCTCAGCCCAGCACCTGGGGGATTGTCATCGCCTTTCTCTCAAGCAGGAGGAGGCAGAGCGCAGGCGACTCCAAGGGGTCTCCCTTCTCTTCCCAAAGCTCCAGGCCAAGAGATGCCAGGAGCCGCGGCTTTTCCGATCTGCTGCACAGTCAGAATTAATCATAGATTCAAATAGTTTTTCCCAACCTTGGTAACTTTAAAGGGTGTGGACTTCAACTCCCAGAATCCCCCAACCAGCATAGCAGAGTTCTGGGTGTTGAAGTCTAGGCATCCTGAAAGTTGGCTGAGAAAAAGCTGTCCCCCCAAGAGCCGCCAGACTCAACCAGGGTCTTCGGGGGGCGGGGCATCGGCTGAACTCGCCCAAAGGAGCGGGGCTTGGGCCTACAGATGGCGAAAGTTCCTCCCCTGCCGCCGCAACCCCGCCCACGCAGCGACTCGGAAGTGGCAGCGCGGCCAGCCCGCCCCCTGGCGTCCTGCTGGGTGAACGCCGCGCAAGAGCAGCGGCGGTGGGAAGCGACCGTCTGCGCAAGCGCGGAGCTCCCGCGGCGCCTTTGAGTGACGCCTGGCGGGCGCCGCTCCGGCCAGACAGACTCCGGGCGGGCGGGCGGGCGGGGGAGCGGGTAGGCGCGCCATGAGCGGGGACGGGGCGGCCTGGGCGGCGCTGGAGCCAGCGGAGGTGCTGCGGGCCGCGCGGGCCGGGCCGGGCGTGGGGGCGGCGGAGGTGGGCGCGGGCGCGGCGGCGTTGCTGAGCGAGACGGCGGCGCTGCTGGGCCAGGCCGAGGCGGCGGACGGGTGGCCGGCGGCGGCGCGGGACAGCTGCCTGCGGGCGGCGGAGCGGCTGGGCGACTGGGCGTGGGAGCGGCTGCAGGAGGGCCCGTGGCACTGTGTGGGACGCGCCTGGCGCCGCCTCTTCGCTTACGCCTGCCTGCTGCGCGCGCTCTGCCTGTGCCGGGCGCGGGGGCCCTGCGCCGAGGCCCTGCGCGCCTGCGACATGGGGCTGCTGCTGGGCGCGCCTGGCCCCGAACTGCCCCGCCTGGCCGCGCTGCTGCAGCGCCTGCTGCCCGCCCCGGAGGCCCCGCCCCGCAAGGTAGGATGGCGGGAGGGAGAGGAGGCGGAGGGGGCCGCGGGGCGCCCTCTCACCCCTCCCCTCCACCCACCGCAGAAGCCGCGCACGGAGCGCCCGCCGGCCCAGCAACAGGAGGAGGAGGAGGGAGCGGCGGCGGCGGAGGGCGCGCCGGTGACTCGAGCGCGGCGCCCGTCCCTGCAGCTCTTCCGCGAGCGCTTCCTGCTGCCCGGGGCGCCGCTGGTCCTGGAGGGCGTGGTGGAGCACTGGCCCTGCCTGCGCAAGTGGAGGTGAGGGTCCCGCGGCTGCTCCGCTCTCCCTGCCCGCCCACCCTGGATCCGCAGCAAAGGAAGCGGGGGTGAAATCTCTCCAACCTTCGCCTTTTCTTGCCGCAGCGTGGATTACCTGCTGCAGTTGGCCGGCAACCGCACCGTCCCTGTGGAGCTGGGCGCTCGCTACACCGACCAGGATTGGTCCCAAAATCTCATGACGGTGGCAGAGTTCATCAGGCAGTTCGTCGAGCAGGCGGTCTGGGCTCTTCCTTCAGCTTCTGACCTCATGGGGAATTCTCCCCAGCAGGCAGAGCCCCTCTTCATGGGGAGAGGGAGGGGCAGGCAGGGCCTGTGATCTGGGTCAGCCTTGACAAGGGCAAAGAGGGAGGTGGGAGCCTGCTGCAAAGGCTGATTTTGCCTCTCATGACTCGTCTATTTTTTCTGCCTCTTCCTTTTCATGCCAGAATCCCAAGGGATACCTTGCTCAGCACCAGCTTTTTGACCAGGTAAATGCAGAAATTCCTGTGGATCCTAGAAAACAGGGCTTCTCTTTGCCCCAAATCACCCCAGTGTGTTCTCAGGGGCCAAAGGACTCAGCCCCCCCCTCCCCCCAGGCACCCTTCACACACACAGATCTCTTGATGAAAAAGAGTTGTCAGAAGCCTAATCCTGCCCCACCCCCAATTCATTTATTTATGAAAAATATGCTGCCTGCCTGAGTCAGTGACTCTGGGCATAAAAGGATAAAAGCCCAATACAAAAACCATAAACCTGTCACTCTCCTGGCATAACAATCAGATAAGCCACTTGATGGGCTCCATCTCACTTGGGTCTCCTGGCCCGTTGGCAAAACCGAGGGCTTCAGGGCCTTGCAAGAATGGGGGCCAATCTTAACTCCATGGGGATGGTATTCCACAGGTTAGGGAGCCACCACAGAGAAGGCTGTTCTTGGTCCTGCTTCCCTGCTGTGGTGAGTTGGTAAATGTGATGGACAGTCCTTCAGATAACCTGCTCCCAAGACATGAAGGGCTTTGAACGTGACAACCAGCACTTTGAATTGCATCCAGAAGCAAATCAACATCTTATTAAACCTTACTGGGGAAGATCCTGTCCCTTGTAGACCAGCCATGTTGTCTCATGCTGCTGCAGTAGCTCCCTGCATCCTGGAGCACTTTTGGATGTTTTGCATCCTGACTCTGGATGCAGATCATCCACCACACTGGCCTGGATTGATGGCAGCTATGCCCCAAAGCACCCCACTGGGGAACGCTGCAGCTGCCACTCATCACAGGAAGGAGTTGAAAGTAGACTCCCTCGGATTCCATAGCAAAAGCCCATTGCCCACCCCAGTGGTAAAGCTCCATTGGTATTGTTGCATAGGGAGTACTGTATTGGTGCTTCTTGCTGTGGAAATATATTTGTATGAGATAGCCATGCTTGCTCTAAACGGCATTGAGTGTATGGCTACATCCAGTATTATTTCTATTTTTAGCAACCTCGTCCTGCCTCCCTTTTTCTTACTCTTTACCAAAGAGGTACCCTGAGCAAGGAGGGGAAGGCATCAGTGTTGGGACTGAGCATGGTGGATCCCAAGGCAGAAATAACTGCCTGTGAATTGCCGCAGAGTGGCATACATCAGATGGAAGGTCTTTGGGGCAACATCCCACAAGCTACGGGGGGGGGGGGGGGTATCAGACTGGAGTCCAAATTTTGCTATCGGTCTCTCTGATTCAAGGCAAAGGAGCAGGGTGCACAGGGTGATTAAAAGGCCAGGGCCCTGTCGAGGTGGAGAAGAGGAGCAACTGCTGCTGGCTCTTGCAGGAGCCAATAGGGTTGATCCAGCAAACAGGCATGCTAGCCTAATGCCTCCCAATATCACTGGAGAAAGTTACCCTTCCACATATGCAATTTACCGCTGAGGTCATATGCTGGTGAGAGACATATAAGTGTCCTCTCCTTTCTCTTTCTGATGCTTTCACGCTATATATTTTACAGTGTAAATTTTACACTCCCATAAGATGCCTAAGATTTTAATGGCAAGGTACCTACAGATCTTGTTCTCTGCATGATGCAATACCTCAGACACACTCTTGACATTTACTTCTGATGGGACATCACCAGATCCCAGAGCTGAAGGAAGACATTGGCATCCCGGACTATTGTTGCCTGGGCAAAAATGAGGAAGAAGAGATCACCATCAATGCCTGGTTTGGCCCATCAGGGACCATCTCACCTCTCCACCAGGATCCGCAACAAAATTTCTTGGTCCAGGTTTGTTTACATCCTTCAGAAGTTTTTGCCAGGGCAGACACAATGCCGACCCTTTGTCATTCTTCACATAACATTTCAGGCAATAAGTTCCTCTGGACCACCATCTTTACCCAACTTCTGGCATCGCCAAAAATTAATTTCCCACTGCTTCAATTGGACCAAATTATTGATGGGGCACTAGAGATATTTGCTGGGTGTTCCAAGTGCCTTCAGATCAGGCGGCTAACTTTGCCCTGTGAATTAGTAGAAAAAGGGACACCTTCCAGGGCTTTCCTTCTAACTCGGGGCATGAAAAAATCGTGCCATCCCTGCAGGGGCCTAGCCTGGAATGTCTGAATGTGAGAAGGGTGGGTAGAAACAAAAGTACATCTCCCCATCATGACAGCCAATTAACTTTTCATGTTCCCATTTTCAGGTGATGGGACGGAAGTACGTCCGCCTATTCTCTCCTGATCAGTCTGAAAAACTGTATCCACACGAAGGGCACCTTCTTCACAACACCAGCCAGGTGGGTGACACCTGCGACTTATGAAACGATGGCCACTAGTCCACTGCGATTTTTTAAGGCTTTGCCACAGGCACCTAGGGACAAAGACATTTACTGAGGTTGTAAGGAGGGCATTCTTGATCTTGAAGTGTCAAGTCTTAAAAAGACATTTCTTTTGCAGGTCGATGTGGAACACCCTGACTTAGAGAAGTTTCCTAACTTCAAGGCAGCTGCATTTCAAGACTGTATCTTGAGCCCTGGAGAGGTCCTGTTTATCCCAGCTAGTTACTGGCATTATGTTCGAGCCCTGGACACGAGCTTCTCTGTTAGCTTCTGGTGGTCCTAGTTTATGCTGAGAACAGAAGAACCAGATCAAGAGGAACCAAGAATAGGTGCAGGTACAGAATGTCATGGCTGATCCAAGAAAATCACACCCGCCCAAAGATGCAGCAAGCAGAATAATCTAGTCCTCTAGGTCCTGCTACTTCCAAATGCCCTGGAATAACACACTTTGCAATATTCAGTCCCAAGTTTATTTTGTCAGTAGAAAACAGGTCACTCGCAGCTACTAACATTACAGCTTAAGCAAGTCATCCTGCAGAGTCCCGAAAGGGGATCGATCCGCTCTTGGGTGAGGTATGCAAAGAAATTAAAATTCCCTAATGGATCTACAACCCACTCAAGTCCCTCCCATTCAGAGGGGGTGAGTGATGCCAAGAGTAAAATGTCTTTGGGAAGGCAGGGATGGCCCGCTGGGTGAGTGGAGTAAGTGCTCAGACATGTCCAGTTGTGCTCATTGGGACAAGATCTACAGTGATTCCCTTTATAAAATAAAGGAGAAATGTTGAGGACAATGCTCCACAGATAGTAAATAAGTGGTAGGCCAACTGCCCAACCACCACTCAAAGCAAAAAGAAGGCAATGTGGCGGCCAATAAAAATGGCACAAGCCCTTGTGCAGTTTCAGCTCTTAAGCCCCACAAAGGCCCACTTTGTCCAGGTCCGCCCAGAGAAAGAACCCGCTCCTCCATGTCATCCAAGAGGTCAGAGGCTGCTGCTGCTATTGCTGGTGCCTTAAGCCCATCCTGGAGGCCTTCCTACTCTCTCTCCTGGCACTTGAGGGCAACTGGCTGGGAGAATGCAGGTCTGCATAGCAAAGGAGAAAATGCAGGATGAGCTGAAGAAGGAAACTAAGCCAGAATGGTGTTGGTTCACATCCCAGAGCCAGCACTTTTATGGTGATGGCAGGACATCTCATGGGAAGAAAGGCTTTGGCTCTGAGGGGCAGACTAGTTCTCCACTTTTGAAATGTGGCCATTTTTGTTTGGTTCCCCCCTCTAAAGAGCCTCTATTTAAACGAGGCTGCCTCTTCCAGCCCAAAGCAAAGTCTCGCAATCTCATAAAATGAATGAACGGCCAAATTGCCTGTATTGACCAGACACTGCGGCCAGGTTGTCCTCCCTAGGAAAGAAAGATTCGCCAGACACGCCACCTTGCGGTTTTTACCTGGAATCCTGTGAGGCCAAAACTGCTTGCAGTGAGGGCAACGGGGCTCTGGTTGTGTTTGGAAGTACTTGGAAAGACAAGAGCAATGGAGCACAATTCCACAGTCCTCGCACACTTGACTCTGAAATGGAAGCTGTGCCGTTGAGTCACATGTACAGACCAAGGAGATGCCTCTGAGCAGATTATTTTGCCCCTTCAGGGGTTTTGATGGGCTGGGACAAAATGATGCTGCCAGAATCTTCAGTCCCTTGTCTCCCTCCAAGGGAACAAGGGGGTGGCAGTGTTCCATAAACAGACTTGGCTCTAAGCTTCTCCTCTATTCTAAGGCTCACTCAGCCTTCCATCCTTCGGAGGTGGGTAAGATTGTTGGGGGCAAGAGGCTGACTCTGTAAACTGTTTAGAGAGGACTAAAACATTGTGAAGTGATATACAAGTAAGTGCTGTTGTTATCACCACCAGCTGCTCTGTAGGAGAGTCTAGAAATGCATTTGATGGCTTCTAATTATTTTTAGCCTTGTGTGTTCAAGTGAGATGGCAAAGCTGTGTCGCTCAGGCTTCCAGAACAGAATCTTACAAGCAGGAAGACCCCCCTCCCCAAAAACTGCCCATCCACTGTCAGGGACCCTCCAGCCTTTGCTGTGCTGGGAGCCCTGACTCCAGAGGGGCCAAACCACTTGAACAAGGAGACTGCCTTTTTTGCAAGAAGTCCAAAGAAGAGTTGCTAAATGGGCAGGAATTCACTCAAGGGATTGACCATCTTAATGAGGAGGGTTTGGCCCATCACTTACTTACAGCTGGGAACTGCAGGGCAGCAGCTGCATTAGTCTGTGGTAGCCAAACATCAGGAGTCTGGTAGCCCTCTTGTCTACTAACAGATTTTGTTTACAAGGTATGACAGCTGCAACTGATGTAAAGGTAAAGGTTCCTCTCGCACATATGTGCTAGTCGTTCCTGACTCTAGGGGGCGGTGCTCATTTCCATTTCAATGAGGAAGAGCCAGCGCTGTCCGAAGACATTTCCGTGGTCATGTGGCTGGCATGACTCAATACCGAAGGCACACGGAACCCTGTTACCTTCCCACCAGAATTGGTTCCTATTTTTTCTACTTGCATTTTTATATGTGCTTTCGAACTGCTAGGTTGGCAGAAGCTGGGACAAGTAACGGGAGCTCACTCCATTATGTGGCGCTAGGGATTCGAACCACCGAACTGCCAACCTTTCTGATCAACAAGCTCAGCATCTTAGCCCCTGAGCCACCGTGTCCCTGATGAAAGGTTAGTTCACCATTATCAATCCACTACTGATTTTTTACAGGTGATCCATGTCTCTAGCACCTACCACAAGATGGGCTGGTAGAGTTACCTGAACAGAAAGGCTGTGGCAGATATGGCATTTCCGGGCAGACTCTGGGTAATGGCGGAAGATGTACTGTTCCAGTTCAAGGATGCTGCGGACGTGCAGGGTGTACTCCCCTTCTTTCTGTAAAACAAATCAACCAGTTGTCAATCCTCCTTGGAGGCCATCAGCCTCTCCTGTGTAGGAGGTGTGATGTGCCTGTCACCACTGAGACCTTTGCCCACCTCACACAGCCACTTCTTCTGCACCAGCTGTTGGAGCACTTGTTCCACCTCCATTTTCTTCATTTTCTTTGGCTTCAACTGGTCAGCCAAGTTCAAGATCTCGGTGGACGATGCAAAGCCGTTCCCGGACAGCAGGATCAGGTCCAGCTGCAAAAATAAAGGACCTAATGTTACTTTGGCCAAAACCTTCCTTGGCTCCAACATCTTAGGCACTCCCCATCCCAATAGTTTTCAATCGGGGATGGTGTGACTGATGGGTTATTCCCCTCTTCCCCTGGCCCAACAGGAGCCAAGAGGCAGGATGCATGTAGGAACTAAACTATCGTCAATTAGAACTTAATAAATGTGTTTTTCCTGGAATAGGTAATTATGGCTACAGTCCTGGGGAGATTTGTATTGTATTTTTGTTTTTATCTCTACAGACCGTTTTATACATCACATATGGGCCAAAACAGAAGAGAAAAAAGTAGCTGTATCCTAAAATTAGTGAAATGCTTCAAGAAAAAAACAAGGACAACAGAATGTCAGGTCAGGTCTACATCCTGCAGAATCCCCTCCGCTTCAGCAGTCCATTCCAGGAAAGGTTTTGTGATTGGTCATATCAAACAGTTTGGATTATTCTGAAGAAAGAATCTCTGTAGCTCAGAGTTTAACTATGGGGTCCTTGCTGCTTTGTGAGCTAGACTGCTTGCTTGCAGATGTTTCCTTACCCGAGTAGGGAACATCATCAGTGCAATTTACCACCCTCCTGTCAGTACCTATCCTTCCATCCCCCTATCACCACAACTGATGCATTTGCATCCAGTTGCATTTCTAAAAAAGCACATTTGAGATAACTATGATCTGGATGTCCATAAACATCCAGATCATAGGATGTTTATTCAGAATCTCCATAAACATCACCATTGCAACCAACAGCCAAGCTTGGAGACCACACAGAAGCCCTCATGGATTATTTAGAACATATTCAGGCCACTTGACAGCACAAAATACTAGAGATTGAGGAGCTGCTAAAACTTAACAGAAGGTATACAAGGCAGTTCCTCTCCTACTTGCTCTCCCAAATCTTTTAGCAGAATTAATGGAGAGGAAGCAAATAGCACATCCTGGCTGAGGGGAATCTAAAGCTGGACCACCTCATGGGTGCCAGAGCCTTCAGCTGCTCCAGCTCAATTCAATAAAACGTAAATGTTAAACCATGGGGTTACTGTGGTGTCCAGAATTTATCTAACTATCTTAGCAGAATCCCTCTACTTTCATCAGTAGCTCCAATTCACTCAGTTTCATTCTCAAAGTGCTACAAATTATGTGTTTCTGCTGTCTCTGCCGTGAATCAAAGCTGACCACCCTCACCAGGCAGATGGAGCAGGACAGGGGCAGTCACAGGAACAGGAGGAAGATCATGGCTGCCTTATCGTTCTGTTGCATGCCAAACCAAGATCTGAAGGCTATTTTGCCCAGAGTTGGGAAGAGGCCCCTTGTATCAATGCGCTGGACAGACTGCAAGCTCTGCCTTGGGCGAGTGCTCTGAAGTAGCTTCTATGCATGACCCGACAAAACCGCACACGACAAAACCGTGTCGCTAAAACTGCGACATCATCAACATGCCGACAACAGCGTGGAGACAAAAGGGCGCTTTACAACAGCGCGTCAACAGAGCCGATTTAACTTAAGGTAAGGGTTAGGTTTAGAGTTAGGTGTAGCATTACGTTTAGGATTAGGGTTAGCATTACATTTAGGGTTAGGGTTAGTTTTACAGCGCGCTTCTGTCACCGCGCTGTTGTCGGCACGATTCAGCGCTCATTCGTCGGAGCGCTTTAGAACGCGGTTTTGTCGTTCGCCCTTTTGTCAGTGAACCACTTCTATGCTGTTTCACAGAGCTTCACAGCCTTCCAAGCAGTTTACAGAGTCAGCCTATTGGCCCCAACAATCTGGGTCCTCGTTTTACTGACCAGGTAGAAGACTGAGTCAACCTTCAGCCTGGTGAGATTGGAACTGCGGTCCCGGTTATTGCGCCAACACCTCTGTGCTTCTCCTGAGTAACCGCAGCAGCAGCAGCACTCCTGGGCACTGGTTAAAGGCGGCTACTTACCGTCTTTTTGAACAGCTCCAGCTCGCTTTCAGAGAAGTCGCTGGCCATTTTGGTGATGTTGGTTTCCGCCAGATTCACCTGGGATGGAAAGGAATGGGGGGGCGGACTAAGGGCCGGCCTGGACGGCTCAGCGCTGCCGGGGACTCTGGGCGAGGAGCCCACGCAGCTCCGGGCTCTTCGGTTCAAGGGGTCACCATCCCCGAGGTTTCCGGCTGCCCGAAGGGGCCGGCACGCCGCCTCAGCCGGTAGCTCACCAGGGCGACGTAGGTCCTGCCGCTGTCTTCCGCCGAGCCTTTCCGGATCTCCATGGAGAGAGGCTGCAGCTGCTCGTTCAGAGCGCCCACGAAGTCGTCTAGCTGCTCGCTGCCGCCGGGTGCTGCCGGGAGACACGGGGGGGGGGGGAAGCGTCAGGCCGCCGTCGCCCCCCGAGCCCCCTCCCCCATCCCTCCGGGCCCAGGGCCGGCAGAGCCTCCGACCGCGAGCGTCGCCCCAGCCGGGCCAGGCTTGTGCGGAGGCGGCCGGGACCCCGCAGCGGCCCCACTGACCCGGGTGCCGCTGGCAGCACAGCCGCCGCAGCCGCTCCGCCTCGGCCGCCTCCACCACCCCGCGGGCCAGCAGCGCCTGCAGGAAGCGCCGGTGAGCGTCGCTCAGCGCGGCGGCCATGGCGAGGGCTCCGAGGGCGGGGCTTCTGCCCGCGCTTTCCGGCCAAGACGGCTCGTTAGCGCGCCTCCTCCAGTCTCCGCAGCGCCCTCTGGCGGCGGGGAGGAGGGATGTGCCCGTGGGCACCTTCCTGGCTGATGCGGGGTGGAGAGTGGGGAGGGGCGGGTGGCCTCTGTGGGGGCGGATGATCCCACGTCACCTGAGACTCCTTCAGGGTGGGCGAGGAAGGGGCGCCTGCAGTTCCCGGGGGAGGGGTCCCCCGGCTGACACAGAAACCAGAGCCCCCGACCCGAGCTTTGGAGGGGGGAAAGGGCCGCTCCGAGAGGCCTTGGAAACGCCGGCCTGGGAAGCGCGGGAACCCGCCTGGCCTTGGTGGCCCCTCCGGCCGTGCCCAGTGCTGGGCTGCTGGGTGGGACCCAGTAAGGAGCTGCCTCTCTGCCGTTGTATTTTCACCTGGCCCTTTTCATTTACGACTCAAGGCGGTGAACGTATCGAACATAGAAGCTTAGGGTTGGAGTGGAGCTCAGAAGTCTTCTAGCCCAACCCTCTGCTCAAGACAGGAGCCTTATGCCACCCAGCATAAGTCATCCCACTTATCCTTCTCTTCCAGAGACTACAGCAACCCAATCCCTGCAAGCGTTCACCATGCAATTTAGCATCCAGCCCCTGGTCAACTTTGAAGCTCTTCTCCACCTTTCTAGAGTCTCAACATCTTGTTTGCGTCATGGTGGCCAAAACTGGATGCCATATTCCAAGCGTGGCCTTCTAAAGTGCTATTAGCTCTTCACGTGATCCTGATTCTCTCCCTCTGTTGATGCAGCCTAGAACCTTGTTGGCTTTTCTGACCGTGACAGAACATTGCTGGCTCATACTTAAGTGGTGACCCACTGGGACACTTAACAGTTGCTGCTATTGAGCCAGGCACTTCCTATTCTATGCCTATGGACTTGGTTATACCTACCTAATACTCTTTTCTATTTTCTCCCCAACAATCATCCTGTGAGGCGGTTGGGCTGAGAGGGATTGGCCCAATGCTACCCAGTCAAGCTTCATGCTAAAGCAGGAGAATCCATGTTGCCATATTCTGGACAGAGGAAGCAACCCTGCCCTCTGGAACTCCATCCCCCATAGGCAGGCATGGGGGGACCCAAAGGTTGTATGTTGTTGATGGCTCTGGTTGTTTTTTTAACCCAGGCTGCCATGTGCTTGGTTTGGGGTTGTTTTGTTTTGTGTCTTTGAGTCACTATTTATTCTGTCGACTGTCTGGATGTTGTTTTCTTGTCAAACTTTTTAAGGAGTGATTAGCCCTTGCTTCTTTCCTAAGGCTGAATGAAAGCAACTGGTCTGAGGTGATTCGGCTGGCTTTGTGCCTAAGATGGATCTAGAACTCAGGACTTCTTGGTTTTTAGCCTGGTGCCTTAAATCAGTTTCCATCCAGCGTGATATTGTGGTTATGGCAAAAAGTGCTGGCTCTTTAACACATACACACACTTGGCAAATCATCAAAGGATTTGAAGTGCATGTTATGCAAAGAAGCAGAAGAAACAGTAGATCATATACTCAGCTCATGTAAGATGACACTAATAGATTATTAACAACATTACACGGTTGCCAACATGATTCACTGGAATATCTAAAAATTATTGTGCCAATAATAAAAAAATGGTATGAAAACAAAGTAGGAAAAGTAGAAAAAAGTGAACAGGTGAAAATATTGTGGGTTTTTGGGAAGAACACAATGCATCTGACAGCAACACCAGCTAAAAAACTGGTAGCTGTGGCTTCGTATTGTTGTGTATAGCATACAGAACATATGGCTGATTGTGACAAACCACAATAAGGTATACCATACTAGGGGTCTTTAGGGGTGCAATGACTCAACAATGCAGGATGCCGAGCTTGTCAGCTGGAAAGCCAATCTAGACCCAAGGGTTGCAGGATGGAGTGAGCCTCTGTGATTTGCCCCACCTGCTGCCCATGGAGCAATTTGAAAGCCTGCAAATGTGAGTAGCTAAATAGGTACCACTTTGGCAGGAAGCATTAGGTGTCCCTTGGCACATAGTCATGCTGGCCACATGACCACAGAGAACACTGGCTCCCTCAGCTAAGAAACTAGAGTTGGACATTACTGGACAGGTGAAACCTTTATCTTTACTGTATATCAAAATGATCTCAGATAATGTGAAATTATTAAAACTGACATTAATATAACCTATATAGGCAGTTGTGAGTTCCCAAAGATCTCTGGAGAAGATGCCCCCACTCATTATCCTCAGCTGAGGGTGAGTTTCCTGCCTGGAATTTAGGGTGTCTTCCCTCCTCTCAGACTGATGCGTCCTGGGCATCTATGGCTGGAAGAGAAATAACCGCGGCTACAAAGGCTGCTCGCGTTTTTATGGCATTTGAACCGAGCCCCCCAAAGGGATGCCCGGCTGTGCTTTTGGGAAGGGGAGGGTCAGAGCAGCCCAGGGGCCCTAGAATTGGCTCCGGTGCCCTCCTGCAACGGTGGGGCTGCCCCAAAGACCCGCCAACCGGAATCCCAGCCCAGGACCCCCTTGACCCGGGCCGTCCAAGAGGCTTTCTGCGCCACGGGCTCCGCTTTTTGGCAAAGGGCACAGACGGGCCGGTTAACGCGACCCAAGGCGGTCCCCACCCCACCCCCCGACCTAGGCTGGGCTTGGGACCGCGGGCAAAGTCCGGGGCGCCATCCGTCCAGCGCGGACCGTCTGCTCGGGCTAGCAGGCACCCAATGCCAGGAACGGCGGACGGCGCCCTCCCTTCCCTCGGCCTCCGCGGAAGGGCTCGGCCCCAGCAGAAGCCGCCCCCACCCGCGTGGCGCCCGCCCAACCTGCCCTGCCCTTTCGCGGAAGACGCAGCGGGACGGCCGGGTCGCTTCTGGGAAGCCGCGGCCGGCGGGGCTCGGAGGCTGCCTGCGCCAGCGGCGAAACGGACGGCGCGTCCCGGGCGGCGAGCGTCGATGGGCTCGTGGCGGAGCGCGGCGGCGGGGCTGCTCTGCCTCCTGGGGCACCGTAAGTCCCGGCGGCGGGTGGTGCGAGGGTTGCGACGGCCCGCAACTCGGCTTGACGGGGACAAAGGTTCGGTCGCTCCGATGGCCCCTAGTCTCCCCCGGTCAGCTTCGAAGAAGGCGGCGGCGCAGCCTGTCCTGGCCGCGGAAAGCCCCCCCCCCCTCGGAGGGTGTGGGGAGCGGGAGGGCCTCCCCCGGCGGCTGCCCCGCTTTGCGACTGGGTTTTCTTGGAGGGGAAGACCGGCGGGTGGGCGTCGGGTTCTGCTCGCCCGGGTTTCCGACGGTCATTTCGTTAAGTGCCGAGAGCGCCGCGGTGGAGACCGAGAAAGCAGAAACGGGGCCGAAGCTCTGAATGCGCTTCTCGCGGCCCTCCCGACTTTTGACTTCCGTAAACAGGCGTTGAGGTTCCTCCTAGTAAGTTCAGTGCTGAACTTCCACTCTGGGCAGCCCTGGCTCTCTGACTCCTCATTCAGCAAACAGTTCAAACAAATGCTGGAAGAAGCGTCCATCTGGGTTCACAGTGGGGAGGAAGACACTGGAAACACGGAGGCTGTTGGAAAGATGGTTGAACAAGATCACGTGGTTTGGGGTCCTGGGCAAAAAAGGGGGGTGAAGAAAACGGGAGGAGATGCTGAGAGTTCCTGGGTTTTATGCCCTCTCGAGGCTTTTGAATTTGAGCTTGTATTCTGATTGGTTGTCAGACTCCCATGGGACCATGCAGGGGGTAACTTTGTAGGTTGGGTTTTAGGTTCCAGGCTTGGTTGAGCCTTGCTGGGTGATGTAGTTTTCCCAGGTGCCATGCGGTGAGTTCTGTTGCTAGATGGGTCCTATTATGGCATGGAGGTCATATCTTGTGTGTTGTAGATAACCTGGCCTAGGCCTTAATGGCCCATTGAGAAGGCAGTGTGTGTGGCCCATTGAGAAGGCAGTGTGTGTGTGGGGGGGTGAGTTTCTGCCTTCCTTTTAGGGGAAATATTCTGCCTTTTTAATATTTCCTAAAATATCTCATTTCCTAGGAGAGGGTGGGTGCTAATTTCCTACACAAACATGCCCTGAATGAGACCTTACCCAAGTCCTTGACATTATGGCTGTTGTGTTGTCACCACAGTCACATGATCACAACTTGGGCATTTGGCCATCAGCCCTCATTATGAGCGTCCCATGTTTACATGATCAACATTTGACACAGCCGACTTCTGACTAGCAAAGTCAATGGGGAAGCTGTCGGGAAGTACAAGGTCATGTGACATTGTGCTTAACAATCCACAGTCATTCGCTTAACCACCGCAGCTAGATCCTATGAATTGCAGTCATGTGACTTTCACTTTATGACTGCCTCAGTGACAGAGTTGCTGGTTTCAACTGCAGTTACTAAGTGAGAATCATTTGTATTAAAAAGGGTTACTATATCACAAGTTACATTTAGTTTCTCCAAATCCTCCTAAACTAGTAGAAGTGATATGGACCAAATCTAAGATGAATCAGATTTGGACTTTAAAAAAAAAACTCTGCAAAAGTTTCAAAAATAGAACTGTATTTATATTGTAATTGGTAATTGTGAAAGTAGCTATGTTATCCCAAAATAACTGCAAATTCTGCCCAAATGAATTTTTCAAAGTTAAATTTTTCCCCAAAGTCAGCTTTTCGTGAGCACACAGGTCCTCAGCCCAGTCCTTTCCATGCCTGGGTTGTAGTCTGTTGCAGTGGGGAAAATGGAAGGCGTGTTGCTCACCACCTTGACTGATTTTTTTTAAAAATAAAAATAAAGGCAGGATAGGGGGGATGGAGGGAGCCCAGTGGGGCTCTCCAGAAAGAGGTTACCCTGACCGGGACTTGGAGTTAGAATGACCACCCAGTGTTAAATTGGAAAGTTCAACCCACCTGCAGTGAAATCCTCACCCTGGCCAAAGAAAGATTGAATGCCTGAACTCAGAATTAAATCAGCAGGTTTTATTGATTAGTCGCCTGAGCATATAAAAAACCTATAAAACCAGTACAGAGAAGAGAGAAGGGCACGTTCATAATAAGTGCAGCATTCAACCCAATCTCTCTTAGGACGCCTTCTTTGCCTTTTATCTTCTTTGACTCTGATGATACAAAAATTGCAGTCTTGCTAGCGATGTGTGTGTTTGTTCCCTGGAAGAAATGTAAGATGAAATAAGTGTCTCAATGTCTTTTAGGTTTTAAAAGAACACTAAGCAAACGGTTCTTTCAACAGAATGCCATTTGCAGCCAAACAGGATATGTGCCATGTCTCCAGGTGGTGCCCCAGAGATCCTTCTGTTTTTTCTTGATTAACTTGATTTCAAGTTCTGGGTTTCTCCACCCCCAGCAATTGATGAAGTGGGTTTCAGAGGCAGCTGGGGGAAATAGCTGCCAATCTACTACATGGCCTCGCTGAGACCCTGGTGGCTCCCTGGCATAGGGAGTCAGGCAGAGTCTTAGGCACAATGTGGCCTCTCCTGGCCCATCACTCCATATGGTTCCCAGAGGAGTTGGGGGAGCTGGAAAGGATCAAGAGATGCCTGGCATGGTGCTGGAGGAAAAGGAAGAAGTAACTCGACCAAACTGGGGTTAAGGCCACTATTAAGGTTTACTTTGTGGTGGTAAGAGCAGCTGAGCATCAATACCACGTTGCTTTTGTTGCATCTGCAGACTGGCACCCAGCGGCTTTGTTTAGGGTCGCACAGACTCTTCTTGGAATGGGTTACCCAGACCTCTACCTGCAGGGCTACGCAGAGGAATTTTCCAGGCATCTGGAGAATAAAATCACTCAGATTCTTTCCCAGTTGAATACCAAGCATGATGCAAGCCCTGTGGAGATGCCTGGGGACACTTGTCCATTTATCTGGGAAGGGTTTGATTCTGTTGCAGCTGAGGAAATGGACAGGGTGCTTTGGAATGCAAACGCCGCCACTGCGCATTCAATCCATGTTGCTCCTGGATGCTTAAGGCGCCTGGGATGGGTCCAAGCGACGGTGAATTCATCCTTGTTGGAGGGGATGTTCCCAGCTCTTTTAAAGGGGTCCTGCTCCCTACTTAAGAGGCCACTGCTGGCCCCACCATTCTGGACAACGTTTGTTTAGTCTCCCGCCTTTCTTTTTTAGGGAAGGTGACCGAGAAGGTGGTAGCGTTGTACTCCAGAGGATCCTGGAGGAAATGGATGATCCAGACTCTTTGCAAACCCTGATATGGGACTGAAACCTCCTTGATCTCTGTTGTTGCCCTCACCTAGGGAACATTCCTCTCTCCCCACCCACCCACCCCCACCTCAGTCTCCTGGCCTTCGGAAAAGGAGTGAAGGTAGGTCTCTACGGCCTTGCAAGGGGGAGCTTGCAGCCGTGCGGCTGCTTAATCCCCTAAACCTGTGATGCCAGAGGTGGCATGCACAGCCCTCTCTGTGAGCATGGGTACCATCGCCAGCTGCTTTCCTGGCTCTGGTGCATACATGCAAGGCGGGTGGTCTTTTGGTTTCCGGTGCTCTGGTGTACACCCAGTCCATTTTGGGCCCTCAGTGCTGAAAAGGTTCACCATCACTGCCCTAAACCCTCCCCTCACCTTTTGACTACTTTTTTAAAAAAAAGTTTTATTATTTTAATTAAACAAAAACACAAAAAAAGAATCTTCTTTTGTTACATCTTGTAGAAAGCATGTCGATTGGTTACAAATACATTTCATGTGTTTCTTCCACAATCATTACATACACTTCATTCAAATTGAATTGTACATTTTAAGT
Source organism: Thamnophis elegans (assembly GCF_009769535.1). Classification (NCBI taxonomy): domain Eukaryota; kingdom Metazoa; phylum Chordata; class Lepidosauria; order Squamata; family Natricidae; genus Thamnophis; species Thamnophis elegans. Next base: position 21,189,115 of record NC_045554.1, read on the forward strand.
AAAAAAAATAATTATGTATTTTACTATCAATGTACCACAATTCTCATTTAATTACAATTATTTAAAAGTGCTTTTATCTAAAATCATTTGTATTTAAAGACACAACCACCTACTGGCATTCATTCGCAATTTCAATAAACCTCCAATAACATTACACCTTTATGACATATTCTGAAACAAATTCAGTTAGTAAAATAACTAAGCATTCTCCCCCCCCCTTTCCCCCCAACTCACAATTTAAAGCTTATATCCAATTTGCTTTTACTAGTACAACACACATAAATATATCATTAAACATTATCCATTAACATTTCCTTGTTATTATTGTAGTTAACTAAAAATTATTTACTATTTATATCACCTCTCCTCTCATCAGGCCCAAAAGAAATTATACCTTTATAGCAAGCTCTAAACAAGAATTTATTAATAAAATTTATAGGTCTTTTCCCTAAGTCCCAAATTACAATTTATATTCAAGTTATTTTTACTAATTAAAGATCATTTCATTATTATTATCGTAGTTAATTAGTTACAAGATGAACATTTAATAAGAATCTAAAACAATCTACAAAATGCTAACATTCCTACTTATTAATCACAAAAATATCCATTAACATTTCCTTGTTATTATTGTGGTTAACAAAAAAATTATTTACTATTTTTTTACCATTATTTACCAAGGTGGCGCAGTGGTTAAATGCAGCACTGCAGGCTACTGCTAGATCAGCAGTTCAGCGGTTCAAATCTCACCGGCTCAGGGTTGACTCAGCCTTCCATCCTTCCGAGGTGGGTAAAATGAGGACCCAGATTGTTGGGGGCAATATGCTGACTCTCTGTAAACCGCTTAGAGAGGCCTGAAAGGCCTATGAAGCGGTATATAAGTCTACTGCTATTGCTATATCACATCTCTTCAGACCCAAATTAATTATATCTTTATAACAAGATCTAAACAAAAAATTATTAATAAAATTTATAGGTCTTTTCACCAAGTCCCAATTTACAATTTATAGCCAGGTTACTTATACTAATTAAGGTTATCATTTCATTAATGTTGTCGTAGTTAGTTATATGTTAACGAATAAACATTCAATGATAATCTAAAACAGTCTACAAAATACTGAAATCTCTACTTATTAATCACCTAAAATTAGCTAACTTTTTATCGTCAATTTTCATTATCAACCTGTATCTTTCCAGTAACAAAACAGTCTTATCTCTCTTGCCAGTTGTGTCAATTCTCTTTTCAGCTCCTTTAAAACTTTATTGCTTAAAAGGTCTCTCAAATAGTCTTGTTGCCCTTGAATTTTGTTATTAACATTAGCTTGTCTTTGGTTGTCAAACTTATTTCTGAATAGGTTTCTCTTCTTAACTCCATCTTTATCACCCTTTTTTTTCTCCTGTATCTTGAAATCTGGGATAAAGCTCCAAATTGTCAAGTTCACTTTTCCATTTTCCCTTCTTTCCGCTTTCATCCATATTTGCTCTATTAATAAGTTCATCTATTGTCTTGTCTTTATCTTCTATATTTTCATTCTCTTCTTTAATTTTTGGGGCTCCAACCCCATCATCTTTTGCTGTGATAAACAATAGTCTATCCAACTTCTTCTCAAATCTCCCAAATCCCTCTAAAATATTTTGAATTCCAGCCAGGATGTTTTGAAATTTTAAGGTTTCCTCATCTGGCTATTGATCCATTTTTCCAAAAAAAAATGAAGTAGAAAAAAAGAAAAAAGGAGTCTGATAACCACTGCCACTCTAGCCTTCCAAGCTTTGTGTGTGTGTGTGTGTGTGTGTGTGTGTGTGTGTGTGTGTTAAGTCTTAAGCACAAGTTCTTTTGTACTCTTCAAAGGAGAAGGGTTCTTTTCTTTTTCTTTCCTTTTCCTTCTCTTGCCAAAATATTTTCCAAGAGCACCTGCAAAGAACAATTCGTGCCCTTGACTCTTTTTCAGATTTTGTGAGCTAGTTTCAAACCCTTCAGTTACAAAGTCAGTAAGATCAAATAGGAATGAACAAAGAATACATTGTTTCAAAGAAAGAACTTCAGACTCTGGCTTCCGAATGGCAGATTCCACTTTTTCATACTTTTCTCAATTTTAACAAAAATCTTTAATTGTCTTCGGTGAAATTTAATAACAAATAGAAGGGAGAATTTGTTAAAAATTTAATTTTTTTTTAATTTAAGCCAAAAAATAAGGTGGTAAAATAGAGGGGGAAAAATCAATCCATTCACTTCAAGCAGAGAAACAGGAAACGTTACAATCACTTCAATCCACAAAATATTGTTACAAGAAAGAACAAAAACTTTCCAAGGCAGTCCAATAAGAATTAAATTCATCCCTTTATTATTTTACTTAGAGGACTAATTTATCTTTAAAAAAAGTCTCTTTGGGCAATTTTTCTCAGAGTAAAAAAAAAAACCTCACCCGATGGACTCACTTTCACTTCCTTCCGGAGCCATCTCCGACTTCATCAGCCTGGGGGCTGCCTGTTTGCCGCCGGCTTGAAGCGCTTCCCTTGGGTCAATCAGGGACTTTGTGGTGTCCCTGAGACCAGCAAGGCTTTGTCTTCCTGATCATTGTCTCTCCGGGACAGTTTAGGTCCTGCTGGACCGTCCAGTGGCAAAAGTGTCAACGGCGGTCTCGGACTGTTGAGACGGCACGTTGTGTTGTCACAACGTTGGCTCCTTCTTTTCCGCCTTTTGACCATTTTTTTATGTCTTTCCTCCTCTTAAAGTGTTTACCTTTTATATTGTAACATTTTAATGTATACCTCCCGGAGACCCTTTTTTTAGAGAGATGGGCAGTTCAGAAATACGAAAAATAAATAAATAAAAACTTGTATGGAAGGTGAAGAAAGTGTGTCTGCCAGTCAGGGCAACATCAGAGCCTGGCATCCCCTCTGGGCCACGATACGCTTCTTCCCATGGAGCTCTAATCCTAGCGAGGCCCTGTTTGAGAAGGGGGGGGGGGTCTGGGGGTGCAGAGACATTGACAGCAGCTGCTCGGTGGTCCTTGTCCTCTGGCACGTAAAGCAGAAAAGACTCGTTCCTGTTTAGGACACTGTTTCTCAATCTTGGCAACTTGAAGGTGTGTGGACTTCAGCTCCCACGTCTTGTCCAAGGATTCATTCTGGAAGTTGAAGTCCACACATCTTCAAACTGCCAAGGTTGAGAAACACGGATTTAGGAGACCAATACAGTCCAAAGTGCTCCTTGATCTGTCTTGATGGTGAGAGTGGAAAGGGGAAAGCAGCATTCTGATTCTTGCCTACAGTTTACAGGTTCCACTGGCATTCCTGGTTTAACAACTTCATAATGGGTAGGATTCCTTTGTGGCTGCCTAAAAGGCCGTGGAAGTAGCAAGGAGTGGAATTCTTTGGGAAAGTTAATCTTCTTGTGTAATAAACTTGTGCAGGAGGTCCCAGCCTTGCATTGCAGTATGTGAAGTGACCTCTGCCAAGGTTTGTTCCAAATTCACCCAGATACCTGGAGAATAATATACAGACGTTTGGGGAGTGTATAAACATTCAATACCAGAGGCAAACCATAGATTTGCCTGGCCAAATGCAGGGTTTGTTTTTCCCTGGTGCAAAGTAGCCAATTATTGGACAGTGCAGAAAATTGGAACCTGTTTGTTTAATACAGTACAAAGGTGGAGGGAGTGGGGGCAGCTTAGCTTTTCTACGCCTTTGGAAAACAAAGGCACCTGACCATTAGCAAGCAGCAGGCAACAAGCCACAGAGGATTCACAGCCTGGCAGAGGCTGCCCCTCCCAGAAGATGGGCTCCTCAGCCTTTGTCCCTCACTGGTGGGGCTGGAAGGGAAGTATGCAAAACTCAAACTATCTGCAGCAGGAAAGGGGAAGTTAACCTGCGTCAACTTGCCAGCCTGGTTCAAGTTCTCTGATAAGACTGTCACGTAACCTTCCAAGGATTTTAGGGCATGGATGTGAGGCCCAAAAGGAAAACATCTGGAGAGCAAGAGGAAGGGTTTTACAACAAAATGGACTTTCTCTGGGTAAGACTTTCTACACCTGTCCTACAACCTTGAACTGGAATTTGGCAACTGAAAGATGAAAAGATGAAGAAACACCTATTACGGTAATTTTTTACTATTTTTATTTTTTATTCAAAACATTAAAGTACAAATCCAAAAAATGATAAAAATGAAAATACAAAATAAAGCAAAACTAGAGAAGACAAAAATGTTTATAAAAAGAAAAACAAACATACACACAAATTGTACCCCCAGTCGAATACTGATATATTTCAAGAATAATAGTTCCCCCAACCCCACAAAACAGGTGCGTAGTTAATGAACTTCTACAAGTTTACCTAATCCATTTGACCTGACATCTACCCACAATACAGTGATGTGCAGTGAGGCTTATGGCTGATGAGGCAGCAATTTTTTTAGATTTGTGGACTTCAACTCCCAGAATTCCACAGCCAGGCATGCTCAGTTCCAATTTAAAGCGACAGCATTTGTTTTTCTCCTTTGCTAAATAAGTTTCCTTCTTTCTTTTTCTTCTCCCTTCCCCTCCTTCCTCCCTCTTTCCCTCCCTCCCCACTCTCTCAAACACACACACACACACACACATACATACAGTTGCACCAGGATTCAGAAAATTTAGGTTTTCCTCCTCAGCCCATGTTAGCAATACCACTAGCAGCATTTTGGCTGACAGGTGTAAATAGAAGTAGAAATTCATTCTACTGAAAACTTTTTTTTGCTTATGATTGGATAATTAAAATTTCAGAAGACCCAAAGGCATAGTATTAGAGTGTTACATAGTGCATAAACTAAAGAACTGTCTCAATATGCTCCCTCCCCCCTCTCAAACACACACACACACACACACACACACACACACACACAAAGTTGCACCAGGAGGATGAAGTTTGAATTCCTCCCCCTCCCTCCGACACACACCTACCTTTTCTAGCTGTTTCAGAGAGGATTTCAACTCTGCTCTTGCCTGCCATCATGAAAAGAAAAAAAAAATGTAAAAGGAAAAAGGCAAGAGCTGAGGTCAGGCTGAGCTAGTTGCTGCCAGAGTCACCGTGGATGACCCTGCTTAACTGTTTAAAAAAGCCTCTAAAAAGCGCCCTCTACAAGAGGAGGCAGTAGAACGACGTGCCTCATCTACGTCAGGAGTTTTTCAGCTTTTAAACCTTGCTTAACTCTGCTGGAGTGATCATAAAACGCCAGATTAGATGAGGCATGTTGTTCTCCTGCCGCCTCCTGTAGAGGGCACTTTTTAGAGGCTTTTTTAAACAGTTAAGCACTAAGCAGAGTCATCCATGGTGACTCTGGCAGCAACTAATTCAGCCTGACCTCAGCTCTTGCCTTTTTCCTTTTACACTTTTTTTCTTTTCATGATGACAGTGATGAGGCTCTGCCTCCCCTGACTGCACGTCCCTGCCACGATATATGTTGAAAAAAATATAGATAACAGGTAAATCCTACAGCTAAACTTCAAAGTCCTCTGTTAAGAACCTAGAAGGTCCGCAAAGTCTTCTAATCTAGCATAATCTACCACTATAGTCTCTCATCTGTCCAGGATCAAATATCCTCCACTGATTCTTAATAATAAGGCTTTTCCCTAAAACTTTAGTTGTTTTGTTTTTCTAACACTTGGATCTCGGTCCCCAAAATCTTATGTCTTTCTTGTAGGTATTGCCACAGCATTTGTTGTTCAAAAAAATCTACAGGTTGAAAGTCTCTTAACATTTGTTCTCTAGTTAGAAATAACAAGATCATTTCCCAATCCCCATCAATCTTCTTAGAAACATCCAGTTCATCGCTTGTCAGTTCTGTCCACTTTTTTTTTTAGTTCTGTCCACTTTGAGTCTTTAGAATCCCTCCCCCTTTCAGTCTTTTCCACCGCCTCCTTCAAATCTTCCAGCAACAAATTAGATTCCAATCATCTGATTGTAAGTCTGGTTTAACTGCTGTTCCTTGCATCTGAATATCATTTTGGGTTGATTTAAAACCATTGTTATTTTATCAAACGTTTAATCTAAAATTTCAGTTTGAACGTGTACGTTGAAAAGCACTTTCTCAAGGGCTTTCCAAATGCATCTTTCTGTTGATGTATTCTTTGCATTTTTGGTATACTCCCAGCCCCTTCCTTTAGAGCCAGACATAAACAATTCCTCTCAATGAACAGGGGAAGCACCATAACAAAATAAACTTGGAGAACATTGAGATAATCTTTCCCACAATAAAAATGAATAGGAAAAACAGGGAAATTTCCACCAACAATTTAAAAAATAAGACCAGACCTTTTAAAAATTAATAAAATGTGAAATCCCTATAATGAAAATAGAAAGGTAAATCAAATCAGATTACTTTCACTACCTAGGGAATCACCATCAACTTCCATAAGGAAAAAGTAAAAGTGACTTGAAACAGCAAATAAAGCAGTAAAAGAAAACACAAAAAAAATCATTTTAATATCCAGCAAGGGGTTATAATAAAACAGCATTCAACCAGTCGATTAACATTTAAAAGGAAAAATCAAAAGGAAAAAGGAAACGTCAAAACGTGCAGTGAAAACCGAGGCATTCTTCAAGCAAAGAAACAAACAGCTGACAGGAAAAGATGGAGACCCGACTTCTGGCAGCTCCTACTGAAAATTCCCATCTTCCAGGAACTTCATCCCATGTAGATCCACGGTTGTCCAAGGGTCATTTTGGGTCATTCCTAATTGCTTCCATTCAAATCCAAGAGCCAACTTTGGTGGTGAAATTAGCTGTTTGTCAGCAGGAGAGAACAATCGCTCAGACAGCCTCTTCGAAGGACTTCCCCCACCCAGGACCCTGTCTCTGCCTTCCCACCCTGGTTCTTCCTTGACCCACGTGGCCAATTGCCTCTCGCTCAGCCTTTCCCTCTCCATGCCCTGAGCCAGGTCTTAAAGCAGGTCTGGAAATAGGCTCAGCCAGGTCCGTTTTCTCACAATCGGGCCAGAACTGGACAGAAAATATAGGCAGATCTTGTCCTTCCGTCCTGCTAGATTCCAAGTTAATACACAGAGTGTAACACAGTTAATTATTCCTGTAGGAGAGCGGGAAAGGAAGCTGGCCAGGGTGGATTTTAATAGACCCTCTTCAATCATTCCTCAGCAGGTGTCTGGTCAAGGAAATCGGAAATATTCAGCTGCACACATTGATGGGTAACTTGCATCTTCCTTGAAACAGCTGACTAAGAATAATCAGCTCATCAACATGTTGACAGCCTTTCGTTGCGATATTTTGTTTAGTATTGATGTGACTCTGACTTGACCCTCCAGAGGCTGAGGAGCTTCAAAATTTGGCAGAGTTTGGCAAAGGATGTTGCTTGTGGTGGTGGGTTCATCCCAAGGGTTGAGAGTGATCCTCTGAGGGGCTCATTACAGCCTGTGGTCTATTGGGAGAACTGTGGCCATAGAGAGAAGCAAAACTTTAGAATGGTTTTTACATCAGTGGAGATGCAGCCTTTAGACGGGGGGGGGGCTGCAACTGAGCCCCTCTTTGCCTGTTGCTGTTGTGCTGTTGCCAGATCGTCTTCCTTCTGGTTTTTCTGTTGAAATCCTCTTCCTCCTCCTCTTCTTCCTCTTCTTCTTCCTCCTCCTCCTCCTCCTCTTCTTCCTCCTCCTCCCCCTCCTCTTATTCTTCTTCCTCTTCCTCCTCCTCCTTCTCTTCTACTTCTTCTTCTGAAATATTGTGATTGTTTTCAGTGGTTAATACACTCCTAGATTTAATAATAATATGCTTAGACCAATATGTCCCCACAGTTGCCTTTCCACCAGGAGATTCTCAGCCTATCTCAGAAATCGAGGGCCGTTGATTTCCATACACTATATTACATCTACAACTACAGGCTGTAGGGAGATTCCTTCAGAATTACTCTGTAGCGTATCTAAGTTCACCATGAATCCATTAAAACCTTCTTTGGGAAGTCACATGGGGGTGCCGAAGAAGCCTCTGTGGGGTTTTTGGAGAGAGAGGTGCCATTTATCTGTGTTAATTACTGCTACAGTTATTTTCTCATAACGATAACATATTGCCCCATGTGGGAGTGTGGGTGCCATCCACCCCTTTGTCTCAGGCTATTTGAAAAGCAGGAGGAGGAGGTCACTTCTCCTCCCTAGGCTGAGGTGAAGGAGGAGCCCCCCACTCTTCCATGACAGAAAAAGGGGTGACATAAACAGCTCCGTGGCATGAGCAGGCCCACCTACAGTAAGTCTGCATTCAAAATCAAGACCAGCCCTTGTGGAAGAAAGCCCTGCTCTGTCCCTGTGCAATGAGGGAGAACGAGGCCAGTAACATCGATCGCAGCCCTATGTTTATAACATGTGCTATTTATAACCAGGAACTGGACTACAACCTGGCTGCTGCGTTGCTTATAACCAGCCAAGGAAAGTTACACAAGCCTAGGGAGGGTTCTGCTCCTTCGGCCCAGGAAACCCAACAGTTGAGCGATGTCATCCAATCCAAGAAATGTTCCCTAGGAGTCCTTCGCTTCTGCTCCAAGAGACCAAAGAGGTCCGCTTTTCTGCAAAGGTCAATTCTGCTGCAGAGTGTTGGGGAAGCACCTTGAGCTGTGCCAGATTGTTTGTCTGACTGTATCAGCTTCATCAAGTAACTATTTTTTTGTATTCCTAGTTGCGTCTTCAAAGATTGTCCAGCCAAGATGCCAAAATGATTTTGAAACTAAACTGGTTTGTTCCTGGGAGGTGGCTGCTGTCACCAACTGCACCGCGGAGTTTAAATTTCTCTACCAGGGAAGCTTAGCAACGTAAGTATTAGCAAAGCTGTGTGTTGTGTTGAGAAGCACAACAGTCCTCCGTTCAAGGGTAGGAGGTGTGGGATCAGCTATAAAGCAGGGACTGGGGAACCAGGTGGTCGATCAACTCCTTGGAGTAGCTATGCAACTTCCTCCATCTGTGCTCACTCTGCCCCAGAAAGTTGATTTGGGCCATTGACAGGATCACTGTCCAGAATTCTCTCTTGTCATGATGCTTACATGTCCTCAAGAGAGAGTCAAGTCATTCAGACAACGTCGCTAGATCATCTGTCCCCCAATCTGTTTCTTCAGGTTTCCCAGTGGTGCAGACATCATGGCTGTAATTGCATCCATACAACTTGCTTAATGTTATAATATTGCTGCTTGTTTCTTCTGGCAGAATTTTAGTTCCTTCATGACATGTTTGGCTCTTCCATTTGGCAGAGGCAAATTAGCTTTTTCATAGGGTTGTAAAGTACTGTGGTAACCCTGAGGAGACAGTCCTCTCCATCTTCACATTGGCCCTGTGGAGCCCTCCCAGAGAGCGCCTGGATGGTGGGCACAGGGGAATGAGTCCTGGGAAGTCTTTCCAAGATCTTTTGTAGGGGAAGCTGTTGCAGTTTGCTTGAGATATCCAGCACTTGTCTTGTTCAGCAGTCATGAATGATGGGCTCTGGTCCCAAAAACCAGTAGAGTGGACAGAATCCTTGAATAAATTAGAGCAACTTGTTGAATCTAGTAAGGAGAGACTGGGGGGTCCCTTCAAACTCTATTATGCCACTACTGTTTCCTTCTTGAGAAGAAATCTTCCCAGGGTATCATTGATATTGCTGACCTTGAGAGGTTGCTGACCACTGTCCCCCTCCCCTTTGGGAAAGGGGAGTCTCTCAGGCTGGGCTTCCCACCCCACCTGCGGGGGAGATCATCCTGAGATGGGAGGTGGACTGCCTCTAGCAGGCCCATGAGGCTCATTTCGCTTCTTCAGTGGGGCAGATCCCTGATGTTTGCCTGATCCTTGTTGTGAACTGGATGAGGGCCTGCAAGATCTGCTGTACCCCAACATCTCCTGCCATCAGCAACACCAGGCCGGCCAGGCACAAATCCTTGGCTTCCAAACATGAAGAGGGAGAAACGTGTCTCGGGAGCAGAATTTCTCTCGTGGTCTCTTTTGTGGGCCTGCCTACTATGCCTTGCCCTCTGGCCCCCAAGGGAGCTTCGTGGACTGAGGTGTCTCTGCAACCCAGGCAGCGCCAGGGTATTTGGCACTTTGCAGACCATTCTCTGGCTGTGCAGAAACAAAGGAAGGCTTATGTGCTCTTCTCTCTTGCCGTTTGTCCAGGGAGCCCCAGGAGTGTCCTCTGAAGAAGAAGCAGGAGGGCCCAGGCACTGCCTCCTGTTGTGTTTGCGAGATTCTAGGGAACAAATTCAAAAAAGTCTACTATAACATATCACTGGCCAGGACAGAGAATGATGCTGAGGTCTGGAACGAGACCTTGGATATGGAATTAATTGGTGAGATATCCTTTTCATGCAAACCTCTCCACTCCGGGACCATCCTAAGTCACAGCAACTTTGGTTTCAGGTGTCCACAGGGGCATCTGTTGGCATGATGGACATGCTGGGTAGGAAAAAGGAGATGGGGAGAATTCATTTGGAAGACTGGCTGCATTAGTAGAGAATGCCCGTCAGTTCCTCTCCTGGCTCTGCTTCCAGAGAGGCCCTTATGTTTGTTTCCCAAAGAATTCTGTGCTGATATCCTAACGGTTGCTATCTCAAGCCTCCTTCCTCTTCTGCTTGGATAGTTCTCAGTTGAATGGAGAGGGTGTAGACCTGGGGGGGGGGGGGTGAAAATAGAACCTGGGAGTGAGTCTAAATGGCAGGGAGGGCAGGAGCCACCCTAGGGCTTCCTCCAACACTAGGACAAAAATGGAAGAAAGAGAGAGGATACAGAGAGGCTTTGACTGATCCTCCTTGCCCCACCCAGTGCCCTGCCTTCAGGGTTCTCCTTCCCCAGCTGCTGCTCCCCGTCTCAGTGTCCTCCTCTGCTTCTTCCCCATCACAGTGAAGCCCAAGGCCCTGATCAACTTGAGTGTCGAGAAGAAGAAGAAGGAGCACACGTTCATCCTTACCTGGGAGAGGGATTACAATGCTTCTAACCTACTTAAAAGCTCTGCAGCAAAGTACGAGGTTGCCTATTGGCCCAAGAACCATACAGAACAGGTAAGGGATCCCTTCTCTCCCTTTCTATGGGGGAGGAAGGCAGATTTGATGGATTGGAAGCTGAACTGTCCTATCGTTTTGAGCTCCCTCAGCCTCCTAAGAAGATAGCTGGACTTTATCTAAATTTAACCTTGAGCTAGGAGGAGCTTACAGGTAATTTATTCCTCTCCGGTGACACCTGAAAGGGAAAGTTCCCCTGCTTCTAAATTAGGTCAGCACTCAGCACCTTCGTCCAGAGACAGCCTGTCCTTTGAAAAGGAAGCAGGCTCAGGCATTCCCGGGTAGGATGCCTCAGACAACTTTTCCTCTTCTCAGATTCTTCTTCAAATGTCCACATGGGCTGCTAAGGATTGCCCTGCTATTCAGTAGCATATTATGGACATCTGCAGAAATGTAGGCAGGGCTGGGAAATTTTTCAGAACATTTTTAAAAGCTAAGAAAATGTTAAAAATCCATCAATGTTACAGATGTACAAAATAATAAGGCACATGGATTAAACTCCATTATCTGCCAGATCCTAGAAGCCAGCAGGACCTTCCCTTTTTCCACCCCTGGCCAAGGCCCTGCAGCTTCAGCAGCCGTCATCCAAAAGAGCTTATCATGTTTGTGGCCCTTTCCTTGGCCTGCTCAGCATTTGGGAGAAGTAGAAAGAAAGGACTTCAGGATTCAGGCTATGCCTTAAGTGTCAGCCCCCTAAGACAGATCAGCCCAGAGGATCAGTTCCAGAGGCAAACAAAGGCTGCTTTGATCAACAATCTTTTGGTCTGATTGGGCTTGATCTCCCCTCCTTGGATCTCAGTGGATCAGGGAGGATCAGTTTCTTCCAAATGTTGTCTTGCTTCCCAAATTTTAAAGAATGTTTCAGCCCGCTTTGCCAAGCAAACAGCTCTTGCCTATTTCCCTCACTTGCTGTTGCTGTTGCTCTGTGTGTGTGTGTGTGTGTGCGCGCGCGCACTGACATGTGTTTTCCTCTTCCCAGAAAATCATTGTTCCAGAAGACTCATCCCATCATATCATCTTTGCGGACAAGCTCCGTTCAGGCACCACCTATGAAGCGAGTGTGCGCCATGGGTTGAAACTCTGGGGGGGGAACTGGAGTGAGTGGAGTGCTACTTGTGAATGGCTCAATGGTGAGTGTGCTGAAGGCCACTTTTGCCCTGGGGAAGCAACCTGCCTCTCAGGTTCCCAGAGCAGAACAACCTTGGGACATTCTGGTTGAAAATGGAGGAACGTCCTGGGTGTTTGCTGCGTTGTAGCTATTCTGAATGGTGCACCCATCATCAACACTTCAGCAGTGGCTTCCGAGGGAAATGACTCTAAATATTTCCAGCTAAGCATTCTTTAAGTAGATGTTGTAATACTGCAATTAGCTGGGAGCAAGATTAAAGAGGAGATTTTTCTACAATGTATAATTTAGCAAAGAATTTTTCCAAGGTTAATTAAGAACTTTTTCTTGAGTGGGGCAGGGTTAGATTGCTCCCATTCAGGTTGATTAATTTCCCCTTAATTTATTAGGTACCTTCAGGGAAAAGGGATTGGAGTTAATCTATTGGTTTAATTTTATTGTAAAAAATGCAATCTTGTCTACAGTATATAACCAGAAACTGAGGAATTATAGCCTAAGAAGAATTAATTAATTACTAAACATTTTAGCTATGTTAGGCTAGTAATAAGACAGAAACAGCAACATTTTGCTAAAGTAAGCAATACGATACTTTTTAAAAGCCAATTTATAGTTCTTTGGCACAGGAGTTTGCACTACCTAAATAGTAGCCAGCCCAGTCTGAAAACACACAAGTAATGGAAGAGAAGAGTCTTGGTGAAGACATAAAGTCCATTAGAAGAGATCCCCAGTCCTGCAAAGCTGCCTATAAAGGAAGCCTTTTTCTCTCGCCTGTGGGAATGCAGGGCTTGATGGGGCCAGGCCTGAAGACGGAATCGTGAGCTTAAAAATCTCACGAATGTCTCTTTCATTTCACCAGAAACACTGTAGAAGAAGGCAGAGATGGGTTTGCATGCAAAATCAGGAACTAGAGGAGCCCTAGATTGCGGCAATCCCTCATCCTGTCTCAGGCAAGAAATGAAGAAACATTATGGGCTGAAGAAGACTCCACTGATTGAACCCATCAGTCTGATGTGGGGCAGTCCATCTTGCACTCTGACCCCAGACATCCTAGCCCTGCCCCCTTTAACTCTCCGTCCTTGCCCGAGCCTCAGCCATGCACTTCACGCCATCTTCTTCCTCTTGGTGCAAGAAGTGCCTAGGTTCCTGGGAAGTAGGATTTGTGCAACGGATGAGTTGCCTTCAAAGGCCTGGGAGCTCTAAAGGAAAATATTTGTGTTTCTGTACCTCCGGACTGACATGATGCTCCCTTGCAGCCGTTCTGATCAGCCCTTTCCTGCTCTTTTTCACTCATCCCACTGAGCTGCCTGCACTTCTAAGAGAGTCCTGGTCTGGTACCTGAGTCCTTTCTGGTGAAATCAGTTTCCTCCTCAGGCCAGAGACTCATTTAGAGATTCTTCATCCAAACCAAACCATAGGCTTCAAAGATAATCTATTATTGGTTAGTTTTAACCCTCTGCAAATGTTATATTTCATCTTGGTTTTCTCACCCTCAACCCTCAGTGTCACCTGTATCAGAGTGGAAATGGTGGTGGAACCTTTTTGGAAGGGCTGAAAGGATTGTTTTCTAAGAAGGTGGTCCTTACAATTTCCAGGAAGGCTTCACCACCATTTGCATATCCAGAAGACCCTAAGGTTTTAGTTTTTTCTTCATTAACTTTAATTCCAACTAGTTTATCAAATTCTTTCAATTTTTCCAATAATATATCTATTCCCTTAAAGAAATTTGCAACTATTAAAACCAAACTGTCTGCAAATGCTTTTTATTTTATATAACTACTTTTTCACTTTCACCCCAGTTATTCTTTCCTCTTACGTTATGTCTCTCGTAAGAACTTCCAAAGCCAAACTGAATAACAGCTGTGACAGCTCCTCCTCTTCCTTTGTGTATCTCACAAGGTTAAGTCAATTTATCTTTAACTTCTATTTGTGCTGTTTCTGAGTTATGTATCGGTTTTACTCATTTGATAAAATTATCTTCAAAATCCTTTTTTTTTTCAAAAATGTTAAACAAAAAAATCCAGTTCAAACTGGAAAATGCTTTTTCCACAGCAACAAATACCAACACGGCTTGTTTTTGATTGTGTTGCATATATTGATTATACTCTAGTATGTTAAGAATATTCTTACATTGCCTCTCAGCTGCCTTTGAGGCAAAAAGCCACATTGATCTTCATGTACAAAATCCTTCATAACATCTTTCATTCTTTCAGCTAAGGCCATTTATAGTACTAATGCAGTGAATAAATTGACAGGTCATTTTTTTGGTGAAATAAGAACTTCCTTTATGAATGAAAGCAGATTTTGCTCCTTTCCAATCTCTAGTATCAATCTGTTTTCCAAAAACTGGGTTCATTGTTATTTACAAAAGTTGTATCCATCCATTTTCAAAGCATTTGTGGATCAGATGCAGCTGATCCACCTGTCCTTGTGCGTTTCCCTACTTCTCTCCTTGATTAGTTTCCATTCATTGTTTCTTTTCCTGCCTTGGGTGCTTTGGAAAATAAGTTGACCCTCTCTTCTTTGTGGCAGCCCCTCAAATATTGGAACACTGCTATCACTTTAGCCATCGTCCTTCTTTTCACTAGATTAGACATACCCAATTCTTGTTGGAGAAGACTGGACTCAAGCAGCCTTTAAATTCTTTTACCATTTTCTGCCTGCCATTAAACTGCTGGTTTCTATTTTCTTTCTTTTTCCTTTGGGGTTGAAAATATCCAAACAAGCCTTTTAGGTTGTTCAGAGCTTCATCTTCCCTGACCAAAGCTCTGGGAGTCTCCACAGGCTGCCTCTCCTGCAGTTTGTCTTTGTTTTCAACACTCTGCGAAGCTCCCTTATTTCAAATTGTCCTCCATTTTTCCTTCATGGTTTGCAGCTATGCTTTTAATACGTCGGGAACCTCCACCCATTAGCTCCTCCTGCTGTGGGATCCTGCTGATATTTGCTCTGAGTTCATAAAATCTGCTTTTTTGAAGTCTTAAGATATGAATGGAGGTTGCCTTCCTAGTGTGATGGGCCCAAGGAGAAGATGAAGTTGAGAATTTCTTCAATCAAGAAGCCATTGTTCTGCGAGAACTTGGTTGTGCCAATTAGGGTCAAGTCTTCTCTGTCCATAAGGATAAATAACCCTCCTGGGCCAAAGAAAGTTTTCAGCAAGACCCCTTCATTTCCTGAAAAACCTTGCTTGGCAGAGTTTAATCAATGCTAGGGTACTTAAAAATCTCTCCTCAACACTCATGTGACCCACTTGGTAGGCTTTACTGTGGAATCAGCTGATGCCAATGATACCCAGATCAAGAGGGGGAACCAGATGGTGGTGGCCTGGCCTGGCATGCCTGGGGAGGAAGGGTCAGGCAAGAGAGAGAGCTGGTAGTGCTTCTCGCCCTGCTCCTTCTTCAAGGAAACATACATTTATGCTCGACCCAAATTCTCTCCAGCTCAACCACTTGGGCAGTCCTGAGTTGGTGCTGATTTCTGTTATTTCTCTTTTTGTGACCGTTTCCTTCCTTTGCAGATTTTGAGCCCAGCTCTGAAAAGGAATCCTGGACCTCCATTGTTTGGTTGTGCATGATGATCATCAGTCTCATTCTCTTCTGCTACCTCTGCTTCCTGTGGTGGGTTTTATTTATTGGTTAGCTTGTTTGTTCATTTTATAAGCCGCTTCAACTGACTCTCAGCCACCGACAACATTTAAATCAAAAAAACAAGTAGGAAACTGTAAACAGAAAACAAATATGACTATATTGGAGAAGGAAACTCCAAAAACCAGGGAATAGAATCCCCCCACCCCACCCACTCAGAGTGAGATCAGAAATGGCCTTTTGCAGGAGCCTTATCTGAAGCGCGTTCCTGGGCAACACCAGAGTGGAGTTGAGCAGATATTGGCGTGGGGGATTCTGCCCCACAGACACAGCCAGCGCTACAATTAAGTTCTGTCTCTAGAGTTCTCCACAAGATGACATCATTTTAATCACAGGACCAGGCGCTTGGCTGGATCTAGCAAGATGGCCAGACATCCCTGGAAATATGCAGGTATCCAGGCCCTGAGCCATAAAGGACTTAGTTGGCTACCTTGAATTTCACCAAAAAGCTGTGTGGCAACCTGTGCAGTTTATGGGGGGGCAGTGCTGTCAGGGTGAAGCGAGGTGCATTCTGCACACGATGCAGCTTCTGAGTGGTCTTCAAGGGCATACCCATGTAGAGTACATGGCAGTAGTACAGCTATAGAGCTTCCTGATCCAGGAAAGGATGCAATTGGTGCACAAGGTGGATCTGTGCAAAAACCTTTCTAGTTATAGCTGTCATCTGGTACTCAAGCAAGATCTACACATCCAAGAGGACCAGCTGGGAAGAGCAACCAAGAAGCAGGTGCTTAATCACATCTTCCATGAATCCAGTCACTACGTCTGGTTAGCAATGAAGCTGCACCTGCTCCTCCCCATCCAAAGCCATCAAGATGCAACTTCAAAGCATCCCTGGTCAACCAAGAGTCAAGAGACACAGTTGGGTTTCAACTGACCCCAGCCTGGACTCATTCAGCGACCTCCTGTAGATGTTGACTAGACGTGGAGAGAGATCAGGCCCTGAGGAATTTTCCAAAAAGTTCAGCCTCAACTTCCTCCCCATTCCCCCCAACCCCTGGATTGGAATCAGTCTGAAGAAGAGGAGGGGAACCAGGCGATATTGTGCCCGTTCATGTGGGACCTAATACAAACCCCTTGTGTTGGGGGCCATAAAGCCTCGGGCACAGGAGGGTCCGTCCTGCCTGACTCATTTTCCCTGCCTGTCTTCAGATAATGAAGTGAGTTCTTTCCTTGCTTTGCAGGGTGAAGAAGAAATGGTGGGATGGGATCCCAAGTCCCCGCAAGAGCAAAATGGCAGAGGACATAACAGCGGGAAAATGGGTAGGTTTCCCCAGGGTGGCTCCTTGGGGGGTGGGGGGGCAGGGCACCTTCCATGCAAACCCCCTCAAGTGTCTTCCTGCTTCTTTCAGCTTTGGGTTTTCGGCAAGATGGAGACGGCTACCTGCAGACGGTATGTAGAGCAGAGGGCAGCCAGTCTTGCGCCTCAGGAAGGCCAGGGCCGGCCTGCTGCTCTAGCCCTGTTCCTGGCTGTGTCATCGAAGCCAAGGGAGGACGATGAGCAGCCGGGCGGCAAGAAGGGGGGAGGCCAACAAGCTCCTGGCAATCCACTGACCCTTGTGCTTTCTTTCCTGACATGCCAACTGCAGGCCATTTCCCAGCAAAGGCGGTGCTGATCTCCCTCCCCAGCCTCTTGGTGTGACCCGTGCGCCCTTCCTAATCCCCGAAGAAGTCTTCCTGAGCAAAGGCTCTCTAACCACAGACAGCAGCGCCGGAGGGGTCAAACCAGGAGGCCCGGAAGAGGCAGAGGCAGAGCAGGTCCCACACGAACACGCTGTGGCCGGTCTCTTCAGGGATCTTCTGCTTGGTGCCCTGAGCACGGGGGATCCGGGGGCCCCAGCAACCTCCACCCAAAGCTGCTCTGCTCCAGAGAAGCCCGTCTGCCTGCAGGGTCTCTGCCAGCCAGCTTATCAGGCCTGTCGAGTGGAGCCTGAGGGTTCTGGCCTGGAGCTTCCTTTGTCAGGGCAAGGCCCATACGCTCCCGAAGGACAAGCTGACTGGCTGCCCGGGCTGGAGAGCTCGCCAGCGGATCCCTCCTGCACTGCCCTCCCTCAGGCAGAGAGCAGCCTTGCTGCCCCCTCGGCTACAGGCTACAAGTCCTTCAGCAGCCTGGAGGCTCAGCCAGCGAGCGGAGTCTGCCCAGCCTGGAGTCAGTGGCCTTGTCTCGCCCCAGAGGGTCAGAGCCAGCAGGCCTGGGGCAGCACTGGGCCCAGCCTTCTGCCGCTGCCAGACACTTCTGGAGGCTTCCCAGCAGGGCAAGACACCTTCTCCCTCTATGGAGCAGCTGCCCCAGGAATGTGGCTTTTCCCTGCACAGCAAGGGGCAGCCTTAGGAGCTCCTGGGGGGGCCGAGAGCCTGCCTGGTCCAAAGGGCGCTTTCTTCTCC
Source organism: Thamnophis elegans (assembly GCF_009769535.1). Classification (NCBI taxonomy): domain Eukaryota; kingdom Metazoa; phylum Chordata; class Lepidosauria; order Squamata; family Natricidae; genus Thamnophis; species Thamnophis elegans. The sequence goes on from NC_045554.1 coordinate 21,207,251, forward strand.
AGCTACCGGGCCTTCGGCTGTGCCCTCCAGAGCAGCCTTGCCTCCCCGGAGTTGTCCGTGGAGCCCGTCTAGAAGGCCTTTCCTTTGGGCATCGAAGAGAGGCTTTGTAGGGGCAGGGAACTCAGTATGGACAAAGGGAGGTTGTGCTTAAACTCGGAGATAAACAGACGTTGCACCTTTTCAGATAAAAGCAGATTAAGCCACTGCTGAAAACCCATTTCTCCGCTTCACAATTTGTCACTTTCTGTGGACTGTCAATAGGGAACGTGGGTGGTGGGTCAGGGAGCCTGCATCGTATCTGCTCCGGCTTGTGCCCCTCCCCAATTGCAGGTCTTCCTAGAGCCACAGCTTTAGAATGGGGCCTGGGTGATGCCCCTTGCTCTGGAAAGCGGCTGCTGTGGACACCAACCCATCTCCACTCGCCTCCCCCTGGCTCTGCATTCCCAAACCTCAGCGGGCCTTCATCGTCCCTCCAGTTGGCCTTCCTTGCTCTTCCTGCAGCTGGAGATCCACAGGCCACAGCTAGGAGGGAAGGGCAGGCTGGAGCGAGGGTCCTCCTGGAGGGGGAAAGCGAGCTCTGGGGCCTCTTATGCTTGGCCTGAGGAGTGCAGTGCAGCTGCTCAGGGCTTCACCTTCTCTACCTAAAGGAGAGGCGTGACGTGCTGTCCAGGGTTCAGAGAAAGCCATACAAAGACACATGCACTGCAGAGCCATGAGGCCTTTAATTGTGGAGGACACACACTCCCATTACCCCTGCCCTACAGGTGGCTAAACTGGTTCCCAGTTTGCTTCCAGGTTCAATTCAAGGTGTTAGTTTTTCCTTTTAAAGCCCTTCATGGGACCAGGTTATGAAAGGAAGCACCTCGTCCCAATGGGACTAGCCTGCCCCACTCGCTCCGACACACAGGGCTTGCTGCAGACCCCATGAGTCAAGGAACTTCAGCCGGCGGGGTCCAGGAGAAGGGCCTTTTCTGCCATGCCCCCCTCCTCTTTGGAACATCGTGCCTCTAGAGGTGAGATCCATCCCCTTCTGCCTGTCCTTCCAGAAGAGCCTCAAAACTTGACTCAGCTAGTTAGCTTGAGGCCTCAATGGGTGCCTTGCACGCTGGAGATGGGTGGTGGACAGAGAGAAGACCGTTACGTTCCTCTCTTGGTTTTCAGTCTTTTCCTATTTCTTGTTAATGCTTTTATATGACTATTGCATTGCAAGCTGTCCAGAAGTCTCTTTGGATAGTAAGATGGGTGGCATAAATGTAATAAATAACTGAATAAACAAACCCTTTTGCAGCCATGACATTGTCCAAGTTGGGGCCTTGTTCTGACTTCACCTGTTGTTGAAATGCATCGCTCATGACCACCTGCACACCCACACACAACTTGGAGTTCCCAACATGGGGGGGGGGGGAGGCAGCAGGAAGCCTGATGTGGTGTATACAGGACAACTCTAGTAGGCTGAGCTGAATTGCCACCTGAGATGCTTGGGAAGAGGACTTGAGGGACTTCTTGGCAAGCCAGAATTGGTGCTGGTGGTAGAAGGGAGGCATGTGTGGCCACTGGCCAGCCTCGCTGTTGCATGTGGGGGACATAGGGGTCCTGTGTTGCGAGCGCCCAGCCGGGGTAAAGACAGAACAATGCAGCTGCCTCTCTCTAAGGGGAGAGCCGTGAAGAAACCCTGGAGAATGCAACGCCCCCCCCCCCTTGCTCATTCAAGCCCTCCCCCAATCGGAGCCTTCCCTTCGCCTCCAATGAACAGCACATTCTTCTCCTGCAGGTGCCATCTGAAGGCCACAGCCCTGCCAGAGATTCAGCATAAATGTATGCAGGTAGTCTTACGACGACAGTTATTACAGTGTATCATGGGAACATGACAGAAAAGAAGTAAATATGCGCACAATCCAAGTAATTATATATAAAACGTCCATGGATGTACGACCAGGATATCAAAGCTGAATGCCCAATTCAGCTCTCCAGGCGATGGCCTCTGCTGTTGCTTTGGGCACATATTCTAGGGGACCAGAGAAGGCACGTCATGGGCAATAGTTTGTATAGCAGCCCACAATTGCCATGAGGGGACTCTTCCCCCACTGATGCAGGGCAGAGGCACTTCTTCCAGTAAAACACCTTATTCTGTTCCATTTTGTCCAGACAGAGCGAGGCAGGTCAGAAGCAGGTGGTTTGGTAGAGGGATGTCAATCAGAATAGAGCTGGGAGGGACTTTGGGGGTTCTTCTTGTCCAACCCTCTGCTCAAACAGGGGACCCTATAACAGGGCTGTCAAACTCTCGGCTCTTGAGCCAGATGCGTCATGTGTTGGCCCCACCCAATTTAGCGAAGGGGGAAAAAGTCCCAATACATCACATGATGCCGTGTTCCGCGAGTTTGTCACCCCTGCCCTATACCATTTCAGTCAGATGGTTGTCCAATATCTTCTGAAACATTTGCAGGGATGAAGCACCTGCAAGGTCCGAAAGGAAGCCGTTTCCACTGGTTAATTGTCTTCACTGTCAGGAAGGTTCTCCTTAGTTCCAGGTTGCTTTGCTCTCTAATCAGTTTCCGTCTGTTGTTTTCTGTACTGTAATATGACCCAGTGGTGGCATGGGAGCAGATGGACTAAAAAGAACCCCATTGCCTCAGTGTGGTTGGTCTGCCCAAGGAATCCCGGCTGGCAGGCTCTGGGAGAAGGGCCTTTCCTGCCATGCCCCCCCCCCAGCCTCTTTGGAACCTCTTGCTGCCAGAGGGTCTTCCATTTATGTTTCTGCACATGGAACATTCTAACTCAAAGCACAGAACAGGAAGTCAGACCAGCCAATCAGCAGACAGGATGTGCACCTTTACACAATAGCAGTTGGGATTTGGGGAGGGGTTTCTTACGTTAGCCTCCCTGCAGCCGTCTGCTTACCCATCGACCCTTCGCAGCGGAGGTGGGCAGCAGCGGCCGAGTGCAGTCGCAGGCAACTCAATTAGCCTTCAGAGAAAAGAAGACAAGCCTTCCCACCTACCACTTGTCCACTTCTTTCCTAGCTTTAACCAAATCCTGTTAATTTTCATGTTTTTGTCATTGTACTTGCACTGTAGTGCAGGCCAGCCAGAGTCACTTTGTATAGTGAGGTGAGTGGCATATATATTTAATAATCAATCAATAAACACTGGGCTGCACATCCATACTGCCTCTCCTGGGGTCTGATCCCAAATGGCCAGGAAAACCTCCATTCCCTTTCCTGGGCACTTCGGTATTCCCCAGGAGAGATGAATCCCTCTCGCCTGTGACGCTCTTCAATCTCCCAAATGAGCCCCAATCCCTTGGCTGAAGGAGGCCCCTTCTGTGCTCCGTGCCAGGTCCCACAATGTGTTGGCTGAAAGTGCTGAATCCCCGGCAGGGGAGGAAATCCCCAGCTACTTCTGAGAAAAAGTGCATCAGGCAACAACTTTGCAGCCACAGATCTTCCCAGCTGCGGTTGGAGAGAGCTACGCTCTGGCTGCTTCCCAGCAGGGCTAACGTTTAGGCCGCATTCAATTTCCTGCTACCCGGAGACAAGGCAATAATGCCAACTCACTCTCTGAAAGAAGAATGTAGAGCTTATAACCATGCTGGCTAAAACAAACACTGAACACGTAATTCTGCGGATAATAGTGATCCTATCCTGCATTTAATCTGTTGCTTTAGAGTTTAGATCATTCAAGGCTCCCTGATGAATGTTGCGAGCCTTCAAATCTAGATAGGAAGGGCACCCTGTTGCCTCTGTTGGCCATGTAGAGCAGGGGTCTCCAACCTTGGCAACTTTGAGATTTGTGGACTTCAACTCCCAGAGTTCCTCAGCCAGTTCTGGGAGTTGAAGTCCGCAAATCTTAAAGTTGATAAGGTTGGAGACCCCTGATGTAGAGGACACTTCTGGCCAGTTCCGTGCTACCCACCCATTGTTGCAGGGAGGTTGTCTGCTAGTAGCACAGAAGGGGACATAGTCTCCACACAAAGCCCTCCTTGATGCACCTGTGGCCAGCCTTCCTCTGCAGCTGGAATCCCAGTGCTTCCACTTCCGAGTGAGGCCAGGAGCTGCTTAGCTGAGGGCAGGCGGTGGTTCTGAGCAGTCCCGGGGAGCCAGTTGGTATTTGAAGAGGCCACGTGTGCCTTGGAAGGTGAGCTGGCTTGGACCTTTTGCTCCCCCTCATTCACCACTTCCTTTTTCCGCTACAGTAAATGTGGGGCAGGCAGCTCGGGTGTCTAGCAATGACTCACTGACTTCAGTAGCTGTAGTTGGTGAAGCTACGTGAGCTTACTGGAAGACATGGCCGCCTGAGTAGAAGGCAAACGGTAATGCTGGGCACTGGGCAGAGGCTGGGAGGAGGGGGTCTTTCTCCTTGGCTTCCATAGTGGGTTCTGATTGGGATAGTATGGTGTCCAGATGGCATCACAGTGAATGCCTGGCATGGCTGGTGGGCAGCAATGGCCTCTCTTGGAGACCTCCAGGATTCTGGTTGGCCTTCTTTGGCTTTCTGATGTCCACTGCCATGTTCAAGAGGGACAGAAGATCTGAGTGGTCAGGCTGACCCTCTTCCCTGGGAGAACCAGTGTGCAAATTTGAGTTTCTCTGGAAAGAGATGTCAGCCAAAAAACACTCCTCATTTTCAAGGTCAAGAAATGCACAGCAAATGTCTGTTAACGGAAGAGGGATGCGGGAAAAAGTAACCTCAGAATTAAACTACCTAGAGGGGGGGGGTTGAGGCAGGTGATCAATCAATCTTCCTGACATTGTCTTAGTAGGCAATGGATTTTGACCTAGTTGTGTCTTGAAGTGTGAGCCTTGAGCTAGTGAAGCCAGGTGAGTTGATATCTGGGGAAGTTTGCTGGGCTCTTGCCACAAGTAATAATGGGGTGAAAATTCAAGATAGGTGTGCTTGGGGAGGGGGAGAGGGAGAGAAGGGCAGCTGCTCCCAAATTCATCATATGGGCCACAGGGGCCTCTCCGGCTGATCTGCAGAGTGTTGCTTAGAGCAAAAGGCTTTCTTTAAGAGTCTGTGGATGCTCCAGGAATAATTTGGCTGCTATCCTTTCCAGAAAACTAAAAGCTGCTTATATGGAAGTCTGAAAAAAGATTGATTGATTGATTGATTATGATTGACTGCTATTGAGTCACCCTTGCCTACTCTCTTAGTTGACCCCACAGGTAGATCATTTTTCCAGGAGGACCTGACCCCAACTTGGTCTTTCAAGCCTCCTAATAGTGCTTCCACGCACAGCCACTGTAACCGAGCCCATCCACTCTGCTATCAGTTCTGGTTTTCTCCTCTTTCCCTGCACAGCAGCCTTTCCCAGAGAGCTGAGTCTCACACAATGTGTCCTAAATAGGATAGGATTTGAGGCTAGTCATTTATCCCTCGAGTGACAACCCTGGCTTATTTTGTTTGATGATCCATTGATTTCTTTCTTGACCATCCACAATATCCTCAGGAGTCTTTTCCAAGACCAATTCAAATGAATCCGTACTCTTCTTCCCCTTTTTCTTTAAAGTCCACTTTTTGCTTCTCTAGAACGTATCAGCTGACACAATTCTGACCTTTGTAGGTGTAGACTGGATATCACCACCTTTGAATACCTTTGCCAAAGCCTTCATGTCCATTCTACCAAATGCTAATCCACAGAGAGCATTTTGGCCGCTCGATTCTTTGCCGATGAGAGTCAAGCCTAAGAGGCAGAAGTGCAAAAACAACTTTGATGTCTTCATTCTGGTTGCAGTATTTGTTGCCGATGGTTTTGTCCTCTTTATTTTTAATATTTAGTTTCACTTTGCTCTTTGACTTGCATTACTAGAGACCGCAGATCCTTTGCATTTCCAACTATCAGAGTGTCAGATTACTGACATTTCTTCCTCTGGTTTTAAGATGCTCTTACAATTCAGTTTCTCTTGATGTATCTTGCATGTATACTGAACAAAAATGGGCTACCTTAGTGAATAGCCAAGAACCTCAAACTGCTGGCTCTTCTTCTGTCTGCAATTCACTACTAGTGTTGGATTGGGTAATGGAGAGGCACACACAGGCTTAACGGTAACAACAACTCTTTATTAAGTACAACAAGTGAGAACAATCCAGTGAAAATTGAATCTGACAGCAGCCCTTTTATAGGGAGCTGTTAGACCCTTCGACCAATAGGATTAAACCTCTGTTCCCGCCAGAACAGAGGACCTTGGTGGAAGCCACTGTAGTTAGATCTGATATCTAACAACTAGTGTTTTAAGTTAGGCATTTTGCACATACCTCTGTCAAATTCCATTAATTTAGTTTCATCCTACAATAGTTTTTACAATATTTATTTGTTTATTTGCTTATTTACTTACTTATTCACTCATTAATTCATTCATTCATTCTTTCACTTTTTCACATTTCTGAACCACCCATCTCTTTCAAATACAGATTCTGATGTTTTATTGGTGTGCAATAAAATGTTAAAATATTTTAAGAACTATATAAAATTAATTTTTAGAATGAAAGTATTTTATTTGATATACTTTAAAAAGTGATATATGAAACCCATTTCTCTAGGGCAGTGGTCCCCAACCTTTTTATCGCCGCGGACCAGTCAGATGAGCCTCCCTCGGCCTTCCGGACCGGCGGGTGGGAAGGCGGCCATCCTGGGCGCGCGTTCCGCAGGGCGGGGGGGGGCTTCCTTCACGCCAAGGCCGACAGCCCACGAGGCCGCCCCGCCTCCTCCTTGGCCGTCGGGGGAAGGGAGGGGGAACCGACCCCGCGATCCGCTCGCTCGGGCAGCCCTTTTTCCTCACTGCAGTTCGGCGGGGGAAAAAGATGGCCCTGTGTCCTACTTTGGGCGGGCGGGCGGCTGGCGCGGCGGAGGCCGGCTGCTTCCGAGGGGGTGGGCCTCCGCGCCGCGCTCCATGAAGGGAAGAGGGGGAGAAGGCGGGCTGCGGCCGAAGGGCCCCCGAGAGCCCCGCCGGCCTGACACAAAAAGCGCTGCGGCGGAGGGGAGGGGCGGGAGGCAGGTGACACTCCAGGAGGGGGGGCAGAGCTGCGCCGCGAGTCTTACGTAAAGCCCCCCCTCCCCGCCTCGGCGGAGGAAAACATCTCCCACCTGGGTGGGGCTGCGTGCGAAGCGCCTCTCGGAACGGCAAAGCTCCCCAAGTTCCCCCGAAACGGCCGCGCTGCGCCCCTCCCCCCCGCAACCTTAGTTTCTCCTTGGGAGGAAAATGCAGCGCCGCCGCCCCCTCCTGCCCCCCCCTCGTCATTCCACGGGGCAGGCGGGCCGGGTGAGTCCGCGGACAAAGTTTCGTCTCCCAGGCAGCCTCCGCCAGCAGCATCCCAAGTTCGGGCCGAGGCCGAGGCCGCCGCCGCCGCCCCTTCCCTCACGGGGCGAGCAGAGCAAGAGGGTGGGGGGGGAGATCGGGCCTCCCCTCGCCCCCCCAGCCCCGCACATCTGGGGCGGCGGGGGGGGCAGAGAAAGGGCGCGTTCATGAGGACTAAAAAGTTGCAAATATGGCCCCCGGCCGCTGCAGCGATCATGGCCCCCGGCCGCTGCGCGGCCCGGTGCCAGGTACTCCACGGCCCGGCACCGGTCCGCGGACCGGGGGTTGGGGACCACTGCTCTAGGGGGAAAGGAAGCAGGGGGAAAGGAAGAAAAATATGTTGGATATGTTCGCTGCTTTGAGTTATTTGTAAAAGTAATAAAGGTGTGATAAAAATAAATGAATGAATATATGAAGTATAAAAATAAAATTTCCCATCAATGTATAAGTTCACAGTTGTTTTGGAAAAAAAGAGTTGGGGGCTGGCGAGGATGTGGGTGAGAGAGAGAGACTGCCCCAGGTGCCTGGGATGCCATCTTGGGGTGTGGTCTGGAATGAGTTGGTAATGCTTGAAGAAGTACATAGACAGGGTTTTCAGGTATGTTTAGCCTTGAAGGAGATGGTACTGCACCTCCTCAAGAGGCTGTCCTTAGACCCAATACTTTTAGATAACTATCATGTAGGAGAGGTTTTTGAAAAGGTAAGTCTGCAGAATTCCTGAGAAACTGGATTATCTAGTCCTATTTAAGACTAGAACTCAATGCAAAGATTGTACATCCATGCTTGTTCTCCTTGATCTCTCCATGCTTTTGATGCCATCTACCATGATATCCTTCTAGATTGGCTCTGGGAACTGAGAGGTTTGTGGCACTATTTTACAACACTCTTCCTCCATTGAGGCCAATTCCAGTCTCTCCCTAGGTTCCACCTTTGAGATGATACCATGGAACTCTGTCTCCGCTTTCTTCTTGTTCCAACATCTACATGAAACCGATGGGTGAAGTCCTTCACGGCAGATTTAGCTTTAGGCTAAGCTTGGTAGACACTGGTCCAGGGCACCAAAACTGAGGATATACCCATGCTGCCTCTTGTTCCAAATAATTCTCATTGGCTGGAAATGACAGCATCAGTTAATTTTATTTAGGTTTTATCCCAGTGCTTAGAGGTTGTGTGGGGTTTAATGGGGAGGACTCAATCTTACTAAGACTCATTGGCCATAGAGACTAAGGCCATTTCAGATCTGGCACCTCTTACCTTTAACCTTGGAAAGGGTTGCACCTCCCAACTGAGTAGCAATGAACAGTCATGGGGGTGTTCCTGATCAATGAGCAGGTGGCAGCTGTGGCCAGGAGGGCCTGTATGCAGCATGTCTGGCGGGCCAGTTGTGCCCTCTCTTGGATCAGGAGGTCCTTCAGAGAGTCACTCATGTCCTGCTTGCCTCACAGCTTGACTATTGCCATGCACTCAGTGTGGGGATGTCCTTGAGACCACTTGAGAACTTCAGCTGGTGCAGAATGCAGCATCACAAGCACTGATGGGCACTCGGCATATGGCTCTTTTGCTTTGGGACATTTGCCAGTTGGTTTCCAGGTAGGGTTCCTGGTTAAAGTCCTACATGGCATAAGTCCTGGGTGTTTGGGGGCCAGCCTGCCTCCATAGAGACTGCTCAGCTGATGCACACTGACTGGGCAGTGCCCCCCTGGCTCCTTGGAGGAAACAGGGCCATCAATCGTGACCTGGAAGCAGGCTTTCTTGGTCATGGCACCTGCCCTTTGGAATGCAGTTTCCCCCTAAGATGCCCTGGAGCACTGAAGAGCAGGCTGTTCTGCCGGACCTGGGCTAAGGTGGCTGGAGCAACCTCTGGATATTGGTGGCCTTTGTTCTGCGTGGTCTCCTCAATTCACCTTCTGGTTCTTTTCTTTCTTTTCTAGTCTTTGGTTGCATGGTTTCCTTTTTATTACAGTTTTTTATTCTGTTTTTTTTTTATTGAAAATTTTGGAAAAAAAAACTTTTACAAATGTTTACTTCCCTCCCCCTACCTTTCCTTTCATTTGGATCTTATTAAATAGTTCCTTAAGAGGTTCTACCATTTCTAATTGTAAATTTTTGTAATAAGCCGATGTCAGCCCGTCTGTACCCAGTGCTTTCCCTACCTTTAGCTCTTTAATTACCTGGAGAATTTCCCCCGAAGTTATTGGTTGAATCAATCTCTCCCTCTACTCATCTTTACTATGGGTATTTTTTCTTTATCTAGGTATCTATCTATATCTAAACCTTGTATTTTGTCATTCATGTACAATCCAGTGAAAAATTCACGAAAAACCTTTTGAATCTCATCCTGTTGATACACTTCCTTCCCTTTATAATGTAATTTCGATATATTGCGAGATTTCTGTTTCTTCCTAATCAGATATGCTAGCCATCTACCAGATTTATTTGCGTTACAAAAAGTGTTATGTTTTGCGTATAGCAAATTAGTAGCCACCTGGTCTGACATCAGCATATTAAATTGCTCTTTTAATAAAGTAATTGCTTCTTTAATTTTCTTATCTCCTGGTTTTAGTATTAACTCCTGTTCTCTCTTCCTGATTTCTTCCTCTAGTTCTATTCTTTTTTCCCCGTTTACATCTATGTAACCTATTTAAATTTATTAGTGTTTTTTATTCTGTTGATCATACTCTGACCCAGCCGGAATCTCTGGACTGGTCAGTGCCAAGTCAGATCAAACAAACAAATAAGGATTTCCAATTGCAAATTCAGGCATGATTTGGGCATGAAGTGAGGGCGATGTGACTGGTAAAAAAAAGTTTCGAGTTTCGAGTTTAATAAAATTTGTATGCCGCCCACTCCCATTGGGACTCTGGGCAACTCACAGCAAGACAAAAGAAACATATAAAATTTAAGAATAAAAAATACAATTAAAAGTCCACATCATCCATTCCATCTAAGTGGGGCTGGATATCAATCAACAGCCCCAGGCCTGCCGGAACAGCCAGGTCTTGACGGCTTTACGGAAGGCCGGGAGAGTGGTAAGGGTCCGGATCTCTATGGGTAGATCGTTCCACAGGGCCGGTGCAGCAACAGAGAAGGCCCTCCCCCGGGGGGCCGCCAGCCGGCATTGTCCGGTTGACAGCACCCGGAGGAGTGATCCCAATCTGTGCGATCTTGTTGGTCGTTGGGAGGTAAGTGGCAGGAGGCGATCTCTCAGGTAGCCAGGTCCTAAACCATGTAGGGCTTTAAAAGTAACGACTAGCACCTTGAAGCGTGTCCAGAGACCAATGAGGAGCCAGTGCAGCTTGAGGAGGATAGGTATAACATGGGTGTATCTAGATACACCCCATATCGCTCGCGTGGCTGCATTCTGGACCAACTGTAGTCTTCGAACACTCTTCAGGGGCAGCCCCATGTAGAGCGCGTTACAGTAATCCAGTCTTGAGGTGACGAGGGCATGAGTGACTATTCAAAGTGCCTCGCAGTCCAGGTAGAGCCAAAACTGGTGCACCAGGCGAACCTGGGCAAAAGCCCCCCTGGTCACAGCCGACAGATGGTGCTCTAACATCAGCTGTGGGTCCAGGAGGACACCCAAATTGCGGGCCCTCTATTGAGGGGTGTATAATTTCACCCCCCGGGCTAAGAGGTGGAATGTCTGGACTAACCTTGAGAGGCAACATCAATAGCCACTCCGTCTTGTTTGGATTGAGTGCAAGCTTGTTCGCTCCCATCCAGACCCTGACAGCCTCCAGGCACTGGCACATCACTTCCACTGCTTCGCTGAGTTGTCATGGGGCGGACAGATACAATTGAGTATCGTCCGCATATTGATGATATTTGATCCTGTGCCGGCGTACGATCCCAGCCCCACTTGAATTGTTGTGACTGTTGTGTTGTTTTTAATCTGTTTTGTGTATCTTGTTTCTGTCTTGTTTGTTTTTTGTATTTCCCCCTTCCCCATTTGTTTGTTAGCCGCCCTGAGTCCCTCGGGAATAGGGTGGCATACAAGTATAATAAACATCCAAACATCTCACCCAGCGGCTTCATGTAGATGTTAAATAGGAGGGGGACAGGACCGAACCCTGCAGCACCCCATATTTGAGGGGCCTAGGGGTCGACCTCTTTCCTTCAATCAATACCGACTGCGACCTGTCCGAGAGGTAGGAAGAGAACCACCTTAAGACGGTACCTCCCCCTCCCACCTCCCGTAACCGTCGCAGAAGGATACCATGGTCGATGGTATCGAACGCTGCTGAGAGGTCAAGGAGCACTAGGATAGAGGAATGTCCTCTATCCCTGGCTCGCCAGATATCATCGATCAGCGCGACCAAAGCAGTTTCTGTGCCATAACCAGGCCTGAAACCTGACTGAAAGGGATCCAGATAATCTGCTTCATCCAAGGTCCGCCGGAGTTGAAAGGCCACCACCTTCTCAACAACCTTCCCTACCAACGGGAGGTTGGAGACTGGGCGATAGTTGTTTAAAATGGCTGGATCCAGGGATGGTTTCCTTTAGAGGATGCGGGAAGGATCCCTCCAGAAGAGAGGTGTTAACAATCCTCTGGAGCCAGCCACGTGTCACCTCCCTGCTGGTCGAGACCAGCCAGGAGGGACACGGGTCCTGTAAACAGGTGGAGGCACTCACCAGTCCCATGGCCTTGTCAACTTCCTCAGGAGCGACAAGTTGAAACTCGCTCCATAAAATCTGATCAGGACCTTCCCCCGGCACCTTGGCTGGTACCATCCAAGTGGAGTCCAGGTCTGTCTGGATCCGAGCAATTTTATCCGACAGAAACTGAACAAATTCCTCAGCTCTACCCTGTAAGGGTTCGTCCACATCCCTCCCTTTCAAGAGGGAGCGGGCTATCCTAAACAGGGCGGCTGGGCGAGATTCTGCAGATGCAATAAGAGCGGAAAAATGCGCACATTTTGCCGCCCGGATCGCCACTAGATAAGTCCTAATAAAGGCTCTTAATTGTGTTCGGTCAGATTCGGAGTTACTAGCCCTCCAGCGTCGCTCTAGGCGTCTCTTTTGGTGCTTCATCTCCCGGAGTTCCTCGGTGAACCAAGGAGCCCTCCTGGATCCACTGCCATGGAGAGGCCGTAAAGGCGCAATCTGGTTTAGAGCCTCCGCCGCCACTATATTCCAAGCTGTGACCAAGGACTCCGCCGGACTGTGGGCCAGAGAGTCAGGTATCTCACCAAGTGCCATCTAAAATCCCATAGGGTCCATCAGGCACCTGGGGCTGAACTACCTAATCAGTTCCCCCTCCCTACAGTGGGGGATTGGTTTCCGAAAGTCGAGCCTCAGTAGGAAGTGATCTGACCATGACAAGGGCAAGATCTTAATGCCCTTCAAATCTAGATCACATCTCCACTGCTCCGAGAGAAACACGAGGTCGAGCGTGTGCCCAGCTGTATGAGTCAGACCCTGAATTACCTGGGTCAAGTCCATGGATGTCATGGAAGCCATGAACTCCTGTGCTCCATCAGAGCATTCACCGAGTGACGGCAGGTTGAAATCCCCCAGCACTATAAGCCTGGGGAACTCAACCGCCAGCTCGGCTACTGACTCGAGGAGTACAGGCAGGGCTGTTGTAACGCTGTGGGGAGGTAGGTGCATTAGCAACAAACCCATTTGACCCTCAAGGTCCAACTTCACCAGAAGGGACTCACACCCACAGTCTCCGGAGCAGGGATCCCACGAGGGACTAATGACTCTCAGATGATGGCTGCCACCCCCCCACCCCTTTACTGGTGTCACGGCTGATGTAGCACCTGAAACCCTTCTGGGCACATTTCAGTGAGGGGGACTCCTCCCTCATGGCCCAGCCAGGTCTCAGTAATACATGCCAGGTCTGCCCCCTCGTCTAATATTAGGTCCCAGACGAGGGGCGGGGAAGAAGTTCCCAGGCATATTCAGGGCCTGGGTGGGTGCAAATGAGCAGCCCTCTAACTCAGTGGCCCCAAACCTTTTGGGCACCAAGGACTGGTTCCATGGTTTTTTTCCACAAACCAGAGGGGGCCTGGTTTTGCATGCCATCCACATCCTGCGGATGGGGCTTCATTTGTTTGCGCAGCCTGGTTTTTGGCATGCCACAGCCTGATGCAGGAAAATGGGCTGGGGATGGGAACCCCTGCTCTAACTGCCCTTAGTCCCCTCCTTTGTCCTATTCTGCTTCCTTGTATTTTTTTCTTTGTACTTTTGTACAAATGCAGCTGTGTTTTCATTCAGGAGTCATTTGGGTTTCATCAGCTACAATTTCAGGTCCATTTTTAAGTCCTACAACTAAGCCAGGGGCCTCACAGCTGCCCCTTGACTTCTCTTTCCTAAAGGACGAAGGGCAGAAGGGCCAAGAGTGGATCTTGTAAGTCCCTACTCGACAGTCTGCAGTTGAGTGATGATGATGATGTTATTGGTCAGTCGAATCTGACTCTTGGCGATTCTCTCCAGGGCCAGGTCTCTCCATGTCTTTCCTTGAGTTGTTCTATGCTTTGGCTGGTGTCAGCCTTGATGGCATCCATCCACCCTGTTCTTCGATGGACCACTTTCCTTTTCCTGCTAACTCTTCCCAGCATAACTGCTTCCTCCAGTGATCTGGCTGAGTACTATTTTCAAACCAATTCAGTGTTTATTTAATTGCAGTGGCAGCCAGCTCACTCTTTAACTAGCTTACTAATCAGAATGTTATGTTCTTTGTCAAGCGGTTTCATAGAATCAAGATATGATATCCTAAGGAAGTTACCAGATTGAACAGTCAGATAATCTTTAGCTTGGCAAGCCTCGTTTCTTGATAAATAGGTGCTCATTTCTGGTAATTGCTGCCTGGTTCTTAAGATCCAGCCCTCCATTAACTGCTGCACAATATTGCCAAGTCCTAATTCAAACTGAGTGGCCTGAAATCTGTAGGTATTCTCTGTCCCACTTTTGAAAGTGGGGGCCTTATTTTCTCTTCACCAGCCACCTGGCTGCTATGCTGCGACTCAAACAGGCATAATGCACAAACGTTCCTCCATTCCATCAATTAATTACTCCCTTGCCCTATGTCACAATTTGAACTGGTTCTGGAAATTTAAACTCAATTAAAGTACATAGCCAAGGTGGCGCAGTGGTTAAATGCAGCACTGCAGGCTACTGCTAGATCAGCAGGTCAGCGGTTCAAATCTCACCGGCTCAGGGTTGACTCAGCCTTCCATCCTTCCGAGGTGGGTAAAATGAGGACCCAGATTGTTGGGGGCAATATGCTGACTCTCTGTAAACCGCTTAGAGAGGCCTGAAAGGCCTATGAAGCGGTATATAAGTCTACTGCTATTGCTATAAGAATTATTGGATTCTGCTTATATGAGACTTCAATCCTGGCTCCTCATCTCTCTTTTCAAAATCTTGCTTATTTGTTCACATCAAAGAACTGTTGGAATCTGACCTCTGTCAAGATTAACATTATTTACAAAACCAGTAGTAAGTCTTACTCTCCACCTCAATCTCTTCTTTCCCAACATCACCACTTACTTCATTTGAACAGTACAAAATAACAGAGTCTGAAGGGACCTTGGAGGTCTTCTAGTCCAACCCCCTGCTCAAACAGCAGATCCTAGACCAGTGGTTCTCAACCTTTTCTTCACCACGGACTGCCTGTAAATAGCTTCTGTGGCCATGGACCACCAAGACTTAACTCAAGATTCAAACGTTTCTTCAAGTCTTTGCGGATCCCCTGTGATGATGTTGCACCCTCCACCCCAGTGGTCCACAGACCACCGTTGAGAAGCACAGTTCCAGACCATTCCAGACAAATGGCTGTCCAATCTCTTCTTTAAAGTCTTCCGTGGAGACAAGCCATTCCACTGATCAATTGTTCTCACCGTCAATCCTCCCACCTAGCAACTATACTACCCCCCTCCCCAAGGAATTCTAAAGCTCCACATTGACTGCCATATCTTCAGCATTTCCCACTAGGCCTTTGACTTCCATTCTGTAGGTTCATTAACATCTTCCCTAACTTGGACTCCTTGGCTTCCATAGTGGGTTCTTGGACCAGCCAAGGCAGGGCTCCTCTAGTGATGGAGCGGCCACAACTCCAGGAGGCCGGATCTGCTTTGACTTAAGTACTTGATGCTTAAGTTGTGAACCTTGGCACCCCAGATTCAGATGAGGTGTTACCGAATTATATGACATTCAGCAGTTACTAAAACTTACATTGGTCTCACTACAGTAGTAAATTATCCCATATGCAAATGCATCCATTGTAGCAAGGTTCCCATTTCCACTTAGAAAACATCAACCGTCATCTTAGCCCCACTTTAGATTTTCTCTTGATAACAGATTCATTCCAAGTCAGCCCCACAATTCTCTACACAACTTCTACTACTACTACAGCATCTTTTACTCTGGAATAACCCATGCAGGCCTGTCTGGGTGGCTGACTGCAATGATCCAGCCACGATGCTTCTACGCCAAGGATGTCAAACTTGATTTCATTGAGGGCTGCATTAGTGTTTGACCTGGAGGCCCGGGGTGGCCAACTTGATATCACTAGTGTTGGGGGTACCTGTGGCAGCCTGAGCGCTCTGCCAAAGAAAACAGGCTCCCGAGCTGTGTTTTTGGCTGGGATTGCCTCCTGCAACCCTCTGCCAGCAAAAACGGAGCTCGGGAATGCTGCGTTTTCGCTGGCAGAGCACCAATCCTTCATTTCCAGGACGGCCCTGTGGGCCAGATTTAAGTACACCACAGGCCAAATCTGGCCCCCGGGCCTTGAGTTGGACACCCCTGTTCTACTTAATGTAAATGAACTCTCGACAGCATGAAAAGCCCTCAAAACAGCTGAGGTATATTTTCTGAGGCAATTGTTCAAGTAGCTACTGACAAGACCACTTGCATTCACTGCTTCTCTGGAAAGGAGCAGGCGAGCAGCCTCTCTTGGGGAGGATTTCCTGCATCTGTGGCCACTGCCACTGATTCCTGTGCTCACCAGAGTAATTCCCCAAAATCAACAAGATGAGTCAATCCCCGTCTTGATGACTCCACAGTGGCCACACCAGCCCACAGTTTTCTCTGCTCTGGGTGGCGCAGAATTGCCCATAACGTTGGCTGTTCCATTCCCCTTGATCTCCTACAGCGTTCCCTGCACCTCAGGACTTGGAGGATTCAATGGTTTCACCAAGGATATCGCAGAAATTCTAGGAAGAACTAAGCTTCCATTTATCCACTGGGAAGATTGAAGGGCTAAAGAGAGGCTTTCCACAGCAAGAACTCTGTCCATCTACAGGGGCTGCTGTGCCTTGTAAGCTTTCCACTTTCCCTGGCTAGCCATTCACAAGGGTCACAGTAGTTCACATTCCAATTGCAAAAAGTCCATATTTTCTCAGTCTTTATAACACCATTTTTAAGACTGACCATGACACACTTACAATATTTTTTCCTATCCAGTCACTAAGCAAGTCACTAAGCAAGCCATTAAGTGAGTTGACCTCTTTCCTTCATGGGAGGGAACAGTATCAGTTGGCTCCCGTCTTCTGGGACCTCACCAGCCCTCCAGGGGTTCTCAGAGGCAACCCAAAGTTTACCTTGGCTTCTTTTTTCCAGTCTCCCTCTGGCCTGAGGGATTTCCGTTAGCTAACTGCCCTTTACCCTCTCCTGGTCCAACCAACACCTGCCACGTCCTCCTTCCATTAGTGGGACAACCATGGAGAGCCAGAGTTCCATTTCCTTCCTAAGAAATCTAAACTATGAGTTGCAACTTTCTGCCTTTTCACCCTTCTAAGCTTTTTACCCCTTTTCCTTTCACCTTTCTCTTCATAACGGTCTGACAGCCTCTTTGCATGTCTGGCATACACCAAAATTTCCTTTTAGTTTCTCCTAGGTTTGAACATTCCTTGCCTCAGCTCATTCTGTGCATCAGCCTTTTGGCCAATCCCTGGAGTTTCTGATTGCTGTCTCGGATCATCCTCTTCTTGGACATTTGTATGTCTATCCTTTTTCTTTTCAGTATGGAGCTAGCCCTGTGTGTCTCACACTAAGCTCCCACCTAATAGTATTTCATGCCCCATTTTTCTTTTTTCTCTTTCAGTGTTTTAAACCACTGGATCTGACATTTCTTCAACAGAGTTGATCAAAATCCGTTGTTCTGAAATCTAACATTCAAGACTGTTCCTTCTTTCTTTGTTACCATTAGCTAGAGGACTTTTTCCTAATATTTATAGCAATAGCAATAGCAGTTAGACTTATATACCGCTTCATAGGGCCCTCTCTAAGCGGTTTATAGAGTCAGCATATTGCCCCCAACAACAATCCAGGTTCTCATTTTACCCACCTCGGAAGGATGGAAGGCTGAGTCAACCTTGAGCCGGTGAGATTTGAACAGCCGAACTGCAGAACTGCAGTCAACTGAAGTAGCCTGCAGTGCTGCATTTAACCACTGCGCCACCTCGGCTCTTGAAATACTTTCAATCAACTTGGCTCTTGGTAAGGAGTAGGAGTAGGGCGGGCACCTTATTCCATTTCCCACCTTCTGACACATGAAAATGTTGGCAAGAGAGGATGGAAATGGGCTAGACTTCTCTCTTGGCAGAGTTAGATTCCCAGGTGACGTCGCAGCAACTGAAATCGCCCATGACCATGCCTGCAATGCTGCTGGGTCTTCCCCATCACCTTGTTCAAAGCCTGGGGTTCAAGGGGGACTAGGGAGCCTCCTACAAGATGGACAGGCCAAAGCCTGAACATTTAGCAATTTAGCCACAACAAAATCAAGCCTTTCTCTCTGATTAACAGAACAGAACACAATACTTTATTTGGTCAAGGTTGATTTGTCTCCAGTGCTAAGTTCTGTGTACATGCAAAATGACAAAGTAATAATAATAACAATGTAATTATATTCATAACAATGATACTAATAAGATACTAATAGGTGTTCAACAAGACAACGAGAGAAAAGAAGATTATGTAACTGACTAACTGTCAGTTACAATACAGATGAGACGCTCCAGATGGATTAGTGGTCAACTACCTGGGACAAAGATATCGTCTCAACTCAGTTTGGAAGGCCAGAGATTTTTACAGCAATGTACTAAAGACTGGACATCCCCCACCTCCAGGATCCAGAGAAAGGGAGCAAGAAGGACAGACCAGACAGCAAGATACTCAAGGACCATTGGAGGTGGCCCAAGTTCGGAACCCTCTGGTGGAGTTAGAAGGATCCAAGGAGCAAAGACAAACCTGAGCAGTTACCAGACGTAAGGAACAAGAACTAAAGAAGCAACAAGCTCAGCAACAAGCTCAGACAATGGTTCAAGAAGCCATAGATACTAGCTCAGAAGCGGTGGGAGGAGCCAGGCCGAAAACCAAACTACAGGATTTCCAGGTGGCTCTTAAAAAGCTTCAGGGAGCTAAAGATGATAATTAAATTCTTAACTTGGAATGTCAATGGCTTAAATTCACCACAGAAAAGGGAAAAAAACCATTATTTGAAACAATTCAAGAATGATGTAATTTGCCTGCAAGAAACACATATTAGAACAAATGGCCAGAAATATTTGATGAATGCAAGACTTGGACAACATTTTGTAGCCTCCGGCTCAGAGAAGAAAAATGGTATAGTTATATACCTAAGAAAGGATATGAAAGCTGAACTAATTGAAGCAGACTCTCAAAGAAGATATATTGCAATAGAATTATTATTAGAAAGGAAAAAGATACTTTTAATGGGAGTATATGCCCCTAATCAACAACAAGAGAAATTTCACAAGATGCTCCATACCAAGTTAACACAAGATCCTGCATCCTGCATACTAATGGGTGATTGGAATGGAGTCTTGGATACCAAGAAGGATAAGAAGGGTCTTCTATAAAATCTCCAAACACGAGCCAAATTATTTAAGTCTTTCTTCAATATGATGGACGATTTGGAGCTAAGAGATGTCTGGCAAGAAAGGAATGTTAAAGAACAGGACTTTACATTTTTTTCTGATAGACATCAATCTTTCTCTAGGATTGACTTTATACTAACTACAAATGATTTGCTTTCTAAGGTAAAGAAGACGAAGATATGTTCCAGAGCCTTAACAGATCATAACCCGGTTTGGATAGAATTGGAATATGGGAAGGAATCTAGAAGGTGTTGGAGGTTAAACAAAAATTTATTTAGATATGAGAAAAATGTCAATGAATGTAAAAAATTGTTGAGAGAATATTTTGTTTTTAATATGAACAAGGGTACATCTATGGAAATGGTTTGGGATACAAGCAAATCGTATATGAGAGGAGTCCTAATAAATTTAAATAAGTTACATAGATGTAGACAGGGGGAAAAAAGAAAGGAACTAGAGGAAGAGATTAAGAAGAAAGAGCAGGAGTTAATATCAAACCCAGGAGACAAGAAGATAAAAGAGGCAATTACCCTCTTACGAGCACAATTTAATATGCTGATGTCAGATCAGGTGGCTACTAATTTGTTATATGCTAAACATAATACTTTTTGCAATGCAAATAAACCAGGTAGATGGTTAGCATATATGACCAGGAAGAAACAAAAATCTCGTAACATACAAAAAATATATTATAAAGGTAAAGAAGTTTATCAACAGGCTATGATCCAAAAGGCCTTCCTTGAATTTTTTACAGAATTGTACATGGGTGATAAAATACAAGGCTTAGATATAGATAGATACTTGGACAAAGAAAAAATACCTATAGTTAAGGATGAGCAAAGGGAGAGATTGAATCAACCAATAACTTCGGGGCAAATCCTCCAGGTAATTAAACAGTTAAAGGCTGGGAAAGCACCGGGCACAGATGGCTTGACAGTGGTTTACTATAAAAATTTACAATTAGAAATGGTAGAACCTCTTAAGGAATTATTTAACAGAATCCAAATGGAAGGGAAGGAACCTCCATCTTGGAGAACAGCTTTTATATCCTTGATACCCAAAGAAGATCAAGATCTTAGTCAGCCAAAAAATTATAGGCCTATATCATTACTTAATACAGATTATAATTTTTTTGCCAAAATACTAGCGAATAGGTTGATGTTGGTTACTCAGCAACTGATTCACAATGATCAAACTGGTTTTATACAAGGGAGACAAATGAGAAGTAATGTAAGACAAATTGTTAATATATTGGAGTATTTGGGAAATAATAACCAAGTCCCCGCAGCACTTATATTTCTAGACGCAGAGAAAGCATTTGATCGAGTGAATTGGCAATTTTTTAATGAAAACAATGCAAAAGACACAAATTGGAGAGTATTTTCTACAATCAATCAATGCAATATATCAGGAACAAACAGCACAAATTATAGTCTTGGATGGCTTGCATGTATCCAAATTTACAACCTAAATACTGGAGATGTGATTGTGTTGATGCTACATATTACCATATATGATGGACTTGCAAAAAGGTTAAAGCATTTTGGATAAAAATATGGTGGATTATGCAAAATATTTTTAAAAAGAGGATAAAGTTTACCCCTCAGTTATTCTTGTTAGGTATAACTACTGATTGTACTGTTATAGAGACTAGTTTGATTTTGAACCTAACAAGGGCAGCAAGACTGTTGGTGGCGCAATACTGGAAGAAGGAAGATTTGCCTACTATTCAAGAATGGACATTAAAAGTAACAAACAGCAGAGATGGCTAAAATATCAGCATATCTCAAGGATCACTCAGACGAGAAATATAAACTGGAGTGGAGAAGATGGATTGATTATATTCAAAATAAATATGGGACTAAGAAACTCCAGATAGCCTATGATTGAAGAAGCAAGGAATGACATAATTTGTTTAGAGTTAGCTTAACAAAAGAGGAGTTAAAGTACAAGTGAGGATGATGTTAAAGTTTTTTTAGTTTACTTTAGAATATGATTGTTAAAGATTTATACCCTGTATTTGCTCTGGGAAGTCAGGGGGGGGGAGGTTGGAGGGGAGATGGGTTCAGGTGGGGAGGGTGGGGGAGGGGAGGTAAATATTTGTAAAAGCTTTTTAAATTTTCAATTAAAAAAAGAGAAAAGAAGGTTATGGAAAATCCCAAATAGCCCTGGATGAAATCCTATCCTCTTAGGACAGAAGGACAAGATCAACACTGTAAAACCATCGGAAATTCTGCATAGATGACCAATGTGCTGTACTTACTCTGTCCGATTTTGAGGCCTTGGGCTTCCTCTGGGTTGAAGAGATGGCAGGCTGGCTAAGGGAATGGTTTCAAGCTTGGTTCTCTGCTTTGAGTTGGAAAATAGTCCTGTCCCTGAAATGCAAATGTCTCTGCTGTCTCCCGATATAGCCTGCACCTGGGGGTCCATAAGCTCTGCCTCCTGACTTGCCACCACTGCTAACTCTTCTTGACCAAGACGCAGAAGAAGCCAGTGAAGCAGTCCTGAGAGAAGGAGGAGGAAGAGGAGGATGTGTCTGGGCCAGATGGCTGTGGTGCTGCTTCTCCTTCAGCACAGTAAGTGGCCTTTGTCATCTGGCTCTACATTTTGAGGGCCTGTTCTAGCGAACACACTTGTGTCATCCAGAGTGACCTACAATTACAAAAGCCTGTCTGGACAACCCCCATTGCCCAAAGAGTCTGGGATGCCCAGTTTCATTTGTCAGAGCCGCTCAGTTCTCCCTTCCAGCTGAGCACAAATCAAAAACCCAGAGCTGCACTTCAGGCCGAGGCGGGATTCTACTGGTTCAAACCGATTCGCCACCCGCATCTGGGTCTATGGCATCCCATTTAGGCCTTTTGTTCGCCAAAAGCACATGCGCAGAATGCACACGGATGCTCACATTTGAGAACCAGTAGGGAAGGTAAGTATCTACCACCCCTGACTTCAGGGTGAGACCTTATATCCAGGACCCAAAGCTACTTTTGGGGTGGAGGTCTGGATTTCTCTCCCCCTCTCATTTCTACAGCTGTCCAAAATGTTTCTGCCTGACCTGCTCCGAAATGAGGTTTAATACACATTAATTACTGCTGATGAGTTTGATCACAGCAGCATAACACCCAAGCAAAAAAACATTGCAGGTCTTCCATAGGGTGCTAGGAAGGACTCTCACCTGTCAAGCCAACCGTCACCTAGGAAGCCTTGCCTTGGGAAGTGGCTCGGTTGCCATGGGACCCCTCAGAGATCACCAGAGAGACGCTCTCCTGGCTGCCCCAAGCATCGGCAGGAGCAAAGACGAACCAGGGCTTAGTGGGTCAAAGGGACAAATCTGGCTTTATCCAAATAACCAGCAGCCCCAGCGTTTCGCTTTTCGGGCCCACCTGCTTCCTTCCACCCCCAAAACATCCTGGCTGCACAGCACAGGGCCCAACTTGCACGTATCTGCAGGTATCTGCAATGCAGCAGGTGGGGAAAAGCTCTTCCCCCAGTGCCCTACAATGGGTGGACAGATGAACAATTTTGTGTACTCACAAGCAAATCCCATGCAGGTCATAACCAAGGTGCTTCAAATCACCCCTGCACTTGTGTACTAGAAAAGTGATGTTTGTATCTTTGCTGGTTTGTGTATCTTTGTCCCACTTTACCTCTTCTCCCATCTGCTGCTTTCCTGTGCCTGGGAAAGGAGGACCCACTATCTGTACATCAAAAGCTTGGTGCAGAGAGGAAAAGCCAAAGGGAATTATGAGGGGAAATTTTCTGAAATATTAGGGACCAGAAAGGCTGTTTCTTAGTATCTTGTTTATTAATTTAGTTATTTTAATCAGCACTTCACTGAGGCTATGCAAATTTTTTAATACCACGCTAGAAGCCAGTGGCATGTTTCAGTGCTAATGTAAGTGATTAAAACATAAAGTTGGTACTAACTACAACAGTACTACAAAATGTGGTGACTGTGCTACTGTGCAATTGTGGAAGACACCGTGTGCCCATTTGGCCAAAGGGACAGAAGGACATGGCAAAATATCTCCCCCCCACATGTCCGCATGGAAAAAGCAGGAAGTCAACCAGGAACTGTTGGCCTAACACTCTTCCTTGCCTTTTCTCCACCTCGCCTGCAGCCTTGCTGGGAACTGTTGACTAAACCTGACTCTAGGTTCTGGCTCAGTTTACCTTTTCCAATAAGCAACCAAGTCGGAAGATAATTTAAAATAAATTATTAAAGTACTCTGATAAAGTGGGCTCTCCCTATGAAAAGGGGAGCCAGGAAAAATGGATTGCATTGACTTTTACAGGTAGCACCACAAAGGACTTCAAAGCAAAGTTGATTACTTTAGAAATAGTCCCCTATCCAATTACATCAGAAGAGTTACAACATCCAATAATATGTGAGAAAAGCCATAGAAAAGAGCATTGCATTTTGAGTAAAAGAAGTAAGAGAAACATTTGGAAAGGAAAAACATAAAAATGGATTTGGGTCTGGCACCTTCTCAGAGCTTCCCAAGGTTGGGCTTGAGTATTTTTTTTGTTCACTGAGTTGTGAGAACAGTGGAAAAGGAAATCTGCAGGGTACCCAATGCTCTCCTGCCACTCATGGTTTCTGAAAGAGAGGCTTTTACTTAAAGGTGAAGGCTTCTGGCAGACTATTAAGAATACATTTGAAAAAACAAATTTAAAATACAAGAAAACCCTTGATTGTTAGCCAGTGCAACAGTACTACAAAAGCCATGTTTCAAGTATTACAAAGTCCATCCTGTGCGGCCCTCAGGATGCTACCTTTTTATTGCTGGAAATGTAGGGCCTGGAGGTCTTTCTGCAGGTGCCCACCCAGCCACCCACTGACTCTGAACAAAAAGGGCTTCCGGGGCAGAGCAGGAGATCCAGCTGCTGGCAAGGGGGGAGCTCTTAGAGACAGGGGGGGGCAGACTGGGCCTTCGTGGCCTTTGTGGCACCGCAACCGACGTGGCAGCTTCTTGCTTTCTACACAGCCTCCGCGTGCCAGGAGCTCACCTGTTTCGCGGACTACATCCAGCGACTGGAATGCACATGGGGAGGTGGCCTCAGCCCAGCTCACAGGGCCCAGTACAACCTCACCGCACAGTGGTAGGTATGAGGATGAGGCCCTGTGCCCCCCTCCAGCTCCCCAGGCCCTCCTGTCCATCCAAAGTGCAGGAGCCTCAGCTGCAGCCATTTCCCAGCCGGGCTCTGTTAGCCTGGACAGTCGTCCTGCATGGCCAAATCCATGCCAGGGATCGGGGGGGGGGGCAGTTCTCCTGTTACAAGGGATCCTCCTTGAAGGGCAGGTTGGGGGGTTGCAGTCCAGAGCTTCAGCCTTCTACCTGCAGAGCTGGAGGAAGCCCAGAACGCCTCTTGGGGAGGGGGGATCGGGCATTTCGCTCCCCTCCTGCAAGCCCTCCATGGTCCCTGGGAAGCAGCCTCTTTGTTGGACTCTCCCAAGAGTTTCATTTTTCCCAGGAACTGTGGAGATGGTGGGAGCTGCTCCTTCAACCTCACTGCCAGCAATGCCACCCACGCACGCTATGCCTGCTTCTCCGAGCAGAAGCTCTGCTTTGCCACCAACACTTTTCAGGTCAGCATCGCCACAACTCCTGCGGAGGAACCTTTGCGGCTGCCCCGAGATTGCAACAGGAAGTTCCTGTTCCAGAATCACAGTGAGTGCAACCAAAGCAATAGCAATAGCAATAGCAGTAGACTTATATACCGCTTCATAGGCCTTTCAGGCCTCTCTAAGCGGTTTACAGAGAGTCAGCATATTGCCCCCAACAATCTGGGTCCTCATTTTACCCACCTCAGAAGGATGGAAGGCTGAGTCAACCCTGAGCCGGTGAGATTTGAACCGCTGAACTGCTGATCTAGCAGTAGCCTGCAGTGCTGCATTTAACCACTGCGCCACCTTAGCTCAGACCTGTGCTAGAACTCCCAGGCAGGTGCGAGAGATTCAGCAGCTGGGCGCAGCTGGACAAAGAGGCCCCAAGGGCCGCCCCTGGGACATCACCCGGTGCTGCTTTTCTTGTGATCCTTTTTTCCTCCGTGACCCCTCCCTCCCCAGAGCCTCAGGGAGCCTCCAGCTGCTCCTTGCCCGGGATCTGCTTTCCCGGAGCAGGCGGGAGGGCTGCAACACAGGCCTTGCTTGCTATCTTTATGGGCCTTGCAGTGAAGAAACTGAGCACAGTGAAGGTGCTCTGATGTTCAAGGCCACAGTGTTTGTACACAACACACGCAAAGACAAGGCTGCAAAGAGCAAGACGGGGCCAGAAAACAGGCTTTTCTTTAATGCCTCTAAAAGCCGTTTCAGCAACTGCCCAAGCAAACGTGGTCTCTGGCTACTGCAGAAGAAAGCAAACCAAGGACTCAGGCGGGGTTTTGGAGAGGGAGTTAAAGCGAGGGTTGCCCCTTCGGCCCTCTGGGCCACCTTCATTCTCTCCTCCTTGGGAGGGTGGGTGGGGGAATGCCCCCTGTCGTGGGGTGCCCCAGTGTGGCTTCTTCCCTTCCCAGTTAAGCCATATCCGCCAATCCACCTGGCCGCAGCTGCCTCGTCTGCCGGCTACACCCTTTCTTGGGAGACCAAGTACCTGGACCCTGAGTACCACTTACTGAGCGACAACCTGCAGTATGAGTTGTGGTACAAGGAAAAAGTCCAGCCCTGGCAGGTGAGGAGGCAGAGTGGGAAGGGGGGGATTCAAGGGATGGGGCTCGGGAGGTCATCCAAAGGCACCCGCAGGGAGGAGTCCAGGGACCATCCAGAGCAGCCTATGGCTGGCCCGTCCCCCTCGAAGGGCAGCAGGTCGGCTCTGGGCTTCAGAGCAAGCCATCCAATGCCCCCAGCCAGGCAGCAGCTCCATCCTAGGAGGGTGGGGTGGGGGAGTCTTCCCTCCCACTCGCCCTCCTCCTTTCATGAGGCAAACCTGGAAACGCAGAAAAGCTTCCTTTAAAGTGAGGCACACATTATTTTATCTTTGCAGCTGAGACAATACTTGGAAAATTAATGTTAGGGAAAGACTTATGACCTTTTGCAATTGCCCCTCCTTTTTGCCTTTATTCGACTAAGTCTCCCACTTTTTAAAAATGCAAATGATGCTTGTTTAACAAAGTTAGCCTGTCTCTTCTCCAAGGCTGGGAGAAGAGCTTTGGACTTCCTATGAAAAGCAGCATTTTTAAAAACCAGGTTTCCTCCAACTTCCCTGGCACTTCCCTGGCATGATGCCAAAGGAAAGGCCACCTCCTTGGCCACCCCAGTGAGAACAATCTCCCAATGGAACATAAGTTGCCTTCAGTTTTCGTGGGAGAAGTTGTGCCTTCATTACGGGAGGTTTTCAAGAAGAGACTGGACTGCCCTTTGTCAGAAACAGTGGAGGCAGGGTCTCCTGCTTGGATGGGGGGGGGGGTTGGACTGGATGACCTACAGGGTCTCTTCCAACTCTGTTAATCTGTAAGGGATCGAGGCCCTGTAGCTATTCCTCCAAACATAGCCGAGTGGGACTGAGATTCGAGAACAAGGCTGAGTCTTTCTGCTGCCCCCAGCAAGCCATCATCTCATGGCAGCTCAGGAAGGGCGGGGGGAGCTGCTTTGAAAAAAATCTCAAGAAATAACCGCTGAGGCCCAATCAAAGTCAGGGGGGCCTAGAACATCCCATGGGGCAATTTTTGGCATGACTGGACATCCTCCCCACCCCCGTCCCTCAGAGACTGTTTTCTGAGGACAATTTGAGCTTTTCTCTGGCAATCATGGTCAGCTTAATCCCACAACTCCTGGAGGTTCTTTCTGGGGACTCGGAAAAGTGCCCCCAGGAGTTATCTCCTCCTTTTCCTCCATGCAGGGGCAGAGCCAGAAATCCCCCCTGCAGAACCTACACAGTTTACAGCTTCTGCCCCAGGAGTTGGAGCAGGACACCGAGTATGAGTTCCAGGTGCGCTCAAGGCCGGCCTCTCCTTACCAGGGAACGTGGAGTGACTGGAGCCCCCTTGCCTCCTTCAAGACCACACACAAGGGTGAGCCCCCCTGCCCTGCCCTGCCTTCTGCACCTTCCCCTTCACAGCCAGGATGCCGGGGGTGGGGGGGAAGGCAGTCCAGGCACGTCCTCCTGACCTCAGGCCCCTCTTTGGGCTTTTCTGTGCGCAAGGGCAGCCTGGCTTCTCCTGGGTTACCCAGTTACCTTCTCAGTGCAGAGAAGCCAGTTTCTGGAGAGTGAAAGATCTGCCCGACACCTGCATCCTGACCGCAATCCTGGCTTCTGGAGCCTTCCTCAGCAGCAGGCTCTCTGCACCAGCTGTTCAAGTTTGGGAGACCAAAGTTACTCTTTCCCTTCCCTCCTTTAGCTTCGGAGCCTGGCGCAGTCCAATGGCTGGAGGTGTTCTTACTGGTGCTCAGCTCCATTGTTGCCCTCATGGCCTTCCTGGGGTGCCACCAGAGGTGAGTGACATTGCCGGGGAAGCCAGAAGCAGGAGATGCCTTGCCCAGCCCATGCAGCTTTTCCACATCTCCTTCCACTGCAGGGATCCCCCCCCATGTCTTTTTTTCATCTTGGACTCAATATCCAACCCATGGTGAGCTGCATGAGCTGGGGCTGGTGTGCTTTGCTCCTGGGTGAGCATCTCAAGAGGCCATCGGCAGAGGCCAGGGACCAGAGATTCATCAAGAATATCCCAGCGTGCAGATGAGCTCTTTGCCTCATGATGGCCTGGGGGTCACAACCGTCCCTCCTTCCAGGAAGACCAGCCACTGGGCGGGTCAAAGACCCCAGTTTAAGACCCCTCCTGGGTTCAGGGACTTGAGAAACTAAAGTTGCTGAATGACTCAGGGACGGGACTCTTGCTCAGCACTCGGCCTTTAGCAGGTGGGACGACATCTGCTGATTGACTGCCTTTTCCCCTCACAGGTTGTGGAAGAAGATGGACTGTTTCACCCCCAGCCCAGCCCCCTTCTTCCAGCCCCTCAATGGAGACTTCAAGGTAAGAGCCGCTCCTTGCCAGTTACTAACCAAAGTAATTTGTGGGAGGGGAGGGCTGCAGTTGCAAGCAATGTTCCCTCCAAGCTGCGCGGCTGTGTCGTTCAAACACTATGCTATTCCGCATACACTAAAAAAAAATTAAAGGGAACATTGGTTGCAAGGGGTGTCTGAGCCACCTAGCAGGGGCTCCCTGTGGCCAGGAGGGCAGCCTGTGGACAGCTCACCTGGCAGCTCAGAGTTGGTGAGGAAGCAGCACAGATTAGTTTCTGCACCCCCCCTTCCTCCACCAGCCTATCGTGGCAGCTGCCCTACTCTGCCACAGTAAGGTTTCCTCCATCACCCTCCTGTGGGCAGAGGAAAGCCCAAGCAGGCAACCCTCTTGGCTGAAGGAGGGAAGCTATTTCCTGCCCAAGCAAACAGCTGAATCCCAGCAAAAGGCACACTCAAATCTCATCCCTCCCCTGCATCAGGCATTGCAGTCGCCACCAGCCCCCAATTGCCTCTGCAGAGGCTCCTCTGTCCCACATCAGCAAAGGGAACACACAGGTGGCCCTTGCAAGTAGCGGAGAGGCCTCTGCCCTCTGTCTTGGGGAAAGACAGCAGCACGGGGCTCCTAGGGCCGGTACGTGGAGTCCATAGCAGAAGCTCAGGTCTTGCCGAGCTCTGAGCAGCAACCTCCCCTGGTCTGGCCAGTCCCCGGATGCTCTTGAGAATGGAGGGATATAGGGGTGAGTTGGGGTGGGGGAGGATGGCTCAGGCCCAGGAAAGGTTTGGGGAATTTTAGGCTGTTCCTGGATCCCTTTAATACCATGGCTGCCAGAGGAACCTTCAGCGGCCTTCCAAGGTTCTTCTTCTCAAGGGCTCCAGCTGGGCCTGAGACAGACAAGATCCCACCTTTCACAGCTCTGTCCCGCCACCCCATAACTTCCCATCTCATGGGGCTGGGGGTCAATGACTATTTCAATGAAATAGTGGAATCAAATCGTTAAAGAAAGGATGCCAAAGGAGACACAAAATAACATGTGAATAACAACAATTAAAATATTTAATTTAATAATTACATTAAATTGAATTGTTGAATTAGCCCACAGCAAGTTGTTCCATGGTTGACTATGGTGAGTCATCCTATCCGCTCATTGGGAGGGGCGGAGGAGAATAGCCAAAGTCCATGGACAACATTTGGACTAAGGCAGAGATGGGTTGCTACTGGGTCGCATTGGTTCGGGTGAAGCCGTAGTGGAAATTGGGACGGAGTTGCCAAACTGGTAGGGACGGCAGGCTGGCCATGCCCCTGAACCAGTTGCCCAGTCGCCCATGCCGTTGCCAGCATGTTTTTTAGTCATTTTATAATGTTCTGCACGTGCGCAGAACAATTTACAGGAAACTGCGCATGTGCAAACAACGTGTGGTGCGTGAACAAGGGAAGCGAACCGGCAGTAGCGCCAGCAGCAACCCACCCCTGGACTGAAGCCTTCCAGTGGACGGGCTCTGAGGCTGAGCTAGTGTTTCCCCACTCCTCCTTAGCTTCATATTCTTGCATAGTGAAGTGTGAACCTGCCACCCACAACTGCCCTCGCTCAGCGCAGGAGTCCAAATTCAAGAATCCCCAATCGACGGTTCTCTCTAGTGGGACCCATACAAAGAAGGGGAGTCCACATCAACCCACCATCAAACCTCCCACCATTAGGAAGCTGTTTTTCCCCTAAAGTGTGATCAGAATTATGCTTTTTGAGATTCATTTCTAACAGGATTTAGCCCCGAGTGGGTCACAGAAACTGTCCTCCTTCTGTAGGATGACAATTGCCAGAAGAGAAGGAGGGATCCTGTGGCTTCTGGAGCTTTCAAGAGCCAAGGGTTCCGTTGACCAGGCTACTAAGCTCAGAGCAGGCAGAAGGGTTTGCGGGAGTCCCATTCTGGGATGGCTGATTTAGAGAGGATGCCGGAGGATTTGTGGTTTGAGTTTCACAGGATTCCACCTTGTTTCCCACCCTGTTCCATATCTCCACAAACACCCTGGTCCTCTGGGGATTGAGAGGAGGGGCCTCAATATGCTGCTAACCTTCAGCTCAGATGTTTAGCATAGCTCCAAGAGAGGCTGGCACGATGGCAGAGTAGACGAGAACGAAGGAACTGATCGTTCGAATACGACAAAGTTACTTTGGCAGCTGGTTTGTGCCCAGGGCAATATTCTCTGGAGCAACTAACTGCCCGGATAGCACCTCCTTCCTCTAGAGGTCAAACTGCATGTATTTCTCTTCTTCTCTCCACAGAAATGGGTGGGCACTCCTTGCTCTAGAACCACCCTCGATGCCTTTGAATGGGGCATAGTTGTCTCAGAGTTGTTTGCCATTGGACCCAAGCGCCTCCTCCTGAGCTGTGCCGAGGGAGACCGGAATGATGGCCGGAATGGGCAGCCTCCAGTGTCCGCTCCGCTCCTACCAGAACACTTGCAGGCCTTTGCCAAGGGCTGCAATGCCACCTGGGAGCAGGGCTATGGCCACCTCTCCATTGGCACCGTCATGGTGGCGGAGGATTTTGCAACCCATTGCTCCCACTGCAGCAGCGCCCACCCGTGCTGGGCCCTGGAGGAGGAGCTGCAGGAGCAGATGGAAACCAGCGAGAAGGATGCCTATCGCGGCCTGCAGTTCGACAGCAGCAGCAGCAGCCTTGGTCTGGGCTCCGGCTGTTTGCTACTGGGGAACGAGATGCCCCTGCAGGACTCCTTTCCCTCTGGGCCGGCCTCCTGGACAAGCCACCCCCTCTTTGGCTCTCCCCCAGGGGCCCCGGGGGAATTCTTTGGTCTTCTGCCTGCCCCCTTGCTCCTTGGCCCCTGCCTCTCTGTCCCAGCCCCCGAGGAAGGCCTCTCCTGCCAGGGGCCGCCCTCTCCCGACTGGGAGGGGGAAAGCGACCCCGTCAACAGCCTGGATCTGGACACCATGGACAGTGGCTTCGCAGACTGCGAGTGCAGGAGCCCTGGCGATGGGGAGCTGGCAGAAATGCCCTCAGGTTGCAGTTGCCACTCTGAGCCCAGCCCTGTTGTGGGGGAACCTGAAAAAGAGGAGTTTCTCCTGCCAAGATATGTCAAGCAGTGGATTTAGTCCCATGGCACTGGGCAGGGGTTGAGGGGAGGGGCTCAGTCCAAGAGGATCCCACACACCTCTGCCAGCCCCTGCAGGATTTTTCTGCCCTAGAGGCTGGTGATGATGCCTCCCCTCCTTTGCCCCAAGCTTTCCTTTTGGGAAGACGTGGCGCTCTCCAGGCAATGTGGGAACGGAGGGCTTGGGGCATCAAAGGCAAATGGGAGGGTGAGTGGAGCTAAGCTCCAAGGATCCCAGCCTGCACCCGGGGCTGAACTGGGTCAGTCCTGCCTTGGTTCCTCTTCCCGCCTTTAGGCCAAGCTGCAGTCAGGGTGGCCTTTTGCTTCTGCCAAATCTTTAGTCGATAGAGATGTTTAAAGAGGAAGACTGACCTACAAGGATTAGGGATCCCTCCCCGTGTGAATGTCTTGGATTGAGGCTCGTGCTGTGGGCTCCAGATTCCCTTCCTGCCCAGACTGAAACTCTCTCAGACTACTCAGATGGACACCAACCGTCCACTGACTACAAATAAAAGCTTCAGGAATTTTTGTCCTTGGTCCCTGGTGGTCTTCAGCCTCACAGAAGTGATCTGTTTAGCCAAAGGCTGGGGTGGGGGGAGGTCGCAATGCATTGCGCGATTGTCATTTGGCCACGCCATTGTAACACACACACCTCTGTCTTTGTCATGCAAAGATTTGGTCATTTAGTGTCACATGCTGGGACGCATCATTCAACAAGAACATCTCGGGTTCTTTTAAAGTAAAAGGCCGTGTTCTTCTCAACTCAGCAGAATGTTAGGAAGGAAGGACATGAAAGGCTTTGGACCACCCTGAGGATACTAGATTGGGGAGGCAAAGGACAGCTGAGTTTGCAAATGGGCAGATCAAACCAAGGGCTGAAGAAGAGATGATCCAGAAACACACAAACGGACACACCTCATCTCAATGGAGCCCAGTAGCCGGTCCTTAGACTAGACAAATAATCTAAGAATTCCTGCAACCGTTCTTCATGTTTTACCCTCCTCTAACCATCTTTGTTGCTCTTTCCAGAATCTAAACATCTTTTTATATGAATGATGCAGGATGAAAGAGCAGCAGGAAAACTGAGTCTTGCTGTGACTCAGTTAAGTTCTGAGTTCTTCGCTGCTACATGCAAAAATTATTTTCTATGCTTCCTTTTTTTTATCTGATTACTTCCTTTTTTTTAAAATTGCAATGATCTCACCTAGATAAACATCCTGTAACAGTGTGAGAAAGATAAACTGCCTTATCTTTATTCAGTTTGCCCGCTGCACACTGGAGGCCGTCAACAATTCTTGGTACATAACAAACATAGCTTGTAAGGAAAAAAGTCAGTTTCTTCCTAAGTGATCAGGAAGCCAGTGATATTTGGACATTTCTCTGCCGGGGCAGATTCTTATATCTGGTGCCATCCAATACCATCTTGATACCTCATTCCAATTTTGCATTCCAGCCCCCAAACTCTTCCCCAGCACCTGGTCACTGCTCCTTCAGCTGCTGCTGCTAAATGTTAAGCTGCCCTGTGATAAGGCCACCCTCACCTGTGACTTGATCACGGTTTAGTAGTGTTGTCCTGTGCCTGCTCCATTTTTTTCTCCCTCCCTCACCCTGCCCAGAGAGGCCACCTAAACATGCACTCCCTTCCCCAGCTGCTTTGCTCCACAGTGCAGCTCCTCTAAAATGTGCTAACTGTAAGTTAACAAGCTCAGCTCTGTGGCCTTCCTTTAATTCGAACTCAGGGCTGCTGCTGCCTGACACTGAGAAGGCCCTAATCATCAGTTTCATATTTGAAACTTTTGCCTGCTTCCTAAGTGACTTGCTAGGCAAAGAGCAGGTGCTTGTTTTCACTGTCAGGAATTTTCTCCTTAGTTCTAGGTGACTTCTCTCCTTGGTTCCTTCTTGTCCTGTCCTAAAGTGCTTTGGGGAACAGGTCGACCTCCACTTCTTTGTGGCAGCCCCTCAAATGTTGGGAGATTGTCACCAAATGTTGGGAGATTTTCAAACACACACACCGGTCCTTCATTAGACTAGAAATTCCCAGTTCCTTCAACGGTTTGTTATAAAGTTTAGCCTCCTGCCCCAAAATCATCTTGGTTGCTCTTTTCTGCAATCTTTCCAGAGTCTTTGCATCTTTTTTATATTGTGGTGACCAAAAATGGATGCAGTAGTCCAAGTGTGTTTTGTATTGCCCATTGTACAGGTAGTCCTCAGCATACATCCACAACTGAGCCAAAAGGTTTTGTTGCTAAGTAAGACAGTTAAGTGAATTTTGTCACAAAATTTGATGACTTTTCTTGCCACAGTTGTCAAGTGAATCACTGCAGGGTTTTTTTTATTTTTTTTAATTGAACAAAAACACAAAAAAAGAATCATCCTTCATTACATCTTGTAGAAAGCGTGTCGATTGGTTACAGATAACTTTGTGCATTTCTTCCACAGTCATTACTTATAGTTCATATTAGATTGTACACTTTAAGTCAAAAATCTTTGTATATCTTACTATCAATGTGCCACAATTCTCATTTGACTACAATTATTTGAACATGCTTTTACCTCAAATCATTCATACTTAAAGACACAACCATATAATGGCATTCATTAGCTATTTCAAAAAAATCCTCCAATAACATTACACCTTATAGCATCTTTTAAGTAAAAGCCAATAGATAACATTTTTAAACATTCCTCCCTCCCCCCCCCCAACTCACTGTTTAGAATTTATGTCCAAGTTACTTTTGCCAATACCATAGCATGTATATATTGTTAAACAATGTCCATTGACCTTTCCTTGTTGTTATTATAATTGGCTAAAATCATTTACTATTTATGCCCATCTCCTCTCATCAGAGCCCCCCCAAAAAACTTTACACCTTTATAACAAGATCTAAATGAAAATTTGTTAATAAAATTTATAGATCTTTTTCCCAAGTCACAATTTGCAATTTATATCCACATTTCTTTTACTACATTGCCAATACATGTGTATATCATTACGCTGTATCCATTATCATTTCATTATTATTATACTTAATTGTTAGCAAATAAACATTTGATAACAATCTAAAACAATCTAAGAGTTACAAAATTCCTACTTATTAATCACCAAAATCAACTAATTTTTTATTATCAACTTTCATTGTCAACCTATATCTTTCCAGTAACAAAACAGTCTTATCTCTCTTGCCAATTGTGATGTCAGTCTTCTTTTTATCTCTATAAGGTTTTTATAGACTTCACACTTTGTTGCTTGAAGGATCTTTCAGTAATCTTGTTGCCCACCAGCTGCTACTAAAATTAGCTTGTCTTTGGTTGTCAATCTTGCTTCTGAAAAAAATTCTCTTCTTAAGTCCATCATCATTACTATTATTTTCTTCTTCTGTGTCTTCTAATCTGGGGTAGAGCTCCAATTCGTCCAATTCCCTTTTCCATATTCTCTTCTTTCCACTTTCACCTACATTTGCTCCATTAATAAATTCATCTATTGTCTTATCTTTATCTTCTATATCTTCATTCTCCCCTTTAATTTTTGGGGCTCCAACCCCATCATCTTTTGCTGTGAGGAAGACTAGTCTTTCCAACTTCTTCTCAATTCTCCCATATCCTTCCAATAGATTTTGGATTCCAGCCAAGATATTTTGGAATTTTAAGGTTTCCTCATCTGAATATTGATCCATGTTTCCAAAACAGAAGAAAGAAAAAAAGAAAAAAAACTAATAGCCACTGCCACTCTAGCCTTCCAGGCCTCTTTTATTTTTTTATTTTAGATTGACTTGAACACAAGTTCTTTTATACTCTTCAAAGGAGAAGGGTTCTGTTTCCCTCCCTTTCTTTCCCCTGCCAAAATAGTTCAGAGGCACCTGTGAAAACAATTCGTGCCCTTGGCTCTTTATCAGTTTCGGTAAACAAGTTGCAAACCCTTCAGCTACAAAGTCAGTGAAGTCAAAGAATGAAAGAAAAGAGATATGCTGTTTCAAAAACCCCAGCCTCTGACCTCCAAGTGGCAGTGTGCTACTTTTCACTTTCTAATATTTATCTCTGGCTTATAGGAAACAAAGTTCTTTAGATTTCTTTTAGTGAGATTTAATAACAAGTAATAGGAAGAATTGTTAAAATAAGAAGGAAGGCTTTAATTCAGAAGTCAAAAAATAAAGCAACAAAAAGCAGAAGAAAAAGAATCAATCCGTTCACATTAAGAGAAATGAGAAACATTGCGAGCACTTCAATCCACAAAGAATAGTTACAAAGAAAAAAAACTTTCCACAGCAATCCAATTAGGGTTAGTTTCGCCACTCAGTTCTTTTGCTTAAGGATCTAATTTGGCTTTAAAGAAAAATTTCTTTGGGCAGTCTTTAGCAAAATAGAAAAAATACCTCACCAGATAGACTCACTTTCTCTTTTCACTTCCTTATTTTATTTATTAAATTTATTTATTTATTAAATTTTGTATGCCGCCCACTCTCAACAGAGACTTCCTTCCTTCTGGAGCGTCCCGATTTCATCAGCCTGGGGGCTCCCTGTTTACCGCCGGCTTGAAGCGCTTTCCTTGAGTCAATCAGGGACTTTGCGATGTCCCCGAGACCAGCAAGGCTTTGTCTTCCTGATCACCGTCTCTATGGGACGGTTTAGGTCTCAATGGACCGTCCAGCGGCAAAAGTGTCAATGGCGGTCTCGGAGTATCGAGACCGCACGTTGTGACATCGCGATGTGGCTCTTCCTTCCTCTTGAATCACTGCAGTTTTTAAGTGAGTAAAACCCTTGCTTAGTGAATCTGGCTTTCCCACTTATTTTGCTTTTCAGAAGGTCACAAAAGGGGATCATGTGATCCCAGGACATGGCAACCATCATAAATAGGAGTCAGTTGCCAAGTGTCCGAATTTTGATTATGTGACCATGCAGATGCTGCAATGGTTGTAAGTGTGAAAAATGGTCACAAGTCACACAACATCCACTTCCCTTTGTTAATTAGCCCAGCATCAAGGCGAGACTCCCAAAGGGTGGGAGAGGGGAAAGGGGCTACATGATTTGCCCCTCCCCCAGCTTCCTCTGTTGAGCTCCTAAACCATTCTCTGTCATTTGGGATCTCGTCTTTCTGACGCTGAAAGCTGAAGCAAAATAAACAGCACAACCACAGTCACATGATTTTTCTCTTTGCTTAACAACTGAGTTGCCAACCTCAATTGTGGATGCTAAATGAGGACGGCTTGTATTGTGGATATTATCATATCTGTCCCCCTTCTTCTCTAATCTGGTATGCCAAAAATTTCCATGGTTTACTTCATATTCTCAAAATGTCTTCAGTCAGCAAAGTGTATCTTCAGTTGTATTTCTTCCATTCGGTTGTCCTTCAGCTTTTTGCAATTTGTTCATCCTTTTTAGATTGATTGTATTGCACAAATTTGGTTTGGTTTTTGGTGGCAACCAGAACTGGATGCAATATTCCAAGTGTGGCCTGACTAGTGCAATATAGAGCAGTGCTGTCACTCCCCGTGATCTTGATACTATCCCTCTGTTGATGCAGCTTAGAATTGCATTGGCTCTTTTGGAAGCTGCAGCATACGGCTGGCTCATACTTAAGAGGCAGCCCAATAGGGTACTTGGAACCCTTTCAGTTACTACTGTTGAGCCAGGTACCACCTGTTCTATACTTACACATCTGACTTTTTCTGCGTAAGTGCAGGACTTTATTTTTCTCACCACTGAATTGAAGCTTGTTGGATGGGGCCCAAGGCTGACGCCTGTCAAGAATCTTAACTTACCTTACAAAGTATTTGTAATTCCCTTGGTTTGGTGTCATCTGAAAATTTGATGCCCCTCCCCTTTTATTCATTGATGCCCCTCATCTAGACCAGGATCCCCAACCCATGGGCCGTGGACTGGGCCACGCAAGCAGGGGGTGAGTGCATGAAGCTTTATATGTGCACGTGTGGGATCATCTCCTCTGCTTCCCCCTGGCACTGGTGCATGGATCCCAAAAGGCTGGAGACTGCTGATCTAGATCATTGTTGAAGAGTGAAGAATGCTGGCTGGATCTCTTGTCATCCGATTTCAGGCCTACCTAAGCACAGCATTGAGACGTCCTGTTTGTTGGTGACAAAATCCCTCACCTCCAACTCTCACCTCATCCCAATGTAAAACTTTTAGCCACTTTGTGGACTGGCCAACAAAAGGCTCTGCGTTTAAATCGCATGTGTTAATTGCAAAGACCTACGACTGGACTGTAGGCCAAGCAGCTTCTTCCTGCAGCCTCTGATTCTTGGTGGCTTCACCTGGCGAAAGGAGCAGGCAAGGCAGCTCCCTACAGCTGCAGGGCCCTCCAGAGCCCAGTCCCCGATTACTCAGTCAGGACATTTCTATCAATCGTCCCCCCCATGTCTTTATTTTATGATCTGCAAAAGGACAAGAGGAAGCAGAAGCAATGAGCAGAAAGTCTTCTCAGGTACCATGTAGGCATCTTTCATATCAATCCTACTTTTCTATTAACCCCCCCTTCCACCCCCCTAAAAGGAGGAGCAGCCAATTGTAAAAAAACAAATTGTTGGAATAGTTATTTGAGATCTATAGAAAAGGATGCGATGCACCGATGACCTTCAGGGTTTCCAACGCTTCCCGTTGCTTTAGAGCCTAAAAAGAAGAGGGGCCGCATCGGACGAGCCTCCCCGCTCGAGCTGCTGTCCCGGAGCGGCCCTCCCAGAGCGCCGGGCTGGCCTTGGCCGCGGAAGGGAAGCGAGCCGGGTGGAGGTGCCGAGCGGGCCTCGGGAGGCGTTGTCCAGTGGGCCGGCATGAGGGCCGCCCCTTCGCCCCCCCCCCCAAGGGTGCAGTAGTCGCCGGGCGGGTGCTCGGGCTCCAGCGCCGCCCCTCGAAGCTCTTCGGCCGGTGGGGATACGCGCTGCTTGGCTGGCCCGGCACAGGCGGGCGGCTGCAGGAAGGAGAGCTGGGAAACGGCCTCCACCGCCGGCACAGGGGCCAGCCCAGCCCAGCCCTGCGGGAGAGTGCAGCAGCGTCAGCCGGCCTCGCCCAAGCCCCGGGAAGGGCGGAAGGGCGGCCGGAAGGAAGAGCCGGAGCCCGGCCGTTACCTTGAAATCCCCGTGGGGAGCCAGGCGAAGAGGCTGGAAGAAGGCGGCCGGCGTGGGGATGGTGGTCCTGCAGCTGCTCCGCACCCTGTAGCCGAGGAAAGGCCAGTTGGTCCCCCCAATGCCTCCCTTTGGCTCACGGGGTGCCCGGCATACCTGCCCCCCCCTCCGGGAGCCCAGGAGAGCTGCTGCTTCTGCCCACTGGGAGGCCAGGCGGAAGGGGCTCTCCTGGGCAGCCTGGCCCGGCTCTCAGCTGCCCCCTGGGCGGCCGCAACTGCAGGTAGGCCCCCTCCTCCAGCAAAGGCCCCCTTGAGCCAGCTGAGGGAGAGTAGGAGGGGCAGGGAGTTCAGCCGCTTGGCACAACTCCTGGGGGTAAAGGCTTTGCAGAGCGGAAGGAGGGACCGTACCTCTTGGAGAGGGCGAAGGCCAGCGCCAGCAAGAGCAGGAGGCTGCCGAGGCAGATGAGGAAGGAGATGGGAGCGTCCGGATGCTGCCAGTCACCTGTGGTGGAGGACAGGAGCTCCTGAGCACAAGCAGGAAGCGTTGCAAGGATGCTTCCCAAGGCCCCAACCGGCCTGTTCAGCACGGAAGCAACCCTTGCCGGCTCATGGAGCGCATGGGGTGAGACCACAACTGCCTGATATGCTTCAAGTCCATTTCAATGGCTGCCAAAGGCAAGAAAAAACAGCTGCACCGAGCCACACTGAGTTCACAGGGCTTGGCTTGAGTCCTGCTCCACGCCAGTTCGGTTAAGTAGGCCCCGCCAAGAAATCAACCCTGCAGGAAGATTAGAATTGCTTGTCTTGAGATTGGCTAGGATAGCCTTGGAAATCTGCCTCTGCTGGACACACAACCCAAAAATCAGGCAGGTACCTGCCCTGAGCCGTTTCTGAATATTGTATCTTAGCCACCAGAACCACTTTTCAGATTGTGATGAGTATATGAAGAGCCAGTCTGGTCTAGTGGATAATACATCAGCCAGAATGCAGAGGACTCTGAGTTCAAGTCCCACCTGAACCATGAAAGGTGACTAAGGGCCAGTCTCTCTCTCCCCCCCCCCCCCGCCCTCTCTTTCTCTCTTCTCCTTTCCCTCTCCCCCTCTCTTAGAAGAGGAAGGTGTGTTGGATATATTTGCCACCTTACATTATTTGTAAAAGGCAGGATATTACATATAAATTTAATAAATAAATGAAAAAGATTGTGCATTTAACACCAGGACATCTTAAATGGATCTCTAGGAAGAACAGCAAACTGCATTTCCTTCCTCTATCCCACTCGGCAAAAATGTTAATGTTCAGTTTTACTGTTGGGGTATTATGGGAGGGTTAATTTGATTTGTTTTCTACCTCTTGTTTGAGAGTAAAAGAGAAGAATAAATATGCTGAAAGAGAGAAATGAAGTAAGTGAAGGCCGGGTGGGTACAATGCAGGGACCCGAAGGAGGCAAAACTATCCTCTTTTTCGCAGCTGGTAACTGTTTTGGCTTTTGGGGTGATGTGCGCAGCCAGTTCAGAAAAGGATCACCAGAACTTCAGCCAGGGACCGGAAGTGGGGTTTGTCTTTCCTGCAAAATGGAAGGCCGAAGGAGATAAAAGAGGATGTGCTCATGCAGAGGAGGGAGGGGGCTTGTTCTGGAAAATGCAGGGAAGTAGGCACAGGTGAGCTACCTATCGGGAGGAACCTCAGTGGAATAGGAGGCCTCTCCCTGAAATTCTTCAAAGAAAGGCTGGGGGCAGCCAGTCAAAGGGATCGCAGAAGATCCATCGGCTTAACGAGACACTCACCCAGCTACCTTTCAACTCCATGATAACTTAAATTGCTACGGAGAGACCTCATTTAGCAGCTGCCTTGTTTAGTGGCTTCGCAGTTACAGTGGCGATGAAAATATAACATTATGACCAAACATCACTTTTACGACCTTCACAGGTCTGAAGTAAAGTCATTTGCGGTTTTGCATAGTGACCACTCTGTTTAACAACCAAGTAGCTGGTCCCAATTGTGGTTGCTAAAGGAGAGTTACATGTATAAATAATTCTCTGCAAAATGGCCTTTTAATGCGAAGGTGTGAGAAAAATTAAAATCTCAAAATATCATCCAAAACAAACCGGGGAGATTGGCATCAATTCAACATCAGGACGACGTGACGTCCTGGAGGCCAACCTGGCTGAGCCGTCCAAGTGACACAGGAACTCCATGGACTCCAGTGGCTGCCATAGTGATGGTTTTCCTCTGGTGTTTTGCAGCGCATTCGTGCAACATAATCTCTCTCACTCTTGAACTCAAAGCCTTCTAGGTGCACCCAGGTTTCCGAGTTGACGAAGACCCTTCTCTGTGCTTGCTAGGAGGAGGAAAGGAAGGAAGCTGTCAAGTTCCTGGATGAATGAAATCCCCTCCCCCAAAAGCAGAAGAAGAGTCTAGCTACAGCATATCCGTCTCCCTCCCTCTCCCCCGCCCCCACCCACCAGACATATACACACATACAGACATGCAGCCTTACAACAACTGCCTGGATCCTTTCCAGAAGTGGGTTGCCTTGGCTACCCTCTTCCTGGCGCTGAGAAGGGGCTGGCTCAACATCACCCAGCTTTTGGGCCACAGGCAGGTTTCCGCACTCTCAGTCCTGCACCTGAGAACCACTTGGCTCTCTGCCCTCAGGGTGTCCTGGGCTGCAATTGGTGTCATTGCGGAGGTGATGACAGGGAACGGCCAAGCTGCATTACAGTCCAACATGTTTCAGAACTTTTCAGTTGGGAAAGCTGGCACTGTCAGATGGCAAACTGCACATGTTGGCAACGGTTGAGGGAGGCGAGGGCAGGCCAAGGGAGCCCCGAGCCACTTGCAAATGGATGCAACTTTGCCTCTTGAGTTGCCTAGTTCTAACCTCAAAAATATCCTGCCTGGTCCTTCTCACCTGAGGCAACACCTGGTGGTTTTGGGAGCACCAGGATCCTAGGAGGCTGCCTGCCATCTCACCTTCTTCCCTTGGCTTCTCCTACCTCCCAGGGGTCTTGAACAGCCTTGAATGTCAGCTCCCACTGCCAGTCCTCCAAAACCTCCTCACAGGCCCTTGGCCTCTTCCAGGAGAGCCGGCATGCATGGTCACTGCACTTGCTCTGCAGATCAAAGGGCGGATCGCACTGAACTGGGAAGAGAAGAGAAACGATTGGGGAATGCAAAGGCTCCCATTGCTGAGCTCCACCAGAGACCCCCAAGATGCTAGCAACCTTCCTGAGGACCCCCAGGCTGCGGGAGGTGGAGAAGAAGAGCAGGGACTGGAGCAGGCCATGAGAACATGGCGGTCAGCAGGCCTCCCCCTCCAGTTCCCATTCACTCACTGTGTAGTCTGGGTTTATATGCCACAAAGATCACGTCGGTCTGGTTTTCTCCTGAGGAGGAGCTGCCATGCAGAATCACTTGGTACTCGTCGTTTTCTGTGAACTCGCCTTCCTCGCTGTGCACGGAGCAGTTGAAGTGATCCGAGGTGCCAGGGGAGGCGGACAGAGGACAGATGAGGTCACTGGAGAGTCCGAGGGTGCTGGAAGAAGGAAGGCCATCATGGTTTGCGCCTGTGCAAACTAAGCATCGCTCGTGGGAGGCACAAGGCAACGGGCAGCCTGCACTGCCTGGCAGCCAACCTAAGGCTCCATTTCATGAGAAGAGCCCCCTGGGAACAGGAACATCATCGGGATTTGTAGAAACTCTGCTTGGGGAAGGCAGCCGCTGGCAACCTTGCTGCAGAGGTTTTTATGAGCTGCTCTTGGGTGAAGATAAAGATTCCTCCCGGCCAGGCATTGCCCGTGCTGCCTGGCAGCCTCTCCCCGGGCTGGCAGACCCAGGCGTTGCTGCCCTTCTGCTGGGGCACCACTTGCTTTCAGGCTTTCCACTTCCTCCTGCAACAGAACGCAGTCCAGGCTTTGGACGGGAAAGTGACCCCCGCGCTCGATGTCTCAAAAGTCCATAAATTCCCAGTACGCTGAATATGCGGTCATGAAAAAACAAAAAAGGGGAAAAGGAAATTTTGGGCTGTTTCTAGAAAAATACAGCTTCCCAAACAAAAACCTAATTGTCCCATTCATTTTACATTGGTCACATCCCACCTTCGGCCTTGGGTCCAGGTGTGGGCAGCACACCTTGGCCCCATTCGTACAAGACACTGAAAGGGGGAGGCAGCCCCAAGGCCATGGTGCCGCTCTCCTGACTC
Source organism: Thamnophis elegans (assembly GCF_009769535.1). Taxonomy (NCBI): domain Eukaryota; kingdom Metazoa; phylum Chordata; class Lepidosauria; order Squamata; family Natricidae; genus Thamnophis; species Thamnophis elegans. The sequence continues at coordinate 21,249,724 of NC_045554.1, forward strand.
AGCCAGCCCGACTACGTGGCTGGGGCTGCACATAAAACAGACACCATGGACGATAATGGGGCCCCTCCTCCCCATTTTCTCCCTCTGGGTAGCTTGGGGCGATGCAGATGCTCACATGCTCTCTGAGGAAGATTTTCTTCTAAGCTGAGGAGGGGAAAAAGTTCTCAGGAGGAAACAAGTAAGATAATCCCCAAAATGTTTTCACAGATTTATAGAACTGAACAAGGCCAAAGAGGTCACATCAACCAAGAGGGAAGGATGGACATTGTAGTCCGCACTGCTTGGTGGCTTCCCTATTGACTCCCCCAGAAATCGTGCCTGCTTCCTCACTGGCCTCACAAGCCCCAGAAGCTCTCTGAGCAGAACATGCTGGGATGGAAGCTGGAAGGGAAACAGGGGGGAGGGGATTGGGGGGGGGGTCCCCTTGATTGGTCCTACTGCTTCTTGGGAAGAGCAGGGTCTGGGAGGAGGGAAATGGGAGCAGCCATGCAGGAAGGCGCTTTCACATGAGACATTTATCCAATTAATGGATGGGGAGGTCTGCAACTTGGAGTGGAGCAACCGACCCGGCACCTGGGTAGGATGGGTTTTTTGAAGGGGGGGGGGCTGTGCTTCTGCTGGGACAGCAGTGCACCTGGCAGGTAGTCGGGTGGGGCGAGGTGGGAGGAGGAGCATTTGCCAGAGCCATCTGCCATTTTCTCCAAGGCCCTGACAAGACCAAGGAGACGGGCTGCAATGGGTGGGCACATCCACATTAGACTGGTATGGTGAAATGACCACCCTCCTGTCCAAGAGGCCATCTCCCTCCACTAAACCCGGGACCTTACTCAGAGAAATTGAGGTAGAACAGAGTTCCCTCCAAGGCCTGATGGCGGTGCCATTGGCAGTCCACTCTGCGTCCCTGAAAACCGTAATTGTTGAGACACTGTACCCGGCTGGCAGCTTCTGCCAAGAAAGGGGGAGAGAGAAGTCAATTGAGGATTAAAATTCTCCATACCACTCCCTGCCCAGTCTTGTCCCCCACACGTCCCTTTACAGCAGTGGAGGCTTAGCAATACCATCCCTGGGCTACCAAAACCCAGAGAACCATTAGAGGGCAGCAAAGAGGAAGTCTTGTCTGTATCCCTCAGCTGCCCTCCAGTGGCCACCTGATGTTTGCAAACAAAGACACGGGGCTTCTGTTCCCTGGACCAGCCATGGGCATCTTGTTGGTATCACATCTAAAACCATAGCCACCCCAGAGAAGACAGTTAAGATCGCATAATGACCCGGGAAACGAGACGGCTCAGGGGCTTCTGAGCAGAGTGGATTCTGGAACTGGGTGGTGGGCCTTTCCAGGCCTGTAGTGTCGTACAGTTGTTTTATTCCAGCACTGCTGCTCCGCTTAAAAGAAGAGCCCGCCCTCCGCAATGCAGGTACCTTTATGCTGATCAGGAGCTAGAGGGGTGCAGTGCCCACTTTTACACAGCTTCTCTCCAAATTGATGGGGGGAGGGGGATATTCACATGCCTGGACCTTGAAGATTTGGATACCAATCTCCCTTGGCTCGTCATCAGTTTGGGGTCACAGATCCCATTATAATATAGCAATAGCAATAGCAGTAGACTTATATACCGCTTCATAGGCCTTTCAGGCCTCTCTAAGCGGTTTACAGAGAGTCAGCATATTGCCCCCAACAATCTGGGTCCTCATTTTACCCACCTCGGAGGATGGAAGGCTGAGTCAACCCTGAGCCGGTGAGATTTGAACCGCTGACCTGCTGATCTAGCAGTAGCCTGCAGTGCTGCATTTAACCACTGCGCCACCTTGGCTCATAAGCAGGTGCTCTTGCTGCTACCCCTTACCTGTTTGCTCCATTGCCAGGAGAAGGAAGAACCGAGCCCAGAGCATCAAGCAGGCAGCTGTCCCCCAGGAGGCCTTTCTCATGGCCTCTGGATGTCTGGAATGCAGGGGGGCTGCAACACAGACATGACACTGACTTAGCTGGGACTCCCTCAGCCCCAAACCAAGCCTTGAATCCCCCTGCTGTGGATTCTGGGGTCGGATGCCTGAGTAGGTGGAACCAATCAGGAAGTTACAGATACAGATTAAGAGAGTTGGAAGGGACCTTGTAGGTCATCTAGTCCAACCCACCGGCCCACGCAGGAGACCCTACACCATGGGAGGGGGGAGGAAAAGGAAACCAGGGCAGCCACTTTTGGAACTTGGGAAACAAGTGAAAACCAGTTGGAAGCAGAGGTGTGCCTTTTAACCCAGCCCAAGAGAGGTGACAGGAGCCAAGTAGCAGCATTTCTTTCTTTCCCCCCACCAATATATTTTTATTATTTTTACATTTAAAACAATGCAGTACCGTGAAGTCGGAGTGACCATACATTCACATTATATACAGCTAGTCACAACTATTGACAATTAGCCTACTTAATACATTATCAATCCTTCTATCCAATCACAATTTATAGTTTGTTATAGTCTTGTCACCTTGTCTTATACCAGTCATAAAATCTGTTCCAGACTTCAAAATATTTTGATTCCCCTTTATTTTTAAGTTCAAGAGTGAGCCTATCTGCTTCTGCACAGGCCAACACTTTCTGATTATATCTAGCTCTGATGGTGTATTTCTTTTTCCAATTAAGTATCCAAAGTTTTCCCACTTAGCCAATTCCACATTGTAACCGAAATTTTTCACCCAGGCGACCATAGATTATTTGACATGTTCCTCCTCTAGCTTGAGTTCCAACAAAAATCTATACAGCACTTTGATTAGCCTGTTTTTCTGTCTGTATCAAAAGTTTATCTAATGTTGTGTAATCTTTGGCAATACCTTCCTTCTTCCTATCCTGTGCAAACCTTGACTGTATCTGTAAATAAGACCACCATTCTACTTGTACCCCTTGTGATGTCAATTCTAATCTAGTTTTGATCAGCATTTCTTTCTGATGCCTGCACAGAGTAACCACTGGGAGCAAGAAAGGTGCTTCCTTACCCTTGGCTGTTCTGTCACTGCTCAGGAAGGTGCAGATATTCTTCAAGATGCCCTTTGCCCAGCAGGCAGAAGGTGGTCTCCAAAGACACTGGGCTCTTGCACCAATTAATATCCTGCCTGAATTCAGCCTCGGAAACCGTCTCTCAGATTGGGGAACTGATCTGGAGGGCCAGCAGATAAGTGTGGACATGTGACAAGCACCAACAAGATTAGAGCGTTGGCAATCAACAATTTACAGCTTACTCTGACAAGGATCTTAAAGCAGAGTTCCTCTGTCCAATGGACAAGTGGGTGGGGGCCTTTGAAGCCTTCACCACCTTTTTCAGGCTGGAGTCTCCAGGCTGAGTTGATGGTATACTGGATTAAAGACATGCATAGAACATGTTACGTTCCCTAGGCAGACTGTGTTACAGTTGAGGCCAATGGCCTGGTTTGGACATCTTGGCAAGACCATGCCTGCTTTCCCTTAAGAGACCAAAAGTAAACTGCCTTCTCCAACTTTCCCCTAATCTAGAATGTGAACCTATCCTCAGTGCCTCTAAATTATAATGGTTGCAATAGCTGTCATTCATGTTAGTCACCTCTCCTACAGATTCCTGCAGTGTGTTCTACACAGGGCTTGCCCTTGAAGAATATCAGGAAGCTTCAACTAGTTCAAAATGCAGCTGTGCGGGCAGTTACGTGTGTCCACAATGCTGTGCATGTCACACCTCTGTTCGAGGAGCTTCAGCAGCAGTCACGTTGACGATTCTAGATTCTGTCAATGACCTCCAAAGCCCCCTATGAGCTGAGGCCTGGTGACTAGAGGCCTCCCCAGCGGCATCTCCCCTTTTCATCAGGGCTGGCAGGAGGGACCCATCAGCCAAGGAGTCTTGTCTGGCAGGGCCAAGAACAGTCCTTGGTGCTCTCTGAGCTTGGGGTTTTTTGCAGATGTTTCATTACCCAAACTGGGTAACATCATCACTGCTAGTAAGGAGTGGTGTTTATTCTCTGTTTATATTCTGTCTTGCCCTGTCATTCCTTACTAGCACTGATGACGTTACCTAGTTAGGCTTATGAAACGCTCTGCAACAAACACCACCAAGCTCAGAGAGCACCAAGGACCCCACAGTTCAACCCTGAGCTACGAATCTTCTCCTTTATTAGGACGAGGGAGAGAACCTCTCTGCCTTGTGGAATACCATCATCCTACCGGAGATCAGAATGTTCTTTGGCCTTTCGAAAGATCCTGAAAACAGCCTTTTGCCAGCAGGCATGGAGTCTAGGAAGGTGGTAGAAAGACACATCAGTTGGGCAGGATCGCTGGCCGCGAAATGGCACCGCATGTGATTCTTTGAAGAAGTCACCAGAACGTCCCTTTTGCTCTAGTTCTCCCCGTGTTAACCTCAGGCATGGGGGCCTTTTGAGGGGAAGTTGGAAAGCACCACAGGGGCCTCCGGCTAAGTCTCCAGTCTGCGCCGAGTTGACGCTTCAATTGCAGCTTCCCAGCCAACCGTTCAGTCGGGCGGATCTGCTTTGACAGCGGACGCCGTTACCGCCTGAAACTGGCTCCCTGGGCTGACACGGAGAGGAGGCTGCTTTATAAAGGGGCTGGGCGAAATGGAGTTTGCAAGGGAAGACCAGGAAGCCCAAGGCGGAAGTAGCCTCAAAGCCTCGGAAGCAGCGCTGGCGATGGGCAAACGGCAGCGGCGGCTTCAGAGCGGATCCGGTGCGCCGTTTGCGAGTCGCTTTTAAGGGGCTCCTTTCCGCTGCAGGACTCCGAGTTCCCCACCAGGGGCAGCAAACGGGACAGGGCACTGTGGGGAGGGGTATCGCGGAATGAATGGGGGAAGCGGCCCTCGGGCCTCCTCCGCTCCAGCCCTGCAAGCACCATCCCTCCTCTGCATTTCTTTCGTTCTCGCGGCCGCCGGGGAGGCAGCTGCGCGTCAGGATGCCGGCACCTCCGCTCGGCCCGGGCTCCCCCAAAAAGACCCGAGCAGCACCGCCAGACACCTCGGCCCGCCCCTGCATCCGGGCCTCCTACCCAGCAGGCCCCGCGAAGGGGCGGCTGCGTCAAACGGGGGGGAGGGGTGGCGCGCAGAGAGTCTCGCCGAGAGCTGCGGACGGGGTTCCCGCGCCTCGGGGCAGCCAGTCTGGAAGCGCGCGGGGGGGAAGTCCCGCCTCTCCGGCCGGAAGCGGGCATTGTTGTGGCTGACGTCACTGGCGGAGGACGCGGGCGTCCAGTTGGGTCGCGCTCCTGGTGGCGGCGCATCGGAGGCGGCGGAGGGCCGGCGGGGCCCATGGCCAGCGCTGGCAGCCCCTGGTAGGCCTCGCGGCGGGGTTGCCCGCCCCTCGCGCGCTGGAGTGACCGACGGCGCCGGCTGCCTGGTCGGTGTGGCGGCGGCAGGGCCGGCGAACCGTTCGGAGGCCTCGCCGGCCGGCGGAGGAACTGCTTCCGCCAGGATGGGTCAGAGCGGATGTGCCCGTTGCCGCGCCTGTGTCCGGGCGGCGGCGGCGGCGGCGGCGGCGGCCTTGGACGCGCGGCTCTGCTTGCCTTGCCTTGCCCTGCCCGCGGGTCTCGGCCTGCTGGCGCCCGGCGTCGGCCCCGCCTTTGGGCCTCGGCCGCCCGGCCTTGCTCGGCTCCTGACGAGCCGACGGAGGGATCCGGCCTCGGCGCCTTGCGGGCAGGAAGGGATGGGACGGGGCCTCGGCGGCGAAGCGGGAGCCAGGTGGCCTTCCGAGTCTGCTCAGGAGGGTTTCGGTCCGTCGCAAGAGCGGCTGCCCTGCCCCGAGTTTCGGCGCTGGGTGGGATCAGGGGGGTTGTTGGGGCGTTGGACGAGAGGCGAGTCTCGGGTTTGTAACCTGTCTTCTGTCTCAAAAAAAAAGTCCGGGAACTGGAGCCACGAGTGGACAGCCGTCTGCAAAGGACGTTCACAGGGAGATGAAGCCTAATTGTCTCTAACCGGGAGTCCGAACTAAACTCGCAGGTTTAGAGCTGTGGCTCCTGTGCAATTGAAATTTGGCAAAGCTGTGGGCTGTTTAGTGCCACTGTGGTCACCCGTGTTCCAATTACTCTCATTTCCAATGCTTCTTACAAGGAATGGCATTGGGGGAGTTGCTCAGGAATCCCCCCTGCTCTTCCCCCCCCACCTGTGATCGTTCTGTTTTCTGTTTAGGTAAGGAAATGATAACACAACAGCCCAGCTTTGTGGTGCGAGTGTGCTCTGGCTTGTGTTTTAATGCTAAGCTATTATCTTCTACAGCACTATCAAGTGTATGAATATCTCCCGAAAATAAGACAGTGTGGTGGGGGAGTAAAGGTTGGGCCAAGTGCATGAGTAAGGAAATGTCTCTGAAATGATGACCCAACAGGTCACCAGTGGTCTATTTGATATAAATATGATCACTGCTGATTTTTCACAAGCATTATTTTAAGCAACTTCATTTGGGACATAAAGCTTTTTAAATACAGTACAGGCAGTCCTCGACTTACAACCACGACTGAGCCCAAAATTTATGTTGTTAAGTGGGACATTGGTTAAGTGAGTTTTGCCCCATTTTACGACTTTTCTTGCCACAGTTAAGTGAATGGCTGCAGCTGAAAAGCCAGTTATTAAGTGATTCTGGCTTTCCCATTGACTTTGTTTGCCAGGTCAGAAAAGGTGATCACATGACTCTGGGACACAGCAATGGTCATCAATATGAACCTGCTGCCAAGCATCTGCATTTTGATCATGTGATTATAGGCATGCTGCAAAGATCGTAACTGAAAAACAATCGTCACATTTTTCAGTGCCGTTGTAATTTCAAATGGTTATTAAGCAAACTGTTGTAAGTCGAGGACTACCTGTACTGTAATTCTTAAAACCTCAGAAGCCGTTGTTTCTGTACTGGTCTTCACAGGCATATTATCATGTCATTGACGGAGTGGGGGGGGGGGGCAACAAGGAAGGGTTAACTCTGCTTCCTCTGGCCAGAAAGCAGTGCTTAAATTTCGTCGTTTGGTGAGGGCTAGCTCCTTAGTTGCATGCATTATCTTTAGCTGAAAAATAATTCAATCTATCTGTTTCCCTGAAAATATGACCTCCCAGGATAATAAGCCCAATCGGGCTTTTGAGTGCATGAGCTAAAATAACCACACACACACACCCGGAAAATATTTCAACACAGCATCAGCCACGAGGTGACGATACTCGCTGCTTCCTGCACCTCAAAAATAATAAGACCTCCCAGAAAAAAAGCCCAAGTGCTTATTTCGGGTGTGTGTGTCAAAAGAAAATAAGACCCTGTCTTATTTTTGGGGAAACGCAGTAGGTATTTATACAATTGATAGTGCTGTAGTAGATAATAGCTTAGCATTAATTACAAAACAAGCATTTCCTGAAGGTGAGGGTAACAACTCTTAGGAAGACTTTTCAGGTGTTAAACTGTTTCAAAAATCCGAACTTGGCATTTTAAGATCAAGTTTCATTTTTGGTTACCTGAAAGTTTTGGCAAAAAAGAAACTTTATTAGGGTGTGGGGTTTACAGCATGCTTGTAAGTATAGACCAACTGAAGGCCACCTAACTTTTGTCATATGTGTTTTATGTTGTACGCCACCCTGAGTCCTTTGGGAAAAGGGTGGCATAGAAGTCCAATAAAAGCAAACCAAACCAATCTTTGCAGGTACAAATGTGTTTTTCCAGTCGTGTTGAATGGAAGGAAGTAATTCTGACCACTTTGCTCCTATACAAATGTCCTATCAGGTAATCCCAGATGACAGGCCTTCTTTGATTGAATGGACAATTGTTCTCCCAAATAATTGCTTAATTTTAGCCACTGAAATGCATCTACTAATAGAAGAATAGATTACATTGCTCCCTAGTTCATTCCATGTTCCTGTCCCAATGGTTGCACTTGGTTCTTAAGCTCCTGGATATATCTAGCTTATATCAACTATGTTGTCTTGGATGGTAAAGGGTGCAACAGAAATTTAAAAGTGCCATCTCCTGTGCCTTGTGAAGCTTGGAGTTAACTTTAAGAATGAAATGAGGGTCTGGCGTGAACATCAACTTATTGTGGTGAGAGGCCGGACTTCTCTTATCAATAGGAACACTTAATTTGACAACTTATGGCTGAGGTTAGCATCACTAGGAAAGCTGTTTCCAAGAGGGAGTATTGAGTGGAATCTGTTTTATTCCAGAGAAGCTATTGTTGGTGCATGTGAATTTGTATTAAATCTCATGAAAGGAAACAGAGAATGCCAGAGAGGAAATGCGAGCCATACACCTGAATGGCACACATAAGGATGCCTGAAAGAGAGTGACCCCATTTGTCCAGAGTGATGAAGCCCAAGGGGCCTGCCTAGATAGGCTTTCATTATCAGGCCCTCCTCGTCCAGTGAGATCTTATTGAAATCCAAGACATTCTTGTGCTGCCATGGTTCAAACTTTCATCATGTCAAACACTCTTGTCTTCCTTGTGCCTAGATGTCAAGATGGTCTCTACCATTGACTCTGGGAGTCCCTGGCTGAGCAAATTGGTTTGTGTTGACAGGTATTATGGAAGTTTTTTCTCCCTTTGATTAATACTGCAAACCAGAAACATCTGAACAGAATAGGGTGATTGCACCTTGAAAAGATTATATTTCTTACCACTGTGGAACCAAATTGGTTGTCATTTGCTATTGCAAACAGCCTAGTGAGACTTCTCATCTTTCCAGTCTTCCAAAAATCTCTGGGTATAGAGTCAATTCCTTTAGCAAATCAGGTTGACAGCTGAACTGATCTGCTGTTTGTGTTCAGCAACCTTTTTATGTATATTGCTGCTATAGAGATTAGACGTTTTTCTGCAAGCCATTAAGAGGTCAGTCTTTGATATTCTGATCTCTTTCTTGAACCCCTCAACTGTCTACTTGCCAATGAGACTGTGAAGGACTTGTTTTCCCTTAACACATTGTTTTGAGAATGCTGGATGGCAGCTTTCAAGGCACCTCGTTCCCCTTTTCCCACTGCATTTCTGCATGGCTTGACAACCCATTCTTAAAGGGGTTGGTCCTCTCTCCAGCAAGTGAGATCAAGCACTAAAGGAGGGGAGTATGATGGGCATGTGCATTTGCCAGGCCTGAGCCTTAGATCAACAGTTGTTTGGACAAGACAGCAGTGCATTCGCCTGGTGGCTAAGGGACTATGCTAGATTGGATGGATCTGCTAGATTGGCTCTAGTGGAAAACTGCCTCTCCCTAATCCTAGGCTATGCTGGAGAGCCAATAACTTCTAAACATGCTCAGGCACTACCAGGCTTGTTTTCTCCCCTTGGATGAAATGCCATTTCAATGGAAGGGGCGATTGGAGGTCCGCTTGCTTGCCTTGCTTCTGGGGAAAAGGAGGTGAGAAAAGCTGCTGGACTCTTGCCACCCTCCACCCTCCAACTGCTGTCAGTGTGAGCTTCAGTTCCAGAGGGAAGAGGACCTGCCAGAGAACACCACAGATAGAGCCAACCTGTCCGTCTTCCTGCTTTCTCTTCAGCTGGGTGCCAGCTCATTTTGGGGCAGTGCTATGTAAACTGTTGCTCCCTTGCTTCTGAGGAGGGGTGGGCAGTCCCTCTTGTCCCACAGGTCCTCCCCCCTCCCCCAGCCAGTCAACAGTGAGGGTGTCTGGTAGGAGCACAAAACCTGACCCTGCGGAGGTGAGTGGGCAAGCCCAGCTCTGCTCAGACCAAGAGAAGAAGGAAGGCTGTCTTCCTAAAGCCTTTGCCTGCTTTCCTGTGTTGCATCCGGGGCTGAGGAGCCTGTTTGTTTTGCATTCCTCAGGTTCCTCTGCTCTAAAAGAGATTGCTTTCCATTGCACTTTAATCAATGCCTGGGACATTAACGTGGAAACGGTGGCCGCTGGATTCTGTTGGCTAACTAGGCTTCAGCTTACTACTTTGGCACAGGATCTAAAAGGAGGAAAGGCTATTGCCATCATATTTCAGCTCATATCTGGCTAATGCACCCAGCTACTTTGATTGTTTTGGGTAAAACACAATTTCCAATCCTTTGGTCATCCTGTTGTATTACAGAACAAAATCGATTTCAGTTTAATTCAGAGGGTTCTCGTATTAACTATACCTCTTTTGATGTAGCCTAAGGGCGCATCTGCTTATCTGCTTATCCCTTAGCAGGACCTCAGAGATGCCTGCCTGCCTTTTCTTTAAGGACTGCCCACATGATGCAGCATTTTTCCCCATCTTGGCCCACTGCTGAAACTGCTTTAGCCTTTATCTGATCCAAGTCAAAGTGGTGTTTCCCACCTTCTCCTAGGCACAGAACTTGTGGTGCTTGGGTAACGAGTGGGAAGATGCGTTCAGAGGCTGCCACCTGCACAGGCTGTAGCATAAACGCAAAGCATATTTCAGCCTTTCAGAAAAAAAGGGCCTCTCTGTACAGTGTTGCCTTTCCTTCCAATGTTTTAAACTCATGGATTGGAATAATGCAGACTCTTCTGGGCTTCCTGTTCCAACCTGCAGCCTTTGGTTGCAATTCTGATGGCGAAGGTAAAGAAGCTAGACTTGTGATGGCGAACCATTTAGACACCAAGTGCCCAAACTGTGTGCATGCATGCATGCCCAAACTGAAAGGTGTACACGTGTGTGTGCGTGCATGAACATGTGCAAATATGTGCATGTGTGGACATACGTGCATGCACAGCAGAGACCCGAAGACCATCTGGCTGGTGGGAGGCGGGGCATCCCAACACCTGCAGCATGGCAAGAGGTCAGACCTTTTTCTTCCTGAGCTCCTGTTTCGTAAGAAAGAAACGCCATGGAGATCTGAGCTGAGTGACAGGGCGTGTGCCAGCAGGGAGGGCTCTGTCACGCGTGCCATAGGTTTGCCAACACGGAGCTAGACTGAGAGAGACGGATGAAGAGCAGTGAGAAAGAAAAATAATTTGCAGTCCATCCAGGGACTGTGGTGGTTGCCTCTGCTCTGGGGGTGAGGGGAGAATTCCTGGTAAAACGGGAGAAACAGAGGTCCCATTTCACCCGGCAATTCTGGTTCTGACAAGTCTAAGCATTTGCCAAAACCTGCTCCCAGTCCATCCCATGTTAGGGAGAGCAATTGGTGTTTTGTGGAATTCTTTGTGCTCTCTGAGTAAGTTGATGGCTAGCAGACATTTTGTTACCCAACTAGGTAACATCCTTGTAGTGAGTGTGGGGTTTGCTTCCTGTTTATATGTAGTCATTTGTCCTGCCAGTGTTGGTGATGTGGCTATTCCCTCTGGTAGTTCCTTAATTAGGGTAGGTGTTCTGCTTGATTGTTTGTCTGGTGATAATCACTGTTTGTCTGGCATAGACTACTGGAGAGGATGGGTCCTGGCCTTTTTGTTTCCTTCTTGGTTTTTTAAATCGCCTCTTGATTGTTGTGTAAATATGATTTATCTCTCTGTGAAGGGCTGATTTGTCTCAGCTAAGCTTCCAGGAATTCCCTAGGGGTTTGAGGTTTGGTTGGTCTGGGATCCTCATAGTTTCCTGTTGAAATATGGTTAAGTCTGCCCATGTGTTGCAAGCTCTATTGTGAGGTCTGTAAGCACCTTTAATACAATTCAGTCATTGCCAGAAGATTAGCGTATGGGCACTGCATTTTAGGAAGGGCACTGCCAAACTGGAATGGAAAGGGAGGAAGATGATATAAGAGCTTGAGAATAAAACTTCTGAGGGGTGACATAGGACTTTTGCAGCAGGTGTTTAAGTAGAGGCTGGATGGCTGCCAAAGGGATAGGAGTGGATTCCTAGACTGAGCAGGGGTCAGACTAGAAGATCTCCAAGATTGCATTTGACCTGTATCTTCAGTGATTCTATGTTGTGTGTGTACAGCCTTTGTGTCGTTAATCAGGGTTTGTCATATTGTACAATGTACCTGCAGTTCAACATTCTCAGTGTTCTGAACTTGAAATAACCACCGTGCTTTGAGTCTAGAACAAAATACTCTGTTCTATGTTCAGACCAAAACTTGAGCGTTCTGAGCAAATGTTATGATTGTTCTTTTATTGTCTGTTTTTAACAGTCAATAGAACAGTAGAAACTGATTCTGTCCCATCAGACTTAGGTGAAACATGATGGAAAAGAGACTGTGCTGGTGCATTTATTGTGGCATATGGCTTGAGAGTGAAGGGTCATTACAGAATTTTGTTCTGCTGAATGGAACTTGAACTATTGCAATTGACCAATCAGCTAACTGTGACAAGAATATATTGCTATTAGTATTGTTGGAGTTTTACTGGTGAATATATATCATCACTTCTAGGAAGTGCTGAAGAATTTGTTCATTTTCTGGCAGAGAAAGTCACTCAGATTCATTCCTAGTTAGACATGGGCATAGTTACTGGCCCAGTGGAGATGCTCAGGGTAGATCTTTGCTCAGTTACCTGGGAATGGTTTGACCCTGTAGATCCTGGAGAAATGGACAAGATCCTAGGGAATTTGAGCTCAGCCATTTTAGATCCATCTCCCCTGGCTGGTTAAAGCCTCCTGGTGGTGACAAGCCAGTGCTTATTGGCAGGGATAAGTGATTTGGGGGCGGGGGGGGCATGATGCCTCAGCCTTTAAAGAGGCTGTGATTCCCTCTCTTCTTAAGAGGCCATCACTAGATGGAGAACTTTAATCCGCTCTCCAACTTTCCATGGCAAGAGGGCAGGGTTTGCTGCAGTCCCATCTATTAGGGATGTGCGACCATAAAGAAGAGCCTTCTCAGTGGTTGTCTCTTCCCTGGGAACATCAACTCCTATAAGGTACGATTGTCCACCCCCACCCCTTCTTGCTTTTCCAAAAGGTTTTGTCAGTGGGCCTGGGGACCATCAATGGAGATGGAGCTGATCAAGTAATTAATTTCATTGTGTGGTTGCTGCCATGGGGGAGGGGTGGGGTTTTAGATGGGGTTTTATATTATAGATTTTTAATATTGTAAATTGCCCAGAATCACCTGTGTATGTAATATAAATTTATGCACACAAAACACATGCTTTTTAAAGAAAAAACATCACTTTGTGACAATGAGATTAGTGAAGTGACATTTGATTAATGGAACAGTTTGCCTTCCCGACTTGTGCTCTGCTGCTGGAGGGTTTTAAGAAAAGATTGGAAAACCATATGTCTGGGATTTTTATAAAAACTCCTGCCTTGTGTCCAAGGTCCCTTCCAGCTCTAAGCTTCTAGCAAAAGATAATACAAACTAAACTCAGAGAAAAAGAAAAATAGAGGATAGAAAGTGCGAGAGAAAGGAAAGAGGAAAACTAAAAAAAGAGAAAAAGAACATTTAAGTAGGTGACTTTGATCTTTGTCACAAACACAAACAAGCTTCAATAATTCACATTGTAAAGTTTTATGTAGTAGCTTTTCTTCCCATAACTAATCTCTTACTCATAAGCAAATCCAAATCATTAACATTTCAGCCCTGATATCAACAAACATCACAAAGAGTTCCCAGAGTTTTATAGAAATAGATCTTAATTTAACCTTGATCAAATAAACCAACTTTGTATTCATTCTTGGAGGCTTTAGCAAATCTCTTGTCTTAATCCAGTAAATAGTTACTCTCCAGATCATTCTCTTGGCTGGTCATTTCTATTCCCCACTTTTACTATCTGTTCTGTCTTATAAGATTTTCCCCAGTATTTTAGTAATTTCTTTATAGACTACTAATTCTCAATCAGATGAGATTTGTTTCTGTTCTTTATCCTTTAGGTCTTTCAGAATATTCTGTTTTCCATCTATTATTTTTTCTATATGACACTTTTTGGATGTATTCTGTCTGTAGAAAAAACATCATTGCTAACATAGCTGCTAGTTTCTGTCCCAGTTCTTCAAATTTCTTCTGAAATATTTTAAATAGGATACCATTTGTGTCATTTAGTCTCAATGCTGATAAACAAGCAAACCTATATTTTTCCTTTCATGCTTCTAAATTTAGTCCCCTCAAGTTTCTGGTATGGCTTGAGATGAATTAAACTATTTCTCATGAAAGTGGTATTTACAATAATTTAATAATTACTTCCAAAATTGTGTAACAAAACTCCTTTTCCTCCTATAAAGTCCTTAATTTACACCTTTCTTGGATTAAAATCTTATTTAGCTTTTTGCTATTTGTTTCAAATCTTTAAATTCTTAACATTCTTAATTTTACATTTGTTCTCAAAGAAGGTAAATTCAAGTGTCTATGTAAACTTGTCATTTTGCAGATCTCTAATAGCCTTAAGATTATTAAATAGATAATTTTTTAACATGATTAGAATGGCGTTTTGAGATGGAGATAGCATTGATGGTACTCAGCGGCTGGATCCTGGATCCTAGCTGATAAAATCTCTCTGGAGAGATTGTGAGATTGCTCCCATGCACACTCCAGACAGCTGATTCTCACGAGAAGTCCTCAGGAATTGAGATTTTGCCGTCAGTTTATGAGTTGAGTGACTGGGAGTTGAGGAATATCATCTAAGCTCACAGTTGTTACACAGCCTTTTATAGACAAAAAGCTTGACAAGCTACATTTTATAATTTTGTTAATAAATGAATGAACTAAGACAGTAGCAGGCGCAACCGGCAGTGGGTGAGATTGGTGAATCAAACTGACAGGTAGTGGTGCTGTGCAACTGCTTGTGTAGAGTGCAGGAGGAGGAGCAGAAAGAAGGAAAAGTAAAGTTAAAGAAACCAAGGTAAGGGAGAGACATCGAAGAGGGAGAAGGAATGATGTTGGGGCAGCAGGGAGACATGCAGGGCTATGGCTGAGGAGGAGGATGATAGCATCAGGGCAGCAGAAAGGGTTAGGGCCAAAATATGGTGGCGCAACACAGAAGCTGAAATAAATCATTTATAATTTTTAAAATTTATAAATATTGAAGGTTTTTAATTTTTTAAAATAAAGATGGAACCCAAAGGCCAAAATTAGACAAAATTAAGAAACCCTGCTAAACCGATCTTGCCTGGGAGGAAATTAGAATTCTCTATTTTTATATAGTCTGTTACAATAAATGAGCTGAATGACTTTTCCCCCTTCTATTCCTCTCTGGATTACGAGTGCATCTTGAAGGTGTCTGGTTGGCCTTGGATGAGTTACCGGAATATTTAAGGTTTACTTCAACACTAGCCACAAGAGGGAGCAAAAGACTAACATTTAAGTCTTATTCCAACATTAATCACACAGAGTAATTTTGAAAACCAAAGGATACCTTGTTGAAAATACTGCTAAAAAATAAAATTCTTCATTAAACCAAATTTTAAAAGAAATAAGGCACCTGCCTTGGAAGGACTCGGAGCATTTGCAAATAGCATAGACACAGGAAAAACACACAGTCACAGAAAGACTAATCCTGTTATGATGTGTGTATGTATGTATATGTATGTATGTATATGTTTGTGTATACATATACATACATACATACATGCCATATTCATACCCACTGAAGACCCAAATGAAAGAAAAAGCCTGAGAATAAGTATACTGGTGACGGGGAAAAAACAAGATTTCCCCAAAGGAGGAAAAATGTGTTGGTGATAGAAGACACACTTTTCAGAGGAAAGGAACCAGCAGTTTGTAGACTGGGCAATCTATCAAGGGGCCTCTGCTGTCTCCCAGATCAAAGATGTGGCTGAGAGGCTCATTAAAATAATGAAGCTCACAGATTATTATCCCTTTCTTCTCTTTAATATGAGGACGAATTATACAACAATGAGCCTGAAAACAATATCAAGAGACTGAGCAGCTGAATACGAAAGCCAAAGAGATAGGAGCACAGGTGGTGTTTTCATCAGTACTTCCAACGGAAAGTCAACATCCACTGAGGGATGGAGGATTGGCTTAAGGAATGATGCTGTTGAGAGAATTTAGATTCTGAGACTGTGGTCTACATTATCTACATGAAGGGCTTCTGGTAGGGATGGGTTACAGCTCAGAAAAAAATAGGGGAAATGTATTTGTAAAACAACTGGCTCGGCATATCTGAAGGGCTTTTATTTTCATTGAAAGGGAAGGCAGACTAGTCTTTAGGACCGAATTCCAAACATAAACCTTAAGATAACCAATCAAATAATGAGATAAGAAATAGTGAGAGAAAGGAGAACTTGAATGTAAAATATTGTAGGAAGCAAACACAGAGTCAGTCATAAAGGATTCAGATGCCTGTACATTTATGCTCAAAGTATGATGAACAACAGGATGGACTTGAAGTCCTAATACAGGAAGGCAGGTATGACACTCTTGTCATTACCAAAAGCTGGTGGGATGAAACCCTTGACTAGAATGTACTGCTAGGAGGATTTAAATTGTTCAAAAGAAACAGACCTACCAAAAAAGGAGGTGGGGTTGCCTTATGTGTAAGAAACAACTACATCTCTACAGAAATACACAAAACCAAAGATAAAAAGTTTTAATGCATTTGGATTAATATAAAAGGAAAAAAGAATGACAGTGCCATGAATGTATACTACAGGTCATCCAACTAAGTAGAGCAAATAGATGAATTTTTATTAATCAGCTAAGGTGTGCAGGAAACACTACAGTAGTAATGGAGGACTTTACTCAGATATCAACTGGGGGACACACTGCACCAAACGGCATATCAAACAGGTTTTTGACAAACCTAGCAGCCAACTTGTCTGCCAAAAGATAGAGGAAGGAGGATAAACTGTATGATGAAAGATTAAGGGAATTAGGTATCCGGTGGTGACGTCATTGTGCCTAGAGCAGGTAAGGGAACTCTCTAACCCTAACTTTAACCTTAGTTTGGGTTTTTGTGGAGCAGTGCTGATCCCGAGAGAGAGTCAGCAGATTAAAGGGGATACTCTGTAGACGCTGGGGTGATAAGGCAAATCCCCTGCGGATAGGAGAAACCCCCTAAACGGGCGAAGAAATATCCTACCTTTTGGTTAGGACCTTAGCAATGGCGGCCGCATAGAAGGAAGAACAGAGATAGAAGCAGTTGAAATTGGATGCTTGTTATTATTGCTGACAATCCAGAGAGGGAGTAACGCGAAACTGGCAGAGAGGGTGTGCTGGAAGAAGAAATAGCCAGGAGAGAGACTGTTTTTACAGTACAATTTTGCTGAGAAGGAGCGGAGCAGAGATGCTGTGTTAGAACGGACAGGAAGGGACAGCCACAGCCGGAAGAACCTAAAGATCAGCCACAGTAAGAACAAAAACCTGACATGGATTCCAGAAGATAAAAGTTGCTGAAAAGAGTTGGAAGGTTCAAAGAAGTGACTGCTTAATAGGCGGGTTGGTAAACGGAGTTCCCTTTTCTTTCTGCTCACCAGTCCTTCTGCTGCTGTGTTGAACTTTTAAGCATTTGATATTTATCTGACTAGGAGCTTGGAACAGAGATCTGTCTGGAAATAGACTTTTGCTTCGTGGATATTAACAGTGATGCTAAGGAGAGAGTGACACCTAGTGGACTGTAAATTTGAATGGTGAAGCTTGTCGTAAGAGAACATAGAGAGACTAATTATCAGAAGTGAATACTTGTATAACCGATAAAATTGAGAAACATTTATTGATATAAGATAAGAGTGTGATATACAAATTTATAATATATTAATCAAATTAATTAAAAGAATACTACATAGGAATGTTTAAGTATTGAAAGGTGATATCAAGGAAGGTTAATAGTTGAATTGTTGCTGAATAGTGGATTATATAATTATTTATATTTGATATTACTGATATTACTGATAAACTATAAATAAGGTTAAAGTTATAGCCAATTGTGGCAAGGACAAATAGGGGGTTAAAATGGCAACCTCAGTAAAATTAGGGAAAAGACCATACCCAATGTGAGTTCAGCAACATCTCCCCTCCTCAAACCAAAGGTCAATCGAGAGTGCGTGGGGGTTGGAGAAAGCTGAAAAGATGGCAGAATCAGCGGGACCAGCACCAACGATGCAGAACATGCAATTGATGTTCCATTTGATACAGGAGACTTTGGCAAAAAGCCAAGAAGCGTCAAGGAAGAATCAAAATTAAAAAATGAAATGGAGAATAAGTCAACCCCCCCCCCCTCCTTCCCTGTTAATGTCTGGCACCTGGGTCTTCTGCAGGGCTTTTTGGGATAGGACAGAATTGGGATTGTATCAAGGAAAGTAAGTGGTGCCCGGATGTTCAGAGAGGGGATGGGGAACTAGGCTTGTATTATTTTATTGTCTTTAGTGGCTTATATGTTGATGTTCCCTTAAACTAAATTTCTGTATGTGGGAATTGTAAGCCATCCAGAATCTGACTGATTGGAGTGACAATAGAAGCCTAAATAAACAAATATTAGCATTGCCTGCCATCTGGCTATAAAAACTATCTAGGATGCTATAGGCACAATATTCTAGGCTAGGAATGGCCAGCTCTTGGTAGCTATGGGCATCATTTACTCAGTGAGAGCGACAAGTTAAGGAATGATGATGCAAAAGGAAAGACGTCCCCCTTCTTCACCTTTGGTTTTCCGTTCAGGAGTTAATTCAGGTTCCTCCTTTATTTATGAAAAATATTAAAGTTTATTCTGGGAAGCTTTTAGTCCCAGGCTCATTCTTGTTTTGAGTGTTTGTTTTAATTGGGCAATGTATACTTTCAGTGAAAGAGGGGCATAGATGATTTTGGATCAAACACAAATATACATATTCACCTTGATTTTATTCTGTACACAAGAACTTTCTCCATAGTGAGGGGGGAGGAGTATCCATGGGTTGACCTTATCCTCTCGTGATTGGATTGAGTCAGATAAGCTCTTTGGGCAACACCCCCTGGCATCAGGAATCCCCAGTTTTTCTGATGCAGATCGATCGTGAAAGGTTGCTCATTCTGGATCTCCAGCAATTTACTAGGATCTAAGGAAAATTCAGTTGGACCCGTCGAGTTTTGCCTCCCTGCTCCGCGCACAGCCTCCTGCTGCAGGATTGGGACTGCCACTAGCCCCCTGGGGCGGCACGCTACCCTGGCCACTGAGCACATCTAGTATTAAATGTTTTATTCATTTTCATTTTCAATTTTGTACATTCACTTATATACGGGATATTTGCAATAATAATAATATAATAGTAAGAAAAAAAAAAAACCCCAACCTAAACACAACTCATAAACCCAACCTATCGCTTTCATACACCCCTTCTTCTCCCCCTCCAACTTTCCTTTCTCCCTCCAACGATCACCCTCCTACTTCCCTTTCCCCTCCTATCTTCCTTTCTCGCCTTCCTCACCCTCCTTCCCCTCTCATCCTCCTTACATTCCCCTCTTCCTCCCTCCTTACTTCTCCCTCTTCCTTTCCTCTACTTCTCACTATGGTGCATTTCTCTATTCCTTACGCCAAAAAGAAAAAAGAAAGGAAAAAAGCAATAAGAAAAAAAAAGAGAAAAATAAAAAGAAAAGATAAGGAACAACAGTATACAAGTGTATTCTTCTTATTCTATATATTGAAACTATATCTCCACCCACCCACCCACCCCAATGAACCCCCCTCCCTAACCCCCTCCGACTTCCCAGGTCACACACCCGGCACAGTTCAGTACCATTCACCTTCAAAATATCTTATTAACAATAATAATGAAAATAAAATAAAAAGAACACTCCGAAAAAGAAGAAAAACAAAAACAAAAAAGTAAATAAAAAAAAATGAAAATCTTTTGCATTATGCTCAGCCTCCCATCATTCTTAAAATTTAAACAGTGTGAATCATTCCATTATATTTTGTCCTCGTCCCTTACTTCTTTGATATTTACCCCCATCTTCCTGTAGACTCTCCAGATAGCCTTTCTTAACCTTATATTCAAATATTAGTTTATACAAAAATCAATTTATCTTCATACTTTCGCTACTCATCTTCCTATCCTTCGTTTCACGTCTCCATTCCTCCCAAGCCCAAATTGCATAAGATTAGGATCTCGCTCTTCACTTTAAAATCCTGAGCTTTTTATGTTATACTTCAGACATGTAAATTCGTAAAATGTGTGCCCAAAATCCATACCAGTTCGTTCAATCCCAAGATCCCTTCATCAATATCCCGCTCCACCTTCCTTTCTGCCCCACTCTTCCCAACTCCATTCATCCCAAACCGCAATTCAAATAAATCTTAGTCCCCACTTTCCTCACAGAAAACACTTCATGCGCAGTTTGGATTGAAATTCAAATAAGTCTTGTAAAAGTCCCGTATAATATCTGTCTAGAATAAGCAATGCTTCTTTCCATTCCTCATCAGTACACAGCTTTACCATTTCATACCAAACAGAAATCCTAAAGTTTTAATCAGTCCAAAAGCTTAGAAAGTATTTTAAAGACGTCGCTGGGTCTATATTCTTTACTCTTCTGCCCTTCCGGAAAGAAAAGGCAACCCTCTGCCTTATAACCACGTGTCCCGCTGCTTTGAAAATATGACTGAATCCTCAGTTTCCGCTCTTCTGCCTCTCCAGTAGGGGGAGAACAACTCCCTCCTTCTTGTAACCAAGTGACTTGCTGCTTATTTCCTTCACCTTGTCCTTCCGCGTTTCCAAGTGAGTCAGGAAGCCCCGCCTTCAGAGTTTTATAATAAAAGTCCCGAGCTTCCGAAACAGAATTAATACGAAATCTTTGATTTTCAAATGTAACTGTGATTCCAACTGGAGCTTCCCATTTATACTTTATTTGATGATTTCTAAGTTCTTGGGTTAAAAAAGTATAACCTCTCCTTGCTTGCAGCATCTGGAGCGGGATCTCTTTAAAGACAAACAAATCATGGCCATCTATTCGGAGCCTGTTATTGTAAAATTTTTGAGTAATCGCATTTCTGGATTCTCTTGTGAAAAAGTATATAATTATGTCTCTTGGAAGCTGTCGTTGCTCTGCTACACGCGAATTCTGGCGATAGATTTTTCGAATATTCCAATCAAAATTGAGTCCCGGACCTCCCACCGCTTGGCTGAAAGCTTCTACAAACGTCTGTTTCAAGTTCTCTCCTTTCTTTTCGGGCAGTCCTCTAACTCTTATTGCAGACGCCTTTCTGTTATAATTTATCATTGTAAGTTGTGTTTGAGTATCTGTAATCTCTTGTTGTAATGCTTGGATTAGAAGTCAAATTAAAATTAGCCCCCTCCAAAGTTTCCAATTTCGTCTCCATTTCTTCAATATAATCTGTTAAAGTAGACGTGACTTCAAACATATTCGCATTTATCTGGGCAATTTTGGTCTGTATTTTATCGCATAAATCCAACACAAATTCTTTAATTTCTTTTCTAAAGTCATTAATTATTTGAAAGAGAAGCTCCTGTGTCAAAGAATCTCCAGTAGATGGCGTAGGAGACAAAGGCAGCGATTTGGTAACAAGTTCTTTAAGCACAAGGGGGAGGATTTTTTTTCCTGTTTAGACCTGGGAGACATTATAGATAAAATCTGAGAATAGACAGATAAACAGTGTCTTCAGCTGGTCAGTTCTCCATAAATTATTTGTAGATTTTGCTCATTAATGAGTAGCAGTCTCCGGGGAAATAAAGCCAGTTAATTACGTCTTCAATCACCAACACAGTAAAAACGCCATTTTGTATCCCAATTGCGCAGAGAAGTTCAAAGGAAGAACAAGGCTGGTGTTTAGATGGTTAAAAAAAAAAACACATCACAGAAGTGAGACCCGCTCGTATTATCTTAAAAACAATTTATCATTGTCCTGAGTGGGAGTCGGCTGTCTAGGGCTGCAAAAAGGCAGCTGCGAAGAACTGGCTGGAGATAAGAGCTCAGTTACGCTGGGTCTATTCTCTGTTCGCAGCCCAAAAAAAAAAGGAAAAGGGCTGTGAACTACGAATAAATCCTAACACCTGAGCTTCTGCCTGTCCCTTTCTGCCAGAAAGGGATGATATCTATTGATCTTAATTAGATATACAGACCAGTACTCTAAGAGGGGCTCCGTTGAGCTCCTCGGCGACAGGCTCCTCCCACAGGAAGTCCGCCACTGAGCACATCTGAAGACACTCAGTGAGGACCGGGCAGCAGGAGGACAGGCAAAGCCTCCAGCAGGCAGCCCTAACCGCTGAGGCTTGTAAGTCGCTGGAGCGCTCCGTTGCTTCCCTCAAGGGTTGAGCGACAAACCAGGGCTTCCAAACGCCCTGGAGCGCCTGCGCTGCCTCCACATGGCCAGAGGATCGTGAGGAAGCCAAAGAAGCCGTTCCTGGCCACAGCGGCATCGGAGAAGAGGCAGGAGGAAGAGAATCCGGGAGCGCGGACGGCAAGCTCCCTGGAGCACAAGCTGCTCTTCAGGCACTTTTAAAGTTCGCGCCCTTTGCAAGCCGGTCGGTGCCATTTTGAAGCCGGGAGGACCCACATGGTCCAAGATGGCTGCGCCCAGCAGCTACCAGGAAGGAGAA
The DNA here is from genome assembly GCF_009769535.1 of Thamnophis elegans. Classification (NCBI taxonomy): domain Eukaryota; kingdom Metazoa; phylum Chordata; class Lepidosauria; order Squamata; family Natricidae; genus Thamnophis; species Thamnophis elegans. Next base: position 21,271,998 of record NC_045554.1, read on the forward strand.
TCCCAGGCAGCTGCAAGCATGGACTGTAGCCCCACCGGAGGGGCAGAAGAGCAAGCATCCACGTCAGTGGCTTCCCCAGAGACTGCCCGAGGAGGGGGGGGGAGAGGAAAGGCTAAATGCAAAACCAAGCACCTTTCCCCCAGGGCAGATCCAGAGGAAGTGGGGGTCACAAGCCCCCAAGCCCTCTAAGTACGAGTGGAGGAGGCATAAGGCTTTAGAGAGGCTCTGCAAGAAGGCTGCCAGCCATCAGGCCACCCCAGGCAAAGGGGGAGAAAATCCAGGCACTCCCTTATCCAGTGGAGGCTCAGTGGAGAATCCAGCCCTGCCAGCAAGGATCCCTATAGACACCTCAGGACTTTGGGGCTCTACTCAGGGGTGGCAATCCCCTACCATTCCTACTGTGGGGGCAGCCTTGCCTACTGGACTTCCCTCTTGGGCAGTCCCCTGCTCAGGGGGCACCAGCCCCAGCCAGACACCTCCCACAGGCCCCCCCAACTTCCAGGAGTTAATGATACAGGCTTTTCAGCAATGCATGGCAGCAGCATTCCAACAGCCACAGCCTCAGGAGGCCCCCCCCCCCCAGGGCTCCTGAATTCCCAGACGCCCAGGAGGAAGAAATTCACAGCTCCTCAGATTCATCACAGGAGGACAGTGACAATGAAAGTGAGGAAGGCGAGATCAGGGAACTCAAGCTGTCAGAGGATGAAGGCATGCCTCCTCCTCAACCTACATTCACCGGGTTGTTCCAGCCCTCACTGTTTTAAGTCCCTGCTCTTCAAGGCCACGGCAACAGTCAAGCTAGGCAACAGAGCAGCGGAGGCCACATCAACGCCAGGGCTTCTCAGCAGAGAACATCTTCGATGAGCAGGCCATCGAGGCAGACACCGTTCCTACGCCCAAGACCTTCCTCAACCTGATAAGGCGCCAATGGGCATCTCCTACAACTGGCCCCTCACCCTCCTCTTCAGACAGGGTGTTCTTCAATGTGGACCAAGAGCTGGCTAAGCTACTTGCGCAGCCCACCATAGATGATCCAGTCGTGGCTCTTCATACAGCCACCAACATGCCTGGGGAGCCAGAGGATGCCTTGAAGGCGGAGGACAAGAAGGCGGACCTCACCTTGCAGAGAGGTCATCAAGCAGCGGCCTGGGCTGTGAAAGCATCCACCACAGCCTCCTTCATCATCAGATCATCCTTGCTGTGGCTGCATGAACTACAGCAACGCACCCCCATAGCAGATGCCCGGTCACATCAGAACATCAACAGGCTGGCAGAGGCCATCCAGTTCTCATTGGATGCCACCCTGGCGGCAGCCAGATTTGCTTCCAGGGCGATCGCATCGTCGGTGGCATCATGCAGGCTGCTGTGGCTACGACAGTGGCAGGCGGAGGTTCGTCACAAGTGGCACCTGGCTTCGGCCTCCTTCACAGGAGACTCCCTCTTTGGCTCGGCTCTGGACGGTTCCTGATTGAGAACAAGGACAAGAGGAAGGTCCTTGCCACTGCCCAGAAGAAAGGCAGCTTCAGGTCGACTCCATACCCCAGATGCTCCTACTCCTGGGGTCAGGACTCTGGTTCCTTCTTTCGGGGTCAGGACTCCTTTAGGGGGTCAGAGGCAGGGTTCTCTGGAAGCAGGCAGTACCAGGGGGGATTCCCTGCTAGGCAGAGGTACCCAGACCGACAGCAGAGAGGCAGGGCAGAAGCAGCCCTTTCGAGGGGGCGGAGGAGGCAGAGGGGGGGGCGCTCCTTCCGCAGAAATTAAAGCTAGGCCCAGCGTTCTCCCCATTGGGGGTGCTTAGCGCACTTCGCCGACCGCTGGGACCTCACCTCCTCTGACAGATGGGTGCAGAAGACCATCAGGCATAGCCTTTCACTCGAATTTCTTTCCAGTCCCCCGAGCTTCTTCGGATATGATCAGTTTCTAAGAACCCGACCCGGAGGTTGCTGATGCAGGAAGCCATCCAACACTGTTGGAGATCAGGGCGATCCAGCCGGTGCCTCCAGAGCAACAGGGTCAGGGGCACTACTCCATCCTGTTTGTCATCCCCAAGGCCTCTGGGGGCTGGAAGGGTGGGGGGTAGGAGATGGCGTGTCCTTGACCTGAAAAACGATGAACCGTTCCATTCGCTATAGGAGGTTCAAGATGCACTCCCTGCACTCTGTCTTGGAGGGGGTTAGACAGGGAGACTTTCTCACTTCCATAGAACTCACTGAGGCCTATCTGCACATTCCCATTGCCCAGGATCACCGCAGGTATCTCAGATTCTGCTACATGGGACACCACTATCAGTACCGGGCTCTCCCCTTCGGGCTGTCTTCGGCCCCAAGGGTATTCACGAAGGTAATGGAGACAGGTTCCGGTGCGTATCCAATGTTACCTGGATGACCTGCTTCTGCAGTCATCTTCCTTTAGGGGCCCCCTGCGAGACCTAGACGTCACCATGACAGTCCTGAGGGACCACGGGTTTACAGTGAACCTAGCCAAGAGTCACCTCCACCCCTCTACTAGTCTGATTCACCTAGGAGCCAGAATAGACACCCAGGCGGGCATGGTCTTCCTGTCGCCTGACAGACAGATAGCGCTTAGACAGCTAGCCTCCTCGATAGCCAGGAAGCGCAAGGTGTCCTTAGCCACTCTGTCTAAACTATTAGGCACCATGGTCTCCGCCATTGGCATCATTCCGTGGGCTCGCCTCCACACCAGAGATCTCCAATGGTTCCTCTTGCCATTCCAGCGAAGGCGCACGAGCTGTTCGCAGACCAAGGTACTTCTCCTGGTAGAGGTCTCCCGCTCCCTGACTTGGTGGACGTCCCCAGCGATCATGAAGGGCGAAACCTTCTGGACACCAGACCGCTTGATGGTAACAACGGACGCCAGTCTGAGCGGGTGGGGTGCCCATCTGCTGGCTCAGATGGCACAAGGACAGTGGACTCAGGGAAGGGACTCACTACATAAACTGGTTGGAGCTCAGGGTGGTCCGCCTGGCCCTGTTACGGTTCCAGAACTCGGTCAGGGGCCAGCACATATTAGTCCTCACAGACAATATCACCACCAAGGCCCATATAAACAGGCAGGGGGGGACCAGATCAAGGGCCCTCATGAAGGAGACCAAATGTCTGGGTCAGTGGGACAACACCAGGGCTGACTGGATCAGCCGGGCCGAGGTGGACAACTGGAGGCTGCAGCCTGCGATATTCGAGGAGGTGGCCGAGCTCTTCGGGCACCCGGAGGTCGATCTGTTCGCCACTCCCCTCAACACTCAGCTCCCGAGGTTCTTCTCCAGGTACCGGACATGGGGGGCGGAAGGGACGGACGCTCTGTGGAGCTCATGGCCCAGGGGTCTTTTGAATGCCTTTCCTCCCTTGCCCCTGATTCCCAGGGTCATATGGAAGATCCTTCAGGAGGGAGTGGAAGTGGTTCTGTTGGCTCCTCATTGGCCCTGGAGGCCTTGGTTTGCAGATCTCCAGTCTCTGTTGGTGGAGAGGCCCTGGAGAATCCCCCAGGAGAGGATATCCCTCAGCCAGGGTCTCTGGAGCACCCGGATCCTCAATGGCTCCAGTTGACCGCTTGGCGATTGAGCGGAGCATCCTGAGGAAAGACCTCCCCCAGGGTGATAAGGACTATCCAGGCCGCCCGCAGACCCTCCACGGAGCGCATCTACGGCTCCATGTGGCGGGCCTTTGACTCTTGGTGCAACCCGGGGGTACAACCCCATCCAGGCTATGGTGCCACAGGTTCTGGACTTCCTCCAGGCGGGCCTGGATAGAGGGTTAACTCCTAACACAATTAGGAGACAGGTTTCAGCCATCTCATCAGTTCTCATGTGTGGCAGAAACCAGAGTTTGACGCACCACCCCATGGTCAGGCAATTCCTTTAGGAGGTTGAATGAGCTGGCCTACACTGCAGGCTGAACCCAAACTCTATTTCAAGTGTGATCCCACAGCAGTAGGGACAGGGAAGAAAGCAGCTACGCACAGAGGCGGTTAGACTTGCTGAATTGCCCTCCTGGAAATCTAAGACCTGTCAAATCCTGAAGCCTTTCCTGTGGGCTGAGGTCAATGTTGTCTTTTAGCTGTGGCTTTCTGCTTGTCTGCATGAAGTGCTGCAGATTCTGCAGGATAACAAGGGTTGTGGGCTGTTTTTATAGTTTCCAGACTCTCTGGATTTGTCTTGGCAGGAAAGGACAGCCGTTTGCTGAAATGTAGTAAATAATTCTGAGTGCTTACGTAAAGCCGAGAAACGAAGGTGATCAGAAAAAGATATGCCAATTCCACAGTAGAATTAAGGGAAAGTATTTTAAAAATAAAGCAATTATTGCATATGTACGTATGTACAATGGTAGATTGGTACTCAACTGCTTTGAAACTCATCGAATTTGGTAACAAAAATTTCGATATAAAAATTTTGCCCCAATATTCATTGTTTGGTACTCAACGCACAAGCTAAAACTTGTCGTTGTCGGCTGCCTTCTGATTCTCTACATTAGTTTTTATGGGAAAAAATGTTTAGTGCTCATCACAACTCCAGGAACCAATTAACAATGAGTACCAAGTTACTATCATGTGTTTGTGTGTGCACGCGTGTATGTACGGACACAATAACAGAGTTGGAAGGGACCTTGGAGGTTTTCTAGTCCAACCCCCTGCTCAGGCAGAAAACCATTTCAGGCAAATGTTTGTCTTAAAGCTTCTTAAGCTTCTTAAAACTTCCAGTGATGGAGCATCCCCAACTTCTGGAGGGAAGCAGTTCCACTGGTTAATTATTCTGTCAGGAAATTTCTCCTTAGTTCCTTGTTGCTTCTCTCCTTGGTTAGTTTCCATCCTTTGCTTCTTGTCCTGCCTTCGGGGGCTTTGGAGAATGGGTGGACCCTCTCTTCTTTATGTCTATGTATGTCTATATGTATATACAGTATTAAGTAGAGTAATATCTGTCAGGCTTAATACAACACTTAGTATGGTACTAGTTGGGTACTTAGTACTAGTCAAGTATTAATTGTACTAAGCCCGATAAGTAACTCTGCCAGGATTCAAATCAGAACCAAACCCAGGAGGGAAGGAAGAGGGAATGCTGCTCATGGGCAGCTGAAAGTTGGTGCCACACCCTGCAGCTCCTCCTCCTCCTCAAAACTTTCATGTGGACAGGAAGCAAGTTGGGCTTTTTCTGGGCTACCAAGCTGGGAGGGTTTCTGACTGGCCTTTGGGAAGGGAGGAGCAGCCATTTTTAGCCAAGTGCGCTGGGGGTGTTTGGAGAGAATTCCTGAGGGGGGGTTGTTTCTTGAGGGGAATCTTGGGGGGCTTCTTGTTCAGCAGCTTTTCCAGTGGAGCTCTGTGAAATCTTAGGGCACTGAAGTGAGAGCAGGTTTCACTTATCATGTTATGCCTTTTTGAGGGAGATAAAATAAAAAAGACCAGTTTAATTAATCTCTTTGATTCCCGATGATGACATGGAAAGATTCTTTGATTTTGATGGTCTCCTAGTAAAATGCTGAGTCTCTGGAAACCCCCCTCCCTCTTTTTTTAAATTAATTGCAATCTAAAGCTGGGTCCTACTGTTCTAGTGTCCCCTTCAAATTTTGCAGTCAGTTTTGTGGCAGAAGGAAATGAAGGAGGTGAATTATCTAAGTAGACCTTGCTTAATGACCATTCAAAGTTATAGCAACATTCAACAAAGGTCCTTGAACCTATGGCTGTTGTTGTGCCCTGCCCAACATGACCAAGATTTGAGGGTTTGGGAGTCTCCCTGGGTTACTTCAGTTTCCCCTCCCTACCTGTGTCTGCCTTGTGCTCTCCCCCCCCTCCAGGACCCCTGTTGCTGCTGCTGCCCCAGCATTCCCGATCTGGCCCTTTACAAGGCAGCTCTGGCTGCACATGGCGAGGCTTGGCAGAGAAGGGCTCCTGTGGCTGGCAAGTGACTGGTGGTGAAGGTCGGACAGGGTAGCAGGTGGCGAGGGTGACTGGCATGGGGGGTGGGGGGCATTGGCAGCTGTTCCCTGGGCTGCTGGGCCAGGCTGTGGCTTCTCGGGGTGGCTGTGGTACCACTGGAGCTCAAAGGCTACTTGCAGTCAAGAGGCCCCTGAGCCACGTTGTTCTGAGGCTGCTTGCTGCCCTCAAGGCAGGGTGTGGGGTGGGCAAAAGTACAGAGATTGGGGGGGGGGAATAGTTATGAAGGGAGGGCCGTCTCTCACCATGGAAGAACCAAGACTCGGGCCCAGGAGATACCAAGTGCAGAACAGCTTGGATTGGGTAGGTTCAATGATGGCAATAAGGAATGCCAGAATTGCTTCGTGATGTTGTATTTTATGACCACATCACTTAAAGACAGAAATGTTGGTCCAAAAACTCGAAGGCTGCCTGTACAGTTTCTGTGCTGGGAAAACGGGATGGCCTGCCCAAGCTGAGATAAGCCAGGTGCTAAAGTAGTAAAGTAGTACAGATCAGTAAGTCGTGTATTAAAAATAACAAGTCTTAAAGATCTCAGAGGATTGAGAGGAAAGTCAGGCTAGAAATAATTCATTATGCAAAATCTTGACATTCTTACGCAATGGAAATATGAAAGGGTTTAGAATGAAGTAAATTCTAGAACTGTTAAAAGTACTCTGCTGCTTAAAATGATTTAAAGTTAAACTGCACTTAATAGTGTTTTTAGAGCTTTTATCTCCAAGATTTGTGAGTCATGAGAGGAGCTAGTAAATGTCCCGATCTGTAGCTCATCTCAGATTTACTTTCTCTCTTCTCTCTCTCTCTCTCTCTCTCTCTCTCTCTCTCTCTCTCACTCACTCACTCACTCACTCACTCACTCACTCCTTGTCTACATGATTTGCATCTTTAAATAGTGGATGTTGATTCCATTCAAAGAACCCAATTCTATACATTCTATTAATTATATGACAAAATATATTTCTAAAAACAAAACTTTCTCAGTGGTAAATGGGGTATTAGAAGAAGGTCCAATCCATTTCTTTGTGAATTTAGGAGCTCCTCTGCGCCTGACATTGTTTTCCACTGGCTTTTGGGGGCTCTGATTTCTTGCTTTGATTCCCCCTCTTTGGGGTGCTCTTCCCAGCCTGACTGAAAAATGTGATTTTCTCTATTGGTTTGGCTACCCTCCCAGCCCAGAAGCCCTGCTCTTACTCACTTCTTTTCTCAGTTTATTCCTCCCTCATTTCTTTAATTAGATAAATTGAAAGAAGCTGCTTTAATATTCAGGAAGAAATCCTTCCTTCCTGGGAGCCTGCTGATGCCATTGAAGTAGCAAATACTACATTATTGGTTAGATTATGCCTGACTGCTTGATGGTGTTCATTGTGTTTTTCTTTTATTATAACTTGCCTGGAGTGATGTGAAAGTGAGATGGGTGGCTATATAAACCAAGTAAGTAAAGTTGAATTCCTGGATATTAAGAAAATAACCCACAGAGTGGAGATGAAGATAATAGCCATTGGAAGAGTGGAAGTCAAGGCAGCTGAGATAAGGCCTGGTTAGGGCCCTGACTATGTGTGAAGGATCCTCTCCTTGGGCAGACATACAAGCTCCCTGTGGTCACTGGCTGCCTTCTTGGGGCAGAAGGAAATTTGGTCCAAAAGGTGTGGGGCAACCCAAGTGGGCTCTTCTGCTTGGCAGTTCTACTTTCCCATCATTCCCCTGGAGGAGGGAAGCTGGCTGAGTATCTTGGTTTGGTTTGGTTTAATCTTGTGTTTCTGGGAGGGGTGTGTATTTCTTTTCTCATGTGTGCAAGGTTCTATTGTTTCCAAAAGAGAACTTTGCCCTTTATAACTTACTTTACCCTTCCTTCCCTCCCTATGTCCCTGTGTCATGCATTTCCTGTTGATGATACTTCTGTGGTTTTTAAGCAATTTGTCAATGCCTGTCCAATTGTTTGAAGCATTAATTGCCACTGGCATAACTGGTCATATGGTTTAGGCTAGGCAGCCTCCTTTAGAGAACTTCCTTGCATCCCTGTGACACTCTTACCATTTTGGAATGCCACCCGTTGTTAAAAATGAAGTGTTCAAGGCCACACCTGGCTGCTGGATGTAAAATAGCACAAATGATTCCCATGTTCTCTTGCTAAACTCTGGCTTCCATAGTTAGTCCTGCCCGTCATGACTGTAGAGTCTTTGGCCCTTTCCTGCTGCTGCGCTGCTGCTGCTGCTGCTTCTTGAGTTTGCAATTCCATGTCTTGGAAGCCTCTCGTGGTCAGCCAAACTGCCCAGCACCCTCAGCTGTTGGTGTGGCAGAATCTTTTAGCTGATCCCTCCTTTTAGCAGGAAATTTAGATGCTTATTATAGACAGAGTTGAGACTGCTAATAAGCAAAGTGCTGCATTGGTCAAAGCTAGGCAGGAGGCTATGAGATTGCCTCTGACGTGAGCTGTTGCCATTTAGGCCATGGGAGCTTGTGCAAAATGACAGCCAGTGCCTGCAAGGTTTCTTTCAGGCCGTGCTTCGTGATCTGACCGTTTTTGTCTTGCGACAGTTGATCGATTAAGGGCCACAACATTGAGTGCGCTTTCTACTTTACAGTATGATGCTGTTCCTATCCAGTCCAGTGTGGTTTTATGTTCCTGCTCATCTCCATCAATGGTGAGGAACCAGGTGGATTCCAGCCTTCAACCTGCCTGTGGCAGCAGACAGGAACTGAATATGGAGAGCACCTTGCAACAGCCTCCACAGCCTCGAAAGAAACGCCCAGAGGACTTTAAGTTTGGGAAGATTCTCGGGGAAGGATCTTTTTCCACAGTGAGTATCTGGGGCAGCTGCTCCTCAGTGCTAAAGCAGAAGCCAGATCAGGTGTGCTCTGCTTTTCTCCTGGCCTTTGCGCTTGGTAACAAGTCTGCTTAGGTCATTGAGTGCCTGATCTTCACCACATTAGACAGACTTTGCTTCCCATTCCTATTTTTCCACCCCAAAGCCTTGCATTTTCTTCAGACACCTGATTGCTATGAATCCCTATAAGATTGTGGATCTTGGCTCTCTGAGCATGCAAAACCCTCTTGAGAAGCACCTGGTAAGACTGGCTGAGCAGTCCGGGTAGGACTCACCATGGGGAGCAACTGGCTGAATTTACCTAATACTTTTCTATACTCATTTTGTAAGCATGGCATGTCAGGCTTGCACGATTGATGCCCTTTAGATGCTAAACTTCAGCAAGTCCTTTGTGCGCTTCACCCCTTTGCTGGCCCCGATTGTGACAGCCTCCAGATAGAGAATGGCTGGCTCTACATGAATGTATATGCCTGTCTTGCCTCCAGGGGCTTCTCACATGCTCCGAATGTAACCAGGTTTCTCTTTCTCTTCAAAACAGGTTGTCCTGGCCAGAGAATTAACCACTTCCCGAGAATATGCCAGTGAGTATCACTTGATTCTTGGGTTGTAGTTTGTTGATGACCCCCTAAGTCACATCTGCTATTGCTATAAGGCCGGATGGTGAACCTATGACATGTGTGCCCGAAGTGATACACGGAGCCATGTTGCCTGGCACACGTTGCATTGCCCATTCCTCTTCCGGATTTCTGGCATGCATGCACATGTGGTGATCAGCTGGCCTTTGTGCAGGGGGCAATGCTGGAAACCAGAAGAGCTGGTCTTCCATTTTCCAGTGTGTGCCAGCTGATTGGCACATGCACAGCAGTAACCAGAAGACTTGCCGGCCGGCACACGTGTGTGCGCCGGAAACCGGAAGTTCATTTTCTGGCAGCTCCTCTTCCTTGTCATGGCCTATACAAGCGCATGTGCACGAAGTGCTCCTTTTTTGGCACTCGGTGCGGAAAAGGTTTGCCAATACTGCTAAGGTGTGGTGTGGCTATTTTATTTGGTCAAAGCAGAGAGACAGAAAGTGGGACTCATCGATCGAGGTCCAAATGTCTAGTAATTTGCCTGTTGTTTAAAAGTTAAAATTCTAGAGAAGCGGCATATCATCAAAGAGAATAAGGTCCCCTACGTGACCAGGGAGAGAGATGTGATGTCCCGCCTGGATCACCCTTTCTTTGTGAAGCTCTACTTCACATTTCAAGATGAAGAAAAGCTTTGTATCCTTTCCTGTGATTCACTTGGCAGTAAAAATTATGGGCAAAATTGGACGGGGTCTGTGGTGGAAACTGAACTGGAATTCCACGTGTGCGTGCTGAATGCTGAACCTCCTAAACCTCTGGATGGTTTTAAGGGCAGAATGGGCATCCTAAGATTTTGGAGCCACCTCTGGCTGAGTTGGAGAAAACGGAGGGCATCAGTTTTGTCATGGGGAATATTAAAAACTAAAGTATCTGCTTCACAGGTACTTCAGTATATGAATGGGTCAAAGTTACAGAGGCCTTGGAAATAGTGACTTACAAACTGTCAAATCAACCCACAGTCATGGGATTGCAATTCAACCGCTAAACAAGCAGCTCCTATTTACAACTGGTTCTGTGGTATTTGTGATTTCTTTTTTGCTGATTTCCATGAAAAAATGCCCATTGGGGAAGCTGGGTTTGGTTAGTGATCACATGATTTTCTTAACGATTATATAATTGCTTAACAACCACTGTAAAAATTGTCCTAAAATTTAGATCTGACTTGACTTATGGCTTACAATGCAAATTCTGGCCCAGTTATGGTCCTAAATCAAGGAGTAGCTCTAATTAATAGCTAGTTTAGAAACTCAAGGAAAGAGCCTTAAAGACCAGTAAAAATCCCTCCTCTCTACCAGTTAGACGGTCCTCTTTCCAATCTCACAGCTTTCTCTTTGGCTTTGTTTCCAAATGTATGCTTGTATTGTCTAGATCACCCAATAGAAATAATTCTTAACTTGGCGTTCAGATTTTGGTCTCAGTTACGCTAAAAATGGAGAGCTTCTAAAATACATCCGAAAGATTGGTTCATTTGATGAGACATGTACAAGGTTTTATACTGCTGAAATTGTGGCTGCATTAGAGTACTTGCACGGAAAGGGAATTATCCATAGGTAATGTATTCAAAATTTAAAAATTGGTGCACCTCCTGATTCATACGTCTGCTGTGGGTTATTTCTCTATCGTGTGACTGTATAAGCGAAAGGCTTTGGGAGCCACCTTCCCAGCCGCTGCTGGTTGAGACTTTGAACTTTCTCTTCTGGTTCAGCATCATCTTTGCCAACAGGAACATCCATGCTTTTGAAGCTGAGTGGGGCAAAAATATTGGAAGGGTCTCTGCACTGCCTTCGCTTTCTTGAAGACTGATCTCTTTGGCCTTTTCTTTCCCACTGCAAGAATGGAAACGCATACTTAAGGGTTTTGTCTCACTTTCACTCGCCCCATGCCCAGAGTGCTTGTGTGGCTGCAGTCAGTATGGAGCTTGCAGGATGCTGGGTTTATCCCTGCACCCTTAGTCCTCTGGGGAGCTGGCTCTGTCCTGAATTACAGAGCTTGTTCAAACATTGCAAATGATACAGTAGTCAAGGACACACAGCTCATTGGCCACCTTCACAGTTCAGGTTTTTTGTCTTAACTTGTTCTTGCGAATCCCTTCCTTCCTTCCTTCCTTCGTTCTTTTTCTGCCATCTCCTCATAATTCTTCCCATTCCCCAAATTCTCTGATGGATGACTTTGTGAAATAAATGAAACAATAAAAAAAGCTGAGGTTAATTCAAATTTCATGTATTTCTGTAAGACACATCAACTTCATGAAGCTATGATTCAGTGGCACTCCTAGATGGATCACTGCAAGTTTCTTGAAAATCATCCAAAAATTAGCACTAACACTGATGATCCTAGTTTGAGTAATGAAATGTCTGCAAGAAAACAACCAAGCTCAGACAGCACCAAGGACTCCAGAGTAAAGATGTAAAATTTCCGAAAATGTTGAAGCCATGAAAAAAAGTTTTCCCTCCCCCCTGCTTTTTTCCTGGTAAAAATAGAACTCTTGGAAAAATTGGAAGAAAAAGATTAGTGTGGAAGTAGTTTTACAAATTGTGTGAAATGTAAAAGCATAAAAGGATTATGCTTGCACTAAAACAAGTAAGCACCCTCCCTTTCCCTCAAAGGCAACAACAACAACGAAAAAATCAAGAAACCATCAACATAAAAATAATCAGATTTGGCCCTTAGCACCAATAGCAGATAAAGTTGTGGTTCACCTCAATATTTAAGCTCAATAGAAGAAGGCATAACATATACATGCAGTTTATTCTATCTCATTTTCTGATCTGCTATCATTTTCCGTTTCTTCTTTTCTTCCTTTTTGTCATTTTTTCTCATGGACTTCTAAAAACTTTAGTTTTGCAGTGCACAGATTGAAACTTTTCTACACTTTCACAGATCAGTTTGTTTCTTGATTTGGTATAAATAATATCAAACATAGGCCAGATTCTTTCACATGTAGCAGAAGATGCAGGAATCTGCAGTGGGAGGTGTTGGAGATTGTGTGGTGCAGAGACCTTGCCACCATGTTGCAGGAGGGATATAGAATTGAATAAGAGAGTTGGAAGGGACCTTGGAGGTCTTCTAGTCCATCCCCTGCTTAGGTAGGAAATCTGATCCTACTTCAGATGTTTTGCAGAATCCCAGAATTCATTCCTGTCCCAAATCCCTGAAGATGTTCTATGTTCTGCAACGTTTGAAAGTACTTTTCCAACATCAAGTCCTAAGGGCACAGCTTGTCTTGTAATCCAGTCCTATGCAGCAGCTGTATTCCCATCACTCACACCGCTGTCTTTGAATCTTGAATCCAGTAGATTTGCAGCAGCATGTATTGGATGGGAAGCCAATTCTTCCTGTTTCTTAATAAAATCTTTCACTTTACTTTTTTCACCAGTTGTAAGTGGAGATGCACTTAGAATTTCAAAAATAGATGTTTTTATCATAGCCACATGGTTAGGAATTTCTGACAAAAGTGCCGTGTCTGATTCAGATGCACAGATTGCTGAAAAAATGGGTGTTAAAATCTGTAGGGAGTTCTGCAGCCGAACCCAAAACACATCCTCATCAAGCACAGTGTTCCTTATATTTTGGGGAATTTTTAAGATCCTCAATTATTACTATGCTTGAAGAGCTTCTTTGTTTTTTTAGTAAACTTTCAAAGGAGATCATCCATCCCAACGGAGTTTCACTGTCACTTTTATTATGTGCATTTTTCTTCTAGTTGTATTTTTGTGATGCAGTGGTTTGCAACACTTCCTTACTTGAAGATGCTGCTGGTGAAAAAAAACGCTTCGTGATCATCCAGAAGCATCAGAAAAAGTGTTTCTGGAATTAGAATTCTGGAAGGAAAAGCTACTTGCACTTTCTTTCTGGTTCTCATCATTTAATTGCATAAAGTATTTTTTTAATGTCTTTAGGGCGCCTCTGGAATGCAAGGACATGTTTTGTCGTCCTTGTAGCATTTGAAAAGAATGTTTCTTCACAATATTTGCAAATCGCAGCTTTGCTCTCAGCAAAAATTGCACTGTGGAAATGTTTCCAAACTCTAGAAGTTGGTCTCACCATTTTACTGAAGGGAGGAAAAGAAAAACCAAATAACTGACCAAACTGCAGGTGAACATTATGCTGTGATCATAGAGAACATTAATAGGAACCATTTAAGGGTTACAAAGGAGAAACTAATTTGTGAGGCAGATTTACCCCCTTATCTGTCAGTTAAGGCCCAAGGAGAGAAACTACCAACCATTACTCAATTGCCCAGAGATACACAAGCAAACTTAACTGGAGCCTTTTCCCTGCAGTGCCCCCCAGTGGCACAAATGGATATTTCTCTTGTTTGAAAACTGCATTGAGAAGTACTTGAAATGTATTCCAGGATTTGCTTGTCTTCAGCTGAGAGAACTTGCAATATTTTAAAACTGTTAAAGTCTCAGAAATCTTTCATTAAGGTCTTCATGTTATATAGTTTGAATACCATGTCAGTCATAACTTTATCTTGTAATCAAGGTTCTTGTAAGTAGAACCTTACAAGAATATTTTGTATCGGTTGAGTGTATCGAATTTCAGTATCTCCTTCCAACTTTATTGCTCTTTGAGTTAGTTGAATCATAGGTATCCATTGGCATCCTTTATCTTACTAATTTGAGATTGGGGTCTCACCAATTTGAAGCGGCTAAAATTGCATTAAAAAGCCAGTTTAGCAGTATGGTTTAGCCATCAGACTAGACCATGAGTTCTAATCCTGCTTTAGACACAAAAGCTAGCTGGGTGACCTCAGGCCAATCACTCCTCCTCAGCCCTAGGAAGGAGGCAATGGCAAGCCATGTCTGAAACCCTTTGCTAGGAAAATTGTGGGGATTTGGGAGTCCAGGCAGCCACCAGGAGGCAACACTGCCTAGAAGGGACAAACAAAACAAGAAAAAAGGTTGCATTATGTTTAATGAGAGGATTCTTTAAAGCTTTTCCATATCAAATAAATAATACTTCAAGTCATTTTCAAAACATGTACGGCTGTACCTTTTTCCAGTGTTTAGTTTTTTATCCTGCAGTAAGAGTTTTGAAAATGGAAATTACAGTTAGAAGCATTTGAGCTCTAACTCAATGCCTCAGTGCTTACTAAATCTTACTAAAGCGTCTTACTAATGTGATCTGCTTCTGCAACAGTATAGAGCACTTTAAAAAAAAATAGCACTTTCAACGCTGGACATTGTGTGTGGAGCTAAGCATTTCCCTGAGGAGGAAGAGATGCTCAGTTCATATTACCATTTTGGTTTTTTTAGGGATCTGAAGCCAGAAACATCTTGTTAAATGGAGAGATGCATATTCAGATTACGGACTTTGGGACAGCAAAATATTGTCTGCAGATAGTAAACAAGGTCTGTGTCCTGTATCTTCATTCCATGAAACAGTCACATTGCCTTGAAAAGTCCCCTCCCTGACTTCTTATTTTTTTTTCAGCACGGGCAAACTCCTTTGTAGGGACAGCCCAGTATGTGTCTCCAGAGTTATTAACAGAAAAGTCTGCCTGCAAAAGGTGAGCTCTGCATATGGGTTTAAATGCTTTCATGCTTTCTCATGAACTGCATTAGGAGATGACTTTGACCTCTTACCTTATTCTCCAAGCTTTTTGCATTGTTTTGTTGACAGTTAGATTTTGGGGTGGGTGGGTGTCCAGCAGGTGAAAAGGGATCCTAAAAACTCTCAAATTTATTGAGAGTTTTTAAACTCATTAAACCTTTGTTCAATAGAACATTCCAAAACAACATTTGCTCTGCCCAGATAAGAAACTAAGTTTCTTAACATTTACAGCTAAAATGCTCTTCTTCTTACTAATCTGTTCGAAACAGAACATTTAAAAAAAACAAAAGCTTTTTTCAATGTGTTTTGTACATACACACACACACATATACATATAGTGTATTAGCTGTTGTTTATAGTTTAAAATTTAAACAATAATCTTTGGATGTTGTAAACTACTTTGAGAAAGTTGTGCTTCGAAAGAACTCCTATACACCTCCAAAGAGCAGTCAGGGTTCAGGCCTTTATAGGATGGAAACCACATCGCTTGTGCCAGGGCGCTGCTCAGGAGAGTCCAAGCAAGGGTTAAGTACAGCCAAACTGCCCAGAACTGAATTGAAACTTTAAGCCACGTCTCTGGTGCTGATTATCTTCAGTTTTTTTTCAATTCAGCTAGCCCAGTTGACGCTCTTAGAGTTTCTCTTCATTCTAATAGTATTGCTTGGACTCTCTTTCAGCTTGAATTGTAAGTAGATTGGATTTGAGGAGTGAGCAGGCTTAGTGAGATTATTTACTTCTCCCAGTGATTTACCATCTGATTCTCACTCCTTGTCCCCCCCGGCGTCCTGCTTGCTACCCAGGCGCTGCTAGGGACACAGGCAGCTGTTGGGGAAGCGCGTGGGTCGGAGTTCCGATGCCAGCGCTGCCGCGACCCCGCTGTGGGGGGGAATTTCCCCGCTGAGGCTACTGTTGCCGCCGTCCGTGCCTCCTGGGGGCTGGCGTGCGGTGCGGCCCCTCAGGGATCTTCATAGACTTGGCGGCAAGCTTTAAATAGTGTCAGAAAGTTCCGGCTGCTATTTTGGAGCCACTTGCGGTTTCGATTTCACTTTAAACCGCGTGCTGCAGCTGCCTGCAGCCTGACTCATGGCAGAAACCGCGCGGTGCCTTCTTTGTCCAGCCTGGCTGGCAATTTAGCCTGTTTCTATCTTACTAGAGTGGCAAGGATTTGGGGCCTACCGGTCACAGACCTACTGATCTTGCAAGCGCTGGGAGCTGTCAACGCTCGTGCATAGTACCAGGTAGCTGGAATTTGGTGCTGTGACTGTCCACGTCTCTCTTCAAGCGTTTTTTGGTCTGCGAAGGGCTTTGCAAGGTGGTGAGTGGAGGTAGTCCCTATTCATCAGCTAGATCCAACGTTATCACATGGCTGATCAGGTACCAGAAGACCCCAACCAATAAGGGGCTCATCCAAGACTTTCTCCAGGCAGGCCGGCATGGCTGCCAGAGAGGCCATCAGGGGCTCTAAACCGTATTCCAGGCCCGGACCTAAGCAGGGATCGGGCCCAGACAAGGATGCATTGCGTCGCCAGAAGGCCCTTGAAAAGCAGTTCTCCAAGGCCCAGCACTAGGCACAAACCTCTCATTCAGTGACTCGTGAGGAGCCCTCCATGGAGGTTCCACCAGCTCAAGCACATCCTATTTCATCCACTATCCAGTGAGGAGGAGGGCCAGGAGTTTTCACCCATGGCCTCTATGGCCATGGCAGTCTCCCTGGGCCTTCAATGGTGGATCAGGCTGACCTTTTCACTTGTCCTTCGGATCTGGAGGAAGGCCCTGCTCCAGGCCTCTTGGCCCCACAACACCCACCTCCTAGGCCCGACCCCAGGGTTCGTCCCATGGAAGATCTAGGGCCCAACCTTTCGTTTGAGATGCAGGAAATATTAATAGGGCCATCTCCCAGGACATTGAAGCGGGCATGTTACAAAAGGGCAAACGGACCTGCAAGACTAAGCACCTCCAGCCCCAGGCTGTTCCCAGGGCCAAGTCTCCCCCACGTATATTGCATTCCCCCAATTCCTCTTTGGGTTCTGAGGATTTGGACTGGGGGAGGGGGAGGACATTCTTCCTAGACAGGAGGCTGAGTTTTCTGGGGAGGAAGGTGGGGCCACCGAAAAACCTACTTTTCGGGCCTATTTAAAATTGCCAATTTCAAACCATTTGCAAAGGCTAAGTTAGCCATCCGTATGGGATCTACACCACCAGCTCAGGCATCTGCTGACCCAGATGATTTATCTGGGGACCTGTTTGAGGAGCCTGTAACGGCCCAGGATATCGTACCTATCCCCAAACTCTTTCTTAATTTGGTTCAGAAGCAGTGGGCTCAACCAGCTACCATGGCTACCCCTAGCAGCAATGATAAGAGGCTGTACACAGTGGATGCCAGCCTGGGGGATTTGTTTAAGCTGCCCCTATCGATCCTTCTGTGGCAGCTCTGACCTCAACCTCTGTGCTTCCACCTGATCTCTTGGAGGGCCTCAAGGCTGAGGATAAGAAATCTGAAAATGCCTGTCATAAAACACATCAGGCAGCTGAATGGGCGATTAAAACGTCCGCCTCAGCTTCTTTCCTTTCCATGGCCGCCCTTCTCTGGTTGAGGCAATTATTGGCAAGAATTCCGGTTAGGTATACCAAGTTAAGACAGGATATAAATAAGATCATGGTGACCACGGAATATACCGCCGATGCCACCCTGAGTGCGGCCAAGTTCACTTCTTGGGCCCTAGCATCTAATGTTACCACCAGACGTCTCTTGTGGCTGAGGCACTGGAACGTGGACATGCGTTTCAAGTGGAAGTTGGTTTCTGCTCCCTTCAAAAGGGACAAGCTTTTCGGGGAGGTCCTAGACCCGGTCCTAGTGGAAAACAAGGACAAGAAGAAAGTGATGCTGTTGGTTGCTAAGAAATCCGACAAGAAAGGTTTCTACTCCTACAGGAGGCAGCCCTTTCAGAACACAGAGCTCTCCTCCAGCTCCGCTCTGTCGCATTGATCATTCCACCAGCAGGCAGACAGGTCCCAGGACCGTCAGTCATTCCAGGACAGGGGTCGCCAACAGCACTACTCCAGACGCTCCTTTCGGGGGGGGATCTGGTTCCCATCCCTTCAGAAGGTATAAATGACTGTCGGAGGGCGGCTCCCATAGGAGGGCGGCTCCAGTTGTTCCACGCCCAGTGGGAGCAGATCACGTCAGACCAGTGGGTCTTGCAAACGATCCGACTGGATCTCACCTTAGAGTTCCCCTCCCTTCCTCCCGTCATCATCAGGTGCCCTGTTCCCTCGTGTCCGGTCAAAAGGTCTCTCATGGAACAGGAGGTCAGGCATCTCAGGGAAATCAGGTCCATAGAGCCGATCCTGGCAGGACAGGAGGGGACAGGGTTTTACCACTGTTCCCTCTAAGGTGCGCGGCTGCGCGGCCGCGCACCTTGCAAGAAAGCCCCACGCAGAGTTTCTATCTGCCGCGCAGAGAAACTCTGTAAAGGAAACGTTTTGCAGGCGGCTGCAACTGGATCCGGCAGTGCTGTTGCCTGTTGGAGGA
Source organism: Thamnophis elegans (assembly GCF_009769535.1). NCBI lineage: Eukaryota > Metazoa > Chordata > Lepidosauria > Squamata > Natricidae > Thamnophis > Thamnophis elegans. Next base: position 21,290,480 of record NC_045554.1, read on the forward strand.
GGCGAACCAGCCTGCCACCACTGGCCACAGCCAGCCCCGCCGCTCTTCCCGCCCCCTTCCCAGCCCCACAGTCCAGCGGACGCAGAAGAAGCAGCCCGGGGCTCCGCTGCCATCCCAGGGAGGAAAATCGTGTTGGACCAGCAATGGTTGCAACAGTGAGGAGTTGGGGGGATGCAAATGCCCAGCTGTCCGCAAGGCATAGAAATCCTCCCATTCCCCACAATCCTGTCAGAGCTGAAGAAGCTCTGTGCAACCCCCCCCCCCTTTGTTCCCGTCTTGCCTGAGCTCAAAACCGCAGCCTTTAAACGAGGCTCAGCGTAACGCGGAGGAAGGAAGGCGTTCCTTCTGGGGAAAGAGCTGGAGGCCGGGAGAAAGAGCCAAACGCGACCCTGGCTATCTCCCCCCCCCACCTCCTCGCTTCCAGGAACTCCCCGCAACCCCCCGCCCCACAAGAGAGACATCAGCGCCGCCCGAGGGACAGGAGGGGTCCCGGGAGCAGCGGCATCGTTCCCCCCCCCCCCGCCGCCCGAATAGGGACTCCCAAGTTTTCTAACATTATCTGTTTCTTCTGTTTTTCAATGCAATCAGAGACAAAATGTTATGTCTGAAATTAAAACACAAGAAGATTGGTATAACTTCAGAATATAGGAGAAATAAGCTTATTTATTAGATATTCAGGAATAAAACCAACCTTATGAATAGCTTTCACACAGGAAAAAATATTTCAGGGAAATGCAAGAAAAAAAGAAGCTGGAGACTTGCTTTGCAACATATTTTACGCACCAATTAGGAAATTTTAATTTTAAAAAACTTAAGAGAAAAATATACCCTCACAATAACCCATATTCTTAGAGACTTTCATTTTGGATCTACAATACATGAGGGTGCCTTAGCACCTTGGAGCCATACAGTGATAGGAAGGGACTGTGATAATAGTTGAATTCTATTTTAATCCACTCACACTTTATAATTCTATGCCTAATGTTAATCTTTATTTATTCTCAATAACACATTAAAACCTTTAAAATGCTTTTGTATGAATCATGCTAGAAAGAATCATGTGTCTCTAACAATTTTATTGAAATTATAAAACAGGCAGTGACATTTTAATAATTTGAGACACAGTTTACAGAAAGCAAAATTGATTGGGGTTATTATAATTCCCCATTTGTTACCAGAGTTTACTTCTGACAAAAACAGGACGAAGCCCTAGGAAGGGCTATTTTACACATTCCTTGAGGGGCTTAATAGTTAAGGCGCTGGACTAGGATTTAAGAGACCTGGTTCAAAACTACCTCAAGACACAGCCACTTTTTTTCCGCAGGAAGGGGGAGTTGAGCTGGTGCTCTGCAGATTTTGATTTTAGTAAAAGAAAATAAAGGCTTCTTGGTCCACCTGGACCGGAAAGTCAAAATCCAGAAAATTAACCTTGTTTAGGAAAGTTTTGCACTGATGGAAAAATAGTGTTTTCCAGTGAAAGTTTTTTCCCTACTTTTCCTTGTTTGCTTTTTTGGCCTCTATTCCTTCTCTCTCTCCTCTTTTCTTTCTTCCTTTTTTCTTTCCTTCCTTCCTTCTTTCTTTCTTTCTTTCCTCTTTCTCTTTTTCTGCCTCTTTTTCTTATCCTCCCACCCTCCTCTCCCTTTTTCTCTTTCTTTTTCTCTTTCCTTTTTGTCTCTCCCTCTGTCTCTGTCTCTCTCTCTCCCTCTCCCTTCTTTCCTTCCTCCCTTCCTTCCTCTCCCCTCTTTGTTTGCTTCTTTAAGTGCTCCAATTGCTAATCTATATCAGTTGGTAATTTATTCATAACTTGCTAATATCACTGCAGACTATTGGATAGTAAGGGGGAAAGTATAGTCCTCAACTTACAACAGTTCACTTAATGACTAAAGCTACATCAGCACTGAAAAAAGTGAATGACAGCTGTTCTTCACACATGATCCATTGCAGCATCCCCATGGTCATATGATCAAAATTTGGATCTTTGGCAACTGCCTCATATTTATGATGGTTGCAGTGTCCTGGGTCACCTTTTGCAACCATCTGCCAAGGAAAGTGAGTAGGAAAGTCAGACTGACTTAACAACCAGGTTACTGATTTAACCGCAGTGATTCACTTAACTGTAGCAAGAAAGGTTGTAAAATGGGGCAAAACTCACTTAACAAATGTCTCACTTAGCAATAGAAACTTTGGGCTCAATTCACAAGATTTCACGACCCAAGGGCCAAAAGGGTCAACGGGAGCTGCTCTACGCCTTCCCCCCGTTACTTCTTCTTCCCCGAGTCATCCGGAAGATCCTGGCAGAGGCAGCGGAGATCCTGCTGGTGGCTCCCTTCTGGCCCAGGAGAACCTGGTTCACTGACTTGGTGAGTCTCTCCGTCAAAGATCCATGGCGGATTCCACCGCAAGAGATCTCTCTCAGTCAGGGGGCCCTTCAACACCCGGAGCCCCAGTGGCTACAACTAGCCGTCTGGCAGTTGAGAGGGATCTCCTGAGCAAGGACAACCTTTCCACCAAGGTGATCTATACCATCCAGGCATCACGCCGCCCTTCCATGATTTGGGTCTACGACGCTACCTGGAGGGCTTTCGTCAGCTGGTGTTCTACTCATGGCGTTTTGGCTCCTTCAGCTTCGGTTCCTGTCGTTCTGGACTTCCTGCAAGACGGCCTTGACAAGGGTTTGGCGCCACTTCTGCTAGGCGTATTTCTGAGCTGGCTGCCTTGTCTGTCCGTGAGGACTTGTGCCTGATTTAACAAGACAGAGTGATCCTCAGACTGGACCCATCCTTCATTCCTAAGATTAATTCCTGGTTCCACCGAGCTCAGGAGGTCATCCTCCCTGACTTCTGTCTGCATTCCAGACATCCCCGGGAGAAACACTGGCACAAGCTGGATGTATGCAGGACGCACCGCAGATACATCAAGCGTACTGCCATTTTCCAGCGTTCTGAGTCACTATTCATTTCCTTCCAGCTGTCGTCTCAAGGCAGGGAGGTGTCTTCAGCTACCATTGGTGGGTGGCTTAGGGCCTGCATCGCCCTCGCTCATATCCTGCAGTATAACTGGTGCCCAGTCACATCACGGCACATTGTACTAGGAGCGCTGCCACCACAGCAGCCTGGGCGACTCGGGTTCCAATTGAGGAAATTTGCAGAGCGGCCACCCGGATTTCTTTGTTTCCGTTTGTGCGGAATTATAAGCTAGACAAATATGCTTCAGCAGAAGGGGCCTTTGGGAGGCGTGTGGTGCAGGGCATTCATTCCAGCGGAGAGACCCTGACTGCTTCTGCTTCCCGCCCTAGTGACATTTAGCTTGGGTATGTCCCTTGCTTGGACTCTCCTGAGCAGCGCCCTGGAAAAGGACCATTGACTTACCTGAAGGGTCGTTTTCAGGGCGCTGCGAAGGAGAGCCCACCCCACCCTGGGGTCTAGCTCCATAAGTTTGGATGTTCCAGTTGGACTTGTTTATTGTTGTATTGTTGTATTCCATTGTTGGACTTCTCAGCGCACAACGGTTCCACGTCTTCATTGAAAAAATCTGAAGATAATCAGCATGAGAGGCGTGGCTTAAAGTTTCAATTCAGTTCTGGGCAATTTGGCCATATTTAACCCTTGCTTGGACTCTCCTTCACAGCGCCCTGAAAATGACCCTTCAGGTAGTCCAATGGTCCTTTTGGATGATCTCAGGCGGGAGCAGGATGGGGCACTGCATCTCTCCTGGCTCTGCTTGACCTCTCGGCAGCCTTCTATACCATCAGTCTCCTTCTGGAATGGAATGGGGCTTCACTTCCTCTGTGGCCGCTCTCAGTCAGAGTTGCTTAGAAGCCAGAGATCTGCCCCCCGTCCATGGCATAGTACTTTCTCCCCTTTTGTTTAATATCTGTGTGAAGCTGCTGGGTGAGATCATGCGCCACCATGGGCTGAGTTATCATCAACATGCTGATGATGCCCAGCTCTCTATCTCAGTCCATGGTGAGCTAAGTGATTTCTGTGACTTCCCTCTCACAGTGCTTGGAGGCAGTTAAGGGCTGGATGGGGAGCAATGGGCTGAAACTGAACCCTGGTATGACAGGATGGCTCTGGTTTCCATGGTTTTCTTGGTCTATGGAGAATTGCCATCTTTGGTCTTGGATGGGTTGACACAGCCCTAGAGAGACCCAGGCGTCATCCAGGGGTTCTCCTGGTCTCCCGACTCCTGCTTGAGGAGCAGGTGGCAGCCATGGCCAGGAGGGCCTTTGCACAATGCAGCTGGTGTATCAGTTATGCCCTTTCCCAAACCAAAAATCTCTGCTCACAGTCACTCACATCTTAGTCATCTTGCAGTGCACTATATATGGGGCTGCCCTTGAAAAGTATGGGGAAGCTTCTGTTGGTTCAAAACAGCAGTGGCTGACATGATTTTGTGGTGGCCTAGATGTGCACATGTATCCTCTTTCCTCCATTGGCTGCCGATTTGCTTCTGGCTCCAATTCAAAGTGCTGGTTGTTACCTTTAAAGCCCCACGTGGCTTGGGACCAGGTTATTTGAAAGACCATCTTCTCCTGGTCACATCTACCTGACCCACTAGAGTGAGGAGGCAGAATGCTGTGAGTCCCTTCTCCTAAGGAAGTTCATCTAGTGGACCAAGAAAAAGAGCCTTCTCTGTGGTGGCTCCCTCCCTATGGAACATCATCCCGCAGAGACAAAATGGGCCTCCAGTTTGACGATCTTTTGCAAGGCCCTGAAGGCTTGTTTTGACTAAGGGTTGTCAAAGATCCTTTGCCAGGAACACCTTGGATAACAGGTGAAGCTCTGCGGAATTGTTTCCTACACCTGGTGGTTTCGGCTGTTGAAAGCAGACACAACAATAAGTGGCTTATGTAATATTAATTCCTGTGCTTTGTTTCTTCCCTTTGTCCATCTTGCTGATGAAGTTCTGATCTTTGGGCTCTGGGCTGCATCGTGTACCAGCTTGTAGCAGGGTTACCACCTTTCCGAGCTGGGTAAGGCAATGTCCTGAATTGTACCAAGTTTCCAGTTTTTAGAAAGGATTTCCCGAATCCTCATACAGTAGGAAGCAAAGGAGAAACAGGGAGGGGTTGGAATTTCTGACTCTGGAAAGAGTGCTGTATCTTTGCTTAATAATGCTCCCTAGGTAGATTCCTTGCTGTGCTTTGCTCTGATTCCCTTAAGAGACACTGAATGGGAATAAAAAGGGAACTTTCTCGTGGACCATCTAAAGACACTCTAGCCAGACTCTCTGTAGTTACAGTTGAAGCTACATTGCTCTTTTTCCTGCCAATTTGTTTGAGTTTGACTAATCATTGTTTAAGGCTTGATATCTGCTAACTGATTTGTTGAATGCTACAGTTGTTGGTTTCCTTCAATTTTAAGAAACAAACTATAGTGTTTGGACCACAATGGTTTTGATATATTAAGCCACAAGGGGCAACTTAATATGGTTTAACTTCTGAAGACAAACATAATTCAGCCATGGCTTAAGCAGAATGTATGGCTCAAGCCAATGTCTAGTTAGATGCATTCAATGCAGATTTGTACCAACCTTGGCCTGATCATTGCAGTATAATGTCTCCCCACCTCCCACCCACCCACTTTCCAGCAGAGAGTATTTCCTTGCTGATGAAGAAATTGCCTTCTTGTGTGATAGGATGTGTTTTTTTTCCTTTGCTATCTGGGATTTTACATTAATGTGATTTTTTTTTTTGCAGAAATGAATATCTCATATTTCAAAAGATAATCAAACTGGAATATGAATTCCCAGAGAAGTTCTTTCCCAAGGCAAAAGATCTTGTAGAAAAGCTTCTGGTAAATGAACATTGCTATCCAAAGAAAAAAAGAAATGTAAAACATTTAACTATGTTCTCCAAGTCCCCATCCCCCATTGGTTTGAGTTTATGATCACCAGAGCTTCCTTTCCAGCAAGTCTTTTTTCACACTTTTTAATGCTTTTCACAACTTAAATCAGGGCCATAATTCTCAATCTGTTTTGTTTTCTTTCAAGCCCCTGGGCTGCCTGCCCATCCTTTGCTTTTTTTTTGCAAGCCTGCCCTGAAGCCTGATCTGATGTGGAGGAGCTGTTTAAGAAGTTCACTCAGGGCAAACGAACAAAAATATATACTTTGGACCAGTTGCCCTGATTTAACCTTTTAAATAATCTTTTGGCCTGGATGATTGAATCTCCATTGACATATTACACTGTGGAGCTGCTACTCTCCAGCCAAAGGGACTCCTTGCTTGAGCAAAAGGTCAGGACTGTGGGACTGCCTCTGCTGAGTGATTGGCACATGCCAGCAGTTGGCACTTGCCAGTAAGGCATTAGTGATACCGTTGCATGATGTGCCAAAAGTGTACTTCTCCTTGCTGATCTGCCTCCCTCCACCTTTGACCGGGGTGTTGCTCCCACTTGCTTCGGGATAGTATGGAAGGTTGGTTCTTTTGTGTCCTAGAAGGAGCAGAGCTGCTTTAAGGACACCTGTAAGAGCAAAGGCCCAGACTGGAGGTAGATGGCAAGACGAACGTCTCCAGCATAATAAAAAGGTGCCCATCAAGCAGAAGCAAGAACTTCTGGGTTAGAGGACCCAAGTGGATATTAAATCATGAGAATAAGCAGGGCCTGTACTTTGCAGGTTTTATTTTATTTATTTATTCATTTATTTTTTGTATAGCCATATTAGATCAATTTCTTACCAAATATAATGAAGAAGGGAAACGTTGGAGGCAGCACAAGATAGAGGAAACCAGTCTGGCTGGTTATCTCTTATGATTTCAATAAAAAGGTCACTTTTTTCTAATTTTTTTACCTATACCACAAGTCGTAAGGGCCTTTTTTTGCAAAAAGTCTGTAAGTAATTTCCAGTCAGCCATAAATGTATTTTTTCTTAAATTAAAGAAGTTAATATCTTCACCAACCATGCCTACATTGGGGATGGATATTGAACCTTTACATTTTTCAGCATAGAAGAGTCTCACTGAAGTTGTCATCTACAAAGACAAAGTCCCTTCAAAAGAAGTTGCTGGATTTAATTACGCCAGAATATGCAAAACAGTTGTAACATTGTCCCTTAGTTGTTTTTTAGGTGAAAACCCACACTGGTCCTTATGAATAGATTCTGCACAATTATTTTCACTCCTATCAGCTAGGATTGTTTTGAACAACTGTCGTCGTCATTCAGTAATGATATTGGTTTGTAATTCCTAAAGCTGAGCTTGATCTTTTTAGGTATTACTGATATATTAATTTCCAGGTCTCTGGCATCTTTCCTCTCTGTAAAATAGGATTCATCGAGCTTTGTTAAAAGTTATAAAAGTTCATCCTCAAAACTTGTAATACAAACTCAGTAGTCCAGTGTTTCTTAATGTCAGCAACTTTAAGTGGTGTGGACTTCAGCTCCCAGAATTCCCCAGATAGCCAATGGCAACAACAATCAATCAGATAAATAAATAAGCTTCCTTTCCATTCAGCCACAAAATTGTTTATAAAATAGTGAATGAGTTAGTTCTAAGGATGGAGCTCAGTAATCCCTAGACTGATGCTGAAACATTTACATGAACTCTGGTTGGATTGTTCAACCAGTTGCAAATCAATTGGACTACACTGTGCTGTAACTCATGTTTATCTATCTTCTCATAAGAGTATCATGAAAGGCCTTGACAAATTTTACAGAGATGGCTTTAGGCCCCATCACCTATGGATTGGACTACAGCAGTGTGCTCTACAAAGAAGGGTCTTCCTTGAAGGGTCTTGAATGCAGTGGCATAGGCAGTGATGGGCGTGACTTAGTTCTTACTGCTCTACAAGCTGTGTTATAATTCCTCCAACTCCAGGTCATTTTGCTGCTGTCATGAGATCCAAATCAGAGGTAGCATGGAGTTGCTCTGTGAGTTGAGCCCTCAGTAATGTGCATGTGGTCTGTGGGTGTTATGGTGTCCAGGAATTTCCAAGCTGCCTCCAATGCCAGGCCCAAAGGAAGACGACGTCCCCCAGTACCATAAATCTGGGGAATTACTGCCACTCCAGCCACAGTATCAAACAGCTCAGACAGGGAGTGTGTTGTGTATCAAGGAGACATTTGCTTTTGTTGACCCTTGTGTCAATGAAAGTTCCTTCTGTTGTCATGGAGGATTTCCTGACAGTTAGAACAATTCATCAGCGGGACAGCTTGCCTTCAGAATTTGTGAGTGCTGGCTCAGGAATTCTGGGAATTGAAGTCTACAAGTCATAAAAGGGCCATAGTTCCCCACCTCTGCTCTAGGGTCTCCTGCTTGAGCAGCAGGTTGGGTTGGAAGATCTCCCAAGATGCAGTTAAGTAATAGAACTATCTCAGGTGTTACCAAAACTTTTCCTGGTTCATCTATTCTTTCTTGCCACCTGTCTCTAAGAAGTTGTTACTCCTGCTGGGGTGTCTTTTTGGGCTCTTCCTCCTCCACTGCTCTGGTAACATTTGGTGCTGTGTCTTCCGAGGTCTTTTACTGGCCTTCCCAGGGAGCTTTCTGCTCTCTCCAATGAACACTGGAGGCGAAAAGCCAGCGCCTGATCCTTTCAGCTTCTCTAACAAGGAGAGGAACTTAAAATTACAAGAGGTCTAATTAGCATATTCTTCAGGATAAAAAAATGAATATAACAAACCAGGGACATTGTTACCATATTTGAATAGAGACTGAGATCAGTTTGTTTCTCCCCTGCAAAACCCGTCTTTTCCTCTTTGTTCTCCATGGTTAGCAAACTCACAACCAACATTCTTTTAACTTTTTTCAAAGAATGGCTTGTTTTAAATATAACCGTCATTTAATTCTAAATATAAAATTTTATTCAACTATTTTATGAATAATGCATCGCAGTCAAATTTTCCCAGGGACTGAGTTTATAATAACAAGCTATAAAAATGTGTTAAATTGTTACAATTGTCTTAGCTGCTGTTACTGAAGTATCAAGAGCCCGAGCAGCCTTTTTTCTATGCTAAGAGGCTTGGTTCACTCTTGCTGCACTCCAGGGGGGCTCAGCTGGTAATTTAGGTTGTTCTTTTGATCCTCTCTAGAAAGAGTTAAGATCAAATTTCAAGTCTCCCTCTATGTGTTTTTGGGAGGGATCCTTCCCAAAAAACTGTCATCGGAAGCTGAGCAGTTTCAGGGGAAAAGTAACTTTCATTTCTTAATCAGGTTCTTGATGCTACCAAACGGTTAGGATGTGAAGAAATGGGGGCTACGGACCTCTGAGAGCCCACCCCTTCTTTGATTTCATCACCTGGGAAAATCTGCATCATCAAACCCCACCCAAGCTCACAGCCTACTTGCCCGCCATGTCGGAAGACGATGAGGATTGCTATGGGAATGTAAGTGCCAAAGGGTGACAGGAAGGTGACTCAGATTCCAAGAAACCTTGATTCCCTCCATTGAGTAGTGCGCCTAGATCAGCTTTGGGGTATAGCCTTCATGTTCACCCTATCATTCCCATCAGGGAAGGGTGCTCTTTGTGCCTCTTGGAGCATTAACTTCACTCCGTCTATCCTTGAATCCCTGAAGAGAGTCAGATGTAGGGAAAAATACGCTTTGGGTATAAAAGAAATCCATCGCTTGGACATTTCTGGGTGGGATTATACTGTGGCTGAGCTGAATCCTGAACCGTTGTGCTGGGTCTGAGCCTCAGAGGTGGCCAAATCGAGAGGGGCCAGCAGGACCAAGCTGGTGCCTCTTTCCAGGACTGCTGAATCCTGCCCTGATAATTAGTTCTCTGGTGTTGAGCCATGTCTTTGGGGAGTAGTTCTCCCCTCCCCCCCATGTATAAGTCTGCCCATGCCTCGCTGCGTTGCACGGCACATATGACATTACTCTGTTATGCATATACAATGCAGCACAGTAAGACAAGTGCTAATGACTGGTTGACCGCAAGGACTGCAAATCCTTCCTTTCCATCAGTTAGAACTGAAAAAGCTGCTCAGAGGAGAAGCAAAACCTCTAAACGAGAAATCAAGAAACTCCAGTTGCCTTAAAAAAAAGGCACCTTTGGGATGAAGGCAGAAAGCCCTGTCATATCATCTGTCTCAACATCTCCGTCTTCAGGGCCAAGTGCTAAATGGCGCTTGCTTTTATTTTGTAGTATGACAACCTCCTGAGTCAATTTGGCTGCATGCAAGTTTCCACCTCCACCTCTTCTCAGTCACTGTCTTCCCCAGAAATGGGTCCCTTGCAGACTTCTGGAAACAACATAGAGCAATACATCCATGACCTGGACAGCAATTCCTTTGAGCTGGACCTCCAGTTCTCTGAAGAGGAGAAAAGGTTGCTGTTGGCAAAACAGACTGGTGGGAATCCTTGGTAAGTCTCGAGAGCTCTTAGCTGAGTTTTCTATGGAGTTTAAAAAATTTTAATCTGTGTACTTTTAATATTTTAATATATTTTAATTATTTTCCTATTTGATTTATAACCTGTAAGCTACCCAGAGTCACCTTATAGAAGAGATGGGTGGCATAAAAATGATTAATAAATAAAATATTGCCCCATAGAACTTCTTACTCTCTTGAACATAGAGGAGGGTCTTAGAGGAGTAAAGAGTGGGGATGAGCTTAAAAATAAACCACAAAGAACTTAAGATCAAACCAGAAGGAGATGAGAAGGTGAATGTGACTAACATTAAATGAAGTAGAGTAATTGTTCAGATAGAAGGGAGAAGGGCTTGCTTCTACATGGCAGCATGGAAGAGATTTTCTTGTAACACTAAGAATTTTCTCTAGCTGACAAAACTTAGGTTGAGAACATCGGCTGCTATTCTTGCAGTGCAGAGAGAAGAGAAGAATTTCTTAGGAGTTGTCTAAAATCACTAAACAACATTGCATAAAACTCTAGCAAGCAGAAGAAACTTCCTCTGGAACTTGTAGCCATCCAGATTAGAAGTGGTGGTCTCCTGACCATGTACAGAGTGCCTCAAGTTCCCCATTCCTTCTTTAAAGTGCTGCAAGCTTTCAGAACGGAGAAGCTGGTGGAAACATAACAGCAGATTTGAAGCTTCGGTTATCAGAAGTTATTGTAAAAAAACTACCAAAGACTTATTCTTGAAGTCATACATTCCTACTTGATTATGAGGATGGAGATTCTCAGATTTGTAAGAGGTAGATTCAGAAAATTTAATTAATTAAACTAAGAATCCAGTCAATTTATGACTCAAAATGTTGGATCTTTATTAATGTTGTTAGGGCTGTTTTTTCTTGGCCCATGAGAATCGATTTAAAAGGGTGATGTTCCCCTTCTGGTTCTCAGGGGTTGTGCTGTCTCATGTTGCAAATTGGGGTGGCTCAAAGATAGGATGATGGAATAATGTGCTGTGTTTTTTTCTCTTTAGGCACCAATTTGTAGAAAACAATTTAATACTGAAAATGGGGCCCGTAGACAAGAGAAAGGTAAGTTGCTTGGTCCTGTTGCTTCTGGGAACACACCACCGGAATCCAGATGCCCCTGAATATTCAATCCAGGGAGACAGAGCGTGGGGACACTTCCAGTTCCTTTGCCACATGGGTGCCAGGAAAGAGAAAGGCCTCGAGGAGGGGCACTAAGCAAGGGTCACCCTGGGTGTGGTGTAATCCTGGAAATGGGGATGCATTGAGTTGTGATGGCCATAGAACTCAAGGCAGGTAAATTGCTTGCCTGCTGGAAGATAGTTCTAGAAGTCTTGGGCCAGAGTTAGCCATTGTAGCCAACCTCTGCAGCAGCGATGGGAGGCAGCTCTGGAACCCCCAGGTCTTTTATGTGGAGCAATCCAGAACCAAATCGGCAGGTCACTTGTTCTGGAAATTGTGCTCTGAATGCTCGCATTGTAACGACAGCCCAAGGACGTCTTTGCTTTGGCTGCTTCTGATAGTCTTCTGAGTGGTAGACGAGCAAGTCTTTGAAAAATGCCTCTGCTGCATTTGGGAGGCAAAGAAAACAATCCCCCAAAAGCTGCCTTAGCTGCATATTCAGAGTCTTGGGTTGATCTCTTAAGAGGTAAATTGTTTAGGAAGAGGCATTGGTGAATGACTGCAGGTACTGTAACCAAAGCGGATTACTAGCCACATAAATGGTGTTTTGGTTGCACTTAAGTTCTTGGGTATATGTAATAATAAATGAACCATAATACATGGCAGTACCTGGAGACACCAAAGCAGAACAGAAAGAAATGGGGGAGGGGTGTCACAAAATTCAAAGAGCTGCAAATAGGAGAACAGCAACTATGGCAAAAGAAAGCAAAGATAGTACCAATAATAACAGGCGCCAAAACAACTGGAGCACCACTTGAACCTCCTCAGCAATGACAAAATCCTCATCAATTATTTGCACAAGGCAGCTTTCCTTGGAACAGCTTAAATCCTACGATGAAACACCATCAAACAACAGCAACCAGTTATCCCAGTTCTTGGGAAGGATTTGATAGGTGAATGAAAGTGATTAAAATTCAGCCTAACCATCTGGCTGACTGTGTGGTCAGTGTGATCATCATCATCAATTGGACACATAGCCTCCAAATCCAAGAGAATCAAGGAAGCTTATAATAATGAAAATGGCATTTCAGAGGGTAGGGAGCAGCAGCAGAGGAAGCACAGCCCAAATACTGGCATTTTAACTGGAAGGGAACCAGAGCATGACAGCTGCTGATATCCTGGGTGATGGATGGCTTACACGAAGAGGGGCAGCAGGAGCATCTCTGTTAGGGGAACCTATCCATTGATTACTATCCATGCCTGGCCAAAAGTGTGGGTGCATAGTAGGGTTCTCCTAACCATAACTCAGAGGTCGGATGAAACAATAAAGGCTAGCCCTTGTGACAAAAAATGTCCCCATTCCTGACTCAGAACATTTTTTTAGGGCTGTGTGCAGCTTTGGATTCAATTGCCATTTTCTTATTTTATTTCTTCTCATTTGCCACGGTTTATATGCTGTTTTCCAGGGCGCTGCTCAGAGAGTCCAAGCCAGGGTTAAATACATAAATACAGCCAAACTGCCCAGAGCTGAATTGAAACTTTAAGCCACGCCTCTGGTGCTGATTATCCCCAGATTTTCAATTTAACTAGCACGGCTTAGACGCGCTTTAAGTTTCTCTTTATTTAGTTTATTAGCTTGGACTCTCTTGAGCATTCACTGTGAGTATTTTCAGTTTAGGGGTGATCAGGCTGAGTGAGTGTAATTAGATTTCTTTAATTTGTTTCTAACTCTCTCCGGCGTCCTGCTTAACTCCCAGGCACCGGGACGCAGGCAACTGCTGGGGCAGTTAAGACCCTAGCTGGGGAGGGGGAAAGCCCCGCTGAGGCTCCTGCCGTTGGCATCCATGCCTTTGGTGGCCGGTGTGCAGGTGCGGTGCCTCAGAGCTCCGGATGGCTACTTTAAAGTAATTAGAGTTCCGGTTGCCATTTTGGGAGCTATTTGCAGTTTTGGTTTCTGATTGCAACCTCATGGCAGCTGCCTGCAGCCTAATTCACAGCAGGTGCTGAGGAGCCACTCTTTGTCAGGCCTGGCTGGCAATTAGGTGTATCCTTTTCACCTGAGCGGCAAGGATTGGGGCCGCTGGTCACAAGCCTCATTCCTGAAGCACTAGGAGCTGTTAATGCTCGTGCTTTATTCCACCTGCTGGATATTGCTGCTGCGACCCCCCCCACGTCTCTCCAGAGTGTCTGTTGGTTTGCAGGGCTTTGCAAGGTGGTGAGTGGAGGTAGCCCCTGATTATATTTGGCCCACAGTTTAATAATGGCTGAGCAGGCTCCCGAGGATTCCACCCAGGCAGGGGGTTCCTCCAGGGTTTTCTCCAGGCAGGCTGGCGTGGCTGCCAGGGAGGCCATCAGGGGCTCCAAACCATACTCCAGGCCAGCCCCTAAGCAGGGATCAGGGCCAGATAAGGATGCATTGCGTCGCTAAAAGGCCCTTGAAAAGCAATTCTCCAAGGCCCAGCACCAAACGCAGTCCTCCCAATCGGTGTCTCCTGAGGAGCCGCCATGGAGGTTCCTCCAGCCCAGCCAAGGCCTGTTTCAGACAGTGAGAATGAAGGCCCGGAGCTTTCCCCCACAGCTTCTATGTCTAGGGCAGTATCTCCAGGGGCCTCTATGGTGGATCAAGCTGATCTTTTTGCTTACCCTTCGGATCTTGAAGAAAGCCCTGCCCGAGCCCCTTGGCCCCTCAGCTTCCACCTTCAAGGCCTAAACCAAGGGCGAGGCCCATGGAGGATCTTGGGCCTGACCTTTCAGTGGAAATGCAGGAAGTTTTCAACAGGGCCATTTCCCAAGGTATCGAAGCGGGCATATTGCACAAGGGCAAACGAACCTGCAAACTAAGCACCTAGAGCCCCAGCCGGTTCCCAAGGTGGCTTCTCCTCCACGTCCCTTGCATTCCCCCACTCCTCTTCAAGTTCTGAGGCTTCGGACTGGGAGGAGGGGGATGACATTCCGCCTGTTCAGGAGGCTGAATTCTCTGGGGAGGAAGGTGCAGCAGTTCAAAAGCCCTCTTCTTCGGGACTATTTAACATTGCAAATTTCAAAACCATTTTGGACAAGGCCAAGCTGGCCACCCATATGGGGTCCACTCCACCTGTTCAAGCTCCTGCTGAACTGGATGATTTTTCTGGGGATTTGTTTGAGGAGCCAGTCTCGGTTCAGGAGATCATTCTATTCCCAAGGTTTCTTAATTTGGTTCAGAAACAATGGCTCAGCCTGCTACCATGGCTACCCCCTCTAGTAATGATAAGAGGCTGTGGATGCCAGCCTGGAGGATTTACTTAAGCTACCACCTATCAATCCTCTGGTTGCGGCCCTCACCTCAACATCTGTGCTTCCGCCTGATCTGTTGGAGGGCCTTAAAGCTGAGGATAAGAAATTGGAGAACGTTTGTCATAAGGCGCACCTGGCAGCCACCATTAAAACGTCTGCCTCGGCTTCCTTTCTTTCCAGGGCAGCTCTCCTTTGGTTGAGGAAGCTGATGGCGAGAGTTCCAGTTAAGGATACCAAGTTGAGGCAGGAGATTAACAAAATCATGGCTGCCACCGAGTACACTGCCAATGCCACCCTCAGTGCGGCTAAGTTCATTTCTTGGGCCCTGGCTTCGAATGTTACCACCAGGCGTCTCTTGTGGCTGAGGCATTGGAACATTGATATGTGCTCCAAGTGGAAGTTGGTGTCTGCCCCTTTCAAAGGGGTCAAGCTTTTCGGGGAGGTCTTAGACCCTGTCCTAGTGGAAAATAAGGACAAAAAGAAGGTGATGCTATCGGTTTCTAAGAAATCCGATAAGAAGGGCTTTTATTCCTATAGGAGCAATCCTTTCGGAACTCGGAACCTTCTTTGAGTTCTGCGCAGTCGCATCGCCAATTCACCATTAGAGACAGGTCCCAGGACCACCACTCCTTTCGGGACAGGGGTCGCCAGCCGTATTACTCCAGACGCCCCTTTCGGGGGAGATCTGGCTCCCGTCCCTTCAGGAAGTATAAGTGACTGTCGGGAGTCAGCTCCAATAGGAGGGCGGCTCCAATTGTTTCACGCCCAGTGGGAGCAGGTCACATCGGACCGGTGGGTGTTGCAAACGATCTAGCTGGGTCTCACCCTAGAATTTCTCTCATTTCCCGTCATTTCATCAGGTGCCCCGTCCCCTTGTGCTTAGTCAAAAGATCCCTCATGGAACAGGAAATAAAACATCTCAGGGAGATCAGGGCCATAGAGCAGATACCTCCAAGTCAGGAGGGGACAGGTTTCTATTCCATCCTGTTTCTGGTTCCCAAAAACTCCGGAGGGTGGAGGGGGATCCTAGATTTAAAGAGGCTAAATTATCATGTCACCTATCAGAGGTTTAAGATGCAGTCCCTCCAGTCAATCCTGGGCTGCATCAGGCAGGGAGACATTTTCCCCTCCATAGACCTGAAAGAGGCCTACCTCCACATACCCATCCGCAAAGCTCACCGCAGATACCTGAGGTTCACCTACGCCGGTCAACACTACCAGTACCAGGCCATGCTGTTCAGCCTGTCATCAGCCCCAAGGACATTCACCAAGGTCCTCGCAGCAGTGGCGGCGTTCCTCAGGTCGCGACCAGTAAGACTGCACTGCTATTTAGACAATGTGCTCATCTAGTCGTCATCCCCCCAGCAAGCGGTCGAGGATCTGCAGTACACTATGCAGGTTCTCCAGGGTCATAGCTTCTCCATCAACTTGGAAAAGAGCCATCTTCACCCAACGACCAGACTTCAGCATCTGGGGGCCGTCATCGACACCGTCGCCTGCCAGGTCTTCCTGTCGCCAGAGAGGATGGAGAGCCTCAGGAAGATGGCCATGCAGGTTCGGCGGTCTCCTCGTGCCAAGGTAGTTCTGCTGTCACAGCTCCTGGACAAGGTGATATCATGCCTGTCCATCATTCCGTGGTCACGTCTTCACTCTCGTCCCTCCAGTGGCTCCTGCTGCCCTATCAAAGGGCCAACGAGAGCAGCTCATCACGGCTCGTTCCCGTCTCTGCAAAGATGTGTCGCTCCCTCAGTTGGTGGTTGTCTCCGGCCCTGAAGAAGGGGTCTCCGTTCAAGGAGTTGACCCGGCTCACCGTCACGACGGATGCCAGTCTGTACAGTTGGGGGGCTCACTTCCGCAACCAGATTGCTCAGGGCAGGTGGTCCTCGGCTGAGGCAGCGCACACCATCAACTGGTTGGAGCTGAGGGCGGTCTAGTTGGCCCTGCTTCGGTTTCAGACGGGCATTCGGGGTCATCATGTGAGGATACTGATGGACAACGTCGCGATGAAGGTGCACATCAATCGCCAGGGGGGCACGTGATCTAGGTCCCTGCTGTCGGAAGCCGACGACCTAGGTCGGTGGGCGGAGCTGTCCATTCAGGCGGAGCACATCTCCGGCACGGTGAACACCCAGGTGCACTAGCTGAGCAGGGCGACTGTCGATCACTTGGAGTGGTGCCTGTCCCTGCAGCTGTTCCAGCGCATAGTTCAGAGGTTCGGTTGCCCCCAGGTGGATCTGTTCACTACAGCGGCCAACTCTCATCTTACCAGGTTTCTCCAGGTTTCACGATCCAAGGGCCGAGGGGGTAAACGCTCTTCACTGCCCTTGGCCGAAAGGTCTGCTCTACGCCTTTCCCCCTTTGCCTCTTCTTCCCAGAGTCATCAGGGAGATCCTGGCGGAGGCAGCAGAGATCCTTCTGGTGGCCCCCTTTTGGCCCAGGAGGACCTGGTTTGCTGATCTGATGAGTCTGTCCGTCCGAGACCCGTGGTGGATTCCTCCACACGAGATTTCTCTCTGCCAGGGGGCCCTTCTTCATCCAGAGCCCCAGTGGCTGCAACTAGCCATTTGGCACTTGAGAGGGATCCCTTAAGCAAGGACAACCTTTCCACCAAGGTGATCCGCACCATTCAGGCGTCACGTCGTCCTTCCACGACTCGGATTTACGCCACCTGGAGGTCCTTTGTTACCTGGTGTTCTTCCAGAGGTGCTTCAGCTTCTTCAGCTTCTGCTTGATTCCTGTCATTCTGGACTTTCTGCAAGACGGCCTTGATAAGGGGTTGGCGCCTAACACCCTTCATCGTCAAGTCACCGCGCTCTCCACCATCCTGGCCCCTGAGGGGCAGCCTTCTCTTGGCCGTCACCCCACCATTCGCAGCTTTCTCAGGGGGGCGACTAACTTGAGTCCCCTGATGGTTCACAGATACCCGACTTGGGACCTTAATGTGGTTTTATGGGCTCTGGTTGAGCCACCGTTCGAGCCTCTCCTTTTGGCCAGCTTCAAACAACTCACCTTTAAGACCGTGTTTCTCATTGCCATCACCTCAGCTAGATGTATCTCTGAGCTGGCTGCCTTGTCTGTCCAGGCGGACTTGTGCTTCTTTCACCAGGACAGGGTAGTCCTTCGGCTGGACCCTTCTTTCATGCCTAAAATTAATTCCTGGTTCCACCGGGCCCAGGAGGTCATCCTTCCTGACTTCTGTCCGCACCTGAGGCATCCTCGTGAGGAGCGCTGGCACAAGCTGGATGTTCGCAGGGTGCTATGCCGTTACATCAAGCGTACGGCCAGTTTTCGCCGTTCGGAGTCGTTATTTGTTTCCTTTCAGCCGTCGTCTCAGGGCAGGAAGGTTTCCTCGTCTATGATTGGCGGATGGCTTAGGGCCTGCATCGCTCTCGCTCATGTTCTTCAGTCTCGACTGGTACCCAATCGCATCACGGCGCATTTGACCAGGAGTGCTGCCACCACTGCGGCCTGGGCGACGCGGGCTCCTATTGAGGAGATTTGCAGAGCGGCCACATGGACTTCCTTATCTCCGTTTGTGCGGAATTACAAGTTAGACAAGTTTGCTTCAGCGGAAGGGGCCTTTGGGAGGCGTGTGCTGCAGCGTATTCATTCTATCGGAGAGACCCTGACTGCTTCTGCTTCCCGCCCTAGTGACATTTAGTTTGGGTATGTCCCTTGCTTGGACTCTCCTGAGCAGCGCCCTGGAAAAGGACCATTGACTTACCTGAAGGGTAAGGGGAGTCCACCCCACCCTGGGGTCTGGCTCCGCTCTTATCACATTTGTTTCTTTGGATGTTCCAGTTGGACTTGTTCCAGTTGTGTTTCCAGTTGATCCAATGTTGGACTTCTCAGCACGCAACAGTTCCACGTCTTCATTGAAAATCTGGGGATAATCAGCACCAGAGGCTTAAAGTTTCAATTTAGCTCTGGGAGTTTGGCTGTATTTATGTATTTAACCCTTGCTTGGACTCTCCTTCGCAGCGCCCTGAAAACAACCCTTCAGGTAAGTCAATGGTCCTTCTACTCAAGAAGGCCAAAGCAATTTACAAACAAGGAATGCAGTAAAATGAAAACTGTCATAAACTGTAACTAAGGCAAACATGCAACAGCCACAGCTTTCCATCCTGAAGCGGGTTTGGGTTTCCTTTTCCATCTCTTCCTGAAGCTTTTTAGAAAAAAGACAGATGATTACTCCCATCAGACCCTGTTAACATCCTGACTTGGGAGGGCAGCCTTTTGGTGGCCCTAGTCCCTTGGCCTAGGGGCAGAGAATGAGGGCTTTTCCTGTGAGACAGGAGCTCTGGCAAGGCAATTGAGACTTCTGTGTCAGTGCACATCAAGGAATGTCCATGTTCTCATTCGGAGACGGTTGCCTGGCTGTTGCATTTATACTTCTGTGAATGTTAATTTTATGGATAGAGATATTCAAACAACAATGTGCCCAGCAGGAAGTGGGATCAACCAAACAGCATCCGGGAGGCACATCACACAACTTATAGTTGAGATTTGGGAGGTGTGTGCATTGGGCTGTCTACAACCATCTGCAACCTGTGCTTACAACATCAGCCCCTTCGCAATGTAACAGTTGCAGACAAGTCTAAATCCAGCTTTAATGTTCAGCTCTGCTTTTTGGAAAGCATTGAATTGTTTCAGTTTCTGACTTAGGGAATTTGTTATACTAGTGGCATAACAATAGCTTTTTGTGAGGCCTTATTTTCTGCAGCTAGAAGATAAGATCCCAAACAGCATCCCATGGAATTGTATGTACTGATCAAGTTTTAAAGCCTTTAATGGGCTCTGGGTGCCATGTGCTTCTCCACAGGGGCTGTTTGCCCGCCGGCGACAGCTGCTGCTCACGGAAGGGCCACACCTATACTATGTTGATCCTGTCAACAAAGTCCTGAAAGGGGAGATTCCTTGGTCACTCGAACTCCGACCAGAAGCAAAGAACTTCAAGACCTTTTTTGTCCACACAGTAAGTGACCTACCCAGACAGTTCAAGTGGAGTTTTCATTAATTGCAAATTATGTGCTGGGATGTTCATCCAAGTGATTTTAAAGCGGGCGAGGGGGGCTATTTAGCCTATTTTGAGAACAGGAGCTGTGAGAAATCCCTAATTGGGAAACAAAATAGGCCCAAATGCCAGCAACTCTGAGCTTGGTGTCTGCAGCCATTTCCTCTTAGTGGCAGCAGAAAATAGGAGCAGTCCTGTGTATTTGCCGTAGGACACTGGATGGTATGTAGAGGGGAAGCCCCATTGGGCAGAAACTGGCACAGAATTCTTATGCCTACAGCCAAACCTGCTGCTGGCACTATATTAACTGGCTGATGAAATGAGCAGGCGCTAAATCTTCTTTACTTACAGCCTAACAGGACGTACTACCTGATGGACCCAAGTGGGAATGCTCATAAGTGGTGCAAAAAGATACAAGAGGTTTGGCGACACAGATATCACCAGAATGCTGCGAAATGAGACTGCCCCTCAGTGCCCATCTCACTCCTTTGCTGCTAGAGTGCCACGTGCCCCCAGACGGAGGACTCTTCCACGCCCGGCTCACCTCCAGCTCCAGGGCCGAACTACCTCTTCTGAGGAGGAGGAGGAGGAGGAGGAGGAAAAGCCCAGCCAGTGGAATTCAGGGTTGCTTTGCTTGCTTTTGTGCTTCTGGTGGAGCTTCTACACCCCCACCCCCACACTCACGTTCTGCTGAAACTGATTATGTTGGCTTCTGCTGCAAACAAGTGGAGTTTGCATTGCTGGCTTTGCCCTAGACCAGTTAAGGTAGCCAGGCCCAGATCATGTCGGGCCTGGATTATTACTGTGATCTTCTGATTTATCATGCAACTGTGTTTTGGGGAGCTTAGGAATCCCTCTTCGTGAGAAGTTGCCACCCTTGATGCTGCTGCCGTCACTTTCCTTTCTAACTAACTGTTGGTTCTTTGGTATCCAGCACTTGCCATCACTCTGGGTGTAAACCACAAAATTCTCCAGGTCGTGTCCAGTTGCAGGATCTCCAAGGATGGTACTTCTAATGCCTGCCAGCCTATCTGCCTTCAAGATGCACTCCGGCACATATAGAAAGTGAGAGGAATGATGAACGTGATCCTTGAAATTCTGGCATTCTAGTATCAGACATTTTTAAAACATGGAATTTTAATTTGATGCATTTACATGTTTAACTGAGCATAAAAAGTTACCAGCATGATTTTAACTAATACTAAAGGTGAACTAGTTAGGACAAAATCATATTGACGTCATGAATAGACTCTTCACTTTTTCAGAAGAGGGAGCAAACGGTTTTCTTTCCAAGGTCTGGCAGGGCAAAGGGTTGCAGGGCCGGCCTTTTGTGTGGCAGGAAGGCCAAACAAAATGCTGTTGTACGACTGATTTGATTTGTTGTCTCTTTGTATAATGAGGTGTACAAATATTCCTGTATTGTTCATTGGCCAAGCATTGTACCTTTTAGCAACTTTGAAAATATTTTACATGATTTAAATATTTAAGCCCCTCTATTAATTGGACTAATTGTTGTGTTCATGTAAAAATGTTGATACAGAGGAGGGGGAAAATGTATGGTACTTGAGTCATATCTATCATATGTTTCATATTGTTTTTTGTCTTTTTCCAATTAAACTGTCACGCTCAAACATTCTTGAAATAGAGGCGAGGTGTTGTTTCCTCACCCCAAGAATCCTTCCCTTTGTGCAGGGTTGGATCTGGACTGTCTCACCACCCCCATTTCTGTTCCTGTTCCTTTACATCCGGAGAATAGGAAATTAGCAAGCAATGGCCGATATGGCTTTTTCCAATCCAACAGATGAAGATGTTGATGCCTCTGTTCAAAGGGATACTTCTTGTGCAGCACAGAAGTGGCCTCTTCTGGCAGGAGCCCATGTGGAGGTTGGCCATGGCAACGTCAGGACATTCTGGGTTTGGGGCTGTTCTACTGTAGGAGGACTTTGGGCAATGAGAAAAGCCTTTATTTTACTCTCCTGCTCCCTCCCCCCTCCGGGGGGGGGGGCAAGCAGTCAGATACACGTAGCCTGAACGAGATCCTACCAAAACCCTAAACCAGGTAGGGATTTAGGGAGCATAGGGTTGAGTTTCCTTTGTGTTACTGTATTGTATGATGGAATGGTGGGGTGGGGTTGTGGAGTTAGCGCTCAAACTGGATTTGCACATTGCTGATAATTTTCATTTCTTTATTTCAATCACTGAAGAAATCAGAAATGTACTGGGAAATTGGGCAGGTTTAGGGTAGAATTCAGTTCATTACTGTACCACTCTGGAACAAATTTGAAACAAAATGCAAGTGTTGACAGTCTTATAAATGGGTGAGGGGAATTTATGGGAATTAATGCTGGCCTTACTTCAAAAATTATGTAGAAGGTGGGATTTGGTCCTCATGTAAGCACAGCATTTGTCTCTTTAATAAAAATGTCGTGGCGCTCTCCCCCCTCCCCTCCCAATTTTGTGCACATGACTGAGGGGCAAAATAGCACAGCTACTTTAAAAGTTGCATGGTTTAATAGAAGTTGATTCATTTAAAGAAGAGGCATTTGGGCAGCATAGAAGCCAGGAATAAGTCCAGTCTATTTTACTGAATAGCACAGAGGTGCTGAGCTGCATTAGTCCTGAAGAGCATGAGGAGAGAAAAGGTTGGATGATCAGTTCCTACTGTGGAACATGTTCAAAGTGACTCCCTACCTCCAGATTCCGCCAGGCTATGGGACATCATAGTAAAAGGCCTGACCAGTCCTGCAGCTGGTCCCTATTAGGTTGTTGTGAATCCAGGAAAGAACTGAACTTTCCCACTGTCCGATAATCTCTTAAAAAATGAATAGCAATTTTGTTTCAAAGAAGTAAAAAAAGTAAACTTTATTTTATTCCAAATGTACAAAACATTTACAACTGTACAGTGTTGCTTAAAAGTTTGTAAATTCTTCTGGATTTTCAATATTTCTGCATAAATATGACCTAAAACATGATCTGTTTTCCATATAAATCCTAAAACTAGTTGAGAACCCAATTAAACAAATTAGTAAAAAGCAATATACTTGTTCATTGATTTCGGAAAATGAACCAAAGCTACATATTTGTTGTGGCGAAGTATATGAACCTTTGACAATAACGTGTGTTATTTCCTAAAGAGAACCTTTTAGTCAGCAATAATGGCATTTCCAATACTGTTCAGATAGTCCTCAGATTATAATGACAATGGGAAATGGAACTCTGCCGCTAAGTGTGCAATGTCCCCATGACCATGGCTCTTAGCAATGGCAACTTCAGCACTCCTGGTTGCTGTCATTAAACAAAACCTACACAGACAGTTAAGCAAGGGCCTCATCTGATTGCAACTTCCGATGTCCAAAAGCCAGCAGGAAATGTCAGAAATTGCAAAGTGTGACTGTGACTCACTGTGATGTAATTGTGAGACTGGCACCCAGATAGTCATGTGACATGAGTGCTGCAATGACCAGAACCTTTGAGAACTTGTAAGTACAATACCTATTGTTTAATGTGGTGCAGCTTTGAAAGATCATTGAACAAATGGTCATAACTTAAGGACTACCTTTAATAGGTGACCAGTCCTGCACATCTCCTGGGAGAAATTTTACCCCTTTCTCCTGGCTGAACAGCTTCGATTCAGGGATGTTGTGATCCTTCCCCAACACTTCTATGGGATTACAGTCAGGACTTTGACTTGGCTATTCCAAAGCATTCGTTTTCTTCTGCTTTATCCATCCTTTAGTCATAACTTGTGTGTTTGGATCGTTGTCTTGCTGCATGACCCATTTTCTCTTGAGCTTCAGTTTACAAGCATACGTCCTGGCTTTACCTGTAGAATTTGGGAACATGATTCAGGATTCATAGTTCCATCAATGGTGGAAGTCATCCTAGTCAGCAAAGCAGAACCAAACCATGATCCTGCCATGTTTCACATAATGTGATAAGGTCCTCATGCTGGAATGCAGGGTTTGCCTTTCCCCAAAACATGACAATTTATTCTAGCCTAAAAGTTCTATTTGGTCTCATCCATCCACAGGATCCTTTCAGGCGTTTTCTGGCTTACCTGGTCTCTCAATTTGTACAGAGCCAGCAGTCGCCTTCATGGGGAGGAGTGGCTTTCTCCATGCAATCCTGCGATACCGTGTTCAATGTTCTCCTGTGGTGATCCCACAAACACTGACATTTGCCAATGCAAGAGAAGGCTTTTAGTTCACTAGAAAATATCCTGGGCTTCTTTGAGATCTCTTGGAAGAATTATTCCCCTGGTTCTTGGTGTGATCTTGGTCAACTGCTTGGTGAAGATAATTGTGTTGAATTTCCTCTGCACATCATCTGCCTGACAGTGTATTGGCAGAGTCCAAACTCTTCAGAAATAGTTTTGTCACCTTTTCCAGCTCGGTGAGCTCAACTTTTTCAGATATCCTCAAAAATCTTTGTACAAGTCATGATATGCTGGCTTCTTTTGTTCCAAAAATCAGACTTTGATAATGAATACCCAGAAAGAAGACAGGATCTCTACTCACACTGATTATCATCCCATTGACTGAATTACCTGACTCTTCCTCCTCAAATGAATGGATAATCTTAGAGGTTCACATACTTTTGTCACACAGATATGCGTAGTCTTATGTCTTCAAATAAACAGGTTTTGACTCACCTGTTTAACTGTGTTCTCTTTATCTAGTTTTAGGACATATGCACAGAATAGACATTTGGTTTTTCTTGTCTAAATATAACCTAAACCTTAAAAACCTTAAACCTCTTGCCTAAACCTATTTGATTTCCTTGCCTCTTCTCACCATTGAATTTCATTCTGTTAGATAGGGCCCAGTGTTCAAGTCTTTCAAGAGCCGTTTTGAACTTGAGCCTATCTTCTGGTGTGTTGGCTATTTCTGCAAACTTCATGTCTGCAAATTTGATGAAGTTTTCCTTCTATTCCCTCTAAATCATTATGAAGGTATTGAAGAGTAGAGGGCCTAAGACAGAATCTTGGGGTACCCCATTGCTTACTTCTAGCCACGTAATGTAATTCTATTAAGGACTACAGTTCATGGCATCAGTGATGGCAATGATGGGTCTGTCACAAGTTATCTCGGTTTCCATCACAGGTTAGACCTCAGTTTTGCCTCTGAATAATTGCTGTGTGATCTCACTATGGGTATATTACCATTTGCTCTTTGTTGTAGATAGATCACTTCCTGTTCTAGCTTCATTGACTGTCACCTGATTCAAACCACAAGGCCAGGACCATTGAGTTGGTCTGTCCAGAAGTCTAATGGATCCATCAGGTTTCCTACGGGCACTTGTAGATTTCCCAATTCTTGCAGGCAAGTCAGATGATAACCTGAGACTTGATGAAGTTCGTCCCAAGACTTCAAGAAGATGAAGGTAAAAAAGTGATACTAAGTATGGAGACTGAGTTTGAACAAAGGTACCTGCCCAGGTTCGGGCCAACTCTATAGCGGTGAGAAATGAAATGTATTTATTTCTTCTTTTTTACTGCTAGTTGCTCTCTGGTATCCCTTTTCTTGGTGACCAGTTTCTTCTGGGTAGAATCCACCCCATTGTTTCATCTTCTGGTCATTGTTACCCCATTGCTTGACATTTTGTTAGCAAAGTCATTATCACTTTGGTCAGAACTTGACCTTGGCTGGGTCTTCTGTAGTGACTGGGCAGCTGTCTTGCCAGGTATTCTGGGTGTTTTTCAGCCTGTTATTCCAAGGAAATGGAAAGTTGCTCTCTGGGATGATTTTAATTATGTGCAGACTGGATCCTTCCTAGGTATTTCTACAACCTTCCATTTTTGGTGAAGGTAATTGAAGAGGCATGTAACCCAATTGGTGATGGAAATTTGGGAAAATCTCAACATCCGGGGGGAGCCAGACTGGCAACCGAGAAGGGTTGGCAGGGAGGCAAACGGGGGTGACACCAGGGGAACTAACCCCCCTATGGTCCCTGCTGATCAAGCTGGTGCTACAGCAGCAACAGCTAGGAACCCAGAAAACCCTTCCCCCCAGTTGGTGCATGCACCCGAACTGCGGGACTTTGATTGGTTCATGATGGCCCTGCGACGACGGTTTGAGGATCCCCTCGCAGACCGCAAAGCACGCAACCGCATTGAAGTTGTAAAGCAGGGACGCCGGCCAGTGGCAGAGTATACCGAAGAATTCCGAGACCTGACGTCATGTGAACTGGTCAGACGATATCCTGGTAGACTGGTTCAAGGATGGGCTGAGTGATGAACTCTACAATGCTTGTGTGGCCCGAGGTGCCCCAACCCATCTACATGAGTGATATCTTATTGCTGAAGAGGCAGAGATCGACATGGCCAGAAATCAGTATCGGGCAGGACAAATGTGGAAGAAATCCCTACCCCAATGGAAACAAGAACCTTTTAAATCGCAAACGACACCTTTTCCAAAATCCTTAGTCTGTTTAAGTGTGGAAAAGAGGGGCACCGAGCTGCAAAATGCCGTTCTCGGGCACTAGCTAGGAAACCAGATCACCCATTGAGGGGAAAACCTACAAAACCTGGCCAGCGCGGAAAGGAGATGGCCCTGAGGAGAAGGGAGACCGTAGAATTCCCACCCCTCCCTTCTCTGAGGAGGAAACCCCAGGTTCGCAACAGGAGGAACCATACTCATCTGCAAGTGATCCGGAGGATGAACCACTGGTAAGCAAACCAATTAAACCGCTTACCTTGCCCCTGAGACTATTTATTCCCAACTGGGAAAGGGGGATGAAAATCTCAGCTTTAGTGGACTCGGGATGCACCCGCTGTTTCATCAGCCCAAACCTGGTAAGGAAGTTGAGGATTAATGTAAGGAAACTGAAAAGCCCCATAGCTTTTTGCCAACTAGATGGGTCAATAGCAGGGGGGGAGCCAGCTTCATTTGCCACTGACCCTCTACAGATAGGCATCAGAAACCACAAGGAAATGCTTACATTTATAGTGGCTCCTGGCATGGAATGGCCACTAGTTCTGGGTCTTGCATGGCTGAAAAAAATGGAACCCCAAAATTAATTGGAAGCAAGGCACCATAAGAGTGTAGATGCACTTGACTTTTGCTGAGAATCCAGACAGAGAAACTGAGGGGGCAGAGCACCTAGAAACAGCAATGCCTGCTTACACTATGCCAACCCAGGGCATACCCAAAAAATATAAGGACTTGGCTAAGGTTTTTAGCAAAAAAGCATCTGATGAGCTTCCACCGCACCGCTCCACTGATTGTATGATAGAGATCCTACCCGGAGCCAAACTCCTAAACCCAAGATGTATAGCATGTCTCCAAGGCAGCTGGAAAAATTGAGGGCATTCATTGAAAAAAACCTAGCAAGGGGTTTCATTGAACCAGCCCGACCAAAAGTTGCAGCCCCAGTGTTGTTTAGAGAGAAAAAAGATGGCTCCAAATGCTTATGTGTTGATTTTAGAAATTTAAATTCAATCAGTATGGCAAATGTGTATCCTCTCCCACTCATGAAGAATATGCTAGCACACCTAGCCAAAGAGGATTTTTTTCAAAGCTGGATTTAAGGGAGGCTTACTACCGTATCAGGATTAAGGAGAGAGATGAATGGAAAACGGCATTTAACACCCCTCTTGGATGCTATCAATCCAAACTGCTACCATTTGGACTACAAGGGGCCCCTGCAATTAATAAACAAAGTGTTGCAGGAGCATCTATATAAGGGCTGCATAGTCTATATTGATGACGTTTTATTATATTCTGAGACCAAGGCACAACATGTAAAACTAGTCCGGGTGGTTCTGAACAAATTTCGCTCTGCAAAACTTTATGCTAAACTCTCCAAATGCGAATTCCACCAAGAAAAAATTGATTACTTAGGATACCGCATTTCACACCAGGGCATAGAAATGGATCCTTCGAAAGTACAATCGGTACTTGACTGGGAACCACCCAGAACATGCAAACAGTTGCAAAGCTTCCTGGAATTTGCAAACTTTTATTGGCAGTTTATCCCCGCTTTTGCCCAAATTGCTCTCCCCATCACCAAGCTCTTAAAAACGAAGGGGAGGGAAACCCGAAACCAAAGCAGCCTTTGAACTGGACAATGGAATGCCAAGCGGTATTTGAAAAACTAAAAGGCTGTTTTTGGCAGAACTGATCCTAAAGCACCCGGACACAGAGAAACCGTTTGTCATACAAGCAGATGCTAGCGATGTGGTGATAGAAGCCGTCTTACTTCAGAAAAATGAAGAAGACCAATTACAACCATGCACTTACACATCCAAAAAATTGAATGAATCTGAGCAAAGGTGGACCATTTGGGAGAAAGAGGCTTATGCAGTTCGATGGACTCTTTTAACCTGGGGACATTTCTAGAGGGGAGTAAGATCCCTTTTGAAGTCTGGATGGATCATAAACATTTAGAAGCCCTAAAGACCCCAAGAAAACTCTCTCCAAAACAAGTATGATGGGCTCAGTACTTTAAAAGGTTTGAATTCACGCTCAGATACCTGGGGGGGGTGGGGGTGGAGGAATAGGGGGAGGGGGGGGAGCTGTTAAAACCTGGCTATTCCGGCAGGCCTGGGGCTGTTGACCTCATTGTTGAGGTCCAGCCCCGATTAGAACGAATGCATGTGTTGTGATTTTAAATCTGTTCCTTTCCTTATTTTTTTCCTTCCTCTTCTTTTTTGTAAGCCGCCCGGAGTCCTTCGGGATTGGGCAGCATATAAATTTTAATAATAAATAAATAATAAATAAATAAATAGATGCACTATCCAGGAAACCGCAATACAATAGTATGAAGCCAAACATAATCAAACCCATGATACAAGACAATCAACTAGCTGCTAGAGTAACCACCAGATCCCAGAGAAAACAAGACACTCTGGAGGACGACACCACCCAAACTTTTAAACAAGCTTTAACCACTGATGAATGGTTTTTGAGCCACAAAGACAGCTGAAAGATAACCTAGCTTGGGTGGGAGGGAAGTTGTATGTTCCAGCCAGCCAAAGACTGTACTTAATGGAAAGGTGCCACAACTCCAAACTAGCAGGACACTTTGGTTTTGTAAAAACTTTACATCTAATTAAAAGGCAATTTTGGTGGCCATCACTAAAAAAGGACATACAGAGCTATGTAGCCAGCTGTCCAATTTGTGCGGCAGCCAAAAGACGCCAAGGCAAAATGCCAGGACTGTTACAGAAGGTAGCCGAACCCTCAGCACCCTGGAAGAAGATAGCTATGGATTTTATTGTCGAACTACCAGAAAGCGCAGGGAATACTGTCATTTGGGTCGTAACAGACTTGTTTTCAAAACAGACACATTTTATACCGCGCCAAAAGATCCCAACTGCCAAAAGTCTAGCCAAGTTATTCCTGATACACATTTATCGCCTTCATGGAGCCCCACAGAGAATAATCTCCGACAGAGGGGTCCAATTTGCCTCAAAATTTTGGGGGGCATTCTTAAACTTACTGAGCACCACCGAAGGACTGAGCTCGTCACCATCTGTGCATCAATGGTCAAACTAAAAATCGGAACATGGTTCTAGAACAATACCTAAGATGTTTTATTAATTTTCAACAGGACAACTGGGTTGATCTTTTACCCTTTGCAGAAGTGGCCTTCAATAATGTTGTGCACTCAAACACTGGGCTCACCCCTTTTAGAGTAGCAACAGGCCAGGATTTCAACCCTATGCCTGAACTACCCTCACTAAAAGAATCGATAGACAACCTACGAAACACATGGCCAGTGGTTAGATTAGCGTTACAGGAAGCTAGAGAGGCTTTCAAAACTCACTGACAAAAAAAGAGTAGATCCCAAACCCTTCCATGTTGGAGATACCTATCGACAAAATTCCTGAAGTCGTTGCAACTAGCAAAGAAATTAGGGCCACATTTCATCGGACCTTTCCCGATCACCAAAGTTATCAACCCAGTAACAGTGGAATTACTCCTGCCAAAGACACTCAGGAAAGTCCACCCAGTGTTTCACATTAGTTTACTCAAACGAGAAGTAATCTCACAACTCAAGACCACATGCACCTACACCTCCTGTTCCTATCATGATAGAAGGCGAACAACATTTTGAAATTAAGGAAATCCTAGACTCTAGGACCCACAGGGGGAAAACCTAATACTTAGTTGCTTGGAAGCATTTACCTTCAGCCCAAAATGAATGGGTAGAGAAACACCACGTTAGGGCCCCTGCTCTATTGAAAAAAATTCACTCCCAATACCCTGACAAACTTTGTTAAAATACTATGATGCAATTTCTTTTCCTATTTTTTCACAGGTGAATCTCTCCTTTTTCTAAAGAACGGCAGCATGTCAGATGCCTAAAAGTGATACTGCCATTCAATTGGGAGGAGGGGAGCATCGGAGTTAAATCATTAGCTACATCTGAAACAATTGAGTTTTACAACTTTACAACCGGTTTCCTGTCACCTCTGGAATGTTTGAATGTTGAATGTTTATTTAATTTGTATGCCGCCCCACTCCCGAGGGATGTTTATGGTAGACATGTGGGATATATAACTTTGATGTCTAACTAGAGATAGCCATGGGAACGTGTGCTTTATTGACTCCCAGGGCAGAAGAGTTAAGGAAGCATCTTCACACTTCTGTATTGGTCAGAATCTGCATCTCATTATCAGATTAATCCCATTTACATGGCCTAAAGGTTTTCAGATGCTGCTTTGCTTCTAATGGTTTCCATCCTGCTTGATTAAAGGTTCCTTTTCAAATAATCCGTTTCAAGAGTCTTTACTTTCTCAAGTTAGGAGAGGAGCCATTACAGACAGAATCGTGTGGTACCCTACTGCTTATTTCCCTCCACGTAGACCCGTTAAGGACTACTCGTTGAGTAGGGTTTGTTAGCCAGTTACGAATCCATCTGGTGGTTTTGCTATCCCACTTTTTTCTAGCTTACCAAGAAGTAGGTTGTGGTCTACTTTGCCGAATGCTGAAGTCTTAAGTATATTATGTCCACAGTATTTTGCTGGTCTACTAATTTAGTCACTATGTTGAAGAACTAAATAAGATTTATTTGGCATGATCTGTTTTTAACAAACCCATGCTGGCTGCTAGTTATTACTTTAATCCTTTCTACATGTTGGCAGATCTTTTTTTTCATTATCATTTCTAGTATCTTCCCAGAAATTGATGTTAGGCTGATTAGTCTGTCGTTTCTCGGATTGAAAATGGGAACCACATCAGCTCTTTGCCTGTCCTCAGGTAGATCCCCCGGGCTGCAGGCAGATTTTTGAGAGATGTGGTCGCGAGATGACACCTGCCAGATCCTTTACAACTCAGCGCACTCTGCCCTCACCCCCATTGCTATTTTGGGCTCCAGCGAGAGCAGCTCCACCCCCACTTCCTTCGCCTGAGGCCAGAAGACGGGACTTGGAGGTGGACGGAAGACCCGCCTTTCCAACGGGACCGGAAGCGAGGGAGCCTCCGTCCCCCCCCTTCCTCCGTCGGGCTCTGCGCTGTCGGGGGCGCGGCTGGCTCGGCGGGACGCCTTTCGCGGAGGACCTTCCGGCGCCGGGCCAGGATGGCGACGGACAGTGCCTGCGAGCTCCCGGCGTCGCCGGCGGGCGGGCTGAGCCTGGGCCGGCCTCCCTCGACGCCCTTCCGCCGCTGCAGCCCCTCCAGGGCCGCCGCCCCGTCGAGCGGCGGGCCTCCCGCGGCGCTGCCCGGGAAGTGGGTCCGGCTGAACGTGGGCGGCACCTGTTTCCTCACCACCCGGCAGACGCTCTGCAGGGACCCCAAGAGCTTCCTCTTCCGCCTCTGCCAGGCCGACCCCGACCTCGACTCCGACAAGGTGGGCCCCGGCCTTCCCCGGCCCAGGCCCCTCAGCACGGCTTTCCCTCCCTGGCCGGCTCGGGACGAGGGCTGAGGCGGGCGCCGGGCGAGAATGGGCAGGGCCGGGCCTGGGTGCTTTCCCGGGAGGCCCTGGAGGTCCCCGCCTGTCTCAGAGACCGGCCTCGTTTAATCAGGAAAGCTCCGCTCTGGCCTTCACGCGCGTTTGATAGGCCGCCACGAAGTTTTCCTTTCCCATTTTTCTCTCTCCTCTCCAGCCTCACCTGGAGGGGAAGCTCCCCCAAGACCGAAGCTCCGTTTAGGGAGCGTCCTGGCCGTAAAATAGCCCAAGGGACGAGCTTTAAGGACTTGGCAGCAGCCACACATGCCGCTGGCGGAAGGAAAGCCGCCTGCGAAAATGCCGCCGCCACTTCTGCGGCAAAGCTCTGCCAACGGCCTCCTTAAAGTTTCCTAGTCCGAGGGAAACTTTACAACTTCCAGCCGCACTTTCAGGCTAAGCCGCTGGGCGTTGGGTGTCTACTCTCGTACCACGCCGCACTTTCAGGCTAAGCCGCTGGGCGTTGGGTGTCTCCTCTCTGGAGAGGTTGCAATCCAAACCCATCCGAGCAAAGTTGAGTCAAGAGTGGTCTACTATCTGTAAACCTTTGGGGAAAGGTCCTCTGCTGTCCTCGGAGATTCTTCAGGACAATTTTCAGCCCCCACGGGTCAAGGGTGTTGAATCTAAACTTTTAAATCTAGGCTCCTCTCCTTCCTCAGTTCTTAGATGGAGTGTAATCCGGTGGAGCAGAGCCTAAAGGATGCAGAGAGGAAAGCAGATTTAGGGAAGCCTTCCTGTCCCCTATTGGTCACAGCTGCCAGCTACCTTACACAGCCATTGGGAAGCTTTCTCCTGCCCAATGTCTTGCTCTTTCCTCTGCAGCATCGGATAGCAAATATAAAAAGGACCCTTGGTTCAGAGGCTCTGCCCCTGTGATTCTGGAGAGGTGGAAACTATTAAATGTGTTCTTCCTTGCTCCTTTTATGGGGACAGCTGAACCGGATTCGTAGTTAGATATTTTGTTGCCCAGATTCAAACCTATGCTGCTCACAGGTGAGGTACTCCTTGTTACAGCACATGTAGGTAGGTTTTGTGCAGCAGCAGCACAGATGATCTGTTGGACTTTGATGAACCAAGGCCCCTCAATGCATTCTTCGTAATTGTTCTTTGGTTCTCATTCAATCTGTGTTTCTCTTCTGCTCCCCATGCTGCAGCTTCTTACAAGCCAGTCACTTTTCCCTTTTGAACAAGGCAGGTGCATGCTAGAAATTAAGCAGTTCAGTCTTTTCCCTGCTGCCTGTCACCACCTTACTCTCTCTCTAGTCAGTAGGCCACTTAAGCCTTCTCTGTTGATGCACCTGCTTGTGGAATATTATCCCGTTCTCTTTCCCATGTTTTGCCTGGTTCCTGACAACATTGAGATGGGAACTTGACCTGGCTTAGCAGATCCATAAATATGGTTATTTTAATTATTAGAACTCTTTTATCGTTTGCATGGATGGGTCTTTGTCAACATTTTTCTTCTGACTTGACGCTTCTTCTTTCTTCTTCCATTAAGTCACATCTGATTCTAAGAGTCCCTGCAGTTTTTTTGGCAAGATTTTATGGAAGTGGTGTACCATTGCCTCCTTCCCAGGGCTAATAACTAGGCCTAGGTCACCCAGCTGGCTTTGTGCTCTAGATAGTAGTATTCATGGTCTGTCTGCACTACACACCTATTCAGTATGCTCCTTTCTTTTGAGGGTGAGCTCCCTCCTTCCCTATGTTGGGCTGGAGAACGTATGGAACCAGAGGTAATCCTTCTGAGCCTCACCTATTCTGCAGAACATCCTTCCTGCTACTAACCTTTTGCTAGAAATGGAAAAGCCTCTATTCTGCTTGGTGTTTGGCCTAATGGTGAAGAGCCAAGGTGGCGCAGTGGTTAAATGCAGCACTGCAGACTACTTCAGCTGACTGCAGTTCTGCAGTTCGGCTGTTCAAATCTCACCGGCTCAGGGTTGACTCAGCCTTCCATCCTTCCGAGGTGGGTAAAATGAGGACCCGGATTGTTGTTGGGGCAATAGGCTGACTCTGTAAACCGCTTAGAGAGGGCTGAAAGCCCTATGAAGCGGTATATAAGTCTAACTGCTATTGCTATTGATTGGAGGATTTAGCATTTGTTTTTGTTTTTGCTGGACTATCTGCATTCTGTATTGATTGATAGTAGTTGTAAAAAGTCCAGACTCTCTGGAATTATTGTGTGCATGCATACCGTATTTTCACGACCAAAAGCCGCACCGGATTATAAGCCGCAGTATCAATTAACGTTAATTTTTCAAACTTTTTCCACATATAAAGTGCAGCGGGTTATAAGCCGCACGTTTCCCGACGCTTCTGGACATCTGTTGCAGTCGCGAGGAGGAGCGGAGAAGAGCGCGAAGATTCTTGGCGCTCCAGGAAGCCGCGAAAGCAGTTGGGAGAGGCGCACGGCTTGGTTTCTCCTCCCTGGACGTCGCAGCAGCAGCCCCAAACTCACCGATCAGTGTTTTTCGCATCGGGGTGTGCTGCAAGAGCATGCCCCGATGCGAAAAACACAGAGTTCGGTGCGCTTGGGGCTGCTGCTGCGACGTCCAGGGAGGAGAAACCAAGCCGTGCGCCTCCCCCAGCTGCTTTCGTGGCTTCCTGGAGCGCCAAGAACCTTCGCGCTCTTCTCCGCTCCTCACGACTGCAATAGATGTCCAGAAGCGGCTTTTGGGGCTAATGGGGATTGGATTTCCAGCTCGATAGCCCCTGCCGCTTCTGGACGTCTATTGCAGTTGTGAGGAGCCGAGGAGAGTGCGGAGAAGAGCGCGAAGGTTCTTGGCGCTCCAGGAAGCCGCGAAAGCAGCTGGGGGAGGCGCACGGCTTGGTTTCTCCTCCCTGGACATCGCAGCAAAAGACTGCCAGGGTCTCTGGAATTTGACTCCTTCGAACCCTTCTTAGATATCATTGGAATGCCAGAGGAAGCTGAGAAAAGGTAGCTGCTTTGGTTTATCAAAATTGAGGTATTGGCTTTGCTTGGAGATTATCCACTTCCAGCTAATCTTTTTAGTATAAGTGGTGAACCTTAGATTTTCTGTGAAAAATGGAATCCTGCCAGAGCCTGCTCTGTTCATTTAATAAGGAGGCAAAAGCTCTTACGCGTTTCCTGATTTTACTAAGAATGGTTAGCAGTGCAGAAAAATTAGTAACATGAGAAGTACTGCTTTGAGAGAACATATCTCACTTCATTATTGAGGAAGGATGATTTTTCTCATTTATTAATGGTATATCAGATCTTAAACTGCCTCATGCCTGTCTCTTTAAGTACTCATATCTGGATGTTCTCAGTTGCAGGGAAAGATCACAGACTGCTTCTAGGACTGTCCTGTGTCTTTCTGTTACTTCCCCCCCTCCTCTCTCCTTTACCTGCTTTTCCTTCTGAACTAAATGGAACGTTATTAAATATTATTTGAATAAACATATTTCCCTTTTTCCTAGTGATTAATTTGCATAATAATAATTAGAATAATAACCTACTGAGGTTAATAACCTACTGAGGTAGTCCAGACAAAAAGACCACACAGATGAACTAATTTTACTTTATTATGAAGTTATATTAACAGAAACTTGCAAATCTGAAAGTACATCTTCTCCACTCACCTTCATATTCCAACAAACTAGGGTAAAGGTCCCTTGTGAGATATTTGCCATGCCTCATTGTTTCCGTGGGCTTCACTGCCTCTTATCTAACCACTGCCTAGTCTGCAGCTCTTTCCCTGTCTTCCAAGGCCATTCCTACAGACCATTCAGAAGAGGGCAACAAAGATGATAGAGACTTGAATACAGGAACTTTGGATAAAACGGAATGGATGAATAATCCCACTACTAGATGGTTTCAAAGCTGGTTGTACTCCTGTACGCCACACGTGGTCCTTGCTTCTTTATCTTAGGAACATAGAAGACTGACGGCAGAAACAGATCTTGTGGTCGCTCAAGTCTACCCCTTTTTTGTTTTGTTTTTAATGCAGGGGTGTCAAACTCAAGACCCAGGGGCTAGATCCATCCTGTGGGGTGCTCAGATTTGGCCCGCGGGGCAACCTGGAAACGGCGAAGGACTGGCCTACGGTGTCTCTGTCAGTGAAAACAGAGCTCAAGGGGGACGCCCGTGGCCCTCCCAAGTTCTTTTCACTGGCAGAGGGTTGCAGGAGGCCGTTGCAACCAAAAACAGAGTTTGGGAGCCTGTTTTCACTGGCAAAATGCTCAGGCCACCAGAGGTGCCCCCAACATGAGTGATGTTGAGCTGGTCACGCCCACCATGGCCCACTGAGGTCAGACAACCCTGATGTGGCTCTCAATGAAATGAGTTTGACACCACTGTTTTAATGCATTATTTTTTTATTATTTTAATTTTTATTTATTTTATTGTATTGTATTGTACCTTGCTCAATAGTAGTAACTGTGAGAGGGATCTTGGAGTCCTAGTGGACAACCATTTAAATAGGAGCCAGCCTTGTGCAGCAGCTGCCAAAAATCCAACACAGTTCTAGGCTGCATAAACAGAGGGATAGAATCAAGATCTCGTGAAGTGTTAATACCACTTTATAAGGCCTTGGAAAGGCCACACTTGGAATACTGCATTCAGTTTTGGTCGCCATGATGTAGAAAAGATGTGGAGACTCTAGAAAGAGTGCAGAGAAGAGCAACAAAGATGATTAGGGGACTGGAGACTAAAACATGAAGAATGGTTGCAGGAACTTGGTATGTCTAGTTTAATGAAAAGGACTAGGGGAGACATGATAGCAGTGTTCCAGCATCTCAGGAGTTGCCATAAAGAAGAGGGAATCAAACTATTTTCCAAGGCACCTGAGGGTAGAACAAGAAGCAATGGGTGGAAACTAATCAAGGAGAGAAGCAACTTAGAACAGAGGAGAAATTTCCTGACAGTTAGAACAATTAATCAGTGGAACAGTTTGCCTCCAGAAGTTGTGAATGCCCCAACACTGGAAGTCTTTAAGAAGATGTTGGATAGCCATTTGTCTGAAATGGTATAGGGTTTCCTGCCTAGGCAGGGGGTTGGACTAGAAGACCTCCAAGGTCCCTTCCAACTCTGCTATTGTATTGTATTATTTTTGTCAGATGATGGGCATGTGTTTATCCCAAGCATATTTAAACTCAATTATTGACGATTGATGCACTACATCTGCTGGAAGTCACAAGCTTCCTCTACTTTTTTTGTGAAGTCATACTTTCTAATATTATGTTTGAACTAACCCAAACCCTCCTTTCAGTTTGAGATTATGCCCCTAGGTTCTTGATTTTTTGCTTAATGTTGAAAATACTAGAACCTTCTAGAACCTTGTTCACACCTTTCATATATTTCAAGGTTTCAATCATATGTCTCTGTTCTCCAGACTGTACACATTCAGTTCTTCCAATCTCTCCTGATTGTGTCTTGGAGCTTGTTATCCATCTCTGGACTTGCTCAATCTTATATCTTTTTTTAAGTGGGGTCTCCAGAACCCGACACTGTATTCCAGTTTAGTCATAGGTCTGGCTAAAGCTCTATACAGTGGGATTAGGGCCTGCTGATGATCCTTCTAGTAATATATCACAGAATTTTGTTTGCCTTCACAACATCAACTCTTATTATACACCTTTGTGTCACCAACAAAAGGTGTGTATTAGAGTTTATGTTCCTGGTGGTATTCGTCATCAGGAATATCGTCAGTGTGGGATCTCAGGGTCTGTCTTATCCCCAGTGCTCTTCAACTTTTTAATGAATTATTATGAGGAGATAGAAGAAGAGCTGGTCAAGTTTTCTGGCAACCCAAAGTTGGGGAGTATTGCTAACTCCTTAGAAGACAGGCTCAAGGTTCAAAAGACTCTGTCCTCAAGATAGTCCTCCCTAATTCCCACGTGTTTACAGCAAAAATGAAAGCACGCAGAGAATGTAACCCCAATAGCCTCCCCCTTCCTCCATTGGAATGGCAGCATCCCAGAAGGGGACCTGACATGCTGCCCTCCCAGAAGAAAGAGGGTTATACCTGCAGCACATAACACAATAAACAGGAGAGAAAAATAGCATTTAGTCTCATTAGGTTTATCAGAGCATTGGTTGTGGAACCGTTTGATTAATTTAGGCCTAATTCATTGTCTTGAGGATGTCAAACAAATAAACATGACCTCCCCACGAAGACCACAGTGATCTAAATAATATTTGATTTATTGTTAAAACTTTAAAAGCTGCTTACAGAACTTATTGCTGGAAAACTAGGATGTGTACCAAATAAATAAAATTTATTTCTTTTAATTAGGATGAAACAGGTGCCTATTTAATAGACCGAGATCCATCCTATTTTGGACCGGTACTGAACTATCTCCGACATGGGAAACTGGTTATTAATAAAGATCTGGCAGAGGAAGGTATGTTTTGCAATTCAGGAAAACTCTCCTGAAATTCATTGGCTCCAAAAAACTTTTCAGATTGCTTCATTTGAAAAGCAGTTGCATGATTATTTGCACAAGCTGGCTGGTCTTGGCACCTCAACTCTTAGGGGCCTCTTTTTTAATTTCCTGGGCTTGAAATTTTGAAAAATAAACTGGTCCTGGCATTTAATTCTTGTAAAATAACAGTTCTTCCAAACAATAAAAAGTAGGAATAAAGAAGAACTAGATTTATACAAGCAGACCCAAATCTCATTTTGCAAGGCTAGCCAGACTTCCAAATATGCTTCAAAGTCCCCTTCCTTCAGCTGGAATATTTCTAATTACAATATATTTGAAGAAACGGAAAGGAATGTGGTGGCACGCAGTGTTGCCCTTTTCCATCTGTTTGGACTCTGTCATCCTTGTGTTCCCCAGCCACTCTTGAAAGTGGGAAGAGAGGTAGTACAGGGAGCAGTTTATGGCCTGGGCCCACACTGCCTCTTAGGGATGGCAGCGACAAACATTGATTGCTACCAGAATTAAGTTTTATCTTTTGTAACTTGGTTTCCTTTTCAAGGTGTGCTTGAAGAAGCTGAATTCTACAACATCACATCCTTAATTAAACTGGTGAAGGACAAAATAAGAGAAAGAGACAGTAAAATATCACAGGTGGGACCCTCTTTGATTTCTAAGTAAGGGGTGTTTTTGGTTTGGGGCTGTTTCAGTATGTGAGATTTCCCACCTGGAAGTGCAACGTAGCCTTCCCCAGCTCCAGCAGTATTTCTTCTCTCTTGCTGATGCTGCTTGGACAGCCTGTGAGGCCAGTCCCACCAAGTGGGGAGCTGTACCCGTGACCTGGGGGGAGAGGGGGATTTAGGAGAGCTCCTTTTCCTGCATTGGTCCCAGCAGCAGCCTTCTCTGCCACAGGTGCCAGTCAAGCATGTTTACAGAGTGCTACAGTGCCAGGAAGAGGAGTTGACCCAGATGGTCTCCACCATGTCTGATGGCTGGAAATTTGAACAGGTAATGTAACAAGATTTTCTTTCCTTCCCTTTGCAGAGACAGGTACAGTTGAGAGAAAGAGAGAGGGAGGGAGGGATAAGTTTTATTGCATTGGTATATAAGGTATTATAATATTGTACAGATAGTCCTCGACTTACAACAGTTTAGTGACTGTTCATAGGTGCTGGAAAAAGTGATTTATGACTTTCACACTAATGACTGCTGCAGTATCCGCAATGGTCACGTGACAAACTGGCATTTGGCAACTGACTCATATTTATGATGATTGCAATGTCCTGGGATCATGTGATCCCTTTTGATCCCTTCTTCTGACAAGAAAGTCAATGGGGGAGCCAGATTGCCTTAATAGACGTGTTACTAACTTAACAACTGCAGTGATTTCTTTAACAGCTGTGACAGGAAAGGTCATAAAATGGAGCAAAACTCACTCAACAACTGTCTTCCTTAACCACATAAATTTTGGGCTCCATTTTGGTTGTAAGTTGAGGATTACCTGTACTATGATATTATCAATAGCAAATACATATTAGTAATAACAATATCCCATCATAAATAATATCTGTGTTATTAAGTAATGCCAAATTAATAAGTAATAATCTGAAATTAATGTGTCAGCTACTTTAGTGTGCTTCAATAGTGGAGAGTTCACACCTGCACTTTCAGTCTCCCTTTAATGGGAAGGCCAACACTGTCATTCCTGTCTTGAGAGGGAGGTGGGGACAGGTAGAGGTGCCTTAACTAGGCCCACCAAGACAATCCATGAAGTGGGGGATGACCTCTGGCTCTTCTCTAGCTCCCTTTGCCTATGCTTCGTTTTTGGAAGGAGCCCCCCCCCCCCCTTTCTGTGCATGCCTCCCCTTATTTTTGTACATGGTTGAGAGCCTCCTGTTTATGGTGCCTCTTAAGAAAACTTTATCTTTGAATGTACTGCTCCGGTGGGGTGAGGGTAATCTTTTTGTTTCCTCTTCCTTTTCTGTGAGTTTATGGTTCATTTCTGAACAGTGTTCTTTTTCAAAACAGTTTAAAGCCGTCTCCTGTTTTCCTTTATAATTCTGGTGATCTCTTGAAACCAGTGGTCGCTTTCCTGACTTGTAACATGTACTGGATTCTAGCTGGATCTCTGTGGTTTTTTTTTCTTTTTTTAGTAACCACTCAGTGATTTGGAAGATTTGACCACCTCAGCTTCTTTTTTCTGGTTTCTTTTGATAGTCCCTCATTTTTAGAGATTAGTTACTGCAAACAAGTGTGATTGAATTAGTGTCTTCATCATTCATCAGTTTATATCCAATGTTTCTCCTCAAAGAACACTCTATGATTTTTTTACTGTTTTAAAGTAAACCTGATAAAACTAATTAAGTTACTATTAACTAATTTGAACTGAAAAAATCAGGCCAAAAGAAATAAAAAAACTTTTCTTCCTAAAGAGAAAGAACCGGGGTTGAACTCTCAAGTGAGTCCATTCTACTTGCTCCGTCCTTGCATTATTGCCTTTCCCCGATCATCATTTTTGTTATTGATTCTCTCAGCAATACTTTCATTTTAGGGCCTTCGGGGTCCAACATTGCCATTCAAGGAAACTTCCAGGCATAAATGGGAAAGAAGAGCCCTCCATGCTCTTCCTCCCCACAGCTGGTATTCAGGTTAGCACTGCGGTTGAACGAATGAAAAACATGACTATAGGTCACAGTTCTATCAAGCACATAAAAATAATACAATAAAAAAAACTAAAAAAAGGCAGAATACAGGAAAGTGGGATCAGAACCATACAGCATGCAGTGATTGGATGGCTGCTGGTAATACCAGCATGGTTATTACTTGTTGACATGCATACTTAATAACTGCAAAGCAGGTTTTTTTGGCTCTAACCAAAAGGTCTTTAATATACAAATAAGGGACAATCTTGTTTCACGCCATTTTGGATAGGAATAGATTCAGTTAGATCTCCTTTATAATTTATCTTAACTCACCTTAACAGGGTATTTTAATGCAGTGATATTATCTATTTAAGAAAGCAGTCTTAAGATCAGTCAAGGTGGCTAATTTCCTCCAAAATCTTTCTCATGGTATAAGAATGCCTTTAGCCCCTATGTAGGGCACCTGTGTGAAGAAATCTTGGGGAAGATTTCTTGGCTGGAATGTATTATTATTATTATTATTATTATTATTATTATTATTATTATTGTTGTTGTTGTTGTACAATTGTATCACAGCGGCCAGTTGTTTCGCCGGATTTGGCATTGGTTACTAGTCGGGCCCCACCCAGGGGCCTAGGACGTCGTAACGTATTTTCGTAATATGCGTGCAGATCCAAGCAGTGCGGCTTTTTGCATTTGACTGATGGTGATTTTGTCAATTTTTAACTGTTTTAAATGTAATTCCAGTGCTTTTGGAATAGCACCCAGTGTGCCAATTACCACTGGAATTACCACTGCTGGTTTGTGCCATAGTCGTTGAATTTCGATTTTTAAGTCCTGGTATCTTGCGATTTTTTCATGTTCCTTCTCGGCGACCCTGCTATCACCTGGTATTGCGATGTCTATGATTGTGACCTTATTTTTCTCAACCAGTGTGATGTCTGGTGTATTATGCGCCAGTATTTTGTCCGTTTGTATACGGAAATCCCACAAGATCTTGACCATCTGATTTTCGGTGACTTTTTCAGGCTGATGTTCCCACCAGTTTGTTGCTGTTTTAATATTATAATTTTTGCACAAATTCCAATGGATCATTTGTGCTACTGAATTGTGCCGCAATTTATAATCAGTCTGCGCGATTTTTTTACAGCAGCTGAGTATGTGATCAACAGTTTCATCAGCTTCTTTGCAAAGTCTGCAATTGGCATCATCAGAGGATTTTTCGATTTTGGCCTTAATGGCATTTGTAGGATAGCTTGTTCTTGCACAGCCAGGATTAGTGACTCTGTTTCTTTCTTAATGTACTGTTGTTAACCATAACCAAGTTTGTTCATTGTCCACTTTATCTTTTATTTTTTCCAGAAATTGGCCATGCAGTGGCTTTGTTCTGCCAACTCTCCATTCTTGATTTATCACATCTTTTCTGTATTCTTGTTTCGTCGTTGGGCCTTCAGTAGATTTTTGTTTTTTTTACTTCGATTAATAGAGTTCTGACTTCTTTTAAATAATCAGCCAGTGCATGTTTTTCTTCTTCAACTGTTTGCTTCACTTGTAATAATCCTCTGCCACCTGATTTTCGGGGCAGATATCCGTATCACACGTGGATGTAAACTGTAGTGCATTGTCATTAGTTTCCTATGTTTTCGGTTCCAAAAGGTCCAAATCAGCTTGTGTCCAGTAACTATACCAGCTGTGTATCTTATAACTGGTATTGCCCAGGTATTTATGGCCTTGATTGTATTTCCACCATTCAATTTAGATTTCAAAATTTTCCTAACTCTGTTGGTGTACTCTCGCCTGACAATAGTTTTTACTTCTCCATGCTTGATGTTATCCAACTGCAGAATGCCTAAGTATTTGTAGGCTTCATTTTCTTTGCATTTAATTAATTGGCCATTGGGCATTTCAATTCCCTCACATGCAGTGATTTTGCCCCTTTTTATGGATACAGTGGCGCATTTTTCCATGCCAAACTGCATTGAAATATCTGTGCTGAATACTCGGACTGTGTTTGTCAATGATTGGATTCTATTCTGACTTTCCATAGAGTTTCAAATCATCCATATATAGTAAATGCGAATTTTTTTCAGCTTCTTTGGCTGTTTGGTAGCCTAATTTCATTTTTTTAAAAATTACTGATAGTGGGATCATTGCGATGATGAAGAGAAGAGGTGAAAGTGAATCACCCTGGAAAATTCTTCGCTTGATATTAACCATTCCGTAGATCTCATTCCCTACCGCCAACTCAGTTCTCCATTGTTTCATCGCCTTTTCAGTAAAGGATGTAATATTTTTGCTAATGCCAGTTGTTTGTAAGCATTTTATGATCCAACTATGTGGCAGTGAGTCAAATGCCTTTTTGTAATCAATCCAGACCATATTCAAGTTCGTTTTTCTGTTCTTACAATTTTCTAATATCATTTATCAATTAGAAGCTGATCTTTTGTGCCCCTGCTCCTTCTTTGTTGCCTTTTTGCTCTACTGGCAAGATGTTGTTTGTTTCCAAATAATCCATCATGTTATCTGCAATAATGCCTGTGAGTAATTTGAAGGTTGTTGGCAAGCATGTTATTGGTCTGTAGTTTTCAGGTGTTGTTCCTTTAGTTGCATCTTTCTGAATCAAGTATGTTTTTCCAGTTGTCAACCATTCACCAGTTTGGCCCTTTTGTAAAATTTCATTCAGTTGCTTGGCCAATATTGCATGTAAACTGGTCAGATATTTGAGCCAGAAACCATGTAATTGGTCCTTTCCAGGTGATGTCCAATTCTTTACCTTTTTAAACTCGATTTTTGACCATCTCAGTTGTTATTTCTAATACTTGCATTTGTTTGTTGCCAATGCTTTTCTCAAAGTCATGTATCCACTTTGCTTCCTTGTGTAGTCCTTTGCATTTTCCCACAATTCTTTCCAGAATTCAACTGTGGCCTGTTTTTTCTGGTTTTTCACTTTTGGTGCCACCATTCACATTAAGACTTTGATAAAAACGCCGTTGTCTGATCGAAATTGCTGATTTTGTTTATATTGGATGATTCGTGTCTCATATCTTTCAATTTTTCTAGCTGTTGCTGTTATCTGCTGTTTTACAATCTCTACAGCTTCATTGATGTTTCTTGTATCCAATCTATATCTTCTGATTAGCCGATCTATGATTTTGTTGTTTTAAGCCATTGCTCATGCATGTTCTTTAAGTTACTAGCATCTGCTCTTAATTTTTTGATTTTTTGTTCTAAACGGATTTTCCACTTTGGCTTTGATGCTTTTTCTGTTTTGTGACTAGGTACTTTAATTTTAATGCCTAGTTCATTAGTGACTATTACAGCTGCGCTGTACATTAACTGGTTTGTTTCCAAGATGGATTCCGGTTCAATTGTTGAAAACACTGCATTAACCATTTTCATGATAGGGGCCAAAATTTTCTTAGGCACAGTTTTTAGTGATGGTAAACGTTGCCTTTCCTCATTAAGCAGAAAATGCTCCATGATCTTATCCTTCAATTCTTTTTGTTTTTGAGTTAGTTCATCAGTTGGCTCAGTGATAACTGGTTCTAGTGGTGGTGATGTTATTTCCTCCCCGAGAGCTTCTTCTGGGAGTTCTACTATAATGTCTTTAGTTGTGTCTTGAATATCAGTTATTTCCGCTTGTGATATTGTTTTTCTCCATAGTGAGGGGGGAGGAGTATCCAGAATGGGTTGACCTTATCCTCTCGTGATTGGTTTGAGTCAGATAAGCTCTTTGGGCTCCGCCCCCTGGAAGTGAGCCTGCCCAGTTTTCTGACTCAAAACCATCGTGAGAAGTTGCTCATTCGAGAGCTCCAGGAATTTACTAGGATCTAAAGGAAATTCATTTGGACCCGTCGAGTTTTGCCTCCCTGCTTCACTCCTCCTGCAGAATTGGGACTGCCACTAGCCCCCCTGGGGCGGCAGGCTGCCCTGGACACTGAGGACATCTGAAGACTCTCAGTGAGGAGCTTGGCCGGGGCAGCAGAAGGAAGGGCAAAAGCCTCTAGCAGGCAGCCCTAACCAGGAGGACGGGCAGAAGCCTCTAGCAGGCAGCCCTAACCAGGAGGACGGGCAGAAGCCTCTAGCAGGCAGCCCTAACAGCTGAGGCTTGTAAGAGCTGGAGATTTGACTCACCCCAATCAAGGGAAAGGTTGCACCTCTCCAGACCTCCAGTAATTTTCAAAGGATTAAAGAAAATAACTTGGACCCGGCGAACCCTGCCTCCCTTCATCGCACACAGCCTCCTCCTGCAACGACCGGATTGCCACAAGCCCTCTGGGGCGGCACGCTGCCCTGGCCATTGAGTGAGGTGGAGTCACTCTGTGAGGACCGTTGCCG
Source organism: Thamnophis elegans (assembly GCF_009769535.1). Classification (NCBI taxonomy): domain Eukaryota; kingdom Metazoa; phylum Chordata; class Lepidosauria; order Squamata; family Natricidae; genus Thamnophis; species Thamnophis elegans. Next base: position 21,335,457 of record NC_045554.1, read on the forward strand.
GGCAAGCAGGAGAACCGGGCACACATGCCTCCCAGAGGCAGCCCTTGATGAGAGGCTTCTCAGGAGCAGAAGCGCTCCTCCGCTCCCCTCAGCCACGAGGGTTTTTAAAAAAGGAAAACCTGTGCTGGCAGCTATCACCAGCGGACAAGGTGAGAGCCGGAAAGGCTCTAAAACAGCTGCGGGAGATGAGCGGCAGCCGCATGGCAAGCCTGCAAAGGCAAAAGCCATTCCCATGTGCTCCAGCAAACAGGAGCCTTTTGAATTTGGAGCCGGGGGCCATCTTGAAGCCACGTGGTCCAAGATGGCGGCCCCCAGCAGCTCAGGAGGCCGGCAGGACAACAACCACCACTTGAGGAGACCTACAAAGGTGAGAGACGATCGCAGAGGCATTAGCCAAGAGCGAGGGAGGCAGCAAAGGGCCAAAAGGAGGCCTATCAAGGAGTTAAAGAGGCAGGTGGTGGATCAACCCCCCCCCCCCAAGCCTACTTCCTTGTTGAATCACAAAGGCAGCTGCACAAGGCTTGCAGGAAGAACCCCCCCCTACCTTTCTGGCTGCCAAGTAACAGGAGAAGGCTTCCTCCATAAGAACATTCTCCTTTAATGACCGGCATCCGTAGCAAGCTGTGTTTGTCACGGCTATTTCTTGATTCCCCCTTAAGAAAACTCTCCTTTAATTAGGAGACAGCGGGAGGGGCGAGAGGCTGACCGGCATCCGTAGCAAGCTGTGTTTGTCAGGGCTATTTCTTGATTCCCCCTTAAGAAAGCTCTCCTTTAATTAGGAGACAGAACGGGAGGGGCGAGAGGCCTACTGGCCCCAGTAGCAAAAACTGTGTTTTGTTTTGTTAATCCCAAGCCGGCAGCCCCCTGCAGCCTGGAAAAACGCAGGGGGGGGGGAGAATATTCAGCCCAGCTGCTAAAGTGCAGCTCCCAATGGAGCCCCCAATCAGGTTACTGAAGACCTTCCAAGGGTGGGGGTGACTAGGCAAACGGCTAATGCAATACAATACAATACTATGCAATACAATAGCAGAATGGGAAGGAACCTGCAGGCTTTCTAGCTCAATCCCCTGCCCAGGCAGGATATCCTATACCATCTCAGACAAATGGCTTCCTATGCACCTAGAGAGGGCTGAAAGCCCTATGAAGCGGTATATAAATCTAACTGCTATTGCTATTGTCATTGCCACCCAACAGCTTCTTAAAAACTGTTGGGGCTCTCACAATGTCTGGAGGCAGGCTGTTCCACTGATTAATTGTTCTAACTGTCAGGAAATTTCTCCTCAGCTCTAAGTTGCTTCTCTCCTTGTTTAGTTTCCACCCATTGCTTCTTGTTCTGCACTCAAGTGCCTTAGAGGATAGTCAGGCAGCCTCTTCTCTGTGGCAACCCCAGAGATATTGGAACACTGCTATCACGTCTCCCCTAGTCCTTCCTTCCAGTAGACTAGACCTACCCAGTTCCTGCAATCGTTCTTCATAGGCTTTAGTCTCCAGTACCCTGATCCCCTGTTGCTTTCTCTGCACTCTCCTTAAGAGTCTCCACATCTCTTCTACATCAGGGGGACCAAACTGAGTGCAGAATTCCAAGTGTGGCCTCCCAAGACCTTAAAAAGTGGGATTAACACTTCACGGGAGCTTGATTCTATTCCTCTGTTTATGATGCCAAAAACTGTGTTGCTCTTCTGGCAGCTGTTGCACACTGCTGACTCACATTAAAGGGGTTGTCCACTAGGACTCCCAAGATCCCCTTCACAGTTACTACTGTGGAGCAAGGTATCCTGTACCTGTGCACTTCACCTTCATTGCCTAAAGGTAGAACCTTACTTCCTTGAATCCCATTTTCCTAGGTAGTGCCCAATGTTCAAGGGTATCAAGATCCTTCTGTAGCTTTAGCCTGTATTCTGAAGTGTTGGCTATTCCGGCCAGCCGGGGGTCATCTGCTAACCTGATGACCCCCCCCCATCAGCCGTTAACAAACAGAGAGCTAACAGTCATTCCGACTCCTTCTTATGACCGCTTGAGATAACAGCAGTTCTTAAAGAAACAGTACTACTATCATGGCATATATTTTGCTATCCCAAATGTTAGCTTACACACCTAACACCCTCATTCAAATCACTGATGAAGATGTTGAAGAGTACTGGGCTCAACACTGAACCTTGGGAGACTCCCTGCACTCTTCCCTCCATGAAGAGGCAGTTCCACTGAGGAGTACAGGTGGGTGCACCAGTTACCAAGGCACCTGGGGGGACTAGGTCTAACCCACATTCTTCTACTTTATCTAATAGTAGGTTATGGTCTACCTTATCAGGACTTGCTGAAGTCCAAGTTAACTATATCAATGGCATTCCTATGGTCCACTAGGGTTGTCACCGTAATCTAATATGGCCAGTCTGGTATGAGGTGTTTTTGACAAACCCATGTTGGCCTTGGGCTCTTGAGACGGTTTTCTTCCTTTCTGAAGGGGGGGAATCACATCAGCAATTCTATAGTGGTTCTCCAGTACTCCAGGATCTCTGATAGATATAGTTTCAGTTGTTTGGAGAATTTGTCCGCCAGCTCCTTCAGACCCCTGGGTGTAACCCACCCGGTCCTGGGAATTGGACCTTGCCTAAGATAGACAGGCTACCATTTCTTCCCTATCTCATCTTGGGTTCCTAATCTGAATTTTGGATGCTGTTCTTGATAGGTTGGATTGTTTTTCCCTTCGGGTAAAGACAGATGCCAAGCACGAGTTAAATAGTTCGGCTTACCCCTGCTGCTTGTCACCTTCGGGCCACTTCTCCCAGCAAGGGACCAATCTTTTCCTTAATCTTTCTTGGTTTTATCAGGCGGGCAGATGCCCCCTTTGGTATTTTATTCTATTTCATTATTATTATTGTGGTTGTGGTTCTTGTTGTTATTATTATTAATTTACCTTTGTGGCAGGCCTTTATTGTGAGCCTTAGCTCCCCTCACTCCATCTCTACACACACTCTAGTGGCCGCCCATTAACTCCGTCTGTGTTTACATTCTGAATATCTCTGCGCTAATCCTAGCCATAGAATCATAGCACCCTTATGGCCGGGGGGAAAAAAAAGGGTCAGACAGGCTGGTCCCCATGCCAGAACCCACCACAAACTCAGAATGGGATGCCCGACTATGAGAGATCGCAGAAGCACCTCAGATAGCCTATGAATTTAGACAACATTCGCTGAGGGCAGAACATACAGCGAACCTGCATTGCCACTGCTTACCAATCGCAGGGGTTACAGACACCAAATCATATCACAGCCCACTCCACACGGAGTGCAGCCACATCCACGGCCTGGGCCACACAAGCATCCCTGGCCGAAATCTGCAGGGCAGCCACGTGGGCTTCCCCCTCTCCCTTTGTTAGGAACTATAAGTTGGACTCCTTTGCCTCGGCAGAGGCCTCGTTCGGCCGCAGGGTGTTGCAGGCGGTTCACAGGGCTGGACCCGTGCCTCAACAGGCCTGAGTGGGGGACATATGGCCTCAGGGATCTCCCTCCCTAGGGACGTGCAGGCTTTGGTACGTCCCATTCTGGATACTCCTCCCCCCTCACTATGGAGAAAGGGCGTTGGTACTTACCTGATACGCCTCTTCTCATAGTGGGGGGAGGAGTATCCAGTCCCTCCCTGACTATGTTTGTACAACTAAGTGTTATGTTCATTGTTTATATTGTTATTTAATTATTGATGTTGAAGACAATAAAAGCAAAAAAAAAAAAAAAACTGAATCAAGAGTCTGGAGCGAATGAGGCAACGAGTCGGAGAGAGCTCTTCGTCATAAAACTGGCAGGCTCACTTCCAGGGGGCGGAGCCCAAAGAGCTTATCTGACTCAAACCAATCACGAGAGGATAAGGTCAACCCATTCTGGATACTCCTCCCCCCACTATGAGAAGAGGCGTATCAGGTAAGTACCAACGCCCTTTTGGGTTTTGCAATTTGCCTGAATTTCCTCATGTTCAACTTCACTAAACACTTTATTCCGTATAATAAATCGCCTTTGATCTGCTAGTCGTTGTTCACTAACATTGAATCTGGATATTGTTGTTTCCATAATTCATACATTCGCTTTAAATAGCCTCTTTTTTCTGGCTCTGAGTTGTAGTAACAGGGCATTATGGCACGGTTTTCATCTGCCACTATATTTTTGTCGTTTGATGGCTGGTCCACTTGTAGCCCACTTGTCGACGGATGTCCAGGGACCCCAACATCCGCCGCGGCCCTTGTTAACCCGCACGATGACCGATGCGGTATGGAATTCTTATTTGTTTTTTTCACCATATTGTATGGGTTGGCGGGGTTTTTTTTTACGGGACCAGATGCCAACCTGACCCCAACCCTCCTCCTTTCTCATCCGGGCTTGGGACCGGCAATGGCGGAGTTGTTGTTGTTGTTGTTGTTGTTATTATTATTATTATTATGTTAACCTTTGGTGAGGTTCTCAGCCTTTGGGGCTGGTTGGTAGCTCAACAGCTTGAGTCCTAACCAAGGACCTAGGAACTGTTAAGGTAATGTCGGAGGATACAAGCTGTTCCAAGTAGGGTTGTTTTTGTAGAATCAGAATGTTCAAGTCTGATAAATTTAAAATTTCCAAATAGCGAGGGAGCCCTTTAGGTATTGCTCCAAGGGCTCCAATTACAATCGGAACAACAGACGATTTCTTTTTGCACAGTCGCTCAACTTCAATTTGCAAGTCCCGGTACTTTGTGATTTTTTTTCTTACTGTTTATCTTCAATTTGTGCATCTCCAGGTATTGCAATGTCAATGAACCATACTTTTTTCTTTTCAACTATTGTTATGTAAGGTGTGTTGTGGGCCAAGTGCCTGTCAGTCTGAATTCTGAAGTCCCACAAGATCTTGATTTTCTCATTCTCTAAAACCTTCTCAACCTGATGGTCCCAGTGGTTTTTGCTGTACTCAAATCCAAACTTTTGACACAATTTCCATTGAATGATCTTAGCAACGCGGTCATGGCGTTGTAGGTAGTCTGTGAAATTTTGCTGCACCCACTGATCAAGTGGTCGACTGTCTCATCTTTCTCATTACAGAGGCGACATTTGCTGTTGGTGGTAACATGTTGAATTTTTGCCTTCATGTAGTTTGTGGCTAAGGCTTGTTCTTGAGCTGCCAAAATAAAGCCTTCTGTTTCTTTTTTCAGTACTCCTGATCTTAACCAGTTCCAAATTAGCTTTTGGTCAGCTTTGCCTTCAATACTTTTCAAGTATTGGCTATGCATAGCTTTGCTTTTCCAATTTTCAGTTCGCTTCTCAATTACTTCTTTCTTATATTCAGCTTTTGTCTTAGTTGTCTTTAAAAGGCCTCCTTTATTCTCCATAGTGAGGGGGGAGGAGTATCCAGAATGGGTTGACTTTGTCCTCTCATGATTGGATGAGTCAGATAAGCTCTTTGGGTAACGCCCCCTGGCCAGAAGGCCCTCCCAGATTTGACTCATCCCACTCAAGGGAAAGGTTGCACACTCTGGACCTCCAGTAATTTACAAAGGATTAAAGAAAATAAACTTGGACCCGGCGAATCCTGCCTCCCTACATCACACACAGCCTCCTCCTGCAAGGACTGGACTGCCACAAGCCCTCTGGGGCGGCACGCTGCCCTGGCCACTGAGTGAGACGGAGTCACTCAGTGAGGACCCTTGCCGGGCAAGCAGGAGAACCGGGCACACATGCCTCCTAGATGCAGCCCTTGATGCAGGGGCTTCTCAGGAGCAGAAGCGATCCTCTGCTCCCCTCAGGGGTTGAGCCACGAGGGTTGTTGAAATACCCTGGAACACCTGTGCTGGCAGCTATCACCAGTGGACAAGGTGAGAGCCGGAAAGGCTTAGCAAGAGCTGCGGGAGGCAGGGGAGGCGAGCTGCAGCCGCATGGCAGCCTGCAAAGGCAAAAGCCATTCCATGTGCTCCAGCAAAGAGGAGCCGTTTGAATTTGGAGCCGGGGGCCATCTTGAAACCATGTGGTCCAAGATGGCTGCCCCCAGCAGCTCAGAGGAGGCAGGCAGAAGCCTCAACTCTCAGCCCTCCAGCAACAACCGGAGGCTTGTGGAGCCCTTGAAAGGTGAGAAACCATCGCAGAGGCATTAGCCAAGGGCGGGGGACGCAGCAAAGGGCCAAAAGGAGGCTTTTAAAGGAGGTTAGAGGCAGGCGGTGGATTCCCCCCCCCCCAAGCCTACCTCCTAGGATGAATCACAGAGGCAGCTACCACAAGACTGCACGAAGAACCCTCCCCCCCCAACCTGAGAACTCCTCCCCTCCCAGGGGAGGATCCCCTTCGGCTTCGGTGCTTCAGAAATCCTGCCTAAAAGCCCGTTCTGTCCCTTTCTAACTGCATAGTAACAGGAGAAGGCTCCCCCCCCCCCTTAAGGACACTCTCCTTTAAGTAGGAGAAAGAGACTTGGGGGCGAGAATGCCATCAGAAAAAGGCTTCCAGCAAGAGCTGCGTTTTGTTTTGGGGCTAAGTCTCCTTCCCCCTTAAGAGCATTCTCCTTTGAGTAGGAGAAGGAGGGGGGAGGGGTGGGAAGTCCCTGAGAAGGAGGCCGGGCCCTTAACAAAAGCTGTTTTTTTGTGGCTAAGTTCTGAGGGCGGGGCTATGGCAATTGCCTTGCAAAACCATTTGGAAAGAAGGGGGGAGGGGCCCCACGTGGCCCAAGCCGGCAGCCTGGAAAACACAGGGGGGAAGAGTATTCAGCCCGCCTACTAGAGGCTGCAGCCCCCAGGGAGAGACAGAAGAATCTCCAATCAGGTTAGAGATTACCCCCCTCCCCCAAGGCTTTCCAAGGGTGGGGGTGACTAGGCAAAGAGCAAATGCAATGCAATACAATACTATGCAATACAATAGCAGAGGGGGAAGGGACCTTGCAGGTCTTCTAGCCCAACCCCCTGCCTAAGCAGAAATTCCTACACCATTTCAGACAAATGGCTATCATTACTATAGTTGATTATGCTGACTCTGTAAACCACTTAGAGAGGGCTGGAAGCCCTATGAAGCAGTATATAAATCTAACTGCTATTGCTATTACCATCGAACAGCTGCTTAAAAACTTCCACTGTTGGGGCATTCACAACGTCTGGAGGCAGGTTGTTCCACTGATTAATTGTTCTAACTGTCAGGAAATTTCTCCTCAGATCTAAGTTGCTTCTCTCCTTGATTAGTTTCCACCCATTGCTTCTAGTTCTGCACTCAGGTGCCTTGGAGGATAATCAGGCTGCCTCTTCCCTGTGGCAACCCCTGAGATATTGGAACACTGCTATCACGTCTCCCCTAGTCCTTCCTTTCAGTAAACTAGACCTACCCAAGTCCTGCAACCGTTCTTCATAGGCTTTAGCCTCCAGTCCCCTGATCCCCTCTGTTGCTCTTCTCTGCACTCTCCCTAGAGCCCCCACATCCTTTCTACATCATGGTGACCAAACTGAATGCAGAATTCCAATCTGGCCTTTCCAAGTCCTTATAAGGTGGGATGAACACTTCACGGGAGCTTGATTCTATTCCTCTGTTTATGCAGCCAAAAACTGTGTTGGGTTTTCTGGCAGCTATTGCACACTGCTGGCTCATATTAAAGGGTGGTCCACTAGGACTCCAAGATCCCCTTCACAGTTACTACTGTGGAGCAAGGTATTCTGTACCTGTGCACTTCACCTTCGTTGCCTAAAGGTAGAACCTTACTTCATTGAATCCCATTTTCCTAGGTAGTGCCCAATGTTCAAGGGTATCAAGATCCTTCTGTACCTTTAGCCTGTATTCTGAAGTGTTGGCTATTCCTGCCAGCTTGGGGTCATCTGCTAACCTGATGACCCCCCCCCCCCATCAGCATTTAAGAAACAGAGAGCTAACAGTCATTCTGGCTCCTTCTTATGACCGCTTGAGATAACAGCAGTTCTTAAAGAAACAGTACTACTATCATGGCATATATTTTGCTAACCCAAATGTTAGCTTACATACCTAACACCCTCATTCAAATCACTCATTCTTGTTATTATTATTATTTTACCTTTGTGGCAGGCCTTTATTGTGAGCCTTAGCTTCCCTCACTTCATCTTTACACACACTCTAGTGGCCGCCCATTAAACTCTGTTGTGTTTACATTCAGAATATCTCTGCTCTAATCCTAATCCTTATGGTGCTTATGGCCGGGGGGAAAAAGGGTCAGACAGGCTGGTCCCCATGCCAGAACCCACCACAAACTCAGAATGGGATGCCCGACTATGAGAAATCGCAGAAGCACCTCAGATAGCCTATGAATTTGGACAACATTCGCTGAGGGCAGAACATATAGCAGGGGTGGGGTACATCAGAGCCGACTGGCTCAGCCGGACCAAGGGGACAATTTGGAGCGGAAGCTGCAGCCAGCAATCTTCAAGGAGCTGGCAGAGTGCTTCGGACACCTGGAGATCAACTTATCCGCCACGCCCCTCAACGCTCAGCTCCTGAGGGTCTTCTCCAGGTACCAGACATGGGGGGGCAGAAGGGGCGGACGATCTGCGAAGCCCCTGGACCAGGGGTTGTCGGTATGCCTTCCGCCCTTACCCCTGATCCCCAGGGTCATATGGGAAACCCTTCGGGAGGAGGCGGAAGGGGTTCTGTTGGCGCCTCACCGGCCCCGGAGACTGTGGTTGCAGAGCTCCAGTCGCTTTCAGCGGATAGGCCATGGAGAATCCCCCAGGAGGGGATATCCCTTAACCAGGGGTCGCTGGAGCACCCAGACCGTCAATGGCTCCAGCTGACCGCTTAGCTCTTGGAACGGAGCATCCTGGGGAAAGACCCTTTCCCCCCAGGATGATGCAGACTATCCAGACTGCCCGCACACCCTCCACAGAGCGTATCTATGGCTCCATGTGGCGGGCCTCTGCCTCATGGTGTAATTCCCTGGGGCACAATCCTAGCCAGGCCTCAGTGCCTCAGATTCTGGACCTCTTCCAGGCAGGCCGGGACAGAGGGTTAGCTTCTAACACAATTAGGAGACAGGTTTCAGCCATCTCGCCAGTTCTCCTGCGTGGCAGGAACCAGAGCTAGACTCGCCATCCTATGGTCAGGCAATTCCTCAAGGGGGCTTCCAACCCCAAACCGCACACAGCGTTCAAGTACCATTCCTGGGACTTACACAGGGTAGGGGATGCTCCAATAGGCACTCCATCTGAGCCTTTACGAACAGTTTCCCTTACGTTCCTGATTCTCACGGTGGCCTTTCTGGTGGCCATCTCCTCCGCCAGGCAGATATACGAACTGCAAGCTCTCCACCGGGGAGGATCTCTGCCTCTTCCACCAAGACAGAGTGGGGTTACGTCCTTCATCCCCAGGGTGGGCCCCTGCTTCCATCAAACCCAGGAACTGATTTGCCCAACTTCTGTCCAGACACTTCCCACCCGTTGGGAAAGAAGTGGTTCACTCTGGGCGTAAGGAGGGCTCTGAGGATTACCTCAGGAGAACCAGGCCAGACAGGAAATCCGAAGCTCTGTTTGTCTCCTTCCAAATAGGGGCCTGGGTAACAGGGTGACTTCCACCACAATAAGTAGGTGGTTGCGAACCTGCGTTACCTCTGCATACCAATCGCAGGGCTTACAGACACCAATCATATCACCGCTCACTCCACGCGGAGCGCAGCCACGTCCAGGGCCTGAGCCACGCAGACAGCCCTGGCCGGAATCTGCAGGGCAGCCACGTGGGCTTCCCCCTCTCCCTTTGCTAGGAACTATAAACTGGACTCTTTTGCCTCAGCAGAAGCCTCTTTGGACGCAGGGCGTTGCAGGCGGTTCACAGGGCGGGGCCCACGCCTCAACTGGCATGAGCGGGGGACATGGGGCCTCTTGGGTCTCCCTCCCTAGGGACGTGCAGGCTTTGGTACGTCCCATTCTGGATACTCCTCCCCCCTCACTATGGAGAAAGGGTGTTGGTACTTACCTGATACGCCTCTTCTCATAGTGGGGGGTGGAGTATCCAGTCCCCCCCTGACTATGCTTGTACGACTAAGTTTTATGTTCACAGTTTTATGAAGTTATATAAATATTGATGTTGAAGACGATAAAAGCTAAGAACTGAATTAAGAGTCTGGAGTGAATGGTGCAACGAGTTGGATGGAGCTCTTCGTCAAATCTGGGAGGACCTGCTGGCCAGGGGGCGTTACCCAAAGAGCTTATCTGACTCATCCAATCATGAGAGGACAAAGTCAACCCATTCTGGATACTCCTCCCCCCACTATGAGAAGAGGCGTATCAGGTAAGTACCAACGCCCTTTTACCTCCTTAATCATTGGTTCTTCACTTTTCTGGATGTAATCATTCAAGCTGTGTTTTTCTTCTTCCACAGTCTGTTTTACTTGTAGGAGTCCTCGACCACCCTCTGCTCTTGGTAGATATAATCGGTCAATATCACTTTTAGGGTGCAAAGCATGATTAATTGTCATAAGCTTCCTTGTTTTTCTGTCCAAATTGTCCAACTCCATCTGGGTCCAGTCAATTATTCCTGCAGAGTATCGAATCACAGGTATAGCCCAGGTATTTATGGCTTTTATGATGTTTCCTCCATTCAATTTGAACTTTAATATCTTGCAAATTCATCGAATGTACTTGGCTGAAGTTAATTCTTTAACTTTATTATGCATTACGTCAGAGGCCTCTAAAATCCCCAAGTACTTGTAGCCTTCTTTTGGTTTTACTGCCTTTATCATTTCTTCATTTTCAAGTTCTATTCCATCATCTTCTATGACCTTGCCTGCTTTGGTTGCCATTGTTGCACATTTGTCAATTTCAAACTGCATACCAATGTCTTGGCTAAATTCATTTGTGCTTTCAATTAATAAATTCAGTTTAGCTTTTGTTTTACCAAACAGCTTCAAATCATCCATGTAGACCAAGTGTGAAATTTTCAGTCCTTTCTTTGCAAGTTCATACCACAGTTCATCTTCAAAATGATTGTCAGTGGTAGCATTGAAAGTATAAAAAGTAGGGGTGAAAGGGAATCGCCCTGGAAAATGCCTCGTTTAATTTCAACTTCACCCAATTCTTCTTCATTAGCTATAAGCTTCGTTTTCCAGAGGTTCATTGAAGTTTCCATGAATTTTTGTATGTTGCTGCTGATGCCAAAGATTTTCAGGCATTTCTTGACCCAGCTATGGGGAACTGAATCAAACGCTTTCTTATAGTCTATCCAAGCCATGAACAGGTTGGTTCCTCTTTTCTTTGAATTCTTTAGGATTAGCTTGTCAATCAGCAACTGGTCCTTTGTTCCTCTTGAATTTTTGCAGCATCCTTTCTGTTTTGATCTTCAATTCCAACCGAATTTTCCATTTAGGCTTCCTCTTCTTGCCTCTTTGGTTCTTTTGTATTTTCAAACCCAATTCTTTGGTGGTTATGAAGGCTGCTGCATACATCAGCTGGTTTATTTCAGCTAATGTAGTGGTTTGAAGGGTTCGCACAGCCTCGTTGACCTTTTTTAGTACCTTTCTCAATTCTTTCCTGTTCACTTGGTTCAGCTTTGGCAAACATGTTCTTTCTCCTGTGTGCTGCTTGGAGAGTCCAAGCATGGGTTAACACAGTCTATCTGCCCTAGGACTGAGTGAGTTTTTCTTGACCACGCCTCCCTTTGCCTCATTGAAATCAGTTTAAAAACTCAGTCCACCCATTAGGACTGTTTCTGGGGAGCTCCTCAATCCTAGAACAGATAGATTGGGCTCCCTACTTTAGTTTAGGTGAAATTCCCTAAATTACCTACCTCTGAGAAGAAGTAGATTTCCGACGTAACTAAAAAATCGATTGCTGAGAGGGCTGCCGGGCCGCTGTCACCCGCCGGTCGCAAGCGGAGGTTGAATGCGTGAGTTACTTGTCCGGCGCTTGCTGGCGAGCAAGGGGGCGGCGGCGGGAGGCTTCCTGACCGAAAATCTTCCCCAACCACTGTGTTACGAAGGTCGCACGGTGCACCCGAGAGCTCCGGCGACTTCAGCGGTGCTCCTTTTTGCCCTGCAACAGCGGCGGCCATTTTGGATTTTCACACGCTTTCTGCCTTCTTAACTAACTGTCGCCTCGGCGGCTACAGCACAACGGCCACCATTTTATAACACCTCACAGCAGAAAAGCCAAAGTGAGCGCCGTTTGGAGCCAAGAGGAATCACAAGCAGCGCTTTAGCCCCTCAGCCGCAGATCGCCACCAGGAAGCGTTGGGCCTTGTCCGGGGTGCTGGCTAGGCCTGCCTTCCATTCCCCACCACTCGGAGACCCCGAGGGCAGCCGAAGGAAGGGATCTGTCCTGCGGGAGACCATCTCCTCCAGCTCTGATCTGCGGGCACGCTGTAGCCGGCTGGCTTGCGCCCGGTGCTTGCCTACTGAAGGATCCATCCCTCTGCTCCAACAGTTGTTACACCAGGCCTACGGGACAGCATGGCTGACGGAGGTTCGGAGGTGCAGGCGGCGCAGGCAGGGCTCTTCTCCAAACTCAGTAGGCTAGACCCTCCACCCAAAGCGGGGAAAGGGAGGGAAAGGCACCACCAAGAAGGCCTCCCCGGGACCCTCAGGGAGCATTGAAAAGCCCAGGGAGGGCTCCTGAAGGCACAGGCCTGCGGAGGCCAAAGCCCCCCAAACCCAAAGACAAAATAAATCCCCTGACCATGCGACACCACCGCCAGGCTCGTCCTCGATGGAGGAAAGGAAACCTAGTTCCCCTTGGGGGAATAGGTCTCCCTCAATATGGAAGAGGAATCAAGGGAATCTTCTCCTGATGCCTCCTGGGGTTACCCCAAATCACCCAGCTCATCCCTCAGGGAGGAACTTGAACCATTCTAGGGCATTCTTCCGGCGGAGAAGGGAACCAGTTCGGGTGGGGGCAGGAACAGGCTCGCTCCAACTAGATCTCGGCCCAGGGAGGACAAGGGACCTGCTCTGTCTGCGGAGATGAGGGAAGTAATCACAATAGCCATCTCCCAGGGCATAGCCAAGGGCATCAGACAGAAGGAGGCCCATAGGTCCGGACCCTCTAAATCAAGGCAGGCCTCAACACAAACTAGTGCCCAGGCCCCACCCTCTCCTGGCACCTCGTTGACCACAGAGGATTTGATCTGGGAAGGGGAGGAGGCTGAAGAATTAGAATTATCGGAGGACGAGGATCTTCCTCCTGATAAGCCGGTCTTTACCAGTTTATTCAAGCCGTCCTTGTTTAAGTCTATACTTCACGAGGCCAAAGCAGCCACTGAACTAGGGTCCACTCCTAAGAGTGCGACTGTAACACCCTTCTCCTCCAAGGACCCCAAAGAGGGTCTGTTCAAGGAGACGGCTCCTACTCAGGAGTTAATTCCAGTTCCAGTTTTATTCATGGACGTAGTCCAAACCAATCCTAGCGGAGGGAATAAATCCCTTTATTCCGTAGAAAATAGGATGGAAGAAGTGTTGAAGTTGCCCGAGGTGGATGCTCCAATGGTCTCATTGACCTCAAATTCGAACCTGCCAGCAGACCTCCTGGAGGGTCTCAAAGCAGAAGATAAAAGATCTGAGAAAACATGCCATAAGACACATCAGGCGGCTGCCTGGGCCATCAGGGCATCCACCTCAGCCTCCTTTTTCACAAGAGCTTCTCTTCTCTGGCTGAGACAACTGAGATCTCCCTCTGGGGGATCCTGGTGGTGGCACGATCCTGGTGGTGGCACGATCTCAGTAAAATCATTACCGCTATAGAGTACTCAGCTGACGCCTCGCTGAATGCGGCTAAGTTTGTGTCTAGGGCGTTGGCATCCAATATAACCTCTCCGCCACTGGCAGACAGACATGAAGGGCAAAGTGGAAGCTAGTTTCCGCTCCCTTCAAAGGGGGACAACTCTTTGGGGATGACCTGGACAAGTTTGTCATTGAAACGAAAGACAAACGAAAGATCCTTCTGGCCACCCTAAAGAAGAACCAGCGTAAGAGCTCCGGTTCCTTTCGGAAGCAGTCCTTTCGAGCCCAAGAACTCGCCCAGGCATCCACCTCTTCTCCCTACCATAGATCCTACCCCCAGGGAAGCGATAGGAGTCAAAATAGGAACTCCTTCGGGTCACGGGGTAGGCAACAACAGCATTCCTTATGGAAGCCATTTCGTGGCGGCAACAACTCCCGCCAATTCCGTCATGGCAAGTGACCATCACCGGGTTCCTCCCATAGGGGGTCGGCTTCAACTATACACCAACAGGTGGGAGGAAATCACCACAGATTCATGGGTCCTCAACACAATCAGGAAGGGCCTAGTGTTAGAATTTCTATCCTTTCCCCAAAGGACATTCATCCGTTGTCCGACTCCAAAGAATCCCCTGAAAAGAGACCTCATGCAGGCAGAGATTCTCTACCTTCTCCAGATAAGGGCCATAGAACCCGTGCCGAGGGAGCAGGAAAGACAGGGATTCTATTCCATCCTTTTCCTGGTCCCGAAGAGCTCAGGGGGGTGGAGGGCCATCTTGGATCTGAAACGTCTAAATCAGCATCTGGCCTACAAAAGATTCAATATGCAATCCCTCCACTCCATCCTGGATTGCATAAGACAGGGAGACCTGCTCACATCAATAGATTTAAAGGAGGCCTACCTGCACATCCCCACCATGCAGCTCACAGGAGGTTCCTGAGGTTCCATTACGACGGGAGGCACTACCAGTACAGGACTCTCCCCTTTGGCCTCTCGTCTGCGCCCAGGAACTTCACGAAGCTCTTTGCAGGGTGGTGGCCCACCTCCGGAACCACCCGATTCGTTTAGAATGCTATCTAGACGACATCATCATTCACTCCTCAAACTGAGACCAGGCTCGACGAGACGTCCAGGTGACCATATGGACTCTACAACAACACGGCTTCTCAGTGAACCTAGAGAAGAGCCATCTCGATCCGACCACACGGATCCAACACCTTGGCGCCATCATAGACTCGATCTCTTGCCAGGTATTTCTGTCACCGGACTGGCTGAAAAATCTCCAGAGCAGAGTGCGTCAATGCCAGCAGCCCAGGTCAGTGCCGATCATCAAACTGTCACAACTTCTCGGCATCATGATCTCATGTCTGAAGGTGGTTCTCTGGGCACGGCTCCATGCCAGGGAACTACAGTAGTTCCTCCTGCCAATGCAAAGGGCAAAGGCCAGCAACTCACCAAGACGTGTGCGGCCACCACGGAAAGTGATTTGATCCCTATCTTGGTGGAGAACAGCGGCAGTCGAGAAGGGGTGCCTGTTCAAGGAACCCAAAAGAATTGTAGTGACTTCCGATGCCAGTCTTCACAAATGGGGGGCACACTGTCTGGGCCAGCTCGCCCAGGCCTGTGGACCCAGATAGAAGCTTCCCATAGCATAAACTGGCTGGAGCTGAGAGCGGCCTGTCTCGCCTTACGGCGGTTTTCAACGCTGATTGTGGGCCAACATGTACTGTTACTAACAGACAATGTAGCAACAAAGGCCCACATAAACAGGCAAGGCGGCACCCACTCCAGGAGGCTCATGGCAGAGGCGGAGTCCCTGGGCAGGTGGGCAGAACATCACCTAGCTTCCATCAGAGCAGATCACATATCCGGGACCAGCAACCAGAAGACAGACGATCGACCATTCCGAGTGGCACCTGCACCCGGACCTGTTCAACCAGATTGTGAGGAGATTCGGCAAACTGCAAGTAGACCTATTTGCCACCCACACCAACACACAACTGCCATGATTCTTTTCCTGCTACCGCCCTGGGTGGAGGGAACGAATGTGCTGAGGTGCAAGTGGCCCCCAGAACTGCTATATGCATTTCCCCCTCTCCCACTCATTCCACAAGTAGTGTCCATGCTGCTAGCGGAGGTCATCCTGGTAGGGGCTCACTGGCCCAGGAGGTCCTGGTATGGGTTCCACCACAAATGCGCGCACAACAAAAGCGCGCCTGACTAAACCGCGGTGACTAAAGCGCGGTGACAAAACCGTGCGACAAATGAGCGACGAATTAGCCCTAAAGCGCGCCGACAGAAGCGCGCCAACAGAAGCGCGCTGTAACGTAACCCTAAACCTAACCCTAAACCTAACCCTAAACCTAGCCTAAACCTTACCTTAAATTAAATCG
The DNA here is from genome assembly GCF_009769535.1 of Thamnophis elegans. Lineage (NCBI taxonomy): Eukaryota > Metazoa > Chordata > Lepidosauria > Squamata > Natricidae > Thamnophis > Thamnophis elegans. The sequence continues at coordinate 21,351,497 of NC_045554.1, forward strand.
CGCTTCTGTCGGCGCACTGTTGTCGGTGCGCTGTTGTCGGCGCGCTTTTGACATCGCGGTTTTAGCGCCGCGGTGTTGTCGGCACGCTTATGACGTTTGCGCTTTTGTCGGGTCACGCCTGGTATGCAGACCTTGTCAGTCTCTCCATTCAGAAACCATGGAAAATTCCTCAGGAGCATATCTCACTCAGCCAAGGGGCCGTCTGCCATCCGGACCTCCAGTGGCTACAATTAGCCATCTGGCACTTGAAGGGGATCTCCTGAGGAAACAGAACCTTTCTGACAAGGTCATCCAAACTATCCAAGCGTCCAGAAGGCCTTCCACCACTAGGATATACGAGGTGACATGCGTCGCCTTTTCGACCTGGTGCCAGAAAAATGGTATAAGAGACACCTCTGCTTCAGTCCCGCAATTACTGGACTTTCTACAGGAGGGACTGGACAAAGGCCTAGCTCCAAACACTCTCCGTCGTCAAGTAGCGGCCTTGTCCACCATTCTCACTAGGGGTTCCTCTTGCCCCTTGAGTCAACACCCACAGGTCAAGAGCTTCCTGAAGGGCACGGTGAATATCAGTCCCCAGATGGTTCACCGCTACCCATCCTGGAACTTGCAGTTTGTTCTATGAGCCTTAACAGGAGCACCCTTCAAGCCAATTCGAAAGGTGAGCCTCCATCATCTGACCATTAAAACTGCCTTTCTAGTGGCCATTACATTCGCTCAATGGGTAGCTGAGCTGGCGGCTCTTTCCGTCAGGGAAGACCTATGCATTATAATCCTGACAGGGTCATCTTGAGACTTGACCCTACGTTCATTCCCAAGGTCAACACTCATTTTCATAGATCTCAGGAAGTAATCCTTCCCAACTTTTGTCCCAAGCCTACACATCCGAAGGAACGTAACTGGCATAAGTTGGACGTGAGACGTGCTGTTCGCATTTATATAAAGAGGATCAAGGAATTCCGACGTTCTGAATCATTTTTTGTATCGTTTCATCCTGGGTCGCTGGATCGCAAAGCATCATCTCATACCATCGGCTGTTGGTTGCGAGTCTGCATTAAGTTGGCCTACGAACATCAGGGCAGGGCCATGCCAAGCCGTGTGACTGCACACTCAACAAGGAGCAACGCCACCTCAACGGCATGGGTGACCCAAGTGTCCATTATCGACATTTGCAGAGCGGTTACGTGGGCCTCCCCCACAGCGTTTATCCAAAACTACAAAATTGACACCTTTGCCTCAGCGAAGCCTCTTTCAGAAGAAGAATTTTACAAAAGGTTGCAGAGGTTCTGGACACACTGGACTCTTCTCACCCTGGGACACAATAGCTTGGGTATGTCCCATGCTTGGACTCTCCAAGCAGCGCACAGGAGAATGACTGTTGGCTTACCTGAACGGTCATTCTCTGGGCTCTGTGGGAGAGTCCAAAACCCGCCCGGGGTCTTCTGAAGTGTTCAAGACTATTGCCTATAAGTGACTGTAGAATGGTGATCCTGTACGGTTACTGCTTCGTTTTTAAACTGATTTCAATGAGGCAAAGGGAGGCATAGTCAAGAAAAACTCACAGTCTTAGGGCAGATAGACTGTGTTAACCCATGCTTGGACTCTCCTGCAGCACCCAGAGAACCACCGTTCATGTAAGCCAACAGTCTTTCAGCATCTTCCATTTGATGCTTTATTTTCTCAGCTAATTGAGCACTATCTGTTGGTGTTTGTTCTTTAGTGTTTCCTTGTTCTTTATCTTCATCCATTTCAGCATCCTCTTCCTCCCTTTCTTCCTCAGTTTGCTTTTGAGTCTGCAGATCATTCTGGATGTTATTCTTCTTTGTTGGTATACTCAGACCATTAGTTGCTTTCTCTTTGATTCCTATTAATTCTGCTGTAGTAAAAAAATTGTGGCTTAGAATTACACGTTGTTGGTCCATTAGCCTTTCTTCACTGATATCACAGTCCGTGTGGTTCACCTTCCAAATCTGATACATTTGTTTTTGTAATCCACGTTTTGTTGGCTCAGACTGATAATAAGCTTTCATAATAGAGATGTTTTCTTCCCTAGTCCAGATTTTTCACTTTTTTGCTTTTTTTCCAGTAGTTTGTCAGCTCCATGCCCTGGTTGCCTAGCAGAGGGAGCTGAGCCCTGTAGCTCAATTTGCGCAGAATGCCCAGGAGCCATAGCATCCAATGGAACCCTTGTTAATCCAGCCAACGGTTCAGCCGGCATAAATTTCATTTTTTTGTATTCACCATATTTGAATGGGTTGTGGAGCAAATTTTGTCTGGCCCTTCACCTGAGACCTGTCTGATATGGTTGTACCTGTTCAGCATATCCCTTAGGCAGTGACGTGCGTTGCGGTTTATGGCTGGTGAGGCAAGCGGGTAAAAGCCGCCCTGCCGCCCCAGCGCTATGTGCTACATAGAGGTGGGACGCCATGTCCGATATAGAGGCAGGACGCGGGGCGGCTTTTGCCTGCTTTCAAGAGGCAAAAGCCGCCCTGCTGCTAACTTTACTCCAGTCATGTAATGTGTTGATTGTGGTAAAACATTCAATTGCTGTTATTTTTACAATGGGTTAATGTTAACAGAAGTATCATCAGCTAAATAAGAAATGTGAGCTATATGTAGAAGAATCTATTCCAAAACACTTGAAGGAACTTCAACTGTTTGCTTAAACAAATTAACAAAAAATCATGTCTTCTTTGTGGGATATTGGAAAGATTCCTGACAGCAAGTTAATGTGTCTTAAAACTTCATGGCGACTTCCTCTTTTCCATATATCAAGTAGTGAAATAATCTTTCATTTGCCTAGGGATGAATAAGATGTATGAACATGTACTAAGGCAAAGTGGCTTCATTTTGTTATAAAGTATAAATCAAGGGACATACTGGTTTGGCTCAATCATCTAATCTATGATTGGTTTTTGGCTTAACCTATTGTATGAACACAGCAATTGTGATCTATAAATCCATAGTTTAGAACTGATCATGATGTGTGAACAAGATGTGTTACATTAGTGTTCTGTCCCCCCCTTCACGGCTCTTAACAAACGGCAGACAATCTTAAAAGAAACTTTCTTTATCAGTTCTCAGTTCAAACTGGCTTCGAGCCCAAAAATAACATAAATACAAGTCTCCGACAAGAATGCAAAACAAAACTCTTACAAGCAATGCACTTCTTCCAAAGTCTCCACGAATCAGGATTACATGAAACACCCAAGCACTTATCCAAGTGTATCTTCCATAAATCATGATTAATAATCAAGCAATGTTGTACCAAACAAGGAACACACAAAGGAACGTTGACTCCAGCGACTGGGGCGTGGCAGCATCCATCCTTTTATCTCCAAACTTGCCTCTAACCAGCCCCAGCTGCATAATGAATCTTGTATCCCGAAAAGACTCAGAGCAGACATCTGCTGAGTCACAACACATTAGTGTATTAGGCTAAGTAACTTCACATATTTTTTTCCATTTTTTTTATTCAAGGGATAAAATACAAACTCACAGAAAATAAGCAAGAAGAGAACAAAACAAAACAGGACAAAATTGCTTGGGGGAGGGGGCATGATTTTGTTCCTTGATTTGGCAGATATGCCATTTCAGCAAAACGTTTCATAATCCAATCCTTAAACCTAAATCATAGTTTGCCGGTTGCCTGAAGAAATATCATCTGTTACTGAGATGGATTAGAACTAGTTAAACGCCAAGCCTTCCTTGAAAGGTAGGGAAACCAAGTTTCTTAAGAGTTTTGAAGCAATATCATTTAAAGGTCTGTCTTAACTCCAAGTGATCTTTTGCATATTGGGGAGGTAAGTAGGCTAAAAACAATTCAGTCTTTTATTTCCTATCAATTCTGGCACAAGGCGGTGGTTTAACCCTCCCCCCCCCACACACACAAACCCCAATAGCGTGGAGACTGAGGAAAATGAGAGCGGAGAATTGAGCTGCTCATTTTTCTGCAACTTGGCGGGGCAGAGGAAACAAGGCAAGGCAGCCTCAGGTGACAACCCTTTGGAGGCATCGCTTCTTGGGCAGAGCCCAGGTGCGTATGTAACAAAGCCTGTGGTAACGTGGTTGCCACTGCAGTGCCGGCTGCCTGGTAACCGGGTCCTGCTCCTTTAAGCCGCCGGAGGGTGGGATGGTGGCGAAGAAATCCTTTCCACACCAAACTCTGGCCGGTTCCTCCGGCGCTCCCACGGGTTGCTGGATCCTGGAGCCGTCACCCTTTCCTTTTCCTCCTTTTGCGTGCTCATTCCCCATCCCATGCGGGCGGCGGAGGGGAAGGAGTCTCTGGTGGCTGCAGCAGCAGCAGAAGCGGCGACGGCGGCTGGAGCGCAAATCCGGGCAGCCGGCTCTGGCTCTCCCTTTCCCGAGCATGTCCCGTTGCTGCTGGTGCTACTTTTGGCGAATTCAGCTGGGTGGCGGGGCTCTTGCCATTGCTGCTGTTGCTGCTGCCGCCGCCGGCACCACCACCACCGGAGAGCTTGCCATTCGGAGCCACGCTCATGAGTATGGCCGGGCCCGGGGCGGCGACATGCACTTTAAAGTGCCAGCGTGCCTCCCAGCCATAAAGCAGGACGTGTTTCACTCTATGGTGGGGCGCGGCGGCATGCACTTTAAAGTGCCAGCATGCCTTCCGGCCATTTAGTAGGACCTACTGAATGACCGGAAGGCACGCCGGTACTTTAAAGTGCATGCCGCCGCGCCCCGCCATAGAACGAAACACATCCTGTTTTATGGCCGGGAGGTGTGCTGGCACTTTTTGGTCAGATTGACCGATGATCTCTGGAGAGCCAGGGATCGAGGCCACGCCTCCATCCTGGTTCTCCTTGACCTCTCAGCGGCTTTCGATACCATCGACCATGGTATCCTTCTGTGACGACTGTGAGAGGTGGGGGTGGGAGGCACTGTTTTGCAGTGGTTCTCCTCTTACCTCTCGGACAGGTCGCAGTCGGTATTAGTCGGGGGGCAGAGATCGAACCCTAGGCCCCTAACATATGGGGTGCCGCAGGGTTCGGTCCTGTCTCCCCTACTTTTCAACATCTACATGAAACCGCTGGGCGAGGTCATTCGGCGGCACGGGATAAAATACCACCAGTATGCGGACGATACCCAGCTGTATCTGTCCGCCCCGTGCCAACTCAATGAAGCGGTGGACATGATGAACCAGGGACTTGAAGCTGTTAGGGACTGGATGAGGGCTAACAAACCTGTGCTCAACCCGGATAAGACCGAGTGGCTGTTGTGTTTCCCTCCCGCCAATTTGGCAAATATTCCATCTCTCAGGCTGGGGGGTCAAACATTATACCCCTCAGACAGGGTCCGCAACTTGGGAGTCCTCCTGGACCCACAGCTGACCTTCAAACACCATTTGTCAGCTGTGACCAGGGGGGCATTTGCCCAGGTTCGCCTGGTGCACCAGTTGCGCCCCTACCTGAACCGGGAGGCTCTCACAACAGTCACTCGGGCCCTTGTGACCTCTAGGCTGGAGTACTGCAATGTGCTCTACATGGGGCTGCCTTTGAGGAGTATTCGGCGACTTCAGCTAGTCCAGAATGCAGCCGCGCGAGCGATTGTGGGTGCACCTCGCTTCACCCACGTAACACCTATCCTCTGCGAGCTGCGCTGGCTACCTGTCGATCTCCGGATACGCTTCAAAGTGCTACTTGCCACCTATAAAGCCCTTCATGGTAGTGGATCTTGGTACTTGAGAGACCGCCTACTGCCGATCACCTCCACACGACCCATTAGATCTCACTGCGTTTGCAATAAGAGTCAGAGGATTGCGTGAAAAGGAACAGGAGAATTTGAAACAGACTTTTTTTGAAGCTTTCAGACGTTCGGTGGGAAGTCCGGGATTTAACTTTGATTGGCAGATTCAAAAAATTTATCGCCAGAACTCGTGTGTAGCAAAACAACAACAGCTTCCGAGGGACATAATTATATATTTCACCACAAGAGAATCCAGAAATGCGATAATACAGAAGTTCTACAATAACAGGCTGCGAATCGATGGACAGGACTTGATTGTTTTTAAAGAAATACCATCTCAAATATTAAGAGCAAGGAGAGACTACACTTTCTTAACTGAAAAACTCAGAGATTCTCAGATACAATATAAATGGGAAGTGCCATCTGGTATCACAGTCACATTTGAGAACCAAAAATATCGTCTCAATTCTGTTTGCGAAGCCCGAGATTTTTACTACAAAACTCTGAAGGCAGGACTTCCTGACTCACCCGGACTTGGAGAAAAACAAGGAGAAGGAGAAGATAAGCAGCGGGACACGTGGCTACAAGGCGGAGGGTGTTGCTTTCCCTTTCCGGAAGGGCAGAAGAGTAAAGAATAAAGATCCAGCTATGCCTTTAAAATACTTCTTAAATTTTTAATTTGAATAAAATTTCAGGACTCCTGTCTGGTATAAAATGACAAAGCTGTATACCGATGAAGAGATATTGAGACTGAAAGAAGCGGTGCTGAATTTGGACATATATTGTATGGGACTTATATAAGACTTGTTTGAATCTTAATTTAAACTGTGCATGATCTATTCTTTGGGGCGAGGAGAGCGGAGATCATAGTTTTCTTGGATTGTGGTTTGGGATGAATGGAGTCGGGTGCGTGGGGTAGATGGAAGGGTAGTGAAAGTTCAATTAGATTATCTTGATCCAGAATGTAAGCTGATTTTTGTATATATTGTTATTTGAATACAAGGTTAAGAAAGATTATCTGGAGAGTCTACACGAGGGTGGAGTAAATATGAGAGGAGCAATGGATGAGGATAAAATATATATGCGGACACGGGTAAAGGCAGGATGGGAGGTATAGAATTTATATGCGGAAGCAGGTAAAGACATTGTTTAAGATTTTAAAAATAATGAGAAGCTGAGTTTAATGTTAGAGAGTATATTGACTTCTCTTTCTTGGGGGGGTTCCCCCCCTTTTTTTCTTTTTATTATTCTTTTCTTTTTTGTTCTTTATTTTTTATTATTTTTTATTATTTTGTAACTTCTAATCTATTTGGTTTCAATATACTCCAGACTTTGCTTGATAAAGAACGATGCCGGGAATGGGACCTGGGAAGTCGGAAGGGGGTCAGGGAGGGGGGTTCAGGGGGTGGGTGGGGGGGAGGGTGGAAGTATAGACTCAATTTTCAGAACAATGAATGCACTTGGATACTGTTGCTTTTTTTTTCTTTTTTTCTTTTCTTCTTTCTTTTCCTTTTATTTTTCTTTTGTTTTAGTACAAAACAAATAGACCAATGAATACTAGAAATACACCGAAGCGAGGTGTAGAGGGAAAGAAGAGGGGGGAATTAAGAGGGAGTGAGAAGGGAATGTAAGGAGGGTGAGATGGTGGGAAGGGGAGAAAGGAATGGCTGAGGGGGAGGGGAAGTAGAAGAGGGGATTGTTGGAAAGGAGAAATGAAAGTTGGAGGGGTAGAAGGAAGGGTGTATGTAGGATAGAAGTGTTATGAGTTGTTTACTGCTTCTTTTTTTTTTAACTGCACAGTATTTAAGTGATTGTATAAAGGAAAATGAAAATGTAATAAAAGAATCTTTGATTAACAGATCTCACCGTTTAGGCCTCCTCCGAGTTCCATCTGCTGGCCAATGCCGACTGGCCACCACGTGGAGGCGAGCCTTCTCGGTGGTAGCCCCGACCCAATGGAACGATCTCCCCGTGGAGCTTCGTACCCTCACCACCCTCCAGACCTTCCGCACAGCCCTTAGAACCTGGCTATCCCGTCAGGCCTGGGGCTAAAGATTGTAACCCGCCCGAATGGTATGAATGTTGCGTTTTAATCATGTATTGTCTTATCTGTAAAAGTCTGTCTCCCCTTCCTTTTGATTGTGAGCCGCCCTGAGTCCCCCCAGGGAAAAGGGCGGCATACAAATAAATAAACAGAAACTTTAAAGTGCATGCTGCCGCCCCGGCCATACAACGGGATCCGCTGTATGGCCGGAAATCAGCGTGTCCCGCTCTATGGCGCGGCGGCATGGCTTTAAAAAATAAAAAATAAAGTGCCAGCCCGCATGCCAGCAGAGGCGGGTAAAACACACACACACACACACACACAAATTACTTATAATAAAACAAATTACAATTACTTACAAATAACTTTGAATTCCTCCCCCCTCCCTCCGACCCACATACCTTTTCCAGCTGTGTCAAGGAATTTCAACTCTCCTCTTGTCTGCCACGATGAAAATGTAAAAAGAAAAAGGCAAGAGCTGCTCTAGCCAGGCTAGGATAGTTGCTGCTAGAGTCACCATGTGGATGACTCTGCTTAAAAAAAAGCCTCTAAACAAAGTGCCCTCTGCAGGAGGAGGCGAGAGAACCACGTGCCTCCTTTGCATAAGGAATTTTTTGCCTTTTAACCCTTGCTTAGCTCTGCTCAAGTAATCATAAAGCTAGAGTAAAGGAGGCCCGTTGTTCTCTCGCCTCCCCCTGCAGTTAAGCACTAACCAGAGTCATCCACTGTGACTCTGGCAGCAACTACCTCTGCCTTTTTCCTTTGCCCTTAGGATGATTAGAGCGTGCAAGCCCATCCACAAGGTAAAGCTCCTTGGAGGGGATTATATTATTATTATTATACAATTGTATCACAGCGGCCAGTTGTTTCGCCGGATTTGGCATTGGTTACTAGTCGGGCCCAGGGGCCTAGGACGTCGTAACGTATTTTCGTAATATGTGTGCAGATCCAAGCAGTGCGGCTTTTTGCATTTGACTGATGGTGATTTTGTCCATTTTTAACTGTTTTAAATGTAATTCCAGTGCTTTTGGAATAGCACCCAGTGTGCCGATCACCTCTGGAATAATCGTTGAATTTCGATTTTTAAGTCCTAGTATTTCGCGATTTTTTCATATTCCTTCTCGTCGACCCTGCTGTCACCTGGTATTGCGATGTCTATGATTGTAACCTTATTTTTCTCAACCAGTGTGATGTCTGGTGTATTATGCTCCAGTATTTTGTCCGTTTGTATACGAAAATCCCATTAGATCTTGACCATCTGATTTTCGGTGACTTTTTCAGGCTTATGTTCCCACCAGTCAAGCTTATGTTCCCACCAGTTGTTGTTGTTGTTGTTGTTGTTGTTGTTGTTGTTGTTAATTGTCGAATGACCTGGTCTGAACCTTGCCTGCTTTGAGGCCAGGATGTTTTTGGAAAGCTTAGAATCAGAAAGTTTATAATATGAAAACTGATCTTTAAGCTACTGATTGCAGATGAGAGGCTGGTAGGATGATAGTTTATAGGATAAGACTGATCTCCTGTTTTGTCCATGGGAAGAAAGATGGAATTAAGCCGAATTTTGGGATCTGGAAAGAGTTATTTCTGGAGATGAAGAGAGGAGCTAGCAGAGGTGGGGTTGGATTTTGGAAATTCTAGTATAATTGTTTTTGCTGAGAGACTTGCCCTTTTTCCAATTGAAAAATTTATTTTGGATGTTTTATACATGAGATGGGTCCATTGAGGAAGGGTAGCAAAACTGAATGATCCCCACCCAGAGATGTCTTGAATAAATGGCTGAAATGTCCATCCCAAGAATCAGCAGAGATTAAATTATTGTTGTCAGGTGAGTTATAGCTAGCTGAAGATCAGAAATTGAGGTGCCAGAATAGGCAGTATTTTTTTTTGTTTAGCTTTTGTTTTCTTTGTTTAGTCTTTATTGCATAATTTTTTTCTTCTGCATAAACCTCCTGGAGCTCTTTTTTTTAATATAGATTTTTCAGGGTTGTGATATATTTGAGCATTTCTATCCACGATAATTCACAGGGTCTTCCCTGGTAAACCAGGGTTTTGGTCAGATTGATACAACCTGTAGAGGAGAAAGGCCACATTGAAAAGCATGCGGTCCCAGAGGAAGCCCTGCTGCGTGGATCAGCTGTTTGGTGGTTAGTAGAGCAGCTGGAGCTGGTGTGTGTGTGAGAGGGGGGGGAGGGAGGGAGGATTGGAGACACTTGGCAGCCTACTTTCAGAATTACAACGGCAGTTGGGGTGAATTTATTTTCTTACATTTATTTTACTTAGTTATCAAATTTTGAAACAGCTGATCTCTCTCACAGAGGGACTCTGGATAGTGTGCAAATAAAATATTAAGACATTAAAAGCCAGTATGCAAAATTTAAAAAGAGGCAAGGTTGATTATAATTCAGTTAATTGGAGGCTGGGGTGGGTGGGATGGAGGGAGGCTTTCAGGGTGCTAATCAGCTCCACCTCTGTCTGCTCCTCTGTGCTCCCCAAGCAAGAGAGGAGAGGCATGTTTTCAAACCTTTCCAAAAGGGGTCCCACCTCGTCTCTGGGGAGAGAGTGTTCCACAGGGTGGGGCAACGGCAGAGGAGGCTCTCTTTCTGGACCCCACCAGTCAGAATTCTTCAACTGACCATCCACACCATATCCTCCCGCCCTGGGTGGGATGGGCCAGGGAATTGGGCTGAAGGTGGTTCCAGAGATACAGTAGCCTGGCCTCTGCCATCTGGGCCTTTAAAGTCATAGCCAACACCTGGCATTGGATCCAGAATAAAATGGCGCCCAGTGGAGCCAGTGCAGTGACGTTGTTACATACTTTGCTCTTTGGGTGCCCAAGATTGCATGTGTGGCCGCATTTAGTGCCAACTGCTTCTGGGGATTATTACTTTTCCAGAAGCATTACTGGCTGCATGAGGCTGCTTGCCAAGCTGCCTGTTGCTCCTGGGCCTCACTTCATTTTTTTTTTTTTAATTTTATTAAGCATTTATAGGCCGCCCTTTTCCCTGAGGGGACTCAGGGCGGCTTACAATAATAGGGGGGGGGGGGGGGAGTGCAGGACAAAACACAAAAAGAAAATGTGAATAAAAATAATTAGCAGTAAAAACCCAACATTCATTCAACATTCGGGAGGGGCGAGAGTAAAGTCTTATCCCCAGGCCTGACGGGATAGCCAGATCTTGAGGGCTGTGCGGAAGGCCTGGACGGTGGTGAGGGTGCGGATCTCCACGGGGAGATTGTTCCATAGCGTCGGAGCTGCAACTGAGAAGGCTCTCCTCCGCGTAGTCGCCAGTCGGCACTGACTGGCGGATGGAATTCGGAGGAGGCCTACTCTATGCGATCTGATGGGACGGAGGGAGGTAATCGGCAGAAGGCGGTCTCTCAAATAGCCAGATCCACTACCATGGAGCGCTTTATGAATGGTAAGTAGGACCTTGAAGTGCACCCGGAGACCAACAGGTAGCCAACGCAGCTCACGGAGGATCGGTGTTATGTGGGCGAACCGTGGTGCGCCCACAATCACTTGCGCGGCTGCATTTTGGACTAGCTGAAGTCGCCGGATGCTCTTCACTTTGGTTTGAAAGATGAGGAAAATGGGTTTGCTCAGGTTTTCAATGTTTCTGAGCAGAAGTGATAATTTGATGGAACATGGCAATTATTTTACCAACTGTTGCCATTAATTTGCATGTTGGTATTAAATTTAGAATTTACAGGACGGATGCTCAAAAAAGTACACCAACAGAGATGGGGAAATTGTAATAAATCTTTAAAAAGGTTTATTAAGAAAGTGCCTCTAAATACTTACAGTGTCAGGAGGATATGACCCCAAAGAGCTGGGTGAGCCCTAATCATGGGCAAAGTTCATGTTCTGGAACAGCTCATGAGGAAGTGGGGAAAAGGGGTAAATGTTATAACCTTGTTTTGCCTGCTGCTTCGGCCTCAGGGATCTTCCCCTGTTTTGGGGATGGGGAAATTAAAGCTTATATTTCAGTCATTGCAGAGGAAGAGATTACAGGAGAGCCTTAGCATTGACTGTTTGCTCTGGCTGCTTAGAAGAGGGAAGCCTTTAGAGTCAAACTGGTCATGTTAGATAGCAGCGCAAACCGGAGGAGAATTAACTGAGATTGGAGAACTGAGCTAACCTGTGGTTGGTTAGCATCTATAAAAATCAGGCATAATAGGACACAAGTCTTAGTAGCCACACTTAAGACTTTCAAGTGATCAATCTTTTACATCTTACTAGACTAGATTAGTCGCCAATAATTGCCAATAAGAAGAGAGTCATGGGGATGTTAAGCTTGGGTCTGTAGTACCAATATTATACTGGCGGATCTTGCCAGGAGTAAATAGTCCCTCACGAATGAGAATGAAAGAAATGAAGAATAAAATAATTGTGTATTAATATAGGATGTAAAGCTTATGGCCTCGAGACTAGTTCACCCTCTGGGTCACTGGACATGGATCCTTTAAGGATCTTCAGGGCAAATTTTAATCTTTCAATGCCAAATTGCCATATCCCCCACCCATAACCCCCAATTTTAAATTCAGCATCTATAGATTTTCATGAAGACAAACAGATTAGTGAGTAAATATTATAAGACTGAAAAAGAAACTTGTTATTCTAGCGTTAGAAGCACCAGCAAGTAATACTGTTGGGTTTTGAAACGTGGATGTTAAATTTAGGGATCAAAATTCAAAACAATTGCTATTGCTTTTAAATTGGGATCATTTATTTTGAAAGCACCAAAGAGACTGATTGTCAGCGTTCCAAATACCATGTAGAATTAAATCAGAGTCGAAGGCAAAACTATGATTAAAGTTCCAATTTAATAAAACAGGCATGTTGGCATCGTGCTGTGGGATCCCAACTCTGGAAGTTACATCAGAATCCCACCCAGTTAAAAGTTCATGATCTTGTCCCCACACCCACAGTCCATCACATGGTCCAATCTCCTTCTTCCACGCTGGTGTCCATGCTCAGCTTCTTCCAGTCAGGTGTAATGGTGTGGAGACAAAGGATGACCTTGCTTCTAGTAAAGAATGAAAAACAATATATTCCAAAATCCTACTACTTCTATTTCCCCCTCCCATTGACTATACTTATAGAAACAGCATAATAAAATTAGAGAAAGTGTGGCAGGCCAAAATTCTAAAAGGAATATAAATGCAGGCCTGACAGGCAGCCTGTCCTCAGAAGAAAAACATTTCCTGAAAAGAGAACAACATAAAAGTTAACATATAAAATTATTAACCACCTACTTCCACCCCTAGGGGATCCTTTGGCTTATCAGGAAACTTCTTGTGGAATTGTTCTAATAACTTTTCCACTTTTAAGTTCCAGCTTTTCACCCAAGTGGCTTCAGACAAAGAGTAACCCTTCCATTGCATTAAATACTGCAAGCGACCCCTATCCAACCTAGAGTCTACAATCTTTTCCACCTCAGATTGTGGTTCCCCTCCTATCACTATAGATGGTGTTTCCCCTTCTACCCGTAAAGGAGGAGAGAAAGCTTGGGTGGATGCTCTTATGCTAGACCCATTTACTGGTTTCAACAAGCTACAATGAAATTGTGGGTCAAATTTCCCTAGACTTCTGGGTAGACTGAGCTGAACTGTAAATGGGTTAACTATCTTCCCTATTGAGAATGAGCCTAGAAATTTTGGACCAAATTCCTTGCTAGGCATTCCTAATCTTAAGTATTTGATAGACACAAAAACTTTGTCCCCCACAAGGAAGGGGTTCTGGAGCGAGCAGTGTTTATCAGCTTGCTTCTGGTAGGCTTCTGCTGCAACTGCTATAGCCTTCTTCGTATTCTCCCATCCTTTCTTTAGCATGTCCATCCATTCATTCAAAGACATGGAGGAGGGAGGTTCTTTAGGCAGCTCAGGCATGGGAACAAATTCCATGCCACTGGTAATCTGGAAAGGAGTAAATCCAGTGCTGCTGTGAACCGCATTGTTGTACGCCACTTCGGCAAAGGGTAGCAAGTCTGACCAGTTGCCTTGCTGATAGTCCACAAAACACCAGATATATTGTTCCACTACCGCATTGGCTCTCTCTGCTGAGCAGTTCATGCTGGGATGAACCTCTGAGCTCAGTTCTTGTGTGGACCTGATGGATTTCAGGACCTGGCTCCAGAACCTGACTGTGAACTGGACTCCACGGTCTGAAATGATCTTCTTGGGCAATCCATGCAGGCGATAAATGTGCCTCACAAACATTTTCACTAATTTCTTTCTGGACGGCAACTCTGAGCAAGCGATGAAGTGAGCCTGCTTAGAAACCAAGTCCATAACTGTCCAGATTACTCTGTTTCCACTGTTGTCTGGCAGTTGCACGATGAAGTCCATTGCGACCTCTTCCCATGGTCTGTTAGGGCTGGCCACTCGTTGTAGCAGTCCAGACTGGTCTGTTGGGAGCGCCAATTTCATAGCTGTCATCAGCATATCCTGGCTTCCATTACTATCATGCTGCGGTTTTTTCAACAAAACATCCCCCAACAAGTTTTTGGGTTCTTGTTGGACAGCTGGGTTTTTTGTCTCTGCTGCAGGTTCTGGGCTCTTGGATTCAATCATCCCTGGCTGGCCCTTTTTCTCCATCAGTGGTATTGGCTTATCCACAATCATCAATTTCCTACTACCGTCTTCCCACTTTATCGTAGGTTTCCACTTGTCAAGCCATGCAAGCGCCAAGATTATTTTCTCCGGCATCTCTGGAGCAACAATGAATCTGAGAAGCTCACAGTGGCAGCCCACTTGTAACTTCACCAGTTCAGTTACTAGCGTGGGTTGAGCCCCTCCAATTTGCGTTCCATCTACCTGCTCAACCCGAATGGGACAGGCTAGAGGTCTTGTGCTTATGCCTAGTTGCATGACAATCGACGTGCTGATTAAGCATCGAGCACAACTGGTACTCACAACTGCTTGAACTTCCCCCTCCAACCCCGTCTTAGGCACTTGGAGGTTGACTTGGAAGGCACCCATCCACCCTTTCGCCTTCCAAGTCACAATTGGGTCATCTTCAGCATTTTCCTCCTCCGAGGCCTCCCCCTTGGTAGGGCTCTTTGTCATCTTAAGTTGGGGATCCTCTTCCAGAGCGTGTTTGCTTTTTCCCTCCTCCGAGGCCTCCCCCTTGGTAGGACTCTTCATCACCTTAAGTTGGGGATCCTCTTCTAGAGGTTGGTTGCCCTTTTCCTCCTCCGAGGCCTCCCCCTTGGTAGGACTCTTCGTCACCTTAAGTTGGGAATCCTCTTCTAGAGGTTATTGGGCCAGATGACTCTTTTGTGGTGGCATCTGGGGCCTTCTGTTTTCCGCTGTGGCGGTTGGTGCGCACGTTCGTGGCAATGGGGCTGGAGCCAAGCACTCTGATGCTTTGTGGCCAAGTTGACAGCAAAGGTGACATTTTAATTGCCCCCACGAGGAAAGGGACCTAGTTACATCTCTAAACTTAGGAACCGCCTCATCACATTTTTCCACCATCCATTCTTTAGCTTGCCCTTTGGTAATCCCTTCTTCCATTGTTGAGAACCTTTCTCTGTAGGAAGGTTGGGCAAGAACCTTTTGGGGCATTGCAGGGGAGACTGGGACCGGTGGGGAGGTCAATTCCTCAGTTGGCCACTGCCCAGTTTTCTGCCATGGTGCCATCTGCTGAGGAAGGGCAGGTACCAATTGGAAACCCTTCCATCTATGACGTGGGATTAAGACCCATCCCGAGGGTGCCTGATTCACAGGTTGCAGTTCACCCAATGATGGCTGGTTAGGGGGGTTTATGTGCCAAGGGGCCCTCTGCTGGCTTGGAGGATTTCTGACCCAAGGGCCTCTCTGCTGGCTTGGGGGACTTTCCCATGTTGATGGTCCAAGAGTTACCCACTAGAATCTTAACCATCCATATTCTGGGAAGAAAGCCCAATTTAGTGGTGGCTGGTAAGTGGAGGATGTTTGCCAAAACCCTTCTTGATGGCTGTGTTGAAAATCCCATCTTGCTAGGGATTCTGTCTTCAACTCAGTTGCAGGACATTGGCTCCTTTCAAATATCCCCGTTTGGTTGGAGTCAAAATCTCCACTCCAGGGGTTTTCCCAAAACTTGGCTGGGGGGAAGGAGGGGGAGTATGCATTCACATTTAGTTGTCCGGAATGGTCCGGGATCTCTAATCTCCATCAGAGCTGACTGCATGAGGGTGGCTGGAATCTCCATTCATCAGATCTTCATGCCATTCTTTGTCCGTGTTGAGAATAAGCTCCTCCATTCTACTTCTTTGCATCCCCCACAGGCTGGGCTTCTTGCCAGCGCAATAAATTTTAAAAGCGAAATTGCTTCACCTTTGAAGATTTGTAGAGAGACATCTCATCTTAGCTTCTTATCTCAAAAGGCTTTCTCCTAATTGTTCGCTGATATTTTACGCTGACCAGTGTGGTTCAGCGTTGGAGAAACAGCAAACCTCACCAGCCCCCCCCCCCCCCGAGGGAGGGGTGCTGGTGATTTATTTTGAAGAGAGAGTTGGAATGATGTCAGCGTTCCAAATACCATGTAGAATTAAATCAGAGTCGAAGGCAAAACTATGATTAAAGTTCCAATTTAATAAAACAGGCATGTTGGCATCGTGCTGTGGGATCCCAACTCTGGAAGTTACATCAGAATCCCACCCAGTTAAAAGTTCATGATCTTGTCCCCACACCCACAGTCCATCACATGGTCCAATCTCCTTCTTCCACGCTGGCGTCCATGCTCAGCTTCTTCCAGTCAGGTGTACTAGTGTGGAGACAAAGGATGACCTTGCTTCTAGTAAAGAATGAAAAACAATACATTCCAAAATCCTACTCCTTCTATTCCCCCTCCCATTGACTATACTTAAAGAACCAGCATAATGAAATAAGAGAAAGTGTGGCAGGCCAAAATTCTAAAAGGAATATAAATGCAGGCCTGACACTGATTGCGCCAGCTTTTAGAGGGTGAGCAATAACTACCTGGACTGTCTCACAAACCTGCCCAAAAACAGACAAATGGTATACCTGTGCAGTGGCCACCGTCCCTCCCTAATTCACTGAAGGGGTAAGGAGGAGAAGCGGGAGCTAAGCCACCATCAGACTTGGAAGGCTCTGGTCATAGAGCCAACCTTGGTCAAAGGAGCTTTAACCTGTGGAGTTGATTTTCTAGTCTGGTCGACCCAGTGGAGCTCTGGCCAAAGTGGGAGAGGAGGTTCCTGACCTCTGACCTGAAATGCTACACTGCAGAATCCAGGCCCTGGGGGCTTAAGAAAAATAATAAATCTAGAGATTCCCAGGTTGTTCCAATGGCTTGAAGAATGTTTTGTTTTATTGTTAATTAATTTCTGTTTTTACTGTATGATGCCCAGAGTCACATCTGTGAAATGGGAGGTTGTATAAATTTGATCAATGGAGCTGTGTTAATTGTAGCCAAATGAAGGTTTGTTCTTTACTTCTGGACTGTGATCATGTTTAATATAACAAAATTAACGTTTTATATTAACTGCAAGCCTAAAGAGAAGACGGATTTTTAGAATTAGTTGGGAGAATAACTGGAGGCTGTACTTTGTACATTAAATGAGTCTGAAAGTCAAACCCTGTAAAGTTTGTTTTGTAAACAAGTTTAATCACTGGTGAAGTCAGTTCTGCATCTTTCACTGAAAATGTCTCTTTTTTCTCTACTCTCTCGAGTTGAAGTGAATTCTGTTTTATGGCTTCTGCTCCAGCTGGAGCAAGCTAGCAGTCAGCTTCCGCAGAATTCCTTCCCAGAAGACTAAACTCCAAAATGAAAGAATTCTAAGAAATTATCTTCTTGAGATTTAGCTTGATTTGTTAAATAAAGGAATGCTGTTTACTTCTGTCTTGCGACCGGTGCTTCCATCTCTAGCCTGCCTAAGTCCTCTTGCCCTGGACTTGGTCGCCTCCTTACGTTGTGGCTCTTGCAGAGTTTCTAGAGATTTCATTGCTGCCTGAAAAGGTCAGATTGATAAAGAGGATCCAAGGAGAAACTAAATTGCTCTTGACCTAAGCTTGAATAAAACAAGGCCCCAAATGATGGCCCCACTCTTCCTCTCTGCTAGTTAGATATCTTCAGTGGGAATAAAGAGAGAACTCCCCCCTGCCTAGTGGAGCCTTTGGATGCTGTTGCTGTGTGGTGGGAGGCCTCAGGGCCCTTGGCAAGCAAGAGCAGCAACTCTAAGCTTCTCTTTCCTGTTCCAGCTAGTGAGCATCGGATCATCCTACAATTATGGGAACGAGGACCAGGCAGAATTCCTCTGCGTTGTCTCCAAGGAGCTGCACAACACGCCCTATGGCACAGCCAGCGAGCCCAGTGAGAAAGCAAAGGTGAGTTGTCTTGAGAAGAGGAGCGCCTAAAAGCTCGGCACATGGCTTTGTGCTTGGCAGGGGTCAGGGCAGGGGTCAGGTGCCCAGGCAGCTGGTCTTTTCGGACAACAAACACACCAGTGAATAAGAATTGTTCAGTTTTATTATTAACCCGAGCAAACAGATTTAAAAGCCCAACATATAAAGCATACATGCTAAACAAGATGACACCCAGATCTCTGATAAGGAGCTCCTTAACAACAACCGCAGAGATTTCCCCCCCCCCCCCCCAAGGCTACCCAACTTGCACCGCCCTCTGTGTAGGATTCTGGGTGGAAGCTCCCAGTTCAAAGGACAGGCAGAGGTTTCTATGAAAGCCGGGCGCTGCCTCTGCAGTCCTGAGGCAGCAGGATGTGACCTTGACCAGAAGGCACCTGACTGGGATGGAGCCGAAAATCTGAGCCTTTCACAGATGAAAAAAATTGCAGCAATATGACAGTTCCCCCCTAAACTATTTTCAGCAGGCAACAATGAAAAACAATCAGGTTAGCTCAGAATGAGCCTTAAAGTTTTTCTTAATATGAAGGAGAAATCAAAATGTGCCAGTCAACTCAAAATACAATGGTATCCCACTGTATTACTACCCTTCAATGTGAATGGGATTCCTTGTAAGAAAGCAGCCTTGCTTCTGCCCACGGCTGGAGCCCTTGTCCCCATTGAGGTTTCAGATTCTGGCCTGAGTTCTAACCCCCCCCCCCCCGCCCCCATCCCACTACAGAAGAATTCTGTTTGCATCCCATGGCTAATTCCTTGGGGGCGGGGTAGTTGATTGCTGGGCTGAACGGGGGGAGTAAATGTTGGTTTAATTAGCGAAGTTTCAATGTCTAGACAATGCCCTTGGCATTTAAGGCCAAACTGGCCTGAAGGAGAATGGAAGAATCTTTAGAAGATGAATGGGCATCTGCTTGTGGCACATAGATCTGGCCTCCTCCTCTGCCAAAGGCCACGGGAGTGCTGCCATCAGGAATAACAGCCACTCTAGTTAAGAGGACCAGAGGGTGCAGGTGGCTCTCCATCCTCAGGGGAGGCAGAACTGGGCAGATCACGGGGGCTAAGGATTCAGCTGTTTTAAGATTGCAGACTAGATTTTAAGGGTATTTTACTTGCTTTTTATTACCATGGCTGCCATAGTTTTACTTTGTGCATCAACATGAAATGACTAAGCCATCTTCTAATTCTTCTGGAATAAACTTTAATAAAAAGAGACTGATGGTGAGAGCTGGAGAAGGAGAAAAATGAGTTTATATGAGCCTTTTAGACAGAAACTATAGAACTAGAAACTCCAGGGGAAAATCAAAAGCGATCTGATTGAAACAGGAGATCGCACAGTCCTAGTCCTTAAAAAATGTGATTGGAAAATCTGGGGCTTTGCAGTACCTTAGAGTTCTGTCAGTCCTAACCTTGCAAACCAGTAACCTTGACTGCTGGTTTTTCTAAGAATGTGACAGAAGTATTGCGAAAAGAACTAGTTTGGCTATTTGATTTCTCAGATTGTGATACTCGCCAAGCCAAAATCCAGCAAGGTGTCTCCATATTCCGTTGAGGTCATTCAAGGACATGTTGCATTATTTGCCATTATTGTCCATGTTCTGCCATCTTTGAGGAGCTGTAAGAAGCAACTTCACTGCACCTGCTTTTCTTTTGCCTTTTAATAAAATTTGTTAGCATACAAAGATGCTCCCAGGCTCCTCCTATTTTGGACTTTCCTCCTATAATGCTAGATTAAGTGTGAAGGCAGAGGTCAAAGTGCCACTTGCTGCTTCCCACCCCCCTCTCACAGTGTTGCCTCTTGTTTTTGTATTTCTACATCCCTTAACTCCCAATACTGGGTAAAAGCGGATTGACGTATCATTCTTCCCATTGTGGAATAGTGCCAGGGCCAGGGACTCAGCTTCCAGATGGACAGGGACAAAACATTTTAGTGCAGGGTTTCTCAGACACTTTCCCTCCAGTAGGGCTGATGGTCAGACTACTTTGGGATAAAGATGATTAAAACAAGCTTTGTGTCACAAAGCGCCTCCAGTCATCTTGTAAGCGACATCTTTCCTGGCAGAAGGTGGTGGGGTTCCTGGGTCTTGGTGGCAGGAACTGCACAAACTCTTCATGGCCGAGATATTTATGCTTGGTGACTAAAGTTTGCTGACTTTGTGTTGGTCGGAGGCATGGGTTTTCTTTTTCTAATATAGAATAAAGAATAAAGAAGAATAAAGTAAACAATATTTAGTATACAAATCCACTTGGAAGATTTTGTCAAATCTAATTTCTCACTGTAATCCCACCCCAGATTTTGCAGGAACGAGGTTCGAGAATGTAATTGAATCACAGTATTGAATGCAGAAGGTTCTTTTATTTGCATCACCACACGAAGAGGCTTGGTGCCAAGTGGGAGTCTCTTGTGCAGACAAGATGGATTTGTAACCTTTGAAAATGTTGTGGCCGGAGCAGGCCTGCTTGCCTGCATCATTCTGACCTCTGGTTGTGCGGATGGCGATTCCACGGAAGGACTCAGCTCTTCACTTCCGCCTTGTAGAGCTGCAGCACTTTCTCCAGTGCCGGCCAGAGGAAGTTGTGCTGGTTTGTGGGGAACTATGGGGGGGGGGGGCTTAGTTCCTACAGGTGGTCCAAGGACAACTTATTGGTGCTACTCCAGTCCGTATACAGGCCTCTGTTACTAGCAGCCTCTGTGGACTTCTCCTACACATTCCTTTGCAGTTCTCATGTCAGAATGTTTTAGGGAATAAGTATTCCTCTGTCAGGATACACAAAATATGCGTTTCTCTCCTCCCTGATTCCTCTCCCCTCTTCCCCTTGCTTCCTTTATTATCCAAAGGGGAGAAATCTCTTTTTGCCTGCATTTCTAGAGTTGGCCTTCAGATTGCTTGATCTTACCAATGTCAGTTTGACTACACTTAAGGATTAAGAAGACCAGTTTTGTTTACAAATGATACGACATCTTGCCTTTCAAATGCATGGCTGCTGCCCACCATGTTTTTTGAAAATTTCTGCAAATATTGATAGTGGCAAAGCTGAAGTTAGGCCTCATATTTTAGCCTTAATGGCTGCTCAGTCCAGAGGGTCGGGAAGGAAGGTCTGGGTGCCTGAAAGCATAGAATTTATGCAGCAGAAAGTAAGAACTCTTCTGATTCTTAAACAGATGTTTACAGTTATTTCTATATTCTTATCTATGCAGTTCTTTCTAATGTTTTGGCAAATACTGCCAAAATGAACCATAGTTTCATTAAGAGAAGCTTCTAGTAAATGTGAAAAAACACAACTGGATCTTTTTAGAGCACTGTGTTGAAATGGAACCTTTGACAAGCCTTTCAGAATAGCTTGAAGAGGAATCTACTTCAGACTTCTCTTTCTTCTTTAGAGAAGACTCCCTGCTTGTTTGAGACTTTAAAGTATCCAACCCATAATTTAAACTTCTATTAAACAACTTATGTAATACTTGTTTTATAATTCACACGCGCTGTCTCAAATATACCTTGTCTGCCTGCTTTTGGTAAAATCTTTGGGCCCAAAAGAATGGGCAAGTTGGCTACATCTTCTAGCCTCCTGTTTGGAGATGACATTAAACAGCACGGAAGATTGCAAGGCCTTCTCAGTACTTTTGAAAGATGCTGAATTGATTAAAGTGGAATTACATAGGACAACTGTACATACACCCGGGCCCTTTTTACATCTTTTTATACCTATCGCCAATTTTCCCCCTGAAAGAGGTATTGCTTTGAGAGGAACTGAGAAACAGGTTTGTGTATAGGGCCATGCCTCTTGGAAAAGTTGCCACTGAACTGACCTTGGCTTTGTGGAACATTCTAGAAGAGAAGTAGAATGGCTTGAAAGACTAGTGGCATACCTTCTCTAAAAGATGGTGCTTAGAATCCTACTTGCCCAGCCTCTTTTTAAACCCCTTAAAGTTATTAGTAATTAGCCAGCTCATTATCATTCCATGCCAGCCTGAAAGGGGACAGGAGCCAAGCTCAGGATGGAGCAGTGGAGCCCCTCCTCCCCCCTCTGTTGTATCCCCTTCAGCACGAGCTCAAGGGTTGGCTTTGGAATGAGTGAGGTTCCTACCCCCCACCCCGTCCTTGCCATTTCTGAAGATTGCCTTGCAAGAGCAGGGAGGGGAAGGGAATATTGACTGACATTGACTCACTTTTGAAGAGTGGTAGTTCAGAAACGTACAACATTAGGGCTATTCTTATGGAGGATTTTAAATCCAGGCAATACTTCCTTTGTGCTCATTTTGGTGTTATTTCTTGCTGAGTTGGGGAGGGGGTGGGAGTAGTATGTGAACAATATAACATCAGATTTTAAAGTTTATATCTTGGAAATTATATCATCAAATTAACCTAAAAAGCATGGAATTTTTCTTTGTATTTTTCAAGAATATGTAATGTTATAGGGCATGACACTTAGCTTCCTGGAAAAAAAAGTTTAAAATAATCCATTAACTGTTGATTATCACTCTTTTATGGTAGTCTCTTTCCACATGTTGTCTTCCTCATTTCAACAAACACTGTTATAGAAAGTTGATGGGTCTTACCAAGGGAATTGGGTAATTTTAATAACTTAAATTGACACTTGTCTTTGAAGGTTTCTGCACCTATTCTGTATTTTGAATGATAAACATGGGTGTTAGCAAACCTGTTCTTCTTTTCACTTGTTTTGTCTAACTTTTGCATTCATTTTATTTATTTTTTACAGTGAAGGTTAAATCCTTTTTTATATGCTTTAATATTGTGTAGTGTGACCCCATAAAACTGATATAACACATAAGACAATGATGATGCTCAATAAAAGAACAAAAACCGCAGAAGAGGGAGTTGTCTGAAGGTCATAGGCTTCTTTTCCCTAACAGGGAAGTGCAAGTTCTTTTCAGTTTTAGTAATTTACTCCGGAAATGGGACCTCCCTATTTTGACTGGATTTTAGCCTACAGAGCCCTGCATTTTGAGACTTGAATGTTGCAAAAAACATTCTTTGCGTCTACTGTGGAATTGGTAGAAAATTCTCAGCTACAAGTTCTCTGCTTACCAGGAGGCCATAGTTCCTTAACAAGTGGAACCCTATAGAGATCAAGCCTTTGGGATCAGTTCTATTGACACTTTCCCAGGGGTTCTCAAGCAGAATCTTGGCTGGTTCTTTTCCCCAAGAAACCCTCTCATTCCAAATATCATGGACTGCTTCAGGGCCCAGATCTTCTAAATTCCAGCTGCCATGGCTCACACTAATGAACCACTGGGAGGGAATTTGCTGCAAGCTTGCTGAAAAAGTTCTAGCTGTCTAATTTCTTTTCTTTTTAAAAAATTCTTGAACATTTTCAAATTAAGTTTTAAAATAAAAGGCCACTCAGAAGCCTGAAAAGAATCCAGACCAAGAGTTTTATTCTATCCTCAGGCAGAAAGTCCCGATACATTTGGTATGTTATCTTGTCAAGAAGAGCAGATTTGAAAGGGCAGTTCAATGCTGGAAAAAGCTGCAGACGCAACTAGGTAAAGCATCTTACAGTACATTTCAGGGTAACACGTCACACCTTCCTCACTGGGCTGGGTAAAAGGAAAGGAAAACAAGTAGAAGCCAAAGAATTCTGAGTTTTTCATGAATTAGAATAGAATTTGGAAAGCAACAGTTTCGTGAAATACAGGACTAGTCACAATGGGTATTATACCTCTCAGTATATAAACAAGGGGAAGTCATCTTCTCAAACTTGGCAAGAGCATCCTTTAGTCACAAAATGGGACAACTCAGACATTTGTTAACGTCACCCATTGTTCTTCCAAATAGCAAAGTGCCTGGAATGAATACTTATTACTCTTTACATCAATTCACTGCCCTGCATATTCTAAACCAAACTGTTAACTATCTCAGTTGGTTAATACCAAACTTCAACATTCGGAAGACATAGTTGTTGGGGTACCACTTTGGTTAGTGGTGGTTGGAGGCAAGTCAAGCTACAGGTGAAACTCGAAAAATTAGAATATGTGCAAAAGTTCATTTATTTCAGTAATGCAACTTAAAAGGTGAAACTAATATATGAGATACTCATTGCATGCAAAGCAAGATAGTTCAAGCCGTGATTTGTCATAATTGTGATGATTATGGTTTACAGCTCATGAAAACCCCAAATCCACAATCTCAGAAAATTAGAACATTACATGCAATCAATAAAACAAGGATTGTACAAAGAACAATATCAGACCTTTGAAACGTATAACCATGCATGTACTCAGTACTTGGTTTGGGGCCCTTTTGCAGCAATTACTGCCTCAGTGTGGCGTGGCATGGAAGCTATCAGCCTGTGGCACTGCTGAGGTGTTATAGAAGAGCAGGATGCTTCAATAGCGGCCTTTCGCTCTTCTGCATTGTTCGGTCTCATGTCTCATCTTTCTCTTGGCAATGCCCATAGATTCTCTATGGGGTTCAGGTCAGGAGAGTTTGCTGGACAATCAAGCACAGTAATCCCACGGTCATTGAACCAGGTTTTGGTGCTTTTGGCAGTGTGGGCAGGTGCCAAGTCCTGCTGGAAAATGAAGTCAGCATCCCCATAAAGCTCGTCTGTGGAAGGAAGCATGAAGTGCTCCAAAATCTCCTGGTAGACAGCTACGTTGACCCTGGACTTAATGAAGCACAGTGGACCAACACCAGCAGCTGACATGGCTCCCCAAATCAACACAGACTGGAAACTTCACACTGGACTTCAAGCATCTTGCAGTGAGTGCCTCTCCATTCTTCCTCCATACTCTGGGTCCTTGGTTTCCAAATGAGATGCAAACGTTGCTCTCATCAGAAAAGAGGACTTTGGACCATTGAGCAACAGACCAGGTCTGTTTTTAGGCCAGGTAAGACGCTTCTGACGTTGTTTGCTGTTCAGGGGCGGCTTGACAAGAGGAATACGATATTTGAAGCCCATGTCCAGGATCGGTCTGTTTGTGGTGGCTCTTGATGCACTGACTCCAGCCTCAGTCCACTCCTTGCAAAAGTCCCCAACACTTTTGAATGGCTTTTTCCTGACAATCCTCTCCAGGCTAGGGTCATCCCTGCTGCTTGTGCACCTTTTTCTTCCACACTTTTCCCTTCCATATAACTTTCTATTAATGTGCTTTGATACAGCACTTTGGGAACATCCAACTTCTTTTGCAATTACCTTTTGAGGCTTTCCCTCATTATGGAGGGTGTCAATGATGGTTTTCTGCACAACTGTCAGGTCAGCAGTCTTTCCCCATGATTGTGATCCCTACTGAAGCAGACTCAGAGACCATTTAAAGGCTCAGGAACCCTTTGCAGGTGTTATGGCTTAATTAGCTGATTAGAGTGGGACACTCTGAGCTGGAATATTGCACCTTTTCACAATATTCTAATTTTCTGAGATTGTGGATTTGGGGTTTTCATGAGCTATAAGCCATAATCATCACAATTATGACAAATCACGGCTTGAACTATCTTGCTTTGCATGTAATGAGTCTCTCATATTAGTTTCACCTTTTAAGTTGCATAACTGAAATAAATGAACTTTTGCACATATTCTAATTTTTCGAATTTCACCTGTAGAATGCTTTTTTCTTCAGCTTAGCTTTGCTCACCCAACAGTGGTGACCCATCCATCCTGAATGCCAAAGCCTATTATAAACTTTAATCCTGAAGGATCATTGTTGAGATGTCAACTCGTGTGTGTTACATGGGGCACCAAGCCCAAGATTCACCAAGAACAAGACAGAACTACACTCTTCCTGGGGTATAAGAATGGCAAGTGATTTTAGAGTACTTGTGACCCACTTCAAAAAACCAGATGGCGTCTTATTAAATAAGGGCAACCTGAATGGGTCTATTCAGGAATGCTGTTTTCTGTGGATAGGAGGAAAAGATTTCCTTTTCTCTGTGATGGAGCAACAGAAAAGGCAATTTGCTTAAATTAAACCATTTTCTGGGTTGACAAAATGAAGCTAAGCACGTTGCTTCACCCATAACATGCTAAACTTCAAAAGCTTTTAATCAAGGTTAAAAGTCACATAATTCTATGAGTGCAGATGTAGTGGCTAAGTCTTTGGCCTGGTAATAGATGTTGAAACCCAGTCATCCTTCATGGAATACTCAATCTTGTTTACATGATCTTTATAAACAGGATGATATCCATTCCATCCTGCTGATGGCAGGGATCAATTTGGGGATCTTTTGCATGCAAAGATGATATAGAGGCAGTCCTCAACTTACAAAAATTTGTTTAGTGACAGTTTGAAGTTACAACAGCACTGCAAAAAGTGACATGATCATGTTTTCAGTTATGACCATTGCAGCATCCCCATGGTCACATAATCAAAATTTGGACGCTCATGACTGCAGTGTCCCAGGGTCATGTGATCACCTTTTGTGACCATCTGATAAGCAGAGTTAATGGGGAAACAAGAGTTACTTAACAAATGTGTTACTAACTTAACTGTGGTGTTTAACTTAAGTCTGGCAAAAAGGTTCTAAATGGGGCAAAGCAACTTTCTCAGTTAGCAAAAAAAAATGTTATCAATTGAGGTAGCAAGTCAAATACTACCTATATTGCCTATGAACTCTGGCCAACTCTCAATGGTGGTTTGTTTGTTAGACCCAAATATGGATAAAAAATACTTCAGGCTGCATTTTGTGGTTCCTGGAACCAGCATAGCTGCTACCAGACAGTCTGCTGCTTCCCCAGTCTCTTACTCTCCTGCTTCACTTTCCTTGCAAGGATTCTGGCCAATTCATCTAGAGTAGCCGCTGTCCTATTTCTGAGCCAAGTAACATTTGGCATAAGTCAGTTTGTTGACCAAGAGCATAAACAAGGTTTCACAACTACTTGATCATCGAATGGCTTGACTGCTGTAATGCAGCGTCTGGGGCTGTCCTTGAAGACCACCTAGAAGCTTCACCTGGTGCCAAAGGCCACAACGGCGCTTAAGGAGCTGGGCTGGTCAGGGCTGCAACTCGCCTCTCCTGACAGGCATCTGGCCAATTCAATCCTGCATGTTAATGCCGTCTGGCCGTCCTGTCCCTCCCCCCAAAAGCGGACCTGCCGCCTGGAGATCCCGATGGCCCGCCTGCCTTGTTCCAGTCTCTTGCTCCGGGCCGTCGGAGAGCGAGAGCCCTTCCTTCCACCCGACTTGCCGTTCGAATAGAGTAACGGAGTCGGAAGGGGCCTTGTGGGTCATCTAGTCCAACCCCCTTCTCACGCAGGAGACCCCGCACCGTCCTTGCCCTCCTTTATCCTTTAATCCTGGGATTAAAGCCGGCAACTCCTCCGATTCGTGTCCCAAAATCGCCGCCGCGGAGCCCCCACCCGGCCCTCCCCCTGCCCACGAGCAGCTACTGAGCGCCGATCGGGGCGGCCGCAGCGCGACGGGACGGAGACGCCGCCGCGGAGCCGGCACCACCCCTTCCAACCTCCCGCCCGCTGGCCGGCCGGAGCGAGGGGCGTGGCCTCGGAGCGTCCCGCGCTGCGGGGTTCAGCTTCGCGCTCTTGGCGCAGGCGCTGTGGTGCAGACGGGTCGCGCCGAGGGACAGGCCGTGCTGACGCGCTCCGTTTTCTGCGAGGGAAAGGCTGGGTTTGAGACAAAAGGGGGGAGGCGGGCAGGGAACATCCGGGTCATTCGCCGCCGCCGCCGCCGCCGCCTGAATCCGGGACACGCGCGGGGGTTGCTGCTGCCGCCGCCGCCGCCTCCGCCGGGGCGCTTCACGGTAAGGCCCGCGGGAGGCCCGGGGGGCATGACGGCCGCTTCGGGGGGCGCCGGGGGGGGCGAGCCGCGCGGCGCCTGTCAAGGTCAGCCGGGGCCTCGGCCTTCCCTCCCGGGGGCCCCGACGCCGCCTTAACCGGCCGCCTTTGTGTCGCAGAGTCCGTCGATCATGTCTGGCATCGCGCTCAGCCGCCTGGCGCAGGAGAGGAAGGCCTGGAGGAAGGACCACCCGTTCGTAAGTGGCGGCGGTGGCGGCGGGGGCGGGCGGCGCGGGGCGGGCGGCGCGGCTAACCTCCGGCTCCTTGCAGGGCTTCGTGGCGGTGCCCACCAAGAACCCCGACGGCACCATGAACCTCATGAACTGGGAGTGCGCGATTCCGGGCAAGAAAGGGGTAAGGAAGCGCCCGGACCGCAGGGCGCCTCAGGGCCCCGGGAGCCTCCGGAAGGGGAAGGAGGAGGAGGGGAGGCGGCGCCCGGAGAGAAAGGCGGCCTGGGCGCTGCGGTTGAAAGGAGCCCGAGGCGGAAAGGGCCCGGAGCCCCCTAAGAGAGCCGGCCTGTGGCGGCCTCCCCCGCAGCCTCGGACGCTTCCCCTGCGGCCCTCGGGAAAGAGGCGCTGCGGGCCAACGGCTCCCTCCTCCCTCTCTTGTGCTTTCCCCGCAGACCCCGTGGGAAGGAGGCTTGTTTAAGTTACGGATGCTTTTTAAGGACGATTATCCCTCCTCGCCTCCGAAATGTAAGTCTGGCAACCCCCGGAGCTGCCGGGTAGAAGCTCAGGACTTTAAAGTAAAGAGATGGAGCAAAGTAGGAGAATTTGCTGCTTCCCTTCTTTTGTATTCCTAGCTTACTAAGTTTTACATGGGCAGAGATTCTGAAATTCACTTTCTGGTAACTCTGAAGCTGTCCCGTCTTCTGTTTGTCTCTTCTGGAGGATTTATTTCTTTCCATTGGATATTTTGATATTTTTCATTTTTATTTTCATTTTGTTAATTGGTGCCAAGTCTAAGTGCTTGAATAAATATTTTGGTGCATGGAACAAATATATTTAGATGCATTTTTAAAAATTGCTGTACTTCAGTTTCAGCTTCTTTCAATCCTTTGGGATTCTTTCCTACCCAACTCTTGTCACCATCTTTAAGTTACTAGTCCTCTTTTAAAAGAAACTTGGTTCAAAGAAACCTCATTCAGACTATTTCAGAGCGTATCGGCTCTAGTCCTTAAGATCTAAGGGACTATAAATAAATTCAATTGGTTTACTTCAGAGAAGGGGGTTCAAACTGAGCATAGAGGCAAAGAGCATATTTTTGCTCCCTACAATTGATTGAAGCCCCACTAGCTTTTAAGTGTTTTGCCAAAGCCTTGTATCTGAACCAAATTTTCCTTTCTCTAGGCAAATTTGAGCCACCCTTATTCCATCCAAATGTCTATCCTTCAGGCACAGTCTGTCTGTCTATCTTAGAAGAGGATAAGGATTGGAGGCCTGCAATCACAATTAAACAAGTATGCATTTTGTTAGAACACGGACGTAATTTATGAATCATACTATATTGACTCAAATGCCTTAATTGTAAGACTTAATGATTTCTTAATATTTTAAACTCACAATTAACAGCTGAGGATTTAATATCTTGAAGAAAATATGTATCTGATTTTAATTCATGGTTTTGCAAGGTGAAAGTCTACTTTACAGTGATACTTCTTCCCTTCTATGCTCTTAGATCTTGTTAGGAATTCAAGAACTCCTAAATGAACCAAATATCCAGGACCCAGCTCAAGCAGAGGCTTACACAATCTACTGGTGAGTTTCCTTTTGACTCCTTTTCTTTTTTAATAGCAAACATAGATCATGGAGTTTGAGATTAAAATTGGTTTCATCTTAGGTCTCTGAACTACAGGTAGTCCTCCACTTACGGTCAACAATTGAGCCCAAAATGTATGTTGCTAAATGAGACATTTGTTAAGTGAAGTTTTGCACCATTTTACGATTTTTCTTGCCATGGATGTTAAGTGAATCACTGCATTTGTTAAGTTAGCAACCTGGTTGTAAAATGAATCTGGCTTCCCCATTAACTTTGCTTGTCAGAAGGTCGCAAAAGAGGATCACATGATCCCAGGACACTGCAACCGTCATAAATATGAGTCAGTTGTCAAGGATCCGAATTTGATCACTTGGCCATGGGAATGCAACAGTCGTGAGTGTGAAAAACAGTCACAAAACACTTTTTTCAGTGCTGTTGTCACTTTGAATGGTCACTAAATGAACTGTTGTAAGTCAAGGACTCCCTGTATCTCATTTCCTTTCCTTTCCACTATTCTTTTAAACATTCAAACAGGTGACGGAACAGATTCATTTTCTGCTGCTCTTGGAATAAGGGCTTCATTTTAAACACGGGCGTACCGGTGCCTACCGGGAGCACCGGCTACCGTTCTGGTACGGTGCTCTGAAGGGCCCACTCGCCATCCTTACCTGCATTTGAGCTCTTCGGGGCTTACGTGCACAGAGTTTATGGCGCCTGAGCAACGTTCTGCCAAACAGCTGGAGCGTTGTGGAGTGTTGCAGACAGTAAATACGCATGCATGCGCTGTGTACATGCGCGTGCTGTGTGCGTTCATGTGGTGGACCCATTGCACCGTACCAGTTGCACCGGGATCCGGAACTCCCCACTGGTGTGTTTCTATCTGTGCATATCTAGGTACATTTTTAAAAAGATTTATCTGAGGTACAAATGTTGCTGGGGAAGTGAGTCAGGCCCAAGAGGGGAAGTTGGCCTCAAAGCAGGAGGTAGGCACTGTTTGTAAGCGAGACCAAAGGGTGTGTGTGTGTGCGTGTGTGCGCACCGTTTGCAGGCGTATTAGTTCATCCCTGCCTCCGATAGAATTTGATTGATTTAAATGGCCACCCACCTTTATAAAACACCAATAATATGATCAGTCTTACAGTTGAAGAGATGAGAAAACTCGAGGCGCCTAATCTGCAACCTCCAGCCTTATTCCTATGCGATCCCCAGGCTCCAGCCATGGCATTTCAGGGCCTGGGGTATGTGTTTGTGCTCTTTATGGCTTTCCAGAAACGTAAAGAGGTGGAGGGAAGCTTGCTTGATCTGGAGAGGAAGAATGTTTACTGGATGGGACTGCTACACAACCGGTGCTCTGCCTCACTCCCACTAGGTGGCAGAATTTAACGGGAGGGACCCAAAGGTTGCCCTGCAGTGAGAAAGGCGCATGGGCTGCCTGATGGAATCAGCATCGCTTTGAATTGCACCCAGGAAGAAACTGAAAGGCAGTGCAGCTTCTGCAACCAAGTTGTCAGATGGGTAAAAGGGGAGATGTCCAGCACTGGTTGAGCTGCTGCATTCTGGGCACCTATGACTTCTGGGCAGTTTCCAAGGGCAGTCCCCGCAGAAGGTACTGCTGCAGTCCCACCAATAAGTGACCAAGCCATGGTTAATCATTAGCAGCAAGGCCTCCTTGCCCCGGAAAGGGTGCAGTTGGCCAGCAAGAGCTACCATTAGAAAAGCCTCTCTAGCTGTGGTTGTTCCCTGAAGCCCCAAACCCAGGAGGACTCCCCTGTCACACAGCAGTTCTGTCAGGGAAGGGCTACCTTAGAGTCAGAGGGGAAGGGGAACAGAGAGCGCAAACCCTGTCTTGCTGAGGTTGAGCTTAGCCGCTTCCTGCCCGCCACAGTTGCCAGGAACTGAGGGAGCACTGCATCAGCTGCCCAGCTGGGGTGAAGATGCCCGACTAAGTATCTTCAGTTCATGTAGATGTTAAAAGAAGTGGGCAGCCCAAACACTGAGGCAGTCCACATTGTTGTGGTTTAGGGCTAGACATCCCCCCCCCACCCCCCAATAGCCACAGAGAAAAGGAGAATCACTGAAAAACAGTGCTTCCCAATCTCTGCAGGTAAGCCAGAGGATGCCTGATCGTGATCTGGCCTAAACTCAGACTGAAAAGGGTGCAGGTGATCCACTTCATTCTGGCCCCTCTGCAGTTGAATGCCAGCCACCCTTTCAATCTCCCTCCCTAGAAAGCGGAAACTGAAGATTGGCTGGGTCCAAGGATGGCCTCTTCTAATAGGGTTGGGCCATTGCCCCCTTCAAGACAGGCAGAACCCCTCCCTCCCTCAAAGCAGCATTCACTTCAGTTGCAGATTTTGACAGAGAAGTTATTGACTGTTAGATTTATACTTACATGCTTCTTACAAGCCAACTCACTGTAGTTTACAGTGCAACAACAAGTGATATTAAACAGGAGCAAAGTTATAAAACAGAAAATAAAGCAAATAAAAATGTGTAAATCCAAAACAGTCGTCATCCCAAATCATAAAAAATATAAGAATGAAATGCTTGTATAAGGAGGTTTTCATTCTTAACTAGGGGAGAAACACGGCCGATTCTGACCGATTCACTAGAACCAGTAGCAAAAAATGCTTTAAAAAGTTGGGGGGGGGGGGAGGTTCTGTGTGCCCCGCAATCGTGGGAACTTTTTTTTCTCACTTTTTAAAGCATTTTTTCCTGCCTCATTGTCTGAAAACACCCCCACCCCCAGCTACTCCCACAGAACTGGTGGCAAAAAAATGTAGATTTCACCTCTAGTCTAACACTCAAAAAGCAAAGAGAAAAATTAGGTCATTCCATAAGAGCAGCCCAAATGGAAGAAGCGTTCTGAGGTTCTTTCCTCCTGTCAATTCACTACAGCTAGTCCTCGACTTACAACCACAATTGAGCCCAAAAAGTAAAACATTTGTTAAGTGAGTTTGCCCCATTTCACTTTCCACGGTTAAGTGAATCCCTACAGCTGTTACATTGGTAACATGGCTGTTAAGTGATCATTTGGTTTCCCCGTTGACTTTGCATGTCAGAAGGTTGCAAAAGGGGATCACGTGACCCCGGGACACTGACCGTCACAAATACGAGTTGGTTGTCAAGCATCCGAATGTAAATCACATGAGCCTGGGGATGCTGCAATGGTCATAAGTGTGAAACATGGTCACAAGTCACTTATTTCAGTGCCACTGTAACTTCGGTCACCTAATGAAGTGTTGTAAATGGAGGATTGCCTGCCCTCTGCTTCCTGGAGCTCTTTAGGGAGGATCCTCTGTGGTATTGCTTATCCAGAATGTGATCCCCCTCCCCCCCAAGAAGTGAGATCCCAAGAGCGGAGCAGGGTCCCTGAGCGGCTCTCTTGTTGCACTGAAGCCCCACTTGGAGAACAGGCGGAAAGAGGATGGGGAGCTTGTTGCCTTTAACCCAGCCAATGTGTTCAATCCCCTGCTTCTCGCCCGGGTTCTTGTGCTCATTCCTATTTTTTTTAAGCAGACATAAATGCAGACATAAGGTGAATGCCTCCCTAATCTGCGCACATGTGGCTAATCAAGAGCCCTTTGTAGTTTCCTAAGGCAACAGATGCTGAGAGCTCCTTTAACACGGGGGGGGGGGGAGAGGGGGAAGCAGGCATTCATGGGCAGAATCCCAAGATTAATATCAAAGATGCAAGTTAGGTAATAAAATATCCAGTCTGTTCCCTGAGGAGAAGCAGAAATGACGTTGCTATTGCAATATGCAAACCTAATCCATTCCTAACAGGTTCCACTGAACTGCAGTCTAGCCAGGATGGTTTAGCAGAATTTCTGAAACAATGTATTTATTTGAAAAAACTTTTTTAAAATTTTGAAAGTTAATTTTGAAGTATTGTTTTATTTTATGAAATTATGAACTACTCTTAAGCATATTTTTTCCGTGAAAAAGCTTCCTGCTAGGTGGATACTGTTAGGTATTCATAATTAAAAAGAGTTGAGGCCCATTTTCTATCTCGTGAATAAAGAGTTTGCTGCTAAAAGCCTTTGGGGCATGAGAAAACACCATTAAGGTCTCTGAGGCATCGATTAAAAATGAAGCAGTTTTTGGTTTGATTTTTGGAGATTCCTCCCCTTTAGAGTTCCTGTGCTTATTATCTTTCCCATTCTTTTAAATTATTTCATTATTATAAATAATTGCATTCAGTCTGATAACTGATTTTGCATCTGAAACCGATAGCATTCATACAAATTCATGCATATCAAAATTCTTAGGAGGTGTCTTCTAAAGTGCTTGTACTTGAGTCCTAGCCTGTAACTCCTGTCTAATTTCCATCTCCAGGGAAAGTGAAAATTAACTTAAAATACCAACAGTTTGATTTTTGTGGGGTTTTGTGCTAGGAAGAATCTGATCTAGAACACTTTATGGATTCTGTTCTTTAAGAATCGTTAGCTTTTTTTTCCTCTACATTTAGCCAAAACAGAGTGGAATATGAAAAGAGGGTTCGAGCACAAGCCAAGAAGTTTGCACCATCATAAGCTCCTGTCATCCACATCTTTAAAGGAAGGGATTAATTGGCAAGAACTTGTTTACAAAACTTTTGCAAATCTAATGTCGCTATGTACAATTAATAGTCATTTAGGGGAAGGGATTATATGTGTGCCATTTTCCATATTCACCACTTGTATACAGTTCTAAACTTGCTGAATTGTCCCCAGTTTTTCATACAGGGTCTCTTCCTTCAGTCTTTTGTATTTTTGATTGTTATGTAAAACTTGCTTTTATTTTAATATTGATGTCAGTATTTCAACTGCTGTAAACTATAAACTTTTATACTTCTATAAATTCACTAGTATCTCTAGTTTCTTTGCTCTCAGATGCAGGCACGCTTTAAAATGTTTTTTGGGGGGTTTTTTTTGTTTTGTTTTGTTTGGGTTTTTTTTTGCCTCTACTTGGCTGGTAAGAAAAAAAAACATGTCCTCCATTCCCTTTTGTTTTCTACCAATAAGGAATTAGATTGTTGCATAAATGCCTTGGATCCAAAGTCAGCTGCATCTTGATTCTGCGTCACCTCCTTTGTGTTTATGGAGTTTTGTCTGTGTTGCTGTTTAGAGTAAATAAACTGTTTCTATAAAGTTTTTTGTCTCGCTTTCTTCAATATTACACCACTGGAGAAACAACTGCTGTATGGTGCAGATAGCACAACCTGATGTGCAGTAGTTTCCATTAAACACCTGGTGAAGGGAAACACTTGCTGACCCTCAGAAGATGAGTTTGTCTGCTGTAGCACCATCCTAGGCGATCTGGGAGTTTTTAAGTATTTTAACTCTGCTTTTCATACATCTGTAAAATGCAGTTAATTTGTTTATGATTGCACTAAAAAGTGCAAAGAAAAAGCAGAAATGTTTGAAAAATTGAGAAATCTTAAAGAAAGCTTACTTAATTCTCTGACAGACTTGTGAGAGTTTACCAAAAAAAATATGGTTCGGTCTGGAACTTATCAAGATAAGCAAGATTTATCATTCTGTGACAGGAACTTTCCAGAGAACTCCAAAATATACCAAGGCTGCTTGGGGTATTTTCCAAGATGAATGATCTGAACATGAAGCACTGGGAGGGTTGGAGATGTGGTTCACCCCTTCTAAACTTTCTTGGTAAAGACCAAGAATCACTTCCAGAGCCCCACTGGATCAGGAAGAAGGTACGATTGGCACAACTCCAGCAATCTAGTCTGACATTGGGCAACCCCAGATAGATGAACATTTCAGTCAAACCTGGTTTTCTGATGGGGATGCCAAAAACTTTCAGGTTTTGAAAACGGACATTCTAGACTTGGAAAAAAGCATCCAATATTCTTGTTTCAACCCGTGTTCCAGGACACCATTGGACTTCCTGGCCATTCCTCAATTGGCTTTTAATTGCTGGGGCAAAAATGTGGGGAAAAGTGGATGGGTCAAAGCAGAAAATGCAGATTTTCTTGATGGATTCAAAAAATCTAAAGCCACATTGATTTACTGCATCAAACTACAAACTGGATTTATTGCTGTCTCTACACCTTTTTTGTGTTGTTTTTCTAGCACAAAAGGAAAAGCCTAAACATAGTAGTCAAAGAGTAGTATTTCTCCTAATCCTGCATTTGTTCATGAATTCCTATTCAATTAAGTAGCATCTCCAGGCAATTAACATACAAACACAAAATACAGGTGAAACTCAAAAAATTAGAATGTCGTGTAAAAGTTCATTTATTTCAGTAATGCAACTTAAAAGGTGAAACTAATATATGAGAGACACATTGCATACAAAGCAAGATAGTTCAAGCTGTGATTTGTCATAATTGTGATGATTATGACTTACAGCTCATGAAAACCCCAAATCCACAATCTCAGAAAATTAGAACATTACATGCAATCAATAAAACAAGGATTGTACAAAGAACAATATCGGACCTCTGAAAAGTATAAGCATGCATATGTACTCAGTACTTGGTTTGGGCCCCTTTTGCAGCAATTACTGCCTCAGTGCGGCGTGGCATGGAAGCTATCAGCCTGTGGCACTGCTGAGGTGTTATGGAAGAGCAGGATGCTTCAATAGCGGCCTTTCGCTCTTCTGCATTGTTCGGTCTCATGTCTCATCTTTCTCTTGGCAATGCCCATAGATTCTCTATGGGGTTCAGGTCAGGAGAGTTTGCTGGCCAATCAAGCACAGTACTCCCACGGTCATTGAACCAGGTTTTGGTACTGTGGTACTGGCCAAATCCTGCTGGAAAATGAGCATCCCCATAAAGCCCGTCTGCAGAAGGAAGCATGAAGTGCTCCAAAATCTGGTAGACCGCTGCGTTGACCCTGGACTTAATGAAGCTAAGTGGACCAACAGCAGCAGCTGACACGGCTCCCCAAATCAACACAGTGGAAACTTCACACTGGACTTCAAGCATCTTGCAGTGTGTGCCTCTCCATTCTTCCTCCATACTCTGGGTCCTTGGTTTCCAAATGAGATGCAAACGTTGCTCTCATCAGAAAAGAGGACTTTGGACCATTGAGCAACAGACCAGGTCTGTTTTTCTTTAGGCCAGGTAAGACACTTCTGACATTGTTGTTCAGGAGTGGCTTGACGAGGAATACGACATTTGAAGCCCATGTCCAGGATCCGTCTGTGTGTGTAGCTCTTGATGCACTGACTCCGGCTTCAGTCCACTCCTTGCGAAAGTCCCCAACACTTTTGAATGGTCTTTTCCTGACAATCCTCTCCAGTCTGTGGTCATCCCTGCTGCTTGTGCATCTTTTTTTTCCACACTTTTCCCTTCCACACAACTTTCTATTAATGTGCTTTGATACAGCACTTTGGGAACATCCAACTTCTTTTGCAATTACCTTTTGAGGCTTTCCCTCTTTATGGAGGGTGTCAATGATGGTTTTCTGCACAACTGTTAGGTGAACAGTCTTTCCCATGATTGTGACCCCTACGAAGCAGACTCAGAGACCATTTAAAGGCTCAGGAACCCTTTGCAGGTGTTATGGCTTAATTAGCTGATTAGAGTGGGACACTTTTGAGCCTAGAATATTGCACCTTTTCACAATATTCTAATTTTCTGAGATTGGGATTTGGGGTTTCATGAGTGTAAAGCCATAATCATCACAATTATGACAAATCACGGCCTTGAACTATCTTGCTTTGCATGTAAGAGTCTCTCATATAGTTTTCACCTTTTAAGTTGCCTAACTGAAATAAATGAACTTTTGCACATATTCTAATTTTTCGAGTTTCACCTGTATATTTCAAAGAAGTTTAGGGGGAAAAACACAGATCAGTGGAGATTTAAAAAATGCGAAATTCAGTCCAAACCACATGGACTCCAGCTATTTGCCTCATTATTCAAAAGCACCAGGAATATAAATTTTTATGCTAAAAATTAATGTTAGTGTGTCACTCTTGGCTCTAACAGCTATTTGCAGGCAGAAAAAACGCTGTTACTGCTTTGCTATCGCAATGCCAATACTTTTTATAGGATTGGTAAGGAACAGCCAGTCTTCCACTTATCCCACACTGTTATGGCCTCCTTTGTTCTGAAGTTTTTTTTTTAATGCTCACGTTCAAATGGAAGCTGCCAATGACACACTGCAGCCTTCTGAAAGATTTCATAGGAAAGCAAAGTGGATTGTTTGCTTGGATGGTGAGTTGCCAATCGTGACGCTGTGAGAATTATTCAGTCTCCAGCTGACTCACGACTTGCAGTTCTGATCCTTTGTGCCTGCTGCTTCCTATTTACATGAAGTTCTTATGGGTGATCATCAGGAGACCCTGATCCATTCATAGGATTTAATTTTGAGGCTGTCCAATGCCACAGTGACACTGGGTGGCTTACAGAAAAGTAAAAGAATAAGCAGTATATCGATGTGCAAGAAGAGACCTAGAGACAACACTTCAAAAATGAAACCCGAAAAAAACAACCCAAGTGGTGGTTCATGTTGTGTCTCAAGCAGTTTGCAGAAAGTCAAAGGGGTCATGGTGATACATTCTCCATTTAACTGAACAAGACACGAAGCATACTAGTAGTTTGCTTTCTGGATTAAGCGCCAATGTTTTTATGACACATTTAGCTACCTGAGACCCTTGCTCTAATAGAACAAGGTAGTACAATCACTTTGAGAAACAACTTTGCTGCGAGCTATAAGTGGAATTGTTTAAAAAAAATTGGTTTGGGTTTAAAATTTGTCCATAATGTGGCAAACGACAAAAGTTTTGGCCTCCATTTCACTGCACTGTACCTTCAGCCAAATTAGGCGCTAGAGCAGAAAGATCCCTCAGAGTATCGTCCTGGAGTCAAGTAAGGTTTATTGTGCAATACAATATTTTAGTTGCTATTTCATATACAGTTTGAGGCCACACAACTCTGGGTGGTTCACAATGAAGTAAAATTAAAATCTTTATCAAGAAGAGACGGATGACTGCAACGCATTGAATTCAAGGCCTGGAGAAGAACCAGGTTTTCAGCAAGTTGTGAAAATCAATAGCTTGGGAACAATATGGACTTCCAGGTATCGATCATTCCAGAGAGCAGGAGCCATCATTGGGCTTTCTGGGTCCTGTGACATTGCTAAGTCTACTCTGACCTCCAATGGGCAATTCGCTCAGGTAGCTGGGCCCTAACTCACAAGGGCTTTCACGAGTGCCTTGAATTGCATTAGAAACCGAACAGTAACCAGTGCAACTCATGAAACAGCAGAGGATGTGCCTATATTGTCATCCACCCATGACTGCCTACACTGCTGTGGGAGTGGACTAGCTGTGATTTCCAAATGGTCTTCAAGGGTGGTCCGATGTAGAGGATATTAGCAATCCAATCATAAGATGACCAAGGCATGAGTCATTTTCTGAAGAACTTATGGACCACAAATAGGCACAACTGGTGGACCAGATGCCCTTTCAGTCACTATTACTCCCTGCTCTTGAGCCCCAATCTGTTCTTCACATCCAGGCCCATCCAGGCTCCAGACACTGGATCAGCACTTTGAGAGTCACTTCAGTATAATTGGGTTCCCTCTGAAGGGGAGACAGAAATGAAGCCTGCATTGCCCCTCCTGTGCTCCATAAATAAGGGACTGTGGTATGACTCACAGAATCCTAGGGCCAAAAGGAATCTTGGCTGGCTGGGGGATTCTGGGAGTTGAAGTCCACAGGACCTAAAGTCGCCAAAGTTGAGAAACACTGCTCTAGGCCAATCCCTTGCCCAAGGCAGAAGTCCTTATACCACTGCAGACAAAATATTGTCTGATTTTTTTCTTGAAAACCTCCAGCAAAATGGAGCACCTACAACTCCAGGAGGCAAGTTGCTCCAGAGATTAACTCTTCTTACTGTCAGGAAATTTCTCATTTCTAGGTTGAATCTCACTCTGGTCAGCCATTCATTGCTACTTCTCCTGCGCTCAGGTCCTGTGGAGAATAATTCAATGCCGTATTTCCTGTGATAGCCTTCAAGTATTGGAAGACTGCTATCACGTCTCTCCTGAGCCTTCACTTCATTTGACTAAACGTACATAGCTGTTTCTTAGCTGTTCATTGTAAGATTTAGCTTTGAGGCCCCATTGCTCTTCTCTGCACTATCTCCAGGGCCTCAGCATCTTTTCTGAATTGTGGTCACCAGAACTGGATTCCAAGTGAGGTCTCATTGGTATAAAGCAGAACTATCACGCCCATGATCGTGATGTTATCCCTTTGCTGAATCAGCCTAGAATGGCATTTTTTTTAGCCGCGGCAGTACACTGCTGACTCACATTTAAAGCAGTCATTCACCGGGATACTTAGGCTTTCTCTCTCTGTTGAGCCAGATGCCTCCTAATCTATATCTATGCATTTGGTTTTTCCTTCTTAAGTGCGGGACCTTACTTTTTTCGTCACTGAACTGCATCTTTATTGGATAGGTCCCAGTGCTCAAGTCTGTCAAGATCCTTCTGAATCTTGCGTCTATCTTCCAAAGCAATTCCCCCAGTTTGGTGTCATCTACAAATTTGATGAGTTTTCCATTATTTTATTTATTTGTTTGTTTTTTAGATTTATTTATGATATTTATATTGCTGCCTATTCACACATGGTGACTCAAGGCGGCTTACAAGAATATAAAAATAAACAAAAACAATAAGAGAAAATCATATATAACAAAATAACCTCACCCCAGCGGCAACACATCATACGAGCCGTTTGATTTTAGCCCCTCATTTAGATCATTTATGAAGATGTTGAAGAGCACCAGGACCAATCGATGACTAAACACTGAATGCGATTGTTCAGCCAACTGTGAATCAATCTGGTGGTAAAAAAGTCTATTCCATATTGTTCTATCTTATAAAGAAGTAGGCCATGGTCTGCTGTGTCGCATGCCTTATTGAAGTCCAAGTATATTATATCCACATGATTTTCCTGATTCACTAATTTAGTCACTTTATCAAAAAGAGCAGTGAG
Source organism: Thamnophis elegans (assembly GCF_009769535.1). Lineage (NCBI taxonomy): Eukaryota > Metazoa > Chordata > Lepidosauria > Squamata > Natricidae > Thamnophis > Thamnophis elegans. The sequence continues at coordinate 21,392,058 of NC_045554.1, forward strand.
TTTTGTTTGGCTTGATCTATATTTAACAAACCCATACTGGCTTCCAAATAATCACCTTGTTCATTTCTAAATGCTCACAAATTCACTGATCGGTGCTCTTTTCCAGGATTTTCCCAGGTATTGATATCAAGAAGATTGATCTGCAATTTCCCGGATCCAGACCTTTCAAAAACCATGAGAAGCCAGTTTCCACTGTAATTTTTGGTTTAGAGCATTTATTGTCAACTATCCATCCACAACATATTAAGAACTGAAACAACCAAAAGGTAGCGATATCAGATATGAGGAAGTTGCTTCTGGTTTTTCCTCCATCATCTCAAAACAATTCTTAGAATAATAATTAACTGATATGCTAAGTAAAAAAACAAGACCAGGATATGGATGTTGCATTAGTAAAATCTATTTGACAAGCAGTGTATTAATGAAGTTCATCACACAGCTCAATTGACAGACAAGACCCACAGGCTGAATGAAGTATTTCAGACTGGAAGAACATTGTCCAATTTGTATCCTAACTTTAGTAACAAACCTTGTTACTAAACTCAGTGAAACTTCTTCTCTTTGAGAATGCTCTTTTGCCTCCATGCAGCTGACTTACTGGCTCCAGAACAGTCTGTGTTTAGGTCCTCATCGCTGCTGCTGCTGCTGTCCTCAGGGATCTCCTCAGAGGAGCTCTCATCTGCAGCAGCAGCTCTAAACAAATGGAGATCAGGGTTATTCTAGAACAAATGATCTCTAGAGACTCTTCAAGAAATCCTTTAGAAAACTTACTCTGTGGTACGCCGAGGCCCGTTGAGTATAAAAAATTCCTTTCCTGAATCAACATCAAAAGGATCTGGGGGAAAAACATAAGAGACTGTTAAAATAAAAGTCCACATCCATTTGACCTACCAGAAAAGTAAGGTAGCAACTATTAATTTAAATTCCACATTAAATCCACAAATTCCAAACAAATGATAAATCAACAGCTTCTCTGACAGAGGTGGCTTATCATTCGCCAAGTAATTTTCAGGAACGGATCTGAATTTTTCTACATTAGCCTTGCTAGGGATGGGGGTTAAAATGGCCTTTAAGGCAGGGATGGAAACCTGCAGTTGAAGCCACCCAACTATGTAACTTTAAAAAAAAAAAAAGATTTTGTTGGCCCCAATTGTTATATATTACAATGAACTGATGTGAGCGATAAGTAAATTGGACTGAAGATTAAAGAGCAAATAACAGAACTATCTTTAAATGAGATGGATCATATTATAGGCCCACAGAACATAATAATTGAAATGATCCTAATTCATTTGTCTGCCTCACCCCCCCATCCCACGGTGTTGCATTGCTGTGGTGATGGGTTGCTCCTTGGGGTGGGGGGAAGGATAAGCAAATAATATTGGATGCGTATGCCAAGGATATATATTTCCAGAGGCTGCTAAAGCAACCGGGTGCCCACACTGGGCAGCAGCGATAGAGGAACTTGCTGGAGCCAAAAGATCCCTTGAATGAAAATGGCAAAGGTATCCACGGGAGAAGGCAGTGTGGAACCACTCTGGTATTTTCACCAGGAAAGCTACGTGGATAAAAAATATCACATGATTGAGCAAACACTGCTGGACGATGGTCTCTCAGGTCAGATGGCAGTGACAAAAAGGAGCTGGGGATGTTTTGGAGAACAACTGGCGTTTATGACATGGCTGGATTACAGCCTTCAGGATGCCAGGAAAAGAAAAAGTAAAGTTGCAAAGACAGAACTAAAGGGAGCGGGGGGCTGGGGGGGGAGGATGCAGGAAAATTCAACACAGTGAAATATGAATCAAACCAATACAAACTGACATCAGGCATGAAAAACATAGACAGTCCTTAACTTGCAAAATTATGATGGTGTTAAATACAAGGATTGTAAACTGCCCAGGGAGTGCTGTAAAGTAGTAGGTATGGAGTGGTATATAAGTGCTATTGCTATAGAAATCAAATTGATTCTATTATTACTAAAAGAGGTGGAGAAGCTCAATTAGTCTCAAAGAGATGGACAGATGCTGACAATGGAACACATCACACTGTCACAAATCACAAATTGCTTGTGTGCAAGCTCCAAGTTAACCTAAAGAAGAAGAAATTCGGTCAGCTTCCATAATATAACCTTGAATGCCCATCAGAAATTGCTTTGAAACCCTGATCTTCTTTGACAGAGAACTAGAAAAACATGGAATGAATTTAGATAACTTGTTAAGGATGAATGTGAAAAGAGCCTGCTGAAAAGGAAGAAAGCAAACTGGATGTTAGGAACAAACTGGAAATTGCCCAAAAGAGAACAGGAGCCAAAGGCAGGAAAGGTAACAAAAATCTCAGAAAGGAACTCAACATAGGGATTCAGAAAGCTGTTAGAAGAAACAAGCAGCAGCATTTGTAAAGGCACTGAAGAGGGAATCAGACATGGAAAGCAAGGGAAGTCTTTCAAAAGATCTCAGCAGGAGGCTCTGACCTTAAACTAGTGTGACAATGGACTGTAACGTATTCCAAAAAAATACGTTGGGAGGCATATAATGGAATTCTGTGCAGTAGACATGTCAATATCCAAGACTGTTTAAAGGCTCTTCTCTCGCACCCTGCTCGGTTAGTAGGTATCCAACAGAGTGAGTGGGACAGGCCAAGGTAAACTTTACAGAAGCAGAATAGGAAGAGCTTTGGAGCCTTTGAACTTTGGGGTTGGACAAAGCTGCTGAGGATACCGTGGATAGCAAAATAAATAAAATAAAAAATAAATATATTCAATATATCAGTACAGATACAGCATTAATGACATTTATTGTGGCTGCTTGATACCACTAAGAAATCCACTGTTTGTTCACCATTATGATTACTTCTCATGGATTATGGTTGAAAGATTCCTCACTTTTTCTCATTACATCAAAATTTCTTGGAATGTTAATCAGAATAAATAATAATAATTAAAATAAAATAAAAAATAAACCAATGATTCAAATCAATATTCAATGATTTATTTTTATTTTAATTATGTCAGCCTCTGCTTTGCTGTTGCTTCGGCTGCCATGAAACGGGGAGGGAGGGCATGGTATTTGGGAGGGGTTACTCATTGTGCTGGAGGAAGGTTCTGGAGTTCAGCTGCTGGTCGGACTGCACATGCGTGGGAGATTCCCGCCAGGACTAACGGCACCAACATTCCATCATTCCATCTTCGTGATGCCTTTTGAAGTTATCTCGCACCTGACACTTGAGAGAATTATGATTGGACTGTAACTGTGATGCCAAGGGGGTGGGGAATGAGCTATTCTATATATCAATCGCTTTCCGTCTAAATAATCAGATTTCGCTTCGCTATGCCTTTAATCATTTATAATTAGTAAAAGTACACTTGATTTCCACACATGGAGTCTCGTGGTCTTCTTTCCTAATTATCTAATGGAGAGGTGCTGACAAATTATTTATATTTATTATTTATTTATAATAGAGTTCTTAATCAAGGCACCAATGACCATTTGTCATATTTTGGACATATAAAGATAAAAAGGTAAAGGTTCCCCTTGCACATATATGCTAGTTGTTCCCAACTATAGGGGGCGATGCTCATCTCCATTTCAAAGACGAGCCAGCGCTGTCCAAAAACGTCTCCGTGGCCAGCATGACTAAATGCTGAAGGTGCACGGAACACTGTTACCTTCCCACCAAGGTGGTACGTATTTTTCTACTTGCATTTTTAAATGCTTTCGAACTGCTAGGTTGGCAGACGCTGGGACAAGTAATGGGAGCTCACTCTGTTATGCGGTGCTAGAGATTCGAACCACCAACCTTTCTGATCGACAAGCTCAGCATCTTAGACACTGATTCACTGTGTCCCTTTTATTTTGGACATATGTCCAATTAATGTGGACTATTTATCCCCCATGTATGTTTAAGTGATTTCTTCCTCTCTTTTATCTAGACCCAAATATTTAAGTTTACTTTAAAATTTTGATAAAAGCATCACTAATTTGCCAATTCAATTCCATCTCTTTTTCTCTAAGAAGCTAAAAAAACAAAACAAAAACCTTGGGATGTCATACCTGTTTCATCTTTTTCTTGGGGGTGGTTCAGAAATTCATTCTCAACACTTAAAACTTCCTCTTCACAGCTACATGCTGCATATTTCTCCAGGAGATCTTTGTTCAGATCAAGAAACACTTTTCCCCATTTAAATTTTCCCAAAAGAACTGTGGCTATATCAGAGAGTCCTAAAATAAGGAAAATTATCATTCAGCAATGATCAAACACTCAGTAATTTGCATATCTTACTGGTGAAATATATTTCTCAGTCAAGGTTACTAAAAGAATCTTATATATGAAGCTTTTGAATTTGAGATTTTATCCATGGGCCAAGACTTGTGCTTTGGTAGTCTATGTATCATGGCATTTTATATTTCTTTCTACTTTATATTTATAAACCACCCAGCATCTTGGATGGGATCAGTAATAAACCAATGCAATAAATAAAAAGAAATGATGCTCCACAGAGCAACTTAAATAATTATTATTCTAATCTGAAAGATAAGGAATCCAAACAATATTTATTGCAGCTCACCTACAATGCACAGGGTAGCTGCAAAAGCTTCCACACAAGTAAGTTTGTATGGCCGTCCATAATTCACTGGATTCGCAGCTATCAAGTAGGGTAACAGGCGGAGGTGACTTCCCTTCATCTTGCTAAATGGTGTTTTGTCCAGCTTTGCCCAAGAGCAGTCAATCACCGCAACTCCATTCTGGGATACAACCTCCCTGAAAATACACCTGCCGTTTTAATATGGGATATTTCTGTTTTGCTGCCTTGTCAGGAAATCAGATCAATTTTGCAGGCTGCCAGAAGAAAAGTGGTTGAAAAGCTGCCACCCTGCCATGAAAGCAACATTACAAAAACTCAAATATTTTAAAATCAATAACAAATGTTTAGATTCTGATTGTCAATTCAGAAAGTTTTCAGGAACCTGGAACAAAAAGCCGATTGGCGGAGCCAGCGCAGGGGCTTCCCCGGGGTTTTCAGGCGTGGAGCTGCCAAGGGAGCCGGGACCGCTTGAAGCTTAACCAGCAAAGGGTCCGGGAGGTATCGGTCGTTGGGCCATTAGCCCATCCGCTCCACCGGGCTCCTCTAGCAGGCGAAGAACCCCCCACAGCAGCCAATCGGCGCTCACCTGTCGGCGGGCGAGAGGAAACGGGCGGCGGCGGGGCTGAGCACCAGGCCGCCGAAGCGCTGCCCCAGGCGGAGCGTCCGCACCAGCCCCTTCCGCGCCAGCCGCCGCCCGGTGCACCGCCGCGGGTCGCAGTGGCCCAGGTCCCACATGGCCAGTGGGCACAGGCGGCGCTGCGTTCCGGCCGCGGCCCCCGCCTCTTCTCCTCCGCCGCCTTCGCCATCCTCCAAGGCGCCTGCGGAGAAAAGGAGGCGCGTCAGGGAGCGTTAGGAGACCGCCCGCCCCCGCCGCCCGCCGCGCCCTCACCGCCCAGCGCCTCCGGTAAGGTCTCCAGGGACAGCTCCCCGCCCGCTCGCCTCGCCCGCCGCCGCCCCCGGCCCATCTCCCGCTCTTCCGGTACAGCCAAAGGCTCCGCCCACCGTCGCCAATCGCAGGGAGCGACTCCGGAAGGGAACGCCCGCCGCTTCCGGGGACGCGAAGATGGCGGCCTGGGACCCCGCGGGGAAGAGGCGGCGGCCGCCCCGGCTCCTCTGGTCGTTGCTGCTGCCGCTGCTAGTGGGAGGTGAGGAGGTGCCCGTCCTGCCCCCGAGGCGCTACCGGGGCCTCCGCCGTGGCTGCCCGTCTCTCTCTCTCTCTCTCTCTCTCTCTCTCTCTCTCGCCTTCCAGGACTCGCGGCTGCCGGGAAAATGAAGGTGGTGGAGGAACCCAACAGCTTCGGGTGAGGCGGCCACGGACCTGGGCGGGGCGGCGGCGCTTGGTCCCCGCTCTCCGCGGTTCTGAAGACTTGTCTTTCTGTCTCCCTTTCCCGAGAAGGCTGAACAACCCCTTCCTGCCTCCGTCCAACCGGCTCCAGCCCAAAGCGGCGCCCTCCCCTATCTCAGGTGAGCCGGGCGGGGCGAGGGTCCGGGGCTGCAGGGCCTCCCAACCGCCAGGCGTCATTCCGAGCCCGGCATTTTGCGAAATCCCTGATCGGATATAAACCGCTTTCCTTTTCCAGGGCCCGAGCATCTTTTTAGGCTGGCGGGCAAATGCTTTGGTTACGTGGAATCTACGTAAGTTTGTTTAATTATCGTAGACGTGCATTTTAAAAATCGCTGCCTTCTAAAAACTGGAAATAAAACTGACTTATTTTGAAATTTTAGGTATAAATACGAGTTCTGCCCATTTTATAACATCACCCAACACGAGCAAACTTTCAGGTGGAATGCCTACAGCGGGATTCTTGGGTAAGAAGATCCAGCTCCACGGCCACCTTTCTCTGTTGTGTGTTGAAGGTGATGATCCAAGCTTAAAAATGCCCAGTTTGATGATGATATAATAAATGATAAGATAGTAATATTGCATGGAAATGATGCAGAATAACACCTTAATTTCTACATTTCCTAAGCACATTCTACAGTTTCATCTCATGTGTATTTGCTACCTATAAAAGAATACTTTGTGTTACAGTGAGGCTGAGAGATGGTGATAGTTTTAAGAATCTATGAGATTGACCCGTTTCCCCAAAAATAAGACCTCTCCAGATAATAAGCCCAATCGGACTTTTGAGCGCATGTGCTAAAATAAATCCTCCCTGAAAATATTGCAACACAGCAGCAGCCATGAGGTGACCACGCTTGCCATTTTCTATACCTCAAAAATAATAAGATCTCCACGAAAATAAGGCCAAGCACTTTTTCCAGGGGGGTGTCAAAAGAAATTGAGACCCTGACTTATTTTTGGGGAAACATGGTAGTTAACAGCTGTCTTTTTTTCACTTAAGAATGAATAAGGTATGTGTGCTTTGCCTAAAGAGGAGAAATTAAAGCTACTGGTTGATACTTTACCTTGTAAATTACCAAATATGTACTCACTGCTCATTTACGCATCCAGAGCCCATTCGATGTAATTAAAGCATACCTGAATTAAGTTACATTAAGTACTCACTTCAGAGTAAAGGTCTGTAATTTTTGGAAGAGGTGGGTGGGTTTCAACCTCCAAAGCAGCTGAAGACGAAGAGGAGGCAATGGATGGAAACTAATTAGGGAGAGAAGCAATCTAGAATTAAGGAGAAATTTCCTGACAGTGAAAACAATCAGCTTGCCTTCAGAAATTATGGATGCTCCATCACTGGAGGTTTTTTTAAAGAAGGGATTGGACAACCATTTGTCTAAAACGGTATAGGGTTTCCTGCTTAAACAGAGGTTAGAAGACTTCCAAAGTCCCTTCAAACTCTGTTATTCTGTTCTTAAAATCAGTCATTTTTAGAGATGTAATCAATGGGGTTGTGTAATGTACCCAACTACCAAAACATTCCAGTGGAAGTGAGAGGTAGGAATTGTGGCTGGAAGACAATTTTTGCAAATGTGGTTGCAGCTACAATTGGCAAGTGTTTGGAAAAAGTCAAGAGTTGGAAAGTGGTGGCAGGGCTGAAGATGATGTTTTAAAACAGAGGATGAAAATTAATCAAACCCACTGATTATTATTTCCTCTTTCATGTTGGGGCAAATGATAAACAAAGATCCTGAAAACAATATCAAGAGACTATGAGGAGTTAGGCATGAAAGCCAAAGAGATAGAAGCACAAGTGTTGTTTTCATCTGTACTTCCGACAGAAGGTCAACAGCCAATGAGGAAATGGAGGATTCTAGAAGTAAATCCTCTGGCTTAAGGGATGGTGCCTTCAAGAGAACTTTGGATTTCTAGACTATGGTTTACCTACAGGAAGGACTTCTGTGAAGTACCTCACAGGGACAGGGAAGAATGTTTGGAAAACAACTGGCCAAAAGATGCTGAGGCCATAGAAAGAGTGCAGAGAAGAGTAACAAAAATGATATGCATTTAGAAACTAAATCGTGCAATCACTGGCTAAGGATATGTTTAGCCTAAGAGGTGTAAGCATGGCATATTACCTCTCTTCCAATATTTGAAGGGTTGACAGGGAAGAGGGGGTTGATTTATTCTCTAAAACACTGAAGACAGGACAAGAAACAATGGATGAAAGTTCAGAGAGAGAGAGAGAACCTGGAACTAGGGGGAAACTTCCTGACAGAACAGATAGTCAACCTGCCTCCAGAATTGTGGCTTTCAGGAAAAATATTTTTTTTTAATCTTTCAAAAAAAAAATTGGACAATCATTTGTCCGGGATGGAATAAGGATTCCTGCCTAAGGTAGCGCATTGAATTAGAAGAATTCAAAGGTCTCTTCCAGCCCAAGATTCTATGATTTTAATTAGCTGACTTGATTGCTGTAACATTTCATCATTTGTGAGATTGATAGCTGAAAAATTGATGATATAATTTCTGGAAATCCCTAATTAACTATTTGAAAAGTGGTTTGGGGAGGCAACTAACCCTTTCACCTAAATACAGCATTATATTTACCTATGATTTGACAGTGTATTTACTGTATTGCAATTATTTATATATCCTGTCTCAGGATAAGAGTCCTTCACAGGTTTGGAAACAAATAAAAATATATATTAAGCAACAATTATAGGATCTTTTAAAAACGGCCCTATTTTGGGGGCCATAGGGTTGGGCAGGAAGTCTGGCTTGCAGGAGCCATTTTGGCCTCCCTTCTTTTCCCTCTTCCATTTTAAGTGCATTGCTAATGTTCATAACAGTGAGAATATGTTTTGTGCTCCTTGAACTAAGGGGAGGTTAATCAAGCAAATCTAAGTTGCAGGTCAATTTGGCCCATTATGATTTACATCCATAAATTCAATATTTCTATAGTATGAGTTCTTGTACACTTGTCAATGTGCACTTCGCTTCTGATTCTTGGATTAATGCTAATGTTTCCTGTACAGGTATAAGATAAAAAACTGCAGGACTCTTTAATTTTGCAGATCAAAAGAGTAGCTCTGAGTAGCTCCTTTTTGAGATCAACATCTATGAGTGGAAGTAAACCTTAACAATCCTAAAACGATACCATTGTTTTTAATATCAAAAGTTGCCGAGAGATCCAGAAGAATAAATGAAGACTTAACCCTGATTCATCCTGATATCAGGGTGAACTAAGAGAAGGTTCTAGAATCAGGCTTGAAATCAAACTGCCAGTGGCCTTCTTTGAAATATCTGAAGTATATTATTATTATTTCCTAGAATCTGGCATGAATGGGAAATTGAAAACAACACTTTTGTTGGAATGTGGATGAGAGAAGGAGATTCTTGTGAAGCAAAAAATAGAGAAACAAAGGTAAAGAATTTGACATAATAAAGAAACCAGCACATATCTTTACATTCTATATTATTTATTTATTTGATATTTTTCCCAAATAATTTTTTATTTTTTTCTCTTACATTCCATTTTAAATATACTTTCACACGATTGTTATCTTTACATTTATCATTCTTATACATTTATAATTTCATTTAATAGGTTATAATATACAGTTTGGGTTGCTTTATTTACCATCCCTTCCTCCTTTTGTAACACCACCCTGTTTTCCCTTTCTTTTCTTTCTTTATTTGATTTTTATCCTGCCCTTTTGTAAGCAATTTAAGCAGCATATTAGTGTCACCACCTGCTGTTTTTTTCTTGCAATAATAATCCTGTGGAAGGTAGGGTGAGCTGAGAATGCAGGACTGGCCCGATGAGCTTCTGCAGCCGAGAGTGGATTAGATTCTGAGTCAGCTTGCTCCTAGTTCAATACTTCACTTCCTATTTCAATAAACATTATTTTTGTATAATCTAGTTAGATATACTTTATTTATTTAGGATGTAAATATTCAACACTAAATAGTTTGCAACAGCATAGCTGTAATATCTAGAATGTTTCTCTATATCTGTCAAATATTGTAAATTCATTGAGCAGATTATATTAGGTCTCTTTACTGGTCTGTGATTTAGAGAAATTAGTTAAATTTATGAATTCTATTTATAAGTACTGAAATTTCTGCTTTACAGGTACTTCTTGTATGTGGAAAAAACAATAGATTGGCTCAAGTATCTGAACCAAGTACTTGCGTTTATTCTCTTACATTTGAAACTCCACTTGTTTGTCATCCACATTCTCTTTTAGGTGAGAAAATTCTTTCTTTGGATTAAAAGCAGAAAATTGAAATGATGCAATTTATACTCCAATCTTGACATTGTATATGTTCAATAAGTCAGTTACATGAAACTATTTTTTGTTCCCAAACATTTCTTGCTATGTCATGATCCCAAGAACTAAGGGCTTCTGTAAGTTAGCCTTACTTTTTGATATGAACTTTTCTAACAGACAAGCCCTGCTAAGCTGATAGCAACTGACCCAGTAACACTTGCCGTTCTATAGCCTTCGTTGGTGCCCAGAGTTGCCCCTTTTCACCAGGAAGGGGTGAGGATTGCTGGAAGATACATGCTGATTTATCTTGCTCAAAACCTATTTCAAGGGTCCGGGAACCAGGCCTTGTGAGGAAAGCTTCTATCTAGTTTTCCTAAATAAAAGACAGTTGAGGACTACTATTTTTATAATAGCTAACGCTTAGAAACATAAAACAAAAATGGCCCCAGATTGATTAGAATCTGCTTTAATGTAACCTCTAAAGAATCTGTCAGTAGCAGTCCCTGGACATGGCAGAGTGTGGTGCATCTTCTTTGTCCCTTTAAGTCACTAACGGGCTGTATTGCTGGGTTGAAAGCAGGGGAGACGTTTGAATGGTCGCAAGTGTTCTCCTCTTCCTCTGGGCCCCTTGCAGAGCTTCCAGTGGGAGGATTTCAGGGAATACCTTTTATGGCTCTAACCAACTTTTGCTCTTACTTGGGCTTTTTTTCCTCCTTTTCATGGGCACTTTTAAGCTACAGAATTAAATTGAGTCAAATCAATTTTGCTGTTTATTGGTGAGAATTTCTTCCAGAATATCTGATTAGTTGAGTATTAATCATTTTTTCTGGGTGCTCATAATAAAGATGCCTGAACAGTTGAGGTGCTAATAACAATGATGGTGATGATGGCCAATAGAAACTTCATACCCAATTTATTGTTTACTAATAAAGTAGAAGTAGCAATAATGATTACCAATGCCAAACCATAAAGATGTTTTAGTGACAGTAATGAAAACAATTTTAGTAATTATATAACAGCAAGCTCCTTTATTTCAATAAAGGAGAATATTTGTAGCTCAAGGTTTAATGAGGGATCCTTGGTTTTAGCTTTTCTGTACATTTTTTTTTCATTTTCATTACTTTAAAAAAAAACTTTGTATTAGATTGTAAAATGCAGAGTTGCTGTATCAGCAGCATGGGCAGCATGGAAATGTTTACAATGGTAGCTTGGTACTTCTCATTAATTGGTTCCAGGAGGCACTATTGGTATCAAAATCGATGAATATTAAACAATAAGGAATAATTTAGTGAGTCACAAGACAGCCATCACTGACATGTTCTAGCTTGTGCATTGAGTACCAAACAAATCATCAATACCAGGACAAAATGTTCATGTCAAAACATGTTGAATGCCAAATTTGATGCGTTTTAAAGCAGTACCAAGGTGCCACTGTAACTTTCTTAAGGGGGAATCAATTCTAGAATCATGGACGCACTCTAGATTGATTCTGCTTCTTAAGCAAAACAAAAAACTGGCAGAATCTTATCTTATAGTTATATAAATATAAAGCTTTGCTTAATCAAGTTTTGAAAAATTCTATAGCTTGTTTAGCAAGGCTTAATACTTTTATAGTTTATCCATTTATTAAAGGCATATTGCTGATCCAATTTGTGCATTGTGAATTGCCTGCATTATAGTCGACGCACTAACATTCCCTTCAGAATTCTTACCTTAGGTATTTTGAAAATCTGAACAAATATGTGGTACAATAAAAGAGAATATTAATAGCTAGTTGAACAGTGCAGTCCTTCTTGGTACTCTCTGAGCTCAGTAGTTTTCACTTGATTGCACTGAAGATGTTAGTTAGTTTAGTAATGAAATGTCTGCAAGAAAAAAACCAAGCTCAGAGAGAACTAAGGACCCCACAAATATATGGTAAATCCTTTGCCCAATCCAGATAAATCTCTGAAGTTCTGAATCAGTTGCTATCACTTGAGGTACAAAGGAGTGCCACTTCCTCCCTTGCTATTTGCACTCACCATTGAAACTGTGTCTGTGTGCATGCCTTCAAGTCAATATGGAGAAGTCTGCAGTTTTCTTGGCATGAAAATTGGAAAATGAGACAATACTTCTATAAAAGAATCACAGCTACTAACATATTTCCATCCTTCCGAGGTGGGTAAAATGAGGACCCAGATTGTTGGGGGCAATATGTTGACTGTAAACCCTTAGAGAGGGTTGTAAAGAACCTTAACTGCTATTGCTAGTGCTATTGCCTCGGTTTTTATTTGAAGTTTTGCTAATTCATTTATCTTTGTTACTTAGACAATGGGAAAATTGCTAATATTATACTTTCTATTTAAGTCTAGGATTTGTAAAATTGTATTTAAAAGCATCTCAGAATCAGTTTGAATTTTAAATTTATCTTTTTATTATAAGGCTTGACACATATAAAACATATCATTCTTAGTAGAGGTGGGAACCAACACCTTGGTTAAAATGAAGGCCCCAAAAGAACATCCCAGTGGTAAGGATGTTAAACATTCTACGTTTCTATCAAACACTGTTAAAAGTTTTAAATACAATGACAATCATTTTTCAAGTTTCTTAACCTTAAAGTTTGGGCAAAATGCGAAAAGCTTTAGCTTCTTATTTTACTCTTGTTTCTGTTTTTAGCTATCCAAAATTCCCTATATTAACTAACATTTTATAAAGCAAAGACCAATCAGAAATTATAAATATTAAAGGATTAAGAGTTATTAATTTAAAGTTGATAATTGATTAATCTCTTCAATATATATTTGGCTACTTCATTTATAATTTAAATCTCTTTAATTTAGAAATAAAGGCTCAAACTTTTATTTCACAAACTTTGAAGCAGTGTTATTAAGTCTTTCAGAAAGAAAGTGATTGGCTCAATGTCATGCTGACTTTGTGCCCAAGCCAGGACTAGAACTCATAATTTCCCAGTTTTTAGCTTGCCCCTCTTTTTATTTTTTAAAGCCACCTTTATTATTTTTATAAATAACTTGTGAACTTACCTACTAATTAGCAGGTAGTGAGCTTATCTACTAATCTTTCCTCCTCCTATTTTCTACCCAATAACAACCCTGTGAGAGTTGGGCTGAGAAAGTGTGACTGGCCCAAGGTCACCCAGCCAGCTTTCATCCCTAAGGTAGGACTACAACTCCCTGCCTCTTGGCCTTTTAGACAAAACTGACTGACAATTTAGCATCCATGGATCAAAAACATCCTCTGATTGTTAGAACATTTGTGAGAAAAAGGGAATACAATTGTCCTTATGGTGGTCATATTCCTATGGTTTTCTTGGAGTGGGGTCTGTAAGGTTTGAAAATTGGTAAAGTTATAAATCAAAGAAGAGTATTCACTGCTGCTAAAATGTCCGTATCAATCACTGGAAAGATTAAACTATGATATTAGAGGTCTGTTACCAAAAGGACTGGCCTATCACCGTATCAGAGAAACTGACTTACACTTTTCATTTCTGTACTGGTCAAGCTGAACTCAGTTATTCTGTTAAAGGTAAAGCTTTCAAGCAGTGTGTTTTATTGTATACCTTAAAATAATCAATCCATGAATATATTAACAGGTGGGAAGAATTGTTATAACATTTGTGTCCTTGAGTGAGCATAAGATTCCTCCCTAAACAGGTTCATTTTCCCTCGGCCAGCAAGCATGTGGCTGATAGTGGTACTTAATGGCAGCAAACGAATGGTAAAAGTGCTTGCATTGTAACCCTCTGCCTCTGTGAGTCTTTGAGGAAGTGGAATTCAGAGAGAACTCAAAGTACGATCATTTCTTCTTATAGTCTATCCAATCTTGCCTGAAGCTCTTCAGAGAAAGTGGGATGAAGTTGAACAGCTGCTTTATGATGAATTAATCACAAAACAGGTGTGTGCATTTTATGCTATACTAATACATACATACATACAGACACACACACACACACACACACATACATACATACATACATACATACATCAAGGTAAATAACTAAAAAAGTGACCCCTTGAGTCACATTGGATTTCTGCTCACTAAATGGATGGCTGAAATTTCCTTGATAATAATGTGGGCCTGGTTTTCTACTTACTGCCATCTATTCCTTTGCATTAATTTACCAGTCCAGCCTTAAGCTTTTGGATTTCTTGGTGGGAGCCATCCAAATTTAGCCCTATTAGGCTTCTGATTTTTTTAAAAAGTTGTACACACACACACAGAGTATATATTGTCTCAACTTGTTTAATGTAAGGCATAGAGTCGTCCTCTGAAATCTCTGTTAAAGTGCTGTTGGAGAAAGTCAGAATGAACCCAATAAATACAAATAATCAGAGGGTGGATTCAGCAGGTTCGCACTGGTTCAGGCGAACCGGTTGTTAACTTTTTACCCAGTTCGGAGAATTGGCTAATCCCACCTCTGGCTGGCTGCGCCCCTCCCAGGAGTCCCCCCACACACCCCATTTTGGCTTCCAGGTTGGTGCAAGAGGCCTTCCAGGCCCAAACTCCTGCTCTAGGGTGAGTTGGGAATGGGGATTTTGTATGATGATTTAAGAACCAGTAAAAGAGGAATGGAAAAATCCTTATCTGTAGGTCAGCGTTTTTGAGTCTTGGCAAGTTTAAGATGGGTGAACTTCATGCTGCATGGGAATTCTGGGAATTGAAATCCATGCACCTTAAATTTGCCAAGGTTGAGAAGCATGTGTCTACACTAGAGCTTAGGATTTTCCATTCTTGTTTTATTTAGAGTTTGGTGCAATTAAATAAATTAGTTTTGGTTTCGTTAACAAATAGTGATTAAAGCGGTAAGAACCATTATTGGACTATTTGTGAGAAACTGAAATTAAAAGTTGATCTGGTATTTGATGGTTAAATAAGGGATTATGGAAATAATGTAGACAAATGTTAA
The DNA here is from genome assembly GCF_009769535.1 of Thamnophis elegans. Lineage (NCBI taxonomy): Eukaryota > Metazoa > Chordata > Lepidosauria > Squamata > Natricidae > Thamnophis > Thamnophis elegans. Next base: position 21,407,159 of record NC_045554.1, read on the forward strand.
TCTTAGAGTAAGAGCTTGATATTCTTTTTCAGTTTTTCTTCTTTTCCTCTTTCTTGCGCTTCCACTCTTTTTCTTTCCTGGACCTTTTTTTTTCAAATCTGTTTTTTATTTGTTTATCCCTTAGCTTTGTATTTTTTGATGTATGAAGGATCAAATATCAGCCATTATAATGCTACATTCCTTATTTACAGAAATCATATCAACATTTAGAGTGAAATCCACTGAGAGCCATCTCATATAAGGCAGACTCTGAGTCCCTCTAACCAAAAAGTGTTTATCAATAAAAGAGAATATTTGTAGCTCAGGGTTGAACTATGGGGTCCTTGGTGCTCTCTGACCTTGATGGTTTTCTTGCAGATGTTTCATTACCAAACTAGGTAACATCATCAGTATTAGAAGGGAGTGGAGTTTGCTCTTATTTTCATATACTCATGGCTTACCCTGTCAGTGTTGATTAGTTGCTTCACAAAAAGTGTTTTGATTAGTACCAGGTCTCTACAGCCTCAGGCAGAGAATGGCTACTCTGCACTCCTCCCTCAAATGTTCTTTAAAATGCAGAGTTTCCCAGCATTCCAATGTGCAAACTGCGGTTACTCATCCTAGAATGAATCCTCTTTACCAGGCGCTTCAAAATTTGCTGTTTGCTAGGAAGATGTGTAGTAAACGTCAGTCTACATTTAGTGTACATCTGACTTGGGGGATATTTCTTCATAACCAAACAAAGGTGTATTCTCTGCAGTTCTCACCCCTTGCTCCCTGGATCTGTATGTCACAAAGCAAAGCCCATATTCTATAATTAACCCCCGTGCCCCGTTTTGACTGGCAGAGCTGAGTGCTATCATGCCCCCTGGCCATGCCCACCATGACCATGCCCACTCAGCCGGTCATTAGGGCAGAAAACCGTTTGTTAAATTATTTGAAACCCAACACTGCAAATAATAATTCATATTTGGCTTCCATAAGGGCAGTAAAATACTTCGATTTCTATATCCACCTTATGTCTGCTGATGGTGTCTTGTTTATAGTTACTTATTGCCTGTGTGGGAGGGGCACTTGGGATGGTATGTGAGAAGGTAAAACCAAGAGGCTATGCCAGGCAAAAGGAGAGGCAGCTTAGCCCACAGTGGGAATGTGGGCAGGGGGAATGTTTCAGAAGGAACCCTCCCTAGTTTCTTGGGCTGTAAAGGCAACAGGGGAAATTTTTTCTTTCTGACTTGCAAGACTGTTAATGTAACCGTAGATTATAGAATAGAATGAGTTCATCTGGATTCTTGTCTGGATTACCTTACCAGGATGATAGTTACAGCCTCTGGAACAGCCTCCTCACAGAAATATACATGCCCCCCCCCCCCCCCCTGCTCTCTGAGGGTGCTAGAAGGCTCTTCAGATTTGGCTGTATCCTGAGGTGGGTATGTTTAGAAGAGCCCCTGCTGTGTTTTTCACTGCTGTGGTGGTTTTTCTCCTCTGTTAGGTTCTGTGGTGTTTTTAATATTTAAAAATTGTGTTTGGATATTGTAAGCCACTGAGAGTCCTCTGGAGTGAGACCACATATTGATGAGGACTTGAAAGTGTACATATTTTGCTTTATGAATAGTATCCATTTTCCATCTTAGTACCCCATTATTTGCAACAAATGTTAGACTTTATGACCTAACGAGCATTGATCTGAAAATTAATGTTTTCAAAGGTAATTTTTGTGTTTGACAGGGGAAATGGAATAAACAAATGCATAGCAACATAAACTGAAAACCAAAAAAAAAAAAAGGTCCCAGTTGAATGCTTCAGCCCTTGGCTAACTTTTAACCTTAAGCCACTGTCTTCTTCCAGAATGTTCTTTTCTTTATTAAAAAAAATGAAGGGGGAGGGGGGTAAACCTATAACAATTAAGCCTATAAACCTGGGATTTCTAGATCGTCTCCATCTGACCAGCCCTGCTTAGTTTCTGAGTTCAGCTGGAAATGTCTTCTGTCTCTTAATCTGAGCCTTCCAAAATGAAAAATTAAAGTATTACTTTTGTTTTCAGGGATACAAGAAAAGACTGAGAGAACTGTTTGAAGAAGGCTCCCTTTTAAAATCAACCAGAGAGAAAAAAGAGGACATTCAACTTCGACATTTGGAATTTGAGTCTGTGGAAAAGTGCAGCAAGGTACAGGATCTTTTCAGACAGTCCCTTGTGGTTGGCTGGGTTTCCTTGCTGTTTCAGATGCGGTTATTTTAGGTTGTCCAATTAATTCACATAGGAACATCAGTGAAAATGATCCTAAGGCCCAGAACAGTCTTGCTAATGACGGCTGAATTAAAGATAAATCTTCTTCAGAAAAACTGGAGATGATTTTTTTTTTTTTTGAATTCACAGCTTTTCCTCTTTGCTGTTTTGTAACTCTTGGACTTTGTATAAATCTATTCTGTTTTTGTGGTTAAACAATGTGAAGTTACTCTCCTTTTTTTTCTAGGAATATAAGCGACTTTCCAATGATCTGCAGAAATTGTCAGATTTACTAACCCAGCATGGAATTCCATATGAACCCGTCCTATGTAAGTTTGCAATATTTTTCCTTCTGAAGAACCGCCTTGCTTAATGATTGCCATATTACAACAGCACTGAAAAAGTCACTTTATGACTGGTCCTTTCAAACTTCCTGGCCTCCTTACACTCCTATGATTGAGGTTCAGGATCCTCACAGAGCTCCACAATCACATACAGCTGCCTTTTGCAAGCAGCTGGTTTCCAACAAGCAAAGTTAATGGAGAAGCCAGGGGTAAATAGCAAGCCATGGCCATGTGCTGCCTCACTCAACGAGCCACAGGGGACTCTCTTAATGTCTGTGGGGTAAGTGAGGTTGTAAGTCCATCTGAAGCCAGTTATGGTCATTAAGTGAGGATTACCTGTAAAGCAGTAATACATTTCATTTTCCAAAAGCAGGGAACAAAATATCTGCTAGAATTTTTGAATTCTTAATTCAAAAATTATTTTGAAATAATCTTAAAATTATTTCATGTTGGTTTAAGCACCAGAAACCTGACATTTAAATTTGATGCTGTAATTGAAGTTAATTGTAGAGTTGGAAGAGACCACAAGAATCAATCAGTTGAGCCTTCTGCAATGTGCAGTAAAGCCAATTAATGTATCCATGAATGGGACTATTTTGCCTCTTCTTAAAACTTTCCAGAGATGGAAAACCCACAAACCATAAGCAGATTCTTCCATTGTTGTATAGGACGTTTTTCCTTATACCTGAAACCCAGGTAACTTGAGATTTATATCACAGTTTCTGGTTTCCGTTTCTATGATGATGGGAATAGTAATTTTAGAAAAGATTACAACAATTACAATAAAAATAAATAAGAATAAAAATGTAGAAAGGGAAGAAAAGAAAGGAAAAAGGGAAATAGAAAAGAAAGAAAGAAATAAGAAAATATTTCAACCACCTGCAAATTATCCAGTTCACTCGTCCATGTCAGGCTCTAGAAACCAAAGAAGTATAGAGGTTCTTTTAAGCAGTTTCTTTTCCTTACCTACAGACAGATTTGTTTGCCAAAATGAAGCAGACAACTTCACCATTAAACATATACTCTAAGAAGAAGTTGAGAGAACTTGCTATGTGTTCCTCCTGGAAATCCAGACTATTATTTTATTAACATTTTATTTAAATTAGTAGAACACAATAAAATGTAGACATTAAAAAGTTCTATGTTTACCAATATCTAGGCCCATCATGCAAGCCACAGGTGACACACGGAGCCATTTGTTAGGGCATGCAAAGCGTTGCCCTGTCAGCTACAGCGTGCATGTGCGCGTTGGCCAGCTGACTTTGGCCTTCATTTTCAGCCATTTCTCGCCCTTCGGAGGCTTTCCTTAAGGGCAAAAAACAATCCAACACGCAAATTGGAAGTCCGGGGATGGACTTCCAGTTTGCGTGTTAGGCAGTTTTTCTCCCTCCAGAGGCTTCCCTAGAAGTTAAGGAATGGACTTCTGGTTTACCCATAGGACCATTTTTTGCCCTCTGGAGGCTTCCTGAAGCCTTCAGAGGACCTCCGGGAAAGGCAGGGGAGGCCATTTTCACCCTCCCCAAGCTCCTAGGAAAACTTCTGGAGCTTGGGATGGGCGAAAAAGAGGTCCATCGCGGGTGTTGCATGCATAGAATTATGGGTGTGGGCAAGCCTGTGCACAAATTGCGCTCCCCGTTTTTGGCACACAATGGGAAAAGGGTTAGCCATCATTGTTCTAGGCCATCTAGCCATTGAGGCAGGATTAGGTATACTCACTGTCTTAAGATATATTTATAAAAAAGACAGGATAAAAAACTAATAATAATAAAGTAATAATAGTAATTTCCACATGTTGAATAAGCAATAAGCCTGCCATCAACTTTGCCTTCTGATGTAGTTGAATACATTCTTGCTTGCCTGGCTTATTTCCCATTTTTCCTTTCGTTTCCTCTGAGATGAAGCTTTGCGTTCTCTGGGCATGGGGCCTCCTTGAATAGGGGGCTGCCTATTCAGCCACGTTGGCTCTTTTAGCCACCTCCTAGTTTTCTTCTTCGTTGGTATTGCTTGAGACCCAGCTATCTGTCAACTCGCAAAGCATCCCTGGCCTGCTCTTGAATTGCCATACGCAAGAGGGGGGAAAACTGGCACGGCAGCCACATCAAAAAGCACATTCCACACGTACCTTTCTCAAGGCTGGATCCCAGGTTACCTGCAGCAGCCAGAGCCCACGAAAGTGAATATGATTTATGACACACTGGCGGAGAGGGGGGAAACAGGGTTATAATTGGGCCATAAATTACATGGGGTCAGAGCTGGCTTCACTTGGGTATGTGAATGTTGCTCCTAATAAATAACTGAATTTCTTTTGAAAATTTAATTAGGGCATCTTTCGGAACCCTGACACTATCTTTATTTTCCTTTTAAAGAAGTCTCAGCTGACCCGAACAGATCTTTTACCACAATTTGACTTTTTTGCAATTTAATTTTTTTTCAAAGTTAAAATACAAACTCCCATTTTTTAAAACAGCAACAAACAAAAAACACATACAAAAAGACATTTAAAAAGTTGCATTAAAAAGAAACAAACACTTCTATACATATTATCCCTCCTAGCTAAATACCGATAAATATATTGCAATGATAGACTGCCTGCTGCCAATTACCTCCCAAAGACCCATTAGATCACACAGATTAGGCCTCCTCCGGGTTCCGTCTACTAGCCAATATCATCTGGCCACTACCCGGGGGAGGGCCTTCTCTGTGGCGGCTCTGGCCCTTTGGAATGAGCTCCCCGCAGAGATTCGGACCCTCACCTCTCTCCAGGCCTTCCGAAAAGCCGTTAAAACCTGGCTGTGTCGGCAGGCCTGGGGTCAATGAGTTCCCTTCCCCTCTCGAATCGTGTGGCTGTTGGTTGTTTTAAATGCCCTGTACTTTTTGTTGTAGTTTTTGTGTTTCCCTTCCCCTCCTTGGGTTTGTGCGCCGCCCTGAGTCCCGCCGGGAATAGGGCGGCATATAAATAAAATGAACCTTGAACCTTGATACTAGTTCCCCACACTTTGAAATAGATCCCCCAAAATTTTTACATAAGTTCTATTTTCACATGATTAACTCTGCCGACTGCCAGGAGTTTGATCCTGACAGGTTCAAGATTGACTCACTCTTACATCCTTCCATGGTCGGTAAAATGAAGACCCAGATTGTTGGGGGCAACATGCTGACATTTGTAAACTGCTCAGAGATATAGTTTCCACATACAAATTAAGCATTAAAATATTTTACACTATCTCTTTACTTCACCTTCATCTACTTTTAATTCTATTCACCCTTCATTTAGTCTTTTTTTCATTCACTTTAAATTGTTCTGCATCTTCTCCTGTGTGTTGCTTGGAGAATCCAAGCATGGGTTAACTTTGTCCATTAGCCAGCCTAGAGACTGAGTTATGAAATTGTTGACCATGCCTCCTCTGACTGGAAGAGTTCAGTTTTTTTTAACTCAGTCCAGCCTGAAGGTTTCAAGGTTTCAAGGTTTATTGTCATTTGTATGCCGCCCACTCCCTAGGCTTTCAAAGAAGACAAGGGGACATATAAATTTAAAAATAGACATACAATTTTAAAAAACTACACATCATACAAACTGCTTAGAGTGGGGCTGGATAAAAATCAACAGCCCGAGGCCTGCCGGAACAGCCAGATCTTCGTAGCTTTACGGAAGGCCGGAAGAGTAGTAAGGGTCCGGATCTCTACGGGGAGATCATTCCATAGGACCGGGGCAGCAACAGAGAAGGCCCTCCTGACATTGACCGGCTGATGGCACCCGGAGGAGGCCCAATCTGTGCGATCTTATCGGTCTTTGGGAGGTAAATGGCAGGAGGCGGTCTCTCAGGTAGCCTGGTCCTAAACCATGTAGAGCTTTAAAAGTAATGACTAGCACCTTGAAGCGTGTCCGGAGACCAATGGGGAGCCAGTGCAGCTCGCGGAGGATAGGTGTAATGTGGGTATACCTAGATATACCCATTATCGCTCGCGCGGCTGCATTCTGAACCAGCTGCAGTCTTCGAACACTCTTCAGGGGCAGCCCCATGTAGAGCGTGTTACAGTAGTCCAGTCTTGAGGTGACAAGGGCGTGAGTGACCATCCGAAGGGCCTCCTGGTCCAGATAGGGTCGCAACTGGTGCACCAGGCGAAGCTGGGCAAAGGCCCCCCTGGTCACAGCCGACAGATGATGTTCTAACGTCAGCTGCGGATCCAGGAGGACCCCCAAATTGTGGACCCTCTCTGAGGGGCATATAATTTCACCCCCCAGGCTAAGGGATGGAATGTCTGGACCATCCTTGGCAGGGAGCATCAATAGCCGCTCAGTCTTGTCCGGATTGAGTGCAAGCTTGTTCGCTCCCATCCAGACCCTGACAGCCTTCAGGCACTGGCACATCACTTCTACTGCTTCGCTGAGTTGGCACGGGGCGGACAGATACAGTTGAGTATCGTACACGTATTGGTGGTATTTAATCCCGTGCCGGCGTATGATCTCATGAAGAGATGTAAGTATATTTTCTCTAGGTTAATAGACAATAATTTAACTCAGATTAACAATAAATTTTCTGTTTTGAATTGTTGGTTAAAACTAGCAATTTAAATTTCCTGATTTATTGTATTTGGTGGTTGTAATGTATTATCTCTTGTTGTACTGCGTGAGTGGATTGCTATTCTGATGGACAGCCGCTACTTAAAAGGGCCGGCACCAGGTTGCCTTCCAAGGCTTAGGCACTGGCAAAATGGGTGTTGTTCCTTGAATGAGAATGTCAGTTGATCTTACCTGAACTGCATGTCTCAAAGGTGGCGTGGGAGTAGTCACAGCTGGGTATTAACACAGCCCATTTGCCCAGAGACTGAGGTAAATCTTGAGGCCACACCTCTGCTCCTCCTCCTGACTCCCCCAGATTAACTAACTTCTCATGCCCCTAGGCGCAGGGCGCACCTAACGGGTGGGAAGTGACTACTCCTACGCCACCTTCGAGACATGCAGTTCAGGTAAGACCAACTGATGGTCTCTGAAGTGGGGCGTAGGAGGAGTCACAGCTGGGACATACCAAAGCTAGATGTCCATGGGAGGAATCATTGGGCCTGACTCCCCCGAGAGTCCAGGACTCCCTGCAGAACCCTCCTCCCGAAGGCAGCATCCGCAGAGACGTAGAAATCCAGCTGGTAGTGTCTGATGAATGGCAAGGGCGACAACCAGGCAGCTGCTCTGCAGATCTCCTCAATGGGTGCCTGGGTGGCTCAGGCCGCGGAGGTGGCTGCACTCCTGGTGGAATGCACAGTAAGGCCCTCCGGTACCTGGAACCATCGTGCCTCATAGGCCTTGGAGATCGCCAGTCTGATCCATCTGCTTATGGTGGCCGGAGAGACCTTAGCTCCTTGGGTTAAAGGTTGGAAGGAGACAAAGAGCACCTCCGACCACCTGAAGGCCGCCGTGCGTTTCAGATATATGCGCAGGGCCCTTCTTATGTCCAGGTGGTGCCAGGACGTTTCCCTTCCCCTGGAGGGGTTCGGACAGAAGTCCAGGAGAACTATCTCTTGAGCCCTATGGAATGGAGAGTTGATCTTGGGCATGAAGGCAGGGTCGAGTCTGAGGACGAATCGGTTGTTGTGGAAGGAACAGAGATCTGCCCTGCTGGAAAAAGCGTTAAGATCAGACACCCTCCTGGCCGAGGTGATCGCTACCAGGAAGACCACCTTGAGGGTCAGGAACTGTAGGCTCACTTCCCTCAGGGGCTCGAAAGGTGCCTGGACTGTGGGAAGGTCCCAGGTGGGAAAGCAGTGGACTGCCAGGGGCTGAAGGTTCGCTGCCCCTCTGAGGAATTGCCTTATGATGGGGTGGTGTGACAAGGAACAGAAACCCGTCCCCCACCCCCAAACTGTGGCTAAGTCTGAGACCTGCCTCCTGAGGGTACTGTGGGCGAACCCCTTCTCTAGGCTGTCCTGGAGGAAGTCCAGTACCTGGGGCAAGGAGGCTGAGGTCAGGTCTATCCCCGCAGCCTGGCACCAGGTCGCAAAGGCGGCCCAGGACTTGTAAATGTGGGTGTGGAACTCCTTCTGGAGGCCTCAATGGTCCTGATGACCCTGGCGAAGAAGTGGGCTTCCCTTAGCTGCTCCCGCTCAAGCGCGAGATGGAGCCACTCTGGATCTGGGTGTTCCAGAGTCCCCTGGCGCAGGGCCACCTCCCCCTGTGGGGTAGCTTCAACATGTCAACATGTCTACCAGGTCTGCGAATAGGGGGCTACTAGGATGACCTCTGCCCTCTCTACTACTAGCTCCCTCAGGACCCAGGGAGGAAGAGAAGGGGAGGGAAGGTGTAGAGGAGGCCCGCCAGTCATCTGCAGCATAGGGTGTTGGTGTCCACTGCTCCTTGAGACGGGAACCTTGAGATGAATCTCAGCAGCTGGGTGTTCGATGGGGAGGTGAAGAGATCCATGGACGACCGAATCTCTGGCAGATCTGTTTGAAGATTCTGGGATGAAGCTGTCACTCCCCGTTGTCCACTGTCTCTCTGCTGAGCCAGTTCCCCTGTTGGTTCTCTACCCCGGAGATGTGCTTCGCCTGGATCGATTGGAGGTTCCATTCCACCCAGCTCCCCAGCCGAAGAGCTTCGTTGCACAGCGCTTTGGAGTGTGTGCCTCCCTGCTTGTTCACGAGCGCTTTGGCCACCACGTTGTCCATCAGGACCAGGAAATGTTGACTGAAGACTGTCACCTTGAAGTGCCGAAGGGCTAGGTGGATCGCTCTGAGCTCCAGCCATTGATGTTCTTTCGCAGGTCCGTTGGGGTCCAGTGGCCCTGTGCTAGTTTGGACTCCAGGTGTGCCCCCCAGCCGAACAGAGTTGCATCCATCGTTAGGACCATCCTTTCTGGTTCCCTGAACAGGAATCCCTTGCTCAGAGCCGGCGACAGCCACCAGCGGAGGGAAAGGAGCACCTGGGGTGTCACGGGGACTTTGAAGCTCGCGTCGCACATCCCGTCCCTCTGGTGTGGAAGTAGGAACCACTCTTTGGCATGGAGACGAGCCCAGGGCACGATCCCGATGCAGGATGAGTTTTACGAGAAGCCTGGATAGAAGAGCTATGGGAGCAAAGCGAGTCTTGCAGATCTCCTGAACCAGCTGAACAATACTGTTCCTACGCTCCTGTGAGCGTGGCACGACAAAACCACGCTCGACTAAAGCGCGCCCGATTAAACCACGTCGCTGACGTCATCAACAGGGCGACAACAGTGAGCGCGGAGAAAGAAGGGCGCTTTAAATAGCGCTTTGAAAGCAAGCCGATTCAACTTAAGGTAAGGGTTAGGTTTAGGGTTAGGGTTAGCTTTAGGGTTACGTTAAGGGTTAGGGTTAGGGTTAGGTTTAGGGTTAGGTTAAGGGTTAGGATTAGGTTTAGGTTTAGGGTTAGGTTAAGGGTTAGGGTTAGGTTTAGGATTAGGTTTAGGGGGGTTAGGTTTAGGTTTAGGGGTTAATTTTAGGTTTAGCGTTTACAGCGTGCTTCTGTCTCCGCGCTGTTGTCACCCTGTGATGACGTCAGCTATGCGGTTTCGTCAAGCGCGCTTTAGTCGAACGTGGTTTTGTGGTGGAACCTCCTGTGAGAGGAACACCTCGCAGGTCACTGAGTCAATGATGGTCCCTAAATGTTGGAGCCTGGTGGAGGGAGCCAGATGGCACTTCTTGAGGTTAATCGAGAACCCTAGGAACCTCAGGGTGCTGATTGTGATACCCAGATCCTCCTCGGCCCTGGCAGCCGACTTGGCCAGGATGAGAATATCATCTAGGTAGCAATGTAGCCGGACTGGGATGGAATGGAGGTGCCCTGCTGCTGCGGCCAATACCTTGGTGAAGGTTCTGGGGGCCGATGCTAACCCAAAGGGAAGAGCCCTGTATTGGTAGTGGGTACCCTCGTGGGAGAATCTAAGGAATATGCGGTGCTCGGGGGCGATCATGTGTAGGTAGGCCTCCATGAGGTCTATGGAGGCTAGGAAGTCCCCTTATTGGATACTTTCCAGGATGGACTTGAGGGAGGCCACCTTGAACCTGCGGTAGACCAGTCTGGAGTTCAGTAACTTGAGTTCCAAGATGGCTCTCATCCTCTCCCTCCCCCCCCCCCGCGAACCCTTGGGAACTAAAAACAGGTTTGAATACAATCCTGAACCCTAGCCCTCCCTCCAACCAACTCTACTGCCTTGATATCCAGCAGGTGTTGGATAGCCTTGCGCATGAAGGAGCGCTTGGATGGATTCCTGGAGGAGAAGATCCGGAACTTATTCGGGGGATGTGACCGGAACTCCAGTCTTAGCCCGAGCCTAACAGTCAGGAGAACCCACTCATCCGTGGTGATGTGCTCCCAGGTATCTGCAAACAAGGAGAGATGGATCACTTGGACCTGCGGAAGGGACAGTTTCCCCCCTCCCGCGAAAGGGCCGCTTATCCTGTGGTTGGAACCTGAATCTGTCCCTGGAATACTGCCTATCTCCCTGCCTGTGGAATCTGAGTGCAGAGTACCTTGGTTGTTGGAAGTCCGACTCAGGGGGACAATAGGAGGGCCTCCTGGGATAAGGAGCCGGCCAATGATCGGAGCGCCTGTTCGTGGGTGGGAAGACCTTACGTTTGTTCTTGTCTTCTACGAGGGTGGAGTCCCGCAATGAGCCAAAGAGCTTGTCTCTGGTGTAATCTGCCCCTGTCAGATGCCATTTTACTTGGGACTCGGCCTGCCAATGGCGCAGCCATAGTAAACGTCTGGATGCCACTGAGGAAGATAAAGCTCTGGATAATACTTTACCGCGTCTAGCGTGACGTTGGCTGAAAATTGGGTGGCTGCCATTAACTTCATAATGTCCTGCAGCTGTCTCACATCTGACGCCGGCGTTCTGTCCCGAAGCTCCAGCCATAGCAGGGTGGACCTGTTAAAAAAAATGTGACAACCGCCACCCAGTCGCCCATGTCATGGCCTGGAAAGTCTTGCGCATGACAAGTTCTGCCCTCCTGTCCTCCACCTTGAGGCAGTTGGAGATGTCTCCCGTCACCACCGCGGAGGAAGCCACTGGAGTGTCCACTGAAGGAACCTGTAAAGGTAAACCTGGGTGAAGGTAGCATTAAGATTGTAACACCTGCGGTCATTGCTCCCCGGGGTTGGGAAGGTACCTGGTTTAACCCACTGGGTCTTAAGTACTTCTAGGAAGAGGTCTGGGGTAGGAATCTCTTCCTTCTCTACCTGGGGACTGTGGAAGGGCCCCTTCTTGTTCCCATTTGTGCAAGGAGTGGCAGCGGCTTGGGTGGGCTCTGGGGTTGCTGTCCACATCTGCAGTGGCCCTGGCCTTGCATAAAAAGGAACTAAACAAGGCAGGACAGAAGAGCCCCGTGATATTGGGTACTTCAGGGACCTGGGAGTTCTCGTCTTCTGAGAACTCAATATCCTTCTGTTCTTCTAAACCTGACCCTTCACTGGCGGTGGAGGGTGAAGGAGACCTGGTGTCAGCATTGACTTCATAGTAATCAGGAAAGGAAACCACTGGACTCCATTTGAATTGAAATCAAGTGTACTTTTACTAATTATAAATGAACAGTTGCAAAACAAAGCTGAGTCTGGTTAGTTAGGCGCGAAAGCGGATATCAAGTACAATTCAATCCCCTCCCCTTGGCACCCCTGAACATAGTCCAATTATAATGCACCCAACTGTCAGGTGGGAGATAACTTCAAAAAGTCTCATCAGAATGGAATGCCGGACAGTTAGCCTTGGCGGGAAACTCCCTTCTTCCACATGTGCAGTAAGGTGGTCAGATCAGCGACTAGAAACTTCCTTCAGGACATAATGATTTCCCTCCCAGATACCATGCCCCCCCTCCCCATTTCAATGACAGCCGAAGCAGCAAGCAGAGGCTGACACCTGGACTCTCTGGGGACAGGGGACCCCAGTTGGTCTAGATGTATATAGAGCCGAGGTGGCGCAGTGGTTAGGGTGCAGTACTGCAGGCCACTTCAGCTGACTGTTATCTGCAGTTCAGTGGTTCAAATCTCACCGGCTCAAGGTTGACTCAGCCTTCCATCCTTCCGAGGTGGGTGAAATGAGGACCCAGACTGTGGGAGCGATATGCTGACTCTGTAAACCACTAGAGCTCTGGGACTGGTGCTTCATCCCTGTGGCGATCCCTTGTGCAATGGCTTTGGCTAAAACAGTGTGAAAGCTTTCTGAAAGCTCTGGCTAAACCAAGGGAGGGTCAGGGGGTTACAATGATGTCCCTGGGGCTGGCGATTGAAGTGCTAGATGATGCCTGGTGGGACTAGGGGCTCTGCGGCCGAAAGGATGCCCCTGAGGGGTGTGTAGGCGATAGAGGGGGTGATAGGGAGCTGTGCCCCCTGCCAGACCCTTGGGGAGGTCCCAGGGCTTCATGCTGGGCCTCCACCAGCGTGGAAAGCCTGCAAAGGGAGTGGGATCTGGAAGAAGGGCTGATGGTATCCCTAGCCCTCCTCCTCATAACCCTGGTGGTCCTTGCTGGGGATCTCCCTCCTTGCAGCCTTAAGAGGTGCTCTTCATGGAGACCTCCCCCTGGTGACTGGGAGGAACCCCCCTGAAGGTCCCCTCACCTGTATCCGAATCCCCTGTGGATCTAGGGCCAGCCGCTCCCCCGCTCCTCGTGGCCTCTGCCACAATCCTTACAGTCACGTTCACCACCTCGCTCCTGTTGTGCCGGTCTCGGCTTGGTTGCATGTCCTGCGCCTTTAAGGGTTCCTTGAGCCACGGTGCAATTGCCGGCCAACCGCCAAACAGCTGGACCCTCCCCGGATTACTGGCAGAGCACAGGCCCAAGGAACTCCCTCCCAGGTTCCGGTGGTGGCTTCTGAGCGCCCGTGACCAAGCCTGCCGACCACACGCTCCACTCACATGCTCCTCAAGATGGTCACAGTCCAAGATGGTAACCGCCGAACATGCGGTCTGAATCTGCTCCGATCGGTCATCTTCCACCGTTCCTTGGGCTTCCTGCAATCCTCCGCAGGCTGTGACTCGGAGATCGCATTGAGTGGCCTGGAGCCCCCCCTCCCCGCGATCGCCCAGCTGCTTGGAGGCTCTGCCAGCGCAGCAAGCTCAGCCTGTGCAAAGCTAGCAATCAGAGAGGTGCAAGTGAGGAGAGGAGGTCAGAAGTCGAAACAATGGAAAGGTAAGTAGTCTTCAAATCGAAGGGAGAGTCAGAACAGTACTCCTACTGGGCCAAAGACTGGGTTAATCTGGGGGAGTCAGGAGGAGGAGTAGAGGTGTGGCCTCAAGATTCACCTCAGTCTCCGGGCAAATGGGCCGTGTTAATACCCAGCTGTGACTCCTCCCACACCCTACTTTGGAGACTTCAAGTATAGGCAGTGGAAACCTCAAATTTTCTCTAAAATTCTGAAGAGCTACTGCTAATCAGAATAGAAAAGATGAATGGCTGTAAGAATGAAGTATCTCAGGTCTAGCAAAGAGGAGGACTGATAGCAGAGAAGAGGGGATGGACTTATTCTCCAAAGAACCAGAGGGCAGGCAGAAGTTATGGGTGGAAGATCATTAAAGAGAGATCCAACCTAGAACTATGGGAATTTCCTGACAATGAGGACAATTTAATCAGTGGAACAGCTTGCCTTCAGAAGTTGTGGGTGCTCCATCACTAATCACTGGAGGCTTTCAAGAAGAGACTGGACAGCCATTTGTCTGGAATGGTATGGTCGCCTGCTTGAGCAGGAAGTTGCACTAGAAGACTCCTAGGTCCCTTTCAACTCTATCAATATCCTATGACTTCTAAGATAGATTGACATTGTATAAAGTAGTTTTTTTTCCCCTGTGTTCTAGTTGGAAACAAAGATGGTAATCACATTGCACAAGTACTCGAGATAAAAAAGTCAGATTTTATCACTATTCCAAATGCTGACAAGCATGGAGATGCTGAAACTCGGTACAACGCCTTGTGAGAAAATTAAATTGTCCACTTTCCCAGATTCGGTAAAGTATTTCCATCCACATGCAATTTTTACTAATTTGATTATTAAATCCCTAACAATATTATTTTCTTCAACATTTATTCAGAAATTCTTTTCATTATTATGCTGGAAGGAAAATGGAATTGGAATTAGTTTATTTGTATGCCGCCCTTCTCCCTGAGGGGACTCAGGGCGGCTCACAATTCAGGGGGGAGGGGATAACAAACAAGTTATAGACATAAGACAATACATTATTAAAAGAAAGCACAACAGTCATACCATTCGGGCGGGGTTGGGGTCTTTAGCCCCAGGCCTGCTGGGACAGCCAGATTTTTTTTTTTTTTTAAATATATTTTATTCATTTTTCACATTCCATTTGCAATCATTTATATACAGGGTATTTACTATAAGAAAAGAAAAAAAAGAAAAAGGGAATAAAACGAACAAATAAAAAGGAAATACAACTCATCATTCACAACCCCCCCTAACCCTTCCATCCTCCATACACCCCATCTACCCCCTCCAACTTTCCTTTCTCCCTCTAACACTCCCCTCCTACTTCCCTTTCCCCTCAAACCTTCCTTCTCCCCTTACTCCCAGGACACCCTCCTTACATTCCCCTTACTCCTTCCTTACTCCTCCCTCTTCTTTCCCTCTACCTCCCTCCTTGGTGTATGCCTTTATTCGAGTGTTGTTTGATCTGATAAAATGAACCAAGGAAAAAAAAAAAGAAAAAAAAAGAACCGCCGTATATAAATACATTCTTGTTCTTATTAAGACTATGTTAACACCCCCCCACCCCACCCCCCACAAATCCCCATCCCTAATCCTCCCGACTTCCCAGGGCCCACACCTGGCACTACCTTCTGTCTAAAATATCTTGTATACATATGGATTAAAAAAAATAAAAGTAATATATCAAAAGAAAGAAAAACAGAAAAAAAAGAGAGAAAAGAAAAGAGAAAAGAAAAAAAAAAAGAAACCACTCTTTGTGTTGATCTCAGCCCCCCATCTTTATCTATGCTTAAATAGTATAAATCATTCTATCTGTATTTTATTCTCGTCTCTTACTTCTTTGCTATTTACCCCAACCTTCTGTAGATTCTCCCGTTCCTCTTCCTAAACCTCGTGATCCCTTCCGATAAAATTTAAGCAACGTGGTTCATGCCATATATTCAGATATAACTTTACAGACGAGTAATCAAACTTTCCCTTCTAGTAAAATTTAAACAGCGTAAATGATCTTTCTTAACCCCCTTTTCAAACAGTAATTCAAAATAATCTAGCCAAGCTTCCCCTTCTTAGTAAAATTAAGCAGCGTAGATCAAATATTACTTTACACAGGAATCAATTTCTATCTTAAGATAATTCCAACCGACTTCCTCTTCTAATAGGATTTAAGTAACGTAGTTCATTCCACATGCATTTTACCCTCATCCCTTACTTGTCTGATATTTACCACTATCAAATTTATACTAGCATTTGTTTAAAATGTAGCTCAGAGCGATTTCAACCAACTTTCCCTTCAAATAAAAGTTAAATAGCATGGATCATTCCTTGTATTCAAATAATACTTTCAGCAAGAGTCAGTTAACCTTCTATTTTAAAGTAGTCCCTTCTAACAAAGTTTAAACAACATAAATCATTCCGCATTCTTTTTACACTTATCTTAAGATAATCCCAACCGGCTTTCTGTTCTAATAAGCTTTAAACAACGTAAATTTTACCCTCATCCCTTGCTTGTCTGATGTTTACCACTATCAAATTTATGCTAACGTTAATTTAAAATCTAGCTCAAAGTAGTTTCACCCAGCTTTCCCTTCTGATAAAAATTAGTCCGCTTTTTCTACCGGAGAGAGGTCTCAAACCCCCATTCAGTCCTCAACTTTAGCAAGCATTTTGAAATGTCTAAATTCTCGATCTCCATTTTTCTGCTTCTCCGAGGGAGGAGGGGCTACCCCCTCCATCTTGCAGCCGCATGGCCGGCCGCTTGCCTTCTCCTTCCGCTTGTCTCTCCTCTCTTCCAAGCGCGTCAGGAAGTCCCGCCTTCAGAGTCCTACAATAGAAATCTTGAGCCTCCGAAACAGAGTTAAGACGAAATCTTTGATTCTCAAATGTAACCGTGATACCGGCAGGGGCCTCCCATCTGTATCGAATCTGTTGACTCCTAAGCTCCTTAGTTAAAAAGGTGTAGTCCCTTCTTGCTTTCAGCATCTGAAAAGGAATATCTTTGAAAACAATCAGGTCCTGGCCGTCAACTCGGAGACTGTTATTATGAAACTTTTGTACAATCGCATTTCTAGATTCTTTTGTAGAGAAATGTATAATTATGTCCCTCGGGAGCTGTCGCTGTTCCGCTATCAATGAGTTCTGGCGATAGATTTTCCGAATCTGCCAATCAAAGTTAAGTCCCGGGCTTCCCAGCGCATGGCTGAAGGCTTCAGCAAAGGTCTGTTTCAAATTCTCTTGCTCCTTTTCACGGAGTCCTCTGACTCTTATTGCAAATGCCTTCCTATTAAAATTTATCATCATAAGCTGTTCTTCATTGTCTCTAATTTTTTGTTGTAAAATTTGAATATTGGTAGTCAAATTAAAATTAGCCTTCTCCAGACTTTCCACTTTGTTCTCTATTTCAGCAGAGTAATCTGACAGGGCAGACACGGCTGCAAACGTATTCGCCTTCATTTGATTAACTTTAGACTTTAAATCATCATATAGTTCCAATACAAATTCCTTAATTTCTTGTTTAAAGGCATTAAACATTTTAAAGAGATATTCCTGTGTTAAAAATTCTCCAGTAGAGGGCATAGGAGACAAAGGCTGTGGTTCCAGTAAAAATTCTTTAAATTCTTTAGACACATTTGTAGCAAGACGCTTCTTTGACCTGGGTGCCATAATAAATAAACAAGTAAGCAGCGCTTCGCTCCCCTCTATTTCCAAAGAAGAAGAGTTTATTTTGTTAAGGAGCGGTCTGCAGGAAGATGAAACCGGCTAAGTACATCCACTATCAATCATCCACGGAGAGAAATCGCCATTTTGAAGTCCATTTAGACAAAGAAGTCTCTAAGACAAATGGTGCTGGTATTTAAGATAGTAATAAAAGCATAAATCTCACAGGGGTGGGACCCGCCCGTATCAACTCTAGCTTGAAAAAACTTTGTTTTGTCCTGGGGGGGGCTAGCCTGTCTGGGGCTGCCAAAAAAAAAAAGGCAGCTGAGAAGAACTGGCTGGAGATAAAAGCTCCGCTCCGGCTGGATCTAATCTCTTTCCACAGCCCAAAAAGAGAAAAAGGCTGTGGTTTACGAATAGACCCTAGCCTACGGAACTATCCTCCCTGCCCCTTTCTTAGCCAAAAAGGGGTGCTATCTATGATCTTATTTAGATATACAGACCAGATCTCTGAGGAGCTCGATGGAGCCCTCCTCGGCAACAGGCCACGCCCCCAGGAAGTCCGGGACAGCCAGATTTTAAGGGCGGTGCGGAAGGTCTGAAGGGTGGTGAGGGTACGAATCTCCACGGGGAGTTTGTTCCAGAGGGTCGAAGCAGCCACCGAGAAGGCTCTCCTCCGGGTAGTTGCCAGCCGACATTGGCTGGCTGATGGAATTCGGAGGAGGCCTAATCTATGCGATTTTATCGGTCTAGTGGAGGTAATTGGCAGTAGGCGGTCTCTCAAGTACCCAGATCCAATACCATGAAGGGCTTTATAGGTGACAACCAGCACCTTGAAGCGCACCCGGAGACCAACAGGCAGCCAGTGCAGCTCACGGAGGATAGGTGTTACGTGGGTGAATTGTGGTGCACCCACTATCACTCGCGCGGCCGCATTCTGGACCAGCTGAAGTCGCCGAATACTCTTCAAGGGCAGCCCCATGTAGAGCACATTGCAGTACTCCAGCCTAGAGGTCACAAGGGCACGAGTGACTGTTGTGAGAGCCTCCCGGTTCAGGTAGGGGCGCAACTGGTGCACCAGGCGAACCTGGGCAAATGCCCCCCTGGTCACAGCTGACAAGTGTTGTTCAAAAGTCAGCTGTGGGTCCAGGAGGACTCCCAAGTTGCGGACCCTGTCTGAGGGGCATATCATTTGACCCCCCAGCCTGAGAGATGGAACACTTGGCCAATTAGTGGGAGGGAAGCACAACAGCCACTCGGTCTTATCTGGATTGAGAACAAGCTTGTTAACCCCCATCCAGTCTCTAACAGCCTCAAGGCCCTGGCTCATCACGTCCATTGCTTCATTGAGTTGGCACAGGGCGGACAGATACAACTGTGTATCGTCTGCGTACTGGTGGTATTTTATCCCGTGCCGTCGGATGATCTCGCCCAGCGGTTTCATGTAGATATTGAAAAGAAGGGGGGACAGGACCGAACCCTGCGGCACTCCATACGTAAGGGGCCTAGGGGTCGATCTCTGCCCTCCGACTAACACCGACTGCGACCTGTCCAAGAGGTAAGAGGAGAACCACTGTAAGACAGTGCCTCCCACCCCCACCTCCCGCAGTTGTCGCAGAAGGATACCATGGTCAATGGTATCGAAAGCCACCGAGAGGTCAAGGAGTACCAGGATGGAGGCGTGGCCTCCATCCCTGGCTCTCCAGAGATCATCAGTCAATGCGACCAAAGCGGTTTCAGTGCTGTAGCCAGGCCTGAAGCCTGACTGGAATGGATCAAGATAACTGGCTTCCTCCAAGGACCGCTGGAGCTGAAAGGCCACCACCTTCTCAACAACTTTCCCCACAAAGGGGAGGTTGGAGACTGGACGGTAGTTGTTTAGAACGGCTGGACCCAAGGATGGTTTCTTCAGGAGGGGTCTCACCACCACCGCCTTTAAAGCGGGGGGAAAGACCCCCTCCCGTAGGGAGGCGGTAACAACCGCCTGGATCCAGCCCCGTGTCACCTCCCTGCTGTTAACAACCAGCCAGGAGGGGCACGGGTCCAGTACGCATGTGGAGGCACCTACAGCTCTCATCGCCTTGTCCACGTCCTCAGGGGTAACAGCTTGAAAATCAATCCAGCGATGGTTTACCAGATTATCCCTTAGTGCCTCGGCTGGTTCTGCAGAAGTGGAGTCCAGGTCCGCCCGAAACCGAGCAACTTTGTCCGCGAAGAATTGGACGTAATCCTCAGCCCTTCCCTGCAAAGGATCGCCCATATCCCTCCTATTTAGGAGGGAACGGGTTATCCTGAACAGGGCGGCTGGGCGCGACTCGGCGGAAGCAATCAGAGAGGCAATGTGAGTTCTCTTGGACGTCCTGATTGCGTGGATGTACTCTCTGATGTAAGATGTTAAAAGTGCTCGGTTCGATTCGGATTTACTGGATCTCCACTGGCGCTCTAGGCGTCTCTTTTGGCGCTTCATCTCCCGGAGTTCCTCAGTAAACCAAGGAGCCCTCCTGGATCCACTGCCTCGGAGCGGCCGTAGAGGCGCAATCCGGTTAAGAGACTCCGTCGCTGCCAAATTCCAGGCAGCAACCAGAGTCTCCGCCGGACTGCGGGCGAGAGTATCAGGGATAACCCCAAGCTCCGTCTGGAACCCCAAGGGGACCATAAGTCGCCTGGGGCGGAACCACCTGGTCGGTTCCTCCTCCCTACAGTGGGGGTTTGGTCTCCAAAAGTCAAGCCTCAGTAGGTAGTGGTCCGACCATGACAGGGGTAAGATCTCACTACCCCTCAGACCAAGATCACAACTCCACTGCTCCGAGAGAAATACGAGGTCGAGCATGTGACCCGCTGAGTGAGTTGGTCCCCGGATTACTTGGGTCAAGCCCATGGTTGTCATGGAAGCCATGAACTCCTGCGCTCCATCAGAGTGTTCACCGAGCGAAGGCAAATTGAAGTCCCCCAGAACCATAAGCCTGGGGAACTCAACTGCCAGCTCAGCTACCGACTCGAGGAGCGAGGGGAGGGCTGCTGCAACGCTGTTGGGAGGCAGGTACGTTAGCAGCAAGCCCACTTGACCCTTGAGGTCCAACTTCACCAGCAGGGACTCACACCCGACAAGCTCCGGAGCAGGGATCCTACGAGGTGCTAGAGACTCCCGGATAACAATGGCCACACCCCTACCCCTTCCCTGGGCCCGCGGCTGATGGAGCGCCTGAAAACCCTCTGGGCACATCTCAATGAGGTGGACTCCTCCCTCCGGGCCCAGCCAGGTTTCAGTAATACATGCCAGGTCTGCCCTCTCATCTAAAATTAAGTCCCAGACGAGGGGAGCCTTGTGAACAACAGACCTGGCATTTAGCAACAGCAGCCTGAGACCAGGGCCCTGACTACTCACGCCATCTGGCCTTGGAGTGGGACTAATAGGGCCGGAAGGAGGGATCTCTGTAACATAGCGAACCCTCCTTCCCCGGTAATGGCTCGCCCTAAAGTCCCCGCCATATCTGCCCCTCCCAGTTAAGACCGTAATGCTCCGGCCCACTCCCGTGTCCATAGGTCCCCCATCCTCCCTCAAAGCCGCCGACATCCCCTACAGGCCCTCCGAACCATACATTCTAAGGGTGGAGGTTAAACCAGGCCCCCCTAACACTTCTGCAGAGCACTCAGTGTAGGAGGAACCCGGTTATAGTCCCAGCCTTATCAAACGTACTCAATCATACAAACAAGCAATCCCCACGACAAATTAAAAACACAAATACAGCAATATAAAAATAAAAGTGGGTACAAACATACAGCCTAATCATACCTCAAGCACTCACCATACGTTAAAAAGTACGGAGCACTGCGATAGTGCGCTATCAAACAATGGTGTAAAAATGAAGAGAGAGCTGCTCCGCTCTTCTCCCTCTTCTATGTCCCAGAGAAAAGTCCACGGCTGGAGGACCATAAGTCAATGGTGTACAAGGCAGTCGCACGTGGAGAGGGGCAAGGCAAAAATGCCTGATGTTCACAGATAGAAACCGTTCAGTCTTACCCCCCCTTAAAGTCCCAAAGGAGATCAGCGGACCACGTGGAAGGAAGTCTCTTTCCTGAGATTATATAAGGTCCATAATCCGGTGGGCCAAGGTCTGAGGCTGGCCCCAGCTGCTCAAGAAGGAGGGGGAGAGAGCGCCGATTTTCTCGATACCAAGACCTCGCCCCTGCGGCCGCCATCATCTATCGCTCCTAATAAACGGCTAGGGAGATGGTAAAAAGGCTCCCCAATAGCTGGGGGGGGGGGTGGCGGCAAAGGAGCAATGTCTGAAGGCGGCTGTGATGATAAGGAGGTCAAAAGGTAGAAAAAGGAAGGGGCATCCAGGCCTCTTTTCTCCTCGGAGTCGGGAGCGCAGAATGATGGTAAAGCTGCTCAGGGCTCCGTCCTCCTTTCCACTCGATCACCAACCAGACAGACGAGCGGCCAGATCTTTTTCTCCAGAGGACCACAGGGCAAACAAGGCAGCTGGCAGCAGGGCGAGCAGAGTAGAACGGGGGGGGGGCGTCCAGGGGGGCTACGACGGCGGCAAAAACACAGCCAGCTGCCTGATCCGCCGCTCCCAACGATCTCCAACAAGTTTCCGATAACCCCCACCTTCTAGATCACAGGGGAGATGGGGAGATCAGTGGGCATTTTATGTGGGCAGCTTCCTTAAACCCTGTTTTTTTGTCTCCGTAACAGAGCCTAGTGTGTGAGGGCAGCAAAGGATGCCTTAAGCTGCCAGACTCCGTTCCTTTGTGGAGAATCGCAACTGGAGCCCCATTCAACAGCAAGAGCAAGATTGACAGATGTTTTACCTGTTCAACGCTCACACTGGTGCTGCTGTGGCCCTTCTTTTCTCAGTGGAAGTTGGGTGAATACCTTGGAGCTTTGAATAAAGATAGAGTTATGACCATGCCGCACTTTCTGTGTCCGTTGCTGACTTTGAGGAATAAGTTTCCTTCTTGCCCACAAGAAACAGATTTGCTAGAATTCATTTTGTGTAAAGCTACTTCAGTTTTAATCTGAATTACTGACATGCTTTCCTATACCAAAATGTTTCTTGACTGGATCCAGCCTGTGAACTTCTTTTTGATAAAGAGAAAGGGTGTTGCCAGTTCTGGAAGATGATAAAAAGGCTCCTTATGCTGATGGGGGAGGGGAAGGAGTGGGGATCAATGCCGTCAGCTTCCCAAGGACTGGACCGGACCCGTCCCGTCTGAGGCTTGTTAGGAACCAGGCCACACAGCTGGAGACGAGTGGCAGGCAAGCAAATGAAGCTTCATCTGCATTTGCAGCCACTCCCCAGTGCTACCATCACCGCCTCATAGGAGCGCAAACCCTCCTGCAAACTGCGCCTGTGAGGGATTAGCCGTGGGGGGAGGGAAGAGGCTGGGATGCCTTGAGGAAAGGATGGGGGGTTGGGAGGCAAGCCCTGCCAGCCCAGAAAGCGAAAGGCATCCCTTGAGCAGAAGCTCAGCCAAAAGAAGCCCAGGTGGAGAAGGTGCCAACTGAGGGGTCCATTACGTAAACCAGCGGAGAACCTTTAATTGGACACGGACAACGGGGCCAGGGGAGAAAGTTAGTTGCATCTTTTGTGCCAAGCAGGCCGGTTCCCCTTTGCTCCTCCTGTAGCCACTTTGCTTTCAGTGCATCCTCTTGGAAAGGCAGTGGGATGGAGAACATTAAGCAGAACCTGCCCAGAAATAGCTTCTACCAAGGTTCTGCATATGATGGCCCAACTCTTGTGAAAAAAGCTTTGTGCATGATCCAGGGGATCCTCAACTTTGGCAACCATTCAAAGCTGCAGTGGGCCTCCCCAAAGGCCCTTGCGACCCGGTTCCAAGTTCTGACAGCCAGACCCCCCCCCCCTCCTTTCACATGGTTGCATTTTGGGTGCTGGCATAAAGGCCAGCCTGTGCTTATGGCTGTCTGTAGTGTCCTCCAGTCACATGGCTGTGATTTATATTTTTGATGAAAGGAGGTGTTTACTTCTGGTTTGGGGCAAAAGTGCCCCATAGTGAACAATGGGTTTGTTTAATGTCTGCCACAAAAAAAGGTCATAAAATGAGGTCAGTCACATGATGACCCACTTTACAACTTCACAACTTATTTGGGCAAAAGAGCCGTTTGTCTGAGATGATGTGGGGATTCCCCCTTCCAACCCTGGGATTTTATCACCTCAATAAGAAAATGAGGGGCACCAGAGCTGCCCCCTTTGCCCCACATCAGGGCAGAGGATCCTGAAGGGCAACTCCTCGCTGCCTACAGGATGAGAGTTTTAACAGGCCTGCCTGGTTCACACAAAGGGAGGTCGAGGTTGGCAGCTAGGATCCCACCTGAAAGGGCCTGGAGAAGTAACGGCAGCCCAGGTGCCACCAATTGCTTTGCCTCCCCTCCCCCACTGGGTCCTGCATTGACGGAAAGGTAAGAGGCAAGGAAAGCAAGGCAGCAGGAGGTTTTATTGCCCCCAAATCTCCCCCCTGTGGGAAAAAGTATCAGACCGTTTCCTGTTTTTATATGAATCCCCGAGGCCTCTGGCTACACAAATAGAACCTCCAACCACGGAGCTCCAGAGGGACGGAGAGTCTGGCTTCCATTTCCTGCCGGCCACCTAGTTAAAAAGGGAGCTGCCGACTCCCTCAGAAAACTCTAAACTGGATGCGGGTTTTGCTCTCAACAGTTGAGACAAAAGCAAAAGTGTTTGGTGCTCAGCCCCGAATGCCTCCCGAAACTGGGCTTCAGTAAGGATCCACCCACCTTTGCTGCATTGGCTTTCCCCAGCTCCTGCAAGATCACACCCACCCACCCACCCCCACACAGGTGGAAGTCGACCGCAGGCACGTTTCATGAAAATACCAGGAGATCAGAGGTCTTGGGGACATTGATGTCAGGTTGCTGAGTTTCTTTCTGCCATTTCAAATAAACCATCATAAACGTGAGCTGGGCCTTCATTCGCTTTCAAACGCTTGATTACAGAATGGGGGGTTAGATAAACCAGCAGCCTTCAAGGGAGCCCAAAGCTGCCATCTCGGCTCCTGGGCTGAGAAGAGGCCGAAATGGCTGCAGCTGCTTTGCACCAGAGAGGCTGAGGCAGGGGAACCTTGGTCCTACACGAACTCTGTGAAGTCGTCCACGGAGGAGATCAAGCGCTTCCTCTGTCCAGTTTCGTAGGTGGGGGGCGGGTCCTGGGGGACACGGATGGAGGCTTTGGTGGGGACCGGAGGATGCATGCTGGGGAAACGGGCCTCTTGGAACTGGGTTTCTTCTCGGATCTGGAAGAAAGAGAGGCTGATTGCAAAGGCAAGACTTGTGGCAGCCCCTGCCCAGCTAGCTTCTCCCAAAGACACAGCTGCTGCTCTTTATGAGGTCTTTATGACTCGGGTGCCCTGTTGGTCTTGGGCATCCCGGGCTGTTGCATATAATTTTGGGATCTCTGTCTGCCATCCAGAGCCACTGTCTGAGCTACCCAGGTGAATAACCCTACCCTGAGCTGCCCTTCACTGAGCTCAAAGTGAGCAATCCAGGACTGTGTCGCAAGAGGTCTAGAAAGTGTGTTTCTTGCAGGACATGTTTGCCTTTTGTGGAGAAAGAAGGCTTGAGGGCTCCTTTGCCTGCTTAGATCTCACCAGCTGTTTGGAAGAAGCGAGTGGCTGCTCAAAAGGAGGAAAGAGGCTTCCTTACTCACCCTGTGCCGGAGTCGCTTGATGTGGCGCAGCCGAGCGATCCACTTGGAGGGATAGGTGTCGGTGGGGTTGGAGCGGCTGTGATGGACCAGAGAGGCCATCTGAGTAGAGAGAGGGGAGAAGGGACCTATGGAGCACACCTGAACGGAGGGGCTCTGCTGACTGCGGAATAAGCCAACCCAATCTGACAGTGCAGTGCATATTGGGATGAAAAGAGGCATCCTGGAGGCACAGGCAGGCCCTGGGCCCAGTGGCCCAAGCTGGAGCCGCTCTGCAGGGAGAGCCTGATTCTGCTGGGTCAGCTGCCACAGGGACAGAGCTCCTGGCAGCAACCATAAAGTCTTCCTTGCCTTCCAGCCAAAGGATCCCTCCGCTCATTCAGTGCTGTTTTGAAGCTCGAGAGGGCAGAGGGCCTTGAGTGACAGGAGGAAGAGCTGCTGCCAAAGCAATGGCCACAAAAGAGAAACTTGAGTTTGGGCCAGAAAAAGAGCCTCTCCTTAGTTCACATAAGGCTAAAGAGAGGGAGGGGGAAGCTCATTCAGACCGACAAGATTCAGTTCCTAGAACGTTACAGTCAGTCCTCCTGATCTCCATGGCCTTGGCTTCTGAGTCTGGTCTACCTTGTAGGGCTGGTGGAAGGGGAGAGAAGGCCCACCCAAAGGAGACTTACATTGGCATGAAGCGCCATCTGCCGGGCGACAAAGGGAAGGTTTTTGTCTGAGACAATCTTCACCACACTTGTGTCAATGAGCCCCTCCATGTCTGGGATGGCCGGGAGAGAGGAGATTACAGGGTGAGAGCAGAAACCAAACCCACTCAACCCTCCAGCATCCCTATATCCCTGTGTGAAGCCAACGGCATTTGCAACACTCTCCACTTTTGGCAAACCTGGGTACAGAGAGAGAGAGGCTGGGCATACCTTTACGGCACTGGAGAGTGAGCAGGTTGCAGTTATAATCCAGCGGTTTGATGATGACATGAACAAAGTTGAATTGGCCCTAGAAGGGAAAAGCAGAATCAGCACGGAGGAACTGACCTTAAGGAGGACCACCAAACTTTAGTCGCTTTTCCTTGAATAGCAATCACTTCTCTGGACCACCTGTGTAGGGCAACCTGCTTAGGAAAGAGATTCAGAATCAATCCAGAGTGGGAGTGGGCTTCTTGGGCCACCAAGAGTCCAAATGAAAAAATCCCCCCCCCCCGGACCCTTTCACTGACTTCACTCTTTGTTCAGAAGAGCCCTGATTGGTTGGAGATCTTGCTGTCTCTCAGCCTAGAACAGCAGAGGAAACTTCCCCCCACCCCCATCTCCCGTCCATCGACTGGCAGAAAGCCCCTCCTAGAGGTGGGCCAATCGGAAAACCACCAGCTATCTTGTCCAATCGGTGTCTTCTTCCTTACCTTGATGGTCCCCAGTTTGAAATCTTCCCCAGAATCATTGTAAATTATGGAAACAAAGTCATTCCCCAAATGTCGTTTCTTGTCACAGCAATTTTTATCCGAATCTTTGGTGGGCATCAAAGTGGCAATGTGGAAAATAGCTATAAAACAAGGAGAGAGGAAAATGGATGCAGATAGTAGTTCAGACCTCAAGCAGCAAACGAGGGATCCTCTGGAAATCCCTACTAAGCCGCCCTGAGTCCCCTCAGGGAAAAGGGCGGCATATAAATCCCAATAAACCTCTCTAAACCTCTCTACTTGGGCAGCTAAATTTAAAACAAAGGGTTTTCGGTAGATGGCTGGATGGAGAGCAGCCGTCTCCGTCCATAAAATGCTCCCAGGAGCCCAAGCTCCCTGCTTGGAGAAACTGACAGGACTGAGAAGTGGGGAAGGTTTTGCTCAGCAAAAAACTTTCTCGCTGAGTTGATCAGAAGGAAAAGTTAAGCTGCAGAACGTCCCCCACCATCTCAAGATCCAGTCAGCCAACAAGCCTCCTGCACCGAACGTTCCTCGGCTGGGGTCTCTGTTCCTTCATGCCAGCTCAATGTAGATGCTAACATCTGTCCAGCATGTCACAGCCAGCAGCACGGGCGTGAAGAGGCCTTCAGAGGGACTTCTTAGGCTACTTCCCTGCCTTGACATCAGTACAGTACAGTTACACCCGGCAAGGTTTGAATCCCAGAATCCCAGAATCTGAAGAATCAAATTGTCCTTGGGCTTCAAAAGAGCTCCTGAACAGCTCAGAGGTGGAGGCGGAGCAAACACAGGTCAGAAGCCGCCTCTCATACCTTGCATGATGTCGTCGTGCCAGCAGTAGGTGAACTGCCCGTCCTCTCCACACACGTCCAGGCCGCCCAGATAAACCTTGTCTGGCTGGCAGTCCTTGAGCTCAATGAGCTTGCCCAGGCCACTCAGGAACTCCGTGTACCTGTAGGAGCCGTGCTCATTGGACAGAACGGCCAGCTCGTTGCTGCTCTGCAGGACCAGAAGCAAAGCAGGCCCTCAGAGCAGAGCCAAGGCAAGAGGAGCCCAAGGCCACCCCAAGGGCTCCATCAGTTAGCATGTATTTCGAAACCCACAATGATTGGATTGTCACGCAGGACCGATCACGCGACTCCGGGGAGAGGAGGAGCTATGGTGGAAAAGAGGTCCTCCTCCAATCCAGTTGGGCAACTGGCACTTCCAAGAGAAGAGGGACCAGCTCTTCCAAAGAGGTTCTGCTTACTGTTACCAGACATGGCACATACCTGTCCTTCTCCAACATACAAGACGGCAATCTTGTGGGTGTCATACGGAGGGATCTGATCTAGAAGCTGAATGGAGTTCTCAAAGGTCTATGGATTAAAAGACAAGAGGGTCAAATCCAGCCTCCTGGGCCTTTTAAAAGACTGAAACAAGGTCAAATGCAAACATCCTCTTCACTGCTGAAGGCCTCCCAGGCACCTGGAGAACCTGCACAGGCAACACAACTCCCATGACAACCCAACTGCTTGTCTGAGCACAAGAGATCCTTTTTTTTGCCTTTCTTGCAATTCTCAGGAAGCAGGGAGCCACATGGGTCTAGTAGTCCAAAAGCCCAGAATCCGCTTCCACAGATACAATCCCTGGAGTGCCAGAGAAGCAGATGGGGGGGAGGGGAGCTGGCCAGACCCCTCCATTGGCTAGAAGAGCAGCAGCTGCAAAAACTTCCTTCCCTGCCCTGATGAGGAAAAGAACCAGCTGAGCCTTTTCTTCTTCTTCCTTCTTAACCTGCTACAGCAGCTGAGGGAGATGACAATGCCACAAATAATAAGTACACACACACAGTTGCAGCCTTGTGTGGTTGGTGGCATTTTGTTTCGTTTGCTACAAAACCTGAGCTGCTGCAGTCCCCCAGAAGTCACTGCAGACAGGATGGGGCCCAAAGAGACACGATTCCATCAACCCCCCCACCTGAACAGAAGCCATTAGTAGGCCCCCTCCCCCCACCCCAGGTCTCAAACAAGGGAAGCCACTGGGAAGCCCTGGGCGTCTCCTCCCCAACCTCTCCAACGCAACCTGGGAAATCAAGAAACACCTGGAAGCACCCAAAGCATTTGAGCCTCTCTGGGAAAAGAAGTATTTGCCCCCGAGAAGCATTTCTGGGAACACCCCCCTCCCAAGCAGAGCATTTCCCACCTGGAAATTACATTTTAGCAACCCTCCCTCTGCATCCACTCCACCCCCACTCTCTCTAGTGGCATTTATTGGTTCCACTATTTCACATCTTTCATACCACATGCTCTCTCCCCCTCTCTACGTCCTGCTGCGCTGTTTCATTGTGGCAGTAACAGGGTGTGTGTTTGTGTGTGATGAGGGAAGAAGGCAGAGAGCATGGACTCCTAGCAGGGGGCGCCATATCCCAGCTGCCAGCTACAGCATCTGTGTTGGGCAGCAGTGAGACAGAAAGATGCTGGAAGCAGAGGATCAATTACAGGAAGTCCTCAACTTACAACAGTTCACTTGGTGATGGTATGAAATTACAACAGCACTGAAAAAAGTGACTTATGACCATTTTTCACACTTACGACTGATGCAGCTTCCCCATGGGGACGTGGTTTACATTCGGATGCTTGACAACTGATTCACACTTATGACAGTTGCAGTGTCCCAAGGTCATGCAAAGTCAATGCGGAAGCCAGATTACAAACACCACTTTACCAATTCAACAGCTGTGGTGATTTAATTAAACGTGGCAAGAAAAGTTGTAAAATGGGGGAAAACTCACTTAGCAAATTTCTTTGAGTCGACATTTCTCACTTAGCAACATAAATTTTGGGCTCAATTGTGGTGATAAATTGACGACTACCTGCAATGTCATTAGAGACAATTTAACTAATTTATTTATATCCCACATTGACTTTTACAAATAACTTCAGATGTTGGACGTACCAAATGCCCTTCCTCCTAAATTTCCCCACAACAATCGGTGGTGAGGGAGGGGCTGACAGAGAGGGACCGTCTCTCTCCTCCACCCAGTTTTAATGCCTAAATCACCATTTTCCAGCCTGACGCCTGAACCTCTCGGCCAACTGGCTCTCTCGATGGCGAGAGCAGGAAAAGGCAGCCCTGGACCCTCCTTGTGCTTTCACCAAGAAAACCAGAAGGAGAGAAGAGATCAAATGGCTGATGATGGGTGGATCATCATGGAGAAATCAGCAATGAGTCAGCAATGATTTAATGATACAAAATCAATCAATGAGCCAACATGCTCAAACTTACTTCATTTGGCAGTAAAAGGGGCTTGTTGGATTCATCACCAAAGAAAGGAGAATGATACAACTGCAGGAACACAAAGCTGAAGGGGGGCGGGGAAAGAAGACAAAACCCATTTAGCTGCAGAAGAATTTAGGCTTTCGTGTCACTGTTCACTTATGGAAGACACAATAATCTACGATGAATGCTTTGATGTGAAAAAGGAAATGTCCTTTTTGGTTGCCTGCTCAAAACATTGCAAAGACCATGAAAAAGGGCCAAATGTCCACCCAGGATCCCTCCCATTTCCAGGCTCTTAAAAGCTTGAGCCAGTTTCCTGAGAGAAGGGAGGGGGGACCCTGGTCATTGGTAAAACTGGAGACGTGAGCCATTTTTCAGCTATTCTTCCTGGCATTTAATCTGGACGCACCGTTATTATGGCCAGAAGAGCCCACAAGGCCCCCCGAGCTCTCTGCCCTATTTCACAGAGGAAATGCTGGAAGGGCCTCTGGGGACCAGGCCTCGGCCGGGGAAGCTGCCAGGACCGCCCTCCAGGAAGTGCTGCCCTCCTTATCAACTCTAAGCAAGCAGGCTTGTCTTCTGCAGGCCTTTGATTTGTGACTCCCGATTCTGGGTTCTTGTTTCTTCAGTTCCTCAGAATCCGGGCCACTCTCAGCTCTCTTCAACCCACTGAGGAAAGAGGCTCCATTGCCTACAAGGGCCTGTGGGCTGTGACTGAAGGGAAGCAAAGCGAAACTGGGCCAGACCCCACCCACTGACCTGCTGGCCCAAGACTTTCCCCAGGTGTTCCTACCCATTTCAGGAACTGCTGCTCCTTCACCCCACAGTCTCGGGCAGTTCTCTAAATTCTGCCCTAGATTCCGGGAGAGATTCTGATGGAGGCTTCACAGAGGGGAAGCCCCATTTTTACCCTCACCTTGGGTTGATGCCTGGGACTTTCCCTGCGTTGGAGGCAGCTGCTGCTCTTCCCTTCAAGAGGTCTCTCTCCATCCTTTTGCCCCTCCTGGAGGGGGCCGAGTCAGAGATGGTGTATCCGCGCGGCCGGTGGCCAGTTGGGGAGTGGGGAGAAGAGGCGGGGGCCGCCACAGCCAACCTCATCCCTGCCGAGCCCTGGTCCTCTACCTTCGCCAGAGAGCCCCCCGCGGCCTCTCCTTCCAGCTGATCAGACTGAGACTTGGCTTTGCCTTCTTCGCTTCTGAGTTTCTGGGCTGACTCTTCACCACCTGGATCCTTGAGGACTTCCTGAAGAGTCTGGAGCTCCGGGGAGGAACTGGACTTGCTGAGGGTCTGGGAAGGCTGGAAAGAGAGTGCTTCAAAGGCCCGGCTGTCTTCCAGGTTCCTGGCCCTTTCGATCGGAATGCCAATGGCGGCCAGATCTTCTGCTTTTGGGGCCTTCTCCTCTTGGCTGGAGATCGACGAGGACTGCCAAGGCAAGGGGGAGAAACAAGACAGCTGCTCAGGGAGGACTCAGCAGGAGCACTCCACCCACAGGGCTGCCCGTAGAAGGCAACCCAGCCTCTAGAAGGCCACTTCCTTGCTCTCTCAGAAACGGCCGTTGCAGGGCCCAGCTCCATTTGGGCCACATACAGGAGGAAGCCCTGAAATTGCCTTGAAGGCTCTCCAACTCTCCAACATAACACAAATGCAACCACTCGGGCAGCCAGCAGCTGCCCTGCCTCTAACCAGCCAGGAAAACAAAGGGAGCTGGCCGTTTTTCTAGGCCATCAGTTTCACCATCAAAATATTCTGATCATTCGGATGTTCCTCCGAACAGGCTCCCCAAATCTACCATCTATAACATGGCTTGAACAATCTATAGCGTCTTCCAAGGTGGCTAAGGAAAAGAAATTAGTATTTGGCAATCCCTTCTGTACCTTTTTCAGAATGGGGAAAAATGAACTTGTGATTCATGGGATTGACAATTAAAAAAGGCAGACTGTGGAAAGAAGGAAATTATAGTGTAATCTTAGCAAGAGAACATAGAATAGAAATGCATTTATAACCATTGTCAACAAGAGTAGAAGTCCCTTCTTATACCACTTCCCAATGCTTTACAGCCCTCTCTAAGCACTTTACAGAGTCAGCCTCTGCCCCCCCAACAATCTGGACCCTCATTTTTCCCACCTCGGAAGGATGAGTCAACCTTGAGCCGGTGAGATTTGATCTGCTAATTTGCAGGCAGTTGGCAGTCAGCAGAAGTAGCCTGCAGTACTGCACTCTAACCACTGTGCCACTGTGGCTCTTAATCATCTTTTCTTTTTCTTATCATTTGTCTTTCCCTCTTTTCTTTCTTGTCTATTGACTATTTTTCTTATTTCTTTTCTAAAAAGTGAATTGTTTTTATCTGGTGAAAACTCCTTTAATAAAAATTGTGTTTAAAAAATCCAAAATAATTTACAGTGGCTTCTCTTCTATTTTGGTCTTTCTTCCTTTCTACAGAGCTCTTTACAGTGATTCCCCCTCCCCTGAAATTTCCTGACCATGAGAAGAATTAACCAATGGAACAGCTTGCCTCCTGGGGTTATGGGAGCTCCATCACTGGCCGTTTTCAAGAAAAGATTGAACAACCACTGATCCAGGATTCCAATCAGGAAGCACCCTAAGCAGCTCTGCCTGAGGGGCAAACAGGGCAGGGAGGGGCTGACTTACTCGGCCATAGACTCCTCGGCCAAATCTCTCCTCCCCCAGGCCTTGCCCCAAACAGGTGGCTTCAAAGTCTTCAATCTCTTGAGATTCAGGGTGGAATTCCACTCCTTTTCCATCTTCCTCTGGGGGGCTTCCTTCTTCTAGTACGACTGCAGATTCTGTCAAGAGACACAAAGAGCCAGGAATGACAGGTGGAGAAATATTTCCTGAGAGCAGGATCCTCTCTTCCTGCAACCCTGTTGTTTTGCAAAGTATCTCCCTTCCACTTCACCAGGAGGCTGTTTCTTCAAACAAAAATTAGAACAATCTAATCTACTGTTTTTCAACCTTGGCAACTTTAACTCTGGACTTCAACTCCCAGAATTCCCCAGCCTGTTCCTCCCACCGAGACAAAGGAGCAACTGCAGCAGAAAAATGCAAAGTTAGTCCAATACTGTTAACAACTTGGCCCAAAGTTGTGACATATATGGAATCTTGTTATGATACCGTAGGTACAACAGTCCTACCCCAGAGGCGAAACTCTTTTCCCAGTATTGATGAGGCCAGAAGAGAGGGCAGCTTGCCTACGACCAGCTTCAGATGCTTCATTCATGGCCAAACGGGAGACAAACAAGAAGCTGATGAGTTCCAACTCTGTTCTTGAGTGTTTTGCTCTTTTTAGGAGGCTTTCTTGCAATATGCAGAGATGCGAACAGAAACCAACACAAACCTTATTAAGATGTCACTAGATGTCAATGTTATTGAACCCTTGAATCAACCCTGTAGGACTTGGGGGTGGCTCTGTGGCCTGGATTAGATTGTGGCCTGGCTGCATTATGGGGTGCTGGGCAGGTCCTATTTTTGTTAATATAATTATTAAAACATATTTTAAAATGTTTAGTGATTTAGTATTAAAACCACTTATCCTTACTTGCTAATGTGATCTATTAAACTGTTCAAGCAGAAGACTTCTGGCCAACTTCACAAATGTCCCTGATTAGAATCAGGGGTTATTTTTAAGCAAATGGTCTATTTATCGTATACTTTATCTAATTTTCATAATGAAGTATACCTGGGGCAGGTGAGAAAGTAATGGGAAGGATAAGACTTGTTTTGCCCTGATTTCCTGCTATTATTTTAAAGTAGCAGCAAAGGTTTGACATCAGTGGCTACTTTTGCACTGAACCAGGGCTCCTGGCAGATGCCTCTCTCCCACCTCTTGCGTTCATACTGGAACTCCCTGACATCCAGCGGTTACAGGACGAGCTTTATAGCTTGAGACTGGAGCAGAATCGTATATAATATGTAATAGCATGACCACAAGGAAATGCAACAGAACATGGCAGAAAATAGAAGGGAAATTGAAGTGGCAAGAAAAGGTCAACGGAATTCTTTGGAAGTTTTGAGTTCCCAGGGAGCAGAGGCTCTGCCTGGCCCACCTTTCCTCCCCTTCCTACGTCCAATGATCGGTGAGAAAGAGGGCTAGCTGGAAGGACCAAGAAAAGCCTTAGGTGTGAATCACAGGCATGCTTCCTTCCACACCAAGCTGCCTTTAGAGCCAAACCAAACAGCAAACACCCTCCTTGAAAAGATGCAAATGTACCTGCCCAGGAAATGCTCCTGTACAACCCTCCTTGAGAGCTGGTCAGGCCCATGGCAGAGAAAGAGGCCACTGTGGAGGGAAAACCAAGGAAGGAGCTACATCAAAAGGGAAGAGAGGAGAGATGGAAAGACAGAGAAAGACAGACAACATTGGGGGTGGGGGGAATAACCGCAACCACAAATGAATATGTGAAAGGCTCGGAAGCAGAGATGGAGGAATTGGACCACCTGCAGTGGAAGATTTAGGACATAGGCATCTTTCAAGGTTTTCACTATAAATTGTAATTTCCTGCTGGGAAAGACAGATTTAATTTCCCACCATTTCAAGCTTATCAGACAATTATTTAGCTTTGATTCTAAATGTACTCCTCTCTGAATTCTTTGACTGCTGTAAGGATTGTTTTCCTTGAGAATTAGTTCCTATATAGGCACTTAATGCTTAAATACTGAGTTATAGTTATCATTATGTGAGCTAGCCAATTTGTGAGTATGCAAACATCCATAGATGTAGGGCAAATTGTGACTTTTTAAACATTTTATAATGTTTTGACAAAGCAGATATTAAAGGATTTGTGGAACTTAAAATAAATTCAATTTACCTCATAGACTATAAGTTTTATTATACCACACTGAAAGTACAAATTTAGACCTGATTCACTGTAATTAACTCTTAACTTAGTCACTTTTCTGAACTTGTTTTATTTATGATATATTTTCTGTGGCCTTTTTCTACTATATTAACACAGATGTGCATGCGCGCACACACATTTATGGAGTTTCTTATTACTTTTTAAAAAGCAAGCACAAAATATATTTTCATATGTACATTTTGTATATATTTGAGAAAACAATTTCTTCTCAAACACAATGTGTTTTTACATGCTGCATTTACTACAACTGATGTTCTGGGATGTCATTTCACATACACGTTGTTGGACCTTTAGATGGAAAACCTGCATCTTCGTGTATGGAAAAGTATCGATAGCAAAACATGCAGCATTCCCAGGCAATCGATACGGCTCCAAATAAGTACACCTCAGTTCCGGCTCTGATGTAGGCACAGTGCTTCTCCTGAAGCCCCTCTGAAGAGGGAAGGCGGGGCAGCAGTAGAGGCACTCATGGCCATAGGAGGCTCCCACTGCCCAAGTGCAACTTCTGGACATGAGAGACAGGCTGACTTTTATGGCTAAGGCAGGACTAGAACTCACCATCTCCCAGTTTCTAGCTGAACCAAATTAGCCTTTACATAGAATAAAAAAATAAAGCAGACCTACCCTGGGAAATTCCTGCAAACCTTAGCAAAGAAACAAGCTAGGCACAGAATAATGTTGAATGGCTCTGGTTAGAGGCATTGGAAGAGGAGAGCTGTGCTAATCTATGGTGGTAAAAAAAATCAGGTCTGCAAATCGACTAATTCATTTTTTATTAAAAAGCACACTTTTTAGTTAGAAAGATGCTAAAAGGGTCTTCCTGATATGGAGCAGGCAGCCACGAGCTAAGTAAAAAAAGTTTATTTATGGCCCCTCATTCAGATGAGGCTGCATCTAACCACTCAGATAGGTTGGCAGGAAATTCAGAAGCTGAATTATTTGCTCTAGAATACATTTTGAATGTTGTGATCCCATTGGGAACTGAGACATTGTTTTCCTGCACTTGATAGAATTCCTCAAGCTGCTTTGAGATGATTGCCACTGTCCACAAGCCAGACCAACAGTCTTGTCATCTCCTTTACATGGGAGCATCAGAACCACTGAGTCCCACACCAGACAAGAAGCTGCTCTGGCTGTCAGATTTCATGGTCAAGATCATGCACCACATGGAAAACACATTTACTGAAAGACTAAGAGATTTCCCCCCTATGTTGGAAGCAGCAAAGGATTTGCCAGTGACAACACTGTTGCCCGAGGGATGCCCAGTTAGGAGTCTCTTTTGTGTCCCCACGAAGTTGCCCATCAAAGTGGTACCCAAGTCCACATTCAAACTACTGGGTCGGCAGGAGCTGCAGCATGTGATGGGAGCTCACCCCGCCCAGTAGCAGCAACAGGTCTCGAGCGCAAGCCTGCTGATTTCTAACTTCCATGCCCCCTGACTGGAGATGATACAATGGGAAAAGAGGCATTTGACTGTCAATCCACCAGTAAAGCCACAGAAGGAGGGATACTGAGTGATTGCCATCCAGTGTCTGCTGGAGATAATAAACCAGCACAGCTGCCCATCTCTCAGCTACAGGGATGGGCCAATAAGGGAGAAAGCTCTTTAACTCCAGGAGATTGCTGAAGGGCCAAAGGCATGAAGGAGACACAGGGCTGATTTGTCCTGTGGCTGAAATCGCACACCAGCAGCCGGCACTCCTGTCTTCCTGGAGGAAATGAAGGCGCCTCACTGCAGCCAGTCAAGTCCAGGCTCTCCTACAAAGGAGAGGGCAGGGTCTCTTCTACGACTGAGCCCAGAGGGGAGGCTGAGGTTAATGGCAGCTGCCACGCCTGGGCTGAGCCGCTTGGTTGCCTCAGAGACAGACGGAGCTGGATCTAGAGGACCTGCTTTGGCTTGGCTGAAGACCTGGAGGAAGTGAGCAGGTGGAGCGCAATGGCAGCAGGACAGTGGCTGAGCCCTGCCTGACAAGTATCAGATGCAGGAGCACCAGGCCAATCAGTCACAAAAGTTGAGGCTGCCCTGCCTGGCATCTATAGGGTGAACGATGCACTGGAAGCATCGGGAGGGACTTACTCAGTGGTGGGATTCAAATTTCTTTACTACCGCTTCTGTGGGCGTGGCTTGGTAGGCGTGGCAGGATACTGCAAAATCCCCATTTTCCCCCCGTCAGATGGGACTCGGGAAGCAGAGAATAGCGGGACCACTCAGAGGTGGGATTTACTGGTTCTCCCAACTGCTCATAATTTCCGCTACCGTTTCTCCAGAACTGTCAGAACCTGCTGAATGCCACCTCTGGACTTACTTGTCCTTCTTAAACTTTCTGGTTCTTGAGGCCCAAACATCTCTTCCACTTCTGAACGCAGCTCTTTACTACAGGCCTTGCTACTAGTAGCAGCTCAGGACAAAAATTAATGAATCTACCCAGACCGGGCAGGACTGGCATCTCTAACGCAGCTTCTCAACCTTAGCAAGTTTAAGATTTGTGGACTGCTGGCCCCATAATGCAAGCTGGGGAATTCTGGGACTTGAATTCCACACATCAATTACCGTATATACTCGAGTATAAGCCGAGTTTTTCAGCCCACTTTTTGGGCTGAAAAAAGCCGCCTCGGCTTATACTCGAGTCTACAACTGGATCCGGCAGTGCTGTTGCCTGTTGGAGGAGGAGGAGGCGAACCAGCCTGCCACCGCCGGCCACCGCCAGCCCAGCCGCTCTTCCCGCCCCCTTCCAAGCCCCACAGTCCAGCGGACGCAGCAGAAGCAGCCCCGGGGCTCCGCTGCATTTTCTGGACGGGGTCTCGCAGGAAGGAATCCCCTCTCCAAGGGATCCCCGTCCAGAAAATGCGGGGAGCGGCAGCGGAGCCCTGGGGCTGCTTCTGCTCCGTCCGCTCCTCTCTGCTCTCCTGTCGCCAGCTGGTGGGGCTGACCCTGATCCATAAACACTGCCGAATTCAGCCTCGGATCTTTGTCGGGACCTCTTTCTGGTCCGCCTCTGAAGTCCATATTCTCCATAGTCTCTCGAACTGCTCCCCCCCACCTCCAGTTTCTTCCTAGTTTGATCCCACGCGCTGCTGACCTAGGAACCACATACCTCCCAGCAGTTTTTTCAGGCTGCTCCCAGATGGGAAGGGAGGGGGATTGTAAACCCCTTCCACACCCTGGCTCCTCCTCTTCCAGAGTTCGGGCTCTCTTTCTTTCTTTCTTTGAAAGAGAAGCCCAAATTAGCCAAAGGGGGGAAAGCGAGCGAGCGAGCGAAGCAGTGGGAGGGGGAAAGGTCCCTGTGAAGCCCTGCGGCCAAGGAGCGCTGCCTGCTTTTTAAGAAAACCTGGAAGGGGAAGAGGGTGGGTTTTTTCCCCCTCCCTTTTTCTTTTCGTTCCCGTGGCTCAGCCTCTCCTTTCCTTGGGGCCGTCACGTTTACTGTTTGCAGTTCCTTTCTTCGTATAAAAACCCCTCTGGCTCCAACGGGACCTCTTCCAAGAATACCGGGCGCAAAACTGCGCTCAGTTTCTGAAAGGTGGCCACGATCCCCAGTGGAAAGGCGTTATTCCCCTCAGTTGTGAGGGCAATGCTGCTCGCGACTTTCCCCTAAATGTTGGAGAAAACTTTTCGCCGCTGTCCTCCTCGGCTCATTTGGGAAGGACGATTGTAACAGGTTGAGATTTCCTTTCAAAACAAAACAAAACCAACCCCTCCCCCGGTCCCAATGTTTCAAACAACCCCCTTTCCTGCTGGGAAGAGCCCAGCCAACCCCCCGTCCCTTCCCATTCGAAAGGGAAGCTCGTATCACCTTCTAGAGAAAGTGGCAAATGCCCTCCGTGACTTCCTTGGTTTCTCTCCGGGCTCTGCTCTTCGGCATTGCCCTTGGGGAAAACTGCCGCGGTTTGTTTCCGTGAATATATTAACAGGCGCGCGGAAAGCAACTAAGCCAAGGAGCGTACGTAGTCCAGCCAAGCGAGTCTAGTTTCCTGGGGTCCCTTGCTCACTCGCTTTCCCCCCTTTGGCTAATTTGGGCTTCTCTTTCAAAGAAAGAAAAAAAGAAAGAAAGAAAGAGAGCCTGAACTCTGGAAGAGGAGGAGCCAGGGTGTAGAAGGGGTTTACAATCCCCCTCCCTTCCCATCTGGGAGCAGCCTGAAAAACTGCTGCCGCGCCATGCCTGCGCCCCAAACAGAGCTGGGTCCAATCAGCCTTTTTTCCCCTTTTTATGCCCTGTCTCAGACGTGCGGGCGCGCATGCTGTGAACTTGCCCACTTAGACATCGAGGTTGCCGCGTGCACTCTTGTATTTTCCCCTTCCTCTTACGTGCCCCCCTTGGTGCAGCGGGCTAACGCTGGTGAAAGGAGTGGGGTGGACACAACTGGTAAATTATAAACCACAGATTTTAATCCTATTTAATTTTTAATGGTATCAAATTTAGCTATAAAGAAGAGAGAAAGAAAGAGGGAGTGTGTGCACAGGAGTGTGGATTTTCTAAAAACCCCATTGAATCCAGAGGAGGGAAGAAAGAAAGAAAGAAAGAAGTGTGTGCACAGGAGTGGGGATTTTCTAAAAATCCCATTGAATCCAGAGGAGGGGAGAGAGAGAGAAAGAGGGAGTGTGTGCACAGGAGTGTGGATTTTCTAAAAACCCCATTGAATCCAGAGGAGGGAAGAAAGAAAGAAGAAGTGTGTGCACAGGAGTGGGGATTTTCTAAAAATCCCATTGAATCCAGAGGAGGGAAGAGAGAAAGAAAGAAGGAGTGTGTGCACAGGAGTGGGGATTTTCTAAAAATCCCATTGAATCCAGAGGAGGGAAGAGAGAAAGAAAGAAGGAGTGTATGAGGGTGGGAGATTTCCTAAACCCCATTGAATCCAGAGGAGGGAAGAAAGAAAGAAAGAAAGAGGAAGTGTGTGCACAGGAGTGTGGATTTTCTAAAAATCCCATTGAATCCAGAGGAGGGAAGAGAGAAAGAAAGAGGGAGTGTGTGCACAGGAGTGTGTATGAGAACGACAGCTCTGATGGTGATGACTGCGAACTCAGTGATGATGACAATGTCTATGCTGATAACCTCACACTAGCTAATGCTGAAGCTCTGTTTGGACATACAGATGATGAGGAGAATCCAGTTTTTGAAGGATTTTTAACTCTATGGTTTAGCTTGGTTGCTGAATGAGCTAAGGTTTTTGTACATTTAAAGTTATTGTTGATACCATATGGTTTTTATTGACCCTCTTTTCCACTTACAGAGCTAGTTATTATTTATTTATAAATAAATAATAATGTTATTATTCAAAACATTATTGGTATCTATTTTGATTTTTGAAATTTACCGGTAGCTGCTGCATTTCCACACCTAGGCTTATACTCGAGTCAAATAGTTTTCCAGCTTTTGGGTAAAATTAGGTGCCTCGCTTATATTCGGGTCGGCTTATACTCGAGTATATATGGTACAGGTTTTCAACTCAGGACTGAAGATTTGAACTCTATTCCTGACCTGCCAAAGGCATTCTAGGTGCAGAGGAGAGCCAAACTCCTCCTGAAGACCTGAGCTCTGTTCCTGCAGCTCCGTGTCTGCCTCCACCGAGGGGACATCCTTCAAGGACACCATACTTAAGGATTAAATATGAACTGCCCGTACAATCCTCCAAGAACCTGCACAGCATGTGGGCTGCCCCAGAGACTGAAGAAGCCAAAGTCAGCCAAGGCAGAAGTAGCCATTGGCTGGGCAATTCAATGTGCTTCCTATAGAGCCTCTTGTTGCCATGTGATCCAGCAGAAGAACCACAACTGTCCTCATCTGCCTGGCTAGAGATAATGCAGATTTTAGTTCCATGTTGGGAGAGTAGCAAGAAAGATCTCCTGCAACTTTTTATGGCCCACAGAATAAATCAAGGTAGGCATCCACATCGACTGAATTTACATTTGTATCTTGCATTTCTACATTAAAGGCTTGAACTTATTCAGGAAATGTTTTTGATGGCTTTTTAAAAGAGACTTTCAACATGGTTATTTAGAACTATCCTGAGTGAACCCCGTCTTTCTTTGGGGAAGCCTGAGGCTGCTCCAAAGCAGCTCCTCCGAAGTGAAGGCAGCTTGGGACAAGTCGTGCTTCCCATTGGCTCCACTGGGGTGGCCCCGCAGGCCTCCCGAGCTTGGCCTCACCTGTGTTGGAGCGCTGCAGGAGAAAGGGCTTGGCTGTTCCCATGGACAAGCTGGAGGAGGGGACTGAGAGGGACTTGTACAGGGCTGTCTCACGATGCTCCTTGAAACGCTCGGCTGCCATCAGGGCGTTGGAGAGCTCCTGCAGGGGCATGTTGTTGATGTCAGAAGAGAAGGGGCTCAGCGGATTTTCCAGGCTCATCAGCCAGCTGGTGTTACCTGAGAAAAGAGAAGAAGGGAGCCAGGAGGAGCCCCATCAAGCTGGGCTGCCTTGTCTGGGAAGAGAAGGACAAAACTCCCAACTAAGGTTTTTCCCTCAGAAGCTCCTTTTGGTACAATTGAACAATTCTGACCCATCTTCCCAGAATATCCAGATAGCCCAACTTGGCCAATAGCTAGACTGGCTAAAATCCAACTCCCCAAAGAATCTGAATCCTCCGGCCCTAATCAGGTCTGACGGAAGGCTGCCCTTCTAGGAACCAGGACTTCTTTCCCAGCCCAGCTCCAGACTGGATCCCTTTGAAAGTGCCAACAGGATCATCTTCTGTTCTCCACAATACTCTGGAACACGAATATCAGTAGAGCCCCCTGATGGAGAGCAGACTCCCCCCCCCCCTCTGCCAGCTGTCCCCATTTCCTTGGCAGGCATAGGAAGACACACTCCCGGTACTTAAGTTCTATGGAGATTTTCCATCACCCAGGCCCTAGTTGTCCCAAAGCGGCTTTTTCAAGAGACAACTGGACTTTCTGGTTTTTTTCTTTTTGAAGAAGTTTTGCTTCTCATCCAAGAAACTTCTTCAGCTCTGACTGGATGGTGGTGAATGGAAGGATTTATACTCCTTGCAGACAGCTGGTCATTTGCATGCTTTTGAATGCAAGGAATATACATCCTTCCATTCCCCACCATCCAATCAGAGCTAAAGAAGCTTCTTGGATGAGAAGGGAAACATCTTCAAACAAAAACAAAGGAAGTCCAGTTGCCTTTTGAAAAAAAAGCACCTTTGGGACTCCCGTGCTAGTTACCTGTTCTGACCCCCCTCTTCGCTCATTCACAAACGACAGCCAGACAGAACTTCAAAGGAAATATCTTTATCAGCCCTGGCTCAAGCTGGCTGCGAGCCCAAAATAAACGTAGATAAAGTCTCTGGCAAAAAGTTACACACCAAATGCAAAAACAAAACTCTTACAGCAAACCAGGTTTACAGAAAGCAAATCACTTATCTAAGTGCCTCTTTGAATCAGGTTTACAGAAAGCAAATCACTTATCCAAGTGCCTCTTTGAATCACGGAACTGAACAAACGAACGATGAAGCACAAACGTTGACTTCTGCAACTAAGGCGTGGCACCATCAGTCTTTTATCTGCAGAAGACCCTAACGAGCAACAGCTGCTCATTATCCTGCATCCCGAGAGCATCCTGAAACCACTCACTGATAGCAGCTCCAAAGGCTCCTACCGAGCCACAAGAGTTACCTTAGTGCACCTACCTGTGGGCCTCCGCACTGATATTTCTGCCCAGCCTTGAGTCAGGAGGGGGACATAAGCAGCCAGGTTGGCCTTCTCGGTTTGGGGAGCAGGAGAGAGCTTGGGGCGCCTGGAGTCCCGTGCTGGCTGAGAAGTGAGAGGCAGAGCCGTCCAGAGCACCAACCCGCAAAGCATGGCCTCCTGCAGAAGAGGGGGGCATTTGATTTCAGGCTGAATCAAAGCACAGGA
Organism: Thamnophis elegans; assembly: GCF_009769535.1. NCBI lineage: Eukaryota > Metazoa > Chordata > Lepidosauria > Squamata > Natricidae > Thamnophis > Thamnophis elegans. Next base: position 21,449,610 of record NC_045554.1, read on the forward strand.
GGAGCAACACAGAAGGGACAAGTCCAGCCTGGGCAACGAAAGGAGAAAGGGCCCACCCCAAGGCCTGGAGTTGGAAATGCATGCACAATTGTACCCCTGCCTTTCTCGGCCAGTATGGCAGGCGGACATATTTCAGCCTAGCCCTCTTTTTCATAACAAGCCACGCACTCACCCACACACCCTGCCAGGCACAGACAACCCCTTTCCCTCCAAGCTCGGAGGAGCTTGGCAACCGGGTTGGACCACGCCCTACCACCAGTCCAGTCCACGGAATGTTTCTGTTCCTCTCCCCTCCAGACAGAAGCCTCAGGGCAGAAGGAGAGAGGGAAGCGGTGCCTGTGAACCCCGGGGCGCACAATCAGGTTCAAGAAAGGCCAGGCCGCTGCTCTTCGCATCCCCTCTGGGGAGCCACCCAGGCCATCTGGCAGAAGCCTTGCCAGGAAAGCCCAGCCGTCTACCTGTGCCCTGCTTAAGGCAGAGGTGGCAACAGGCTCTGAAGTTGGATCCATGCCATTCCGTTTCCCAGATGAAAAGGGGCTGGGGAAGGGGTGGCTCAGCAGGCCCTGTGAAGAGAGTTACTGACTAGGCCGGCTGCTCTTCTGGGGACCCACAGGCCAGGGAGACACCATGATGCAGCTTTTGATAACATGTTGTGAGATCCAGCTGATAAATGAATTCCTCCTATTTAGGGCAGGGACTGGCAACCTGGTTCCTTCTGGACATTCTGGACTACAACTCCCATCAGTCAAAACCATTAGCTACTTTGACTGGGTTTTCATGGGAGTTGTAGCCTAAAGTCTTAGTGGCTGCCATCAAACTTTCGCTTTCAATTCCCAAGCAAGAGGCCAAGTCATTCCATGCCGCTGGCCCTGTGGAGGCCGCCAGCATTGAGGGGCTGGGAAGCTTCTTTTGCTCCTCTTGCTCGGACAAAGCAGGCTCTCCTGCCGGAAGGGACCCTCAGCCACCAGAACCAGAAGCCGAAGCCAGGCAGCACCCACTCTATTGCGGCTGGCAGGATAAAGGGGGGGGGGGGTGTCAGGATTTCACCCCAACATTCCCAGTTTCAGTTATCTCACTGCAGGACATCCTTCAATGGACCAGCAGAGCCTACAAACAACAATCTGATTCTTTGACACCATTAACAACCGCAATTCCAGGTATATTTTCCTGTCCCTAAATTCATTTGGGCGTTTCAGAGACTCAGGGACGCTCCTTACCTGACATGGACCTGACTCGGTTGCGGGTTCGAACCACCTGAGGGCCAGCCTGAGATTCGAGTTTTGCCGGGGCCTCCTTTGACTGTCTCACTTGCAAGCTGTGATCTGAACTGGGAATCCAAAAGGATCTTGATGTCAATTCATTAGGAAATAGGAGGGTCTGTTGGCCTGAATCTTAACCTGGCAGCATTTACAGGATCTACAGAAAGGCTTCGACTCAACCCTGGCAAGACCCCCCCCCCCCAATTTTGGCCCCCAGGCTCAAGCTGGTGTGCAGCTTGGAGTCCTCCTAGAGCTGGTGGTAGCCATGGCTGGGTGCCTGCTTTGCACAGGTTCACCAGGTACACCAATTTTGCTTCTTCCCGGACTGGGCGGCCTTGGTCACTTGTTTGGATTGCTGCAAGGCATTCTACATGGGGCTGCCCTTGAAGATCACCCAGAAACTATAAATGTCCTAGAATCCAGGGGTGCAGACAGTGATGGGAGGCCCTGCATTTGCCCATGGAAGACGACCTTTATTGCCAGATGGCTTCTGCCTAAGGACGTCTGCCCGCCCTACCAGATGAGATCGGGTGGGCACATGCCTAGTCCTTCCCAGTTCATGCCTTGGAAAGTCAGTCTAGCAATCAACTAGCAACTGCCAGTCAAACATGAAATGAGGGGGAAGATGGACTTGAGGGTTATGGGGAGAAAATGCTTCCAATGTCCACATCTGATAGATTATTTGTTGGGCAGTGGCATCATTGACATGCACATTTGTTTGTTTGTGATGTAAAGCAATGATGTAAGCAGATAGATAGAATTAAAATTGGCAGATTTGTTTACGGCACCATTTTCTGTTTCAACTGTGAAGAAGCCCATAATGGTGGCAGAAGATCCTGGAGAACACTGCCAAGACTGATGACTTAAAAGTCCCCAGACCCAGATCATTCTTTCGAGCTCCATCCCTGCCTTGAGATTTAGGCTACCTTTACAGTTGCAAAGCAGTCTTTCTCAGTCTTGGCAAGTTTATATATGCTGGCTGGAGAATTCTGGCAGCTGAAGTCCACGCATCATATTGATCTAAATAATGCCAGTGTTTAAAATCTGGACAAAAACTCCACCTTCCCTTGCAGTTACAACATTGTCGTTAATTTTCTGTACCTCTTAGTTTAAAAAGGATATGAAAAGCGAGCGAGCTGTGGGAAGCTTACCTGGATTCTGCACCATTGTGGAGCTCTCCATGGTCAAGGCCCAGGAGGGACCTGGTTCCTGTCCCAACACTTGTAGTGATTGTAACAAGCTTGTTACCCACTAGCCATGTCTTGGTCCTCCCTCCAGCCAACAGGAACTCACCTACTGGAGACCTAAAAGCCCCCAGAAAACAAGGATAAAGATGCTATTGAAGTCTCTCTGAATAAGGAGATTTCAACATTCACTGAAACTTTTCCAAAGAAAGCTTCTAAATCCTTCTCCCACCTCTGGAAGGAAAATGACCCAAAGAGCCAGGATTCCCAACTGATTTTCCACCCTCCCTGAGCAAACCATTTCTTCAAGCATCATTCTTGATTTGAGGTGCTGATAATCAGACAGAAGTGTTGCCTCCGGGCAGAAACTAGAATTTGCACCAACCCTGGTGCTTAATGCTTCGAGTGCTGGGTCTCGCTCCTGGGAAGAGCCCTGTGCAAACACCAGAGGAAAGCAGCTACTCCAACCTTTTGGGCACAGCTGTGAAGTTGGAAAAGACATATCGGGCCATCATGTCGAGGCAGGTCTCGGTGAGCTCCAAGTGGAGGGTCTTCAGGTTGTCATCTGCCTGAGCCATGGAGTTCTCATCAGCAGAGCCCAGGCTGGAACTGGTGATGGAAGTTTGTATCCGGCTAGAAAAGAGGGGCAGGGAGATTATAATTTGGAAGAACACATCTCCCAAGGGAAGAGGTCCCCCAATTCCATTAAGCATGCAGCAGGTGGAGGTGTGGGCAAATATATCCGATTCGGGGAGGTTTTAACTGACAGGCCTCACACTGGCTTGGGGAGCCTTGAAGCCAAGGGCCAGAAAGCAGATGCAGAGAGAAGAGCAAATGGGTGGCTATTTCATCTGTTCCCAGAAGCAGAGAAGGTTCAGCCGGATGGCATCAGATGGGAACCGGCAACAACTGACTGCGAGTCGTTTTCAGGACTCTTGTTTGTCCTTGATTGAACAGCCAGGGGTTCAGGGGGCTGGTTCAGGATTAAACCAGATAATTATGTATAAAAATGAATTTACTTATAAAAAAACTAAAGGAATCAAGCTGAAATACCTCAGAAAAATGCAAACAGAAAGACTCCCATTGATTCAAAGGTGGGAGCCAGAAATCAGTAAAATTTCTTTCTTCCAACCCACAGCAAGAGCCCTTGCAAGGCCCCCAGATGGCTTCTGGTTGAGATGCTCAACTCCACCCAGTCTGATATTTGGGGGAAACTTTATATTTAATATCAGTATTAAGTATTTAATATTAATTAAAATGTTAGCTTAATAGACTTAAGAACACAACTGAGCCCCAAATTTGGCTGCTAAGCGAGACAGCTGTTAAGTGGGTTTTGTCCCATTTTACTCTCTTTCTTGCCAGAGTTGTTAAGTGAATCACTGTGGTTCTCAACATGGCTGCTAAGTGAATCTGGCTTCCCCATTGACTTTGCTTGTCAGAAGGTCACAAAAGGGCATCCCGTGGCCCTGGGACACCACGGCCGTCCTGATCCCCTTAGGGTTAAATCGAAACAAATGTGCCAATCTTGGCCACAAGAGGCAGGGCCTCTTCCACTCATTCTGGGGATGGAGCCATAACCTGTCGGTGAAAGCCTGAGGGTCAGAGCAGCTTGAAATGAAATGTGCACCCAACACAGGGGTCTCCGCAAGGTCTGCCCCAAATGGAAAAAATGGAGGCTGCCACAGGGCATCAAAGGGATGCAGAGCTGCATTTGCACAATTTTGACTGCCATCTTATTTTACCATACCCTGCAGAAACCCCCACCCCAACAGTCCCCACCCCCCAAGCAGAATTATTTCACAAACAAGTTCTGAAGGTGCAGGACTTTGTTCAAGGCACATCAGCTTTCATATCTGAGTCCTGTTGCCTGCGTTTGTGTTGGCTCTTATGGCTGTCCATTGGTTGCTCTTTAACCTACATCTGACCATTGTTGTCTGCAGAAAAATCCCTCCACTCACGCCTTCTCCCCCAGTTCTTAAATCTCCCCCCCCCCCCAGTTAACTGGAAGAAAGTATGTGAGTTTCCAGACAAGGTCATCTCTGTGATGGGCTCCTCTGCAATTACTCTCTTGCTAACTAGGATTAGCAGCTAGGATTCTCCTCTACTCAGGTTCCCAATGTAGCTGTTGAAGTCCCCTCCTGCCAAACCCAACTGAGAAGCCAGCACAGATAAAATTTTGATGCCTAAGACAAGACTGGAGGCTCGCAAATCCCCTTTCTTTCTCTTCTTCAAAACTGGTTAATGATACAATAAAGCAGGTCAAATTATGGTTATCTTCCAAACTAGTGTCAAACATTGACTGACGGGGATCAGGATTAGCTCTGATAAGGCGGGGTAACCTGATTGAATATGATGCTTCATCAGGGCGAAGGTCAAGGTGAGGCTCAGCCTTCAGATGGCAGGGAATAAGTGGGTTTTTCTTGCAGCGAATGTTACATTTGCCTTGGATATGAAAGAGATGCATTCTATAGCAATAGCAATAGCAGTTAGACTTATATACCACTTCATAGGGCTTTCAGCCCTCTCTAAGCGGTTTACAGAGTCAGCATATTGCCCCCAACAACAATCCGGGTCCTCATTTTACCCACCTCGGAAGGATGGAAGACTGAGTTAACCCTGAGTCGGTGAGATTTGAACAGCCGAACTGCAGAACTGCAGTCAGCTGAAGTAGCCTGCAGTGCTGCATTTAACCACTGCGCCACCTCTGCTCTTCTGGATGCCTTCCTTGTTTTAAACTGCTTAAACCAAACACGGAGCTATGGAAGATTATGAGAGGGCAAACCGTGGTTACAGTTCATTTTCAAAAGATCTCAGGCTTCCACTCCATGGAATCTGCACAGGTTTTGAACTATGATATTATGAAGCACAGAGCCAGCAAACGGGATGTTTTCATTCTGGCCATTTGAAAGGCCATTTAAGCCAGAAGCAACTGCAACCTGTCATACCTTAAGAAATGGTGGTGGTGCATCTGGGCAAAGCACTCAAGCAAAGCCAAGCCAAACGGAGACCGTTAACCTGAAACATGCACCGACATGCGTTCAAAGCTAGTGGGAGGCTGGGCATTAGGAAGCCAAGCAGGAGTCTAACATGCAGCGTCCCAGCCCCCTTGGCACAGACCCCCTTGCTCCTCCTCCCCTGTCCCAGCATCTCTACCTGTGGGCTGCATGGTCAGACACACTGATGCTGCGGGAGCGGAAGGCATCAACGGCCGAGGGATCCTTCAGGGCTCTCACGGAAGGAGACGGATTCAAGTTTGGCCTGGCATTTTTGGCTACTTTAAAGCTACTAAGGGCAAAGCAGCATCAGAACCAGAGGCATGATTGCACAGCAAGGAAATCATTGGAAGGATGGGATGTGAAAGGCCAGAAAAGCCCCAGAAGACGGTGGAGAAAAGAAAGGAAAAGAAGAAAAAACAGAAGACAAAAGGCCAAAAAAAGGAGGGAAGGGAATTAAAAAACAAGAAAAACTTAACAGCATGAACATTTTAAACACAACAAGCCCATTTTGCTGCGGACTGCTCGGTGTTACCCCAACCCAAAATAAAACAGAACACAAACCAACCACACACAACCAGATGAAATTAGCGCAACTTAACACGAAGGCGGACTGAAAGTGGCAGCTGGGATGTTAAGGTGTGTAGCACAAGGGAGCCCCTTACACAGCCGAATGGGCAGAGACTTCAAAGTGCCCTTCACAACTGTGCCCCAAGGGACCCACAAAGTACAAGGCTCATAAGGGAGCCCTCCACTCAACAGGGCTGAAGCAGGACAATCCTAAGACTGAAGGCAGGAATGACGGCATTTCTCCTGCTGCCAAACAAAATGATTTCGCTTCCAAACAAGCAAGTTTTTCTGAGTGGGAATTCCCCTCGTCTAGACCCTAACAGGAAGACCACCCGAGAAAGACATCAGGAGCTGGGAGAATGCATTTCTTACCAGGCGACAAAGACATTCTTCTATCTCCTACCTGAGCTGCTTCTAGGAAGTCACAAGACTGACTACAATTGATTCATAGTTTGGGGTCTCCTGGCGAGTGTTCTGTTTAGAAGCCTTAATCTCTGACCAAGAGGGTCTCTCCTTTGGGGAGGAACAGAGTCCAAGAGGTTTTGGAAATAGTCTGTGGAGACTTTATATCCCAATTCCGACTGACAAATCAACAATATTTCAGCTTGATGAGAATAAAATATTCAGTCAAGTTAGTGGAGAGAGAGAGAGAGCCAAAAGGGGGAATTGTGCCTGTGAGGGAGATTGATTCAAAACATTTCAATGATTCTGATGTAACCTGAGTCCCAAAGACTCAGGGTCTCTGTCTGGCATCCCCTTCTGATGGCTGTCAGAACTGGGAGAGGAACTAAGATGCCTCTAGAGCACCTCAACCCCCTCAAAACGTGGGGAGAAGAGATCAGGCAACACAAGAGGGGGAGTCCGAGTTCCGCACTCGTTCCATGCCCCCAGCCAGCCAGAGCGAGTGAGCCAAGGCCGAGGGAAGCCCTTCTGGCAGAAACTGCCTTCAACTGCTGCCAAAGCCAAGAGAGAAGAGCCTTTCCTGCCCTTAGGACCAACTTACTTCTTGGGTCTCTCATTCAGACTGGTACTCCGAGCCCGGAAACTGTCTTTCTCTGGGGTGTCATCGAAGGAGAGGAGGATGTTCGACCGCAAGCCCTGTCCAAAAGAGGGGGGGGGGGGAGTGTGCAAGTTTGCAAGTTTAATAACATTTATATGCCGCCCAATCCCTTACGACACCGGGCGGCTTACAGTACAGAAATAAATAAATAAAAAATACAGAGAAAAAAAAGATAGATTTAAAAACAGCACACCATGCACTCCGTTCTAAATGGGGCTGGACCGTATTTTGGAGTCAACAGCCCCAGGCCTGCCAGAACAGCCAGGTTTTAATGGCTTTCCGGAAGGCCGAGAGAGTGGGAAGGGTCCGGATCTCTGCGGGTAGATCATTCCACAGGGCCAGGGCAGCTACAGAGAAAGACCTCCCACAAGTAGTTGCCAACTGGCATTGCCCGGTCGACGGTACCCGGAGGAGGCCCAGCCTGTGAGATCTTATGGGTCGTTGGGAGGTATGTGGCAGGAGGCGGTCCCGCAGATATCCAGGTCCCAAGCCATGTAGGGCTTTAAAGGTAATGACCAGCACCTTGAAGCGTGTTCGGAGACCGATGGGAAGCCAGTGCAGCTCGCGGAGGATAGGTGTAACATTGGTGTACCTAGGTACACCCGATATCGCTCGCGCGGCCGCATTCTGGACCAATTGCAGTCTCCAAACACTCTTCAGGGGAAGAGAGGATCCACTGGGTCTCAGCCACCTCCAGCTGAACCCCCCCCCCCAAAGGGCACCTGATGTCGCCCTGCAACATAGACTCTGGACACCATTGCCATGTCCCAAGGGCTGTTTTTATGTAACAGTCAGAAGAACCAAATCGTGCAAATTGGACTGTGCTTCCCCCTCCCTCCCTTCCTCTTCAGGTGAATGAGGGAGAGGCCCCCTTGCCCTGTAGCGGCTTTTCCTCCTGACCTCCAAGGCCAGTCCCTCTGTCCTCTACCCCTGGCTGGGGAATAGCCGGATCAAGCCGCAAAATCAACTCAAGCAAAATCTTCCCAGCCTCACCAACTGTGAGGTATGTCACAATGAGAACAGCCCCCGCCACAAAGGCCACGGCTGCAGGCTGGGAGACCCACTTTGGGAGCTGGAAGCCACATTGCTGAAAGCTGCCAGGATTGAGAAACGGCTGTGGTAGCCGGATTTTTCCTTGGTCTCCCTTAATTATGGAAGACACTCACCTTAGTGATATAGGGAACAAAGTCTTTCCGAAAGGGGAGCCGGCATTTGATAAACCACATGGCTATGACATGATGCGCCAGGCATACAATATACTGGTTAAACCTACAAACAGTTAAGAAAGGACGTTTAGTAGCCCTGATGGTCTGGGCCTATGGGCTCTTTGCCAGACAATCAATCAATTTATAAATCAATTAAACGCAGTCAATCAAATGAATAACCACCGCATGGGACAAGGCAGCCAGGCCAACCTGCAAATGGAAGCGCTACAGAGAAGTCTGTACGTGAAGTTCAGGCCAATAGGCAGGAGATTTGCCTGAGAAGAAAATTCACCACAGCCGATACATTCATCAACCAGCCTCTTCACCATAAGAGCTGCCGTGGCACAGTGGTTAGAGTGCAGTACTGCAGGCTACTTCTGCTGACTGCAATTTGGCAGTTCGAATCCCACCAAGCTCAAGGTTGACTCAGTCTTCCCTCCTGAGGTTGGTAAAATGAGGACCCAGATTGTTGGGAGCAAATACACTGACTCTGTAAACCGCTCAGAGAGGGCTGTAAAGCACTGTGAAGTGGTACAGAAGTCTACATGCTATTGCTATCCCCTTCTGCCTCTTTCAGTCTCCTAAGAGAAGGGGAAGGAGGACAAAGCAGCTGCATGCTTGGGACAACAGGAGGGGGCCATCTAAACCTAACTTCTCTTCTGGGGTGGAAAGCCGTTCTCAAAACAACTGTCAACAGAAAACCAAGGATCCCTTGCTTATGAGTTAACATGAAGCAGCCAGCTTACTTGGAGGGGTTTGTATAGGGCAGAGAGATGGCAAATACACTGGCGTACTGCTCCGCTGCAAAATTCCTGTAGAGATGAGGCAGGCGGGCCAGCGCTGGAAGGGAGAAGAAAATAAGGTCAGGTGAGAGGCCTCATCCTGCTCCATGCACATAAAGGAAATTCACATAGCCTGTTTTGCAAAATTCACACAGATGAAGGTTTCTGACTCAGGGCTGGGATTCTGTATCACCCTAAATCATAAACAGCAGCCTACAAGCGCAAGGCTGGGCCAAGCAGCTTAGCCTGCCCACCATGCTTATCTGGTCTCATGCATGGACAGGCCAGCTGGACTCCCAAGTACCCTTCTTGGCCAGGGAAAGGAAGTGGCATGCTAATGCCTGTTTCGGTGGTCTCTCACTCAAGTCCCAGCTACATCTGAATTTGGGCGCCTGAGCTAGAGTTCTATCACTTGCGGAGATTGAAAATATAACCCCAAATGCAAAGAGTAATTCAATGATCTCCAGAAACTAAAATGGTTTGAACTTTCCTGCACTTTCTCACTGTCAAAGCACCTGAAATTTGCACAAGGGCAACAATTTCAGAGACAGGGCAACTATTCAAGTATCCCACCGTCAAAACTCTTAGGAGTTTCTGAGAGTTCCCAAAGGAGCAGAGACTCGCTGCTTTTTGCTATTCCTCCTGAAGAGACAAGCCGACGCAGGCTCCAGGGGCCCCCACGACTTACTTGAAAGGAATTCCAAGAGAGGGATGGCCATGTTGGCTGTGGCTGAAATATGTGTCAACTTAACTATCAGGACTGGCAAAGCTTTGATGATAATATCCGGCATCTCAACGCTGCAGATCGACAATGCCACCACACACTGGCTGGCACAGCGGAAGATCAGCCCATGCTCCAGGCAATAAACCATCTCCCCCTGGGTGGAGAGAACATGATTATACAGGAGAAGGTACAACGTGGGCTCTAAAACATTCTTTATGTATTGATTATAGACTGTTTGGATGAGGGAGTTGACTATAATGGGTTTAGCATCCAAGATAATTTTTTAAAACTTTTTTTTAAAAGGTTCCTCCAATTAAATATTCTTCCAGGCATCTTTCTATGCTAGACCTTTGGAGGTCTTTGGAGCAACAAAATCACTCGCATTAACTTGGAGGCCGCTTGGGCAAATCCATTTGAAATGACAGGCTCTTGTCTTGGGGAGCAGGGAGTAGCTCTAACCTGTGGCTCTTGAGGACGCAGACTGAGACCCCTGTGGGATTCGCTCCACTGCTTGTGAATTAGGGTCCTGCCTTATGTGGTCAGTCAAAGCCTGCGTGCGTGCGTGTGTGTGTGTGACAGGAGACCGAGTCGGGTGGTAGTAAATATATTGGTAAGTGGTGGTGCTCCTCCTCTTGAAAGAGGGGCTACATCCCCTTCTCAAGAAATCATCCTCAGCTATTCGAGACCATCATCAGTGTGAGAAACGCCATGTCACTTTTTCAGTGCCTTTGCAACTCTGAATGGTTACTACTAAACGTATGTTGTAAGTTGAAGGCTGCCTTAATTCATGCCTTGTCACTAGGCTCTCTAGCAGGCCCATCCCTGCACTGCTCCAGGCGGCCTTGGGGAAAGTGCAGCAGCCCTGGCTGGTCACCCACTGACGCCTCCCACACGGCCAAGAGTTGTAACAATTGCCAGGATGTTCTGGGTATAGCTCAACCCTTTGAAAACCTGACACGACTCAAGGGTCGGAAGTCTCCTGGCCTGCCTTCTCCAAGGGGAATCTGCTGATCCAGTGAGAGATGCTCTTGTGGGATCCTTCCACCAGGGGAATGCTATTGGGAGAACCCCTGATTAAGCCTTTCCCAGTTCACTTCCTGGACGCCAACCACCTCTGGCTGCACTGACCCGGTGCTTCAGACCAGCCTCTGACGATGATTAAGGCCAGCTAGCCCGAATGCTGGAACCCTGGACTGACTGGCTATTGCTTCCTAGGCTGAGTTTGGCTTTTCACCTTCTCCTGTTAATGCTTATAAAGCCTCTGGGAATGAAATGGCAAAAAGCTATAAACAGCTATAAGAGCTATAAATGCAGGAGTCTCAGAAGCCCCCAAAGCAGAAGAAAGAGCACGTTCCCCTCGTCCCGTTGCCCCTCCGGCAATACCTGCTTCGTCTTGTCCAGGTAGCTGTGATAGGAGATCAAAGCAGTCAAGACTGGAACCACTGCCTGGTGCAGGTCGTTCCGGGACAGCCCTTCCGACACATCCTGCAGCCGCTCCGTCATCTTCTTATCGGTCAGCTGGGGCAAAAGAGACACCAACTTGCGCTTTCCAAAAACAATGTCACACGAGGGAAACCATGGACTGGGGGAGGGGGGGCAGCCAAACCTCTGGGCCTCTGAAGCCCTGGTGGTGTGCGTGTGTTTGGGGGGGGGGGGGGAAATAACACTCCTCAAAACCCCTGCTGAATGAAAAATGAACTGCATTCTTCATAGAGGAGGAAGAGAAAACAAATACATGGAGAATGATCAAAGTGAACTACATTTGACTTAAAATGTACTTTGCAACTTTGCAACTTTAATAAGACTTGTATGCTGCCCCTCCCTAGGGACTCTGGGTGGCTCACAACAAAGGTAAAGACATAAAAATATTAAAAATACAATTATTTAAAATAAGATATCATCCATTCAATCACGTGGGGCTGGATTTCCATCAACAGCCCCAGGCCTGCCGAAACAGCCAGGTCTTGGTCGCTTTACGGAAGGCCGGGAGAGTGGTAAGGGTCCGGATCTCTGCGGGTAGCTCGTTCCATAAGGCCGGTGCAGCTAGAGAAGGCCCTCCCTCGGGGAGCTGCCAGCCGGCATTGTCCGGTCGACGGCACCCGGAGGAGGCCCATCCTGTGCGATCTTATTGGTCGTTGGAAGGTGAATGGCAGGAGGCGGTCTCTCAGATAGCCAGGTCCAGTACCATGTAAGGCTTTAAAAGTAACGACTAGCATCTTGAAGCGGGTCCGGAGACCAATGGGGAGCCAGTGCAGCTCGCGGAGGATAGGTGTAACATGGGTGTATCTAGGTACATCCATTATCGCTCACGTGGCTGCATTCTGGACCAACTGCAGTCTTCGAACACTCTTCAGGGGCAGCCCCATGTAGTTTTTTCTTATGCTGGACCCACCCACATACTGTAGAATCTGGCCCTCAGCCTAAAACATGCTCTACAGCCCTGGACACAAACAGCCCAGCCCAAATTCCCAGAGGCCCAGCATATCCTTACCATGGAGCACAGGGCAGAAGACAGCTGATCAATACTGCAAGGGGAGGTTAAATACAGGACTTTATACTGCAGAGATTTGGGCAGCTTGTTCAGGACCTGTTTCAGCACCTTCCAGTCAGTCTCCTGAAAGGGAAGAAGAAGGAGAAGGAGGAGAAGGAGAGGGAGAAGGAGGAGGGGGAAGAAGAAGAAATAATAATAATAATGGAGGAGGAGCCTAGAGAGCAGCAAACAAGGGAGGGTGCTGATGCCCCAGGAAGGATCCTTTTTCTATGTGAATTGAGTTGTTCCTTCTCAGCATCCTAGCCGTTATTGAATCCCTGTATGGGAACATGTAACTGCAAGATACTAACATCCCCCACTCCCACCCCCACCTGACAGAGAAGAAAGAGTGCAAGTGAGGCTATGAAAGTTTGCTGCAAGATAACCGCAATCTGGCGGTTTATTACAACCTGTGTCTAGAAAACAGGGAAATCCAGTGCTGTTGGCAGAAGCTGCCTTGAAGCTCTGGCTCAATACTGAGAACTCAGACCAACTGGCTTTTGTCCCCTTGGATTCCTCACTCACTTGCTTCAAGCACTGCAGAAGAACTCCAAAGAGGAGCGAGTAAGACAGGTGACCTGTGCGGATGGTGGCGTTCTGAGGGGGCGCGCTAGGACTTCCCAAGGGAGGGGACAGAGGGCCGACAAGCTTTTTCTCGGGCTCCCTGCAACACAAGAGAAGACCATCGGTGTGGCCGGTTGTCCAGAGCTCCCGGGAGCTCCCCATTCCCTTCAGAAGACCGTGCTTCTTCCAGACCCTTTCAAATGAGCTTCCGGCTAGGACAAAGGAGAAGCCTTTGGGAGAAGAGGTAGCCGCTGCCCACAAGCTCTGGGAAGGGAAAGGCTGTAACCAAAGGAAACATACACCGAATCGCAGAGGCAGTAGGGGCTGAATCTCACAAGGCCGTCTTTGGTGGGGAGGCCCAGGCGGTGGAGAAGAGCGTCCGCACGAAGTGAGAGCAAGAAATCAAAAACCTAAAAACGGAAAGAACAATCCAATGTAAGAGCAAGGAGGAGAAGAAAAGGGCATTATTTTCAGTCATTCCAAGTGAAAAGAGCTCCTCAGCCAAGCTACCATTTCAGAAAAAAATTATTTCAGAAAGCATTAGATGGGCAGCAGAAAGAAATTGCCCCATCCCTCATGATCACAGGGTCCCTGCCTGCAAAAGTCAATGTCCCACTGCATTGCTGTTAAACCTCATTCCTCTTGTCTCATCATCAGGTTCAAACCTTCACAATGACACCCCGGAGACAGGCAAGGGGGCCGCAGTTAGCCTGGTCTGGGGATTCATCAAGAGAGCTCAGAACTTGTAAAAGCAAGACAGCAGGTTCAGCAGCAATGGCCACGCAAACCCTTTTGCTCCCCCTTTGCTTCCTCCCTCCAGCTTTCCCTGCAAATCTCTGGATCTGGGAAGGGGTGTGAGAGAGCATTTTCACCTGCAGGCGGATGCTGCTGGCAATGGGGAGGCTGTACTTGTGCTTATAGTGGAGCTGAAGGTGATGGACGAGCATCTCGTAGACCCGCATGGCGTGGCTGGCAGGCAAGCTGTACAACTTGGTCTAAGAGGAGGAGGGGGAAAGTTTTTGTCAACCTGGAGTTGTTCTCTTCTACTACAAAAGCACAGAAAGAATGGCTGAGGACCACATTGAATTCTTTAAAATATTCTCCTGGGAAGGGAAAAAGAAAGGGCGGGCAGGAACTTTACCTGGAAAATGACAAGTAAGCCAACGACGGCTGTTTTCACGTCTTCTAAGGAGGTTGAGTAAGAGAGCAGGTCTCTTTCTTCCAGGTCAGCAGGGGGCAGCAAAGTGTGGGAAGCCACCTTTACAGGAAGAGAGCAAGCAGTTTTGCTGAAGACAACAATGGGGACTTAAAGGGGTGGAGATTGGGCAGGCGGGCTTATACTGCAGCGGCACAACGTGTGATCGTGTAGCTCCCAGATCACGGTCAATATCTCTCTCGCTGGACAGTCCTTCTGGACCTAAACCGTCCCGTAGAGATGGTGATAGTGAAGGGCACATCCTGCCAATCCCAGGGACATTGCAAAGTCCCTGGTTGATCCAGGAAAAGCCTTTCTTTCCGGCAGTTGCGAGGCAGCCATGAAAGCTGCTGAAGTTGTGGACAGCTCCGATACAGAAAGAACAGGGGAAAGTGTGTTGTTTTGGTGAGAGGACTTTTATTTACTATTATTTGAGAGAACACCCTAAAAGACTATTATTAAAATTAAAATTGAAGACTTGTGGGAAATTATCCCATAATTGGCTGGGTGAAATTAGCTGGGATCAATAGGATAGGATAGAATATCTGGATCAATATCTATCTGGATCAAAAGGTCCCAGTGAACATTTGCCAAAAGCCATATGGAAAGAACAGTCCTGGGAAAGCTTTTAGATAAGGAAGCCGAATTCATTTCGGGTGTCTATACACAGATACACCAGAGATGAGAGGCCTCTATTATCTGAGATATAAACACACAGAATTAGCCTTGCATCCTTTTGCCGCCTCGTGTAACAAATCAGTCATTCCCATATGCCTAATGTAGCTCTCTGTACAATTCCATACCTCCTCCCTGCCCTTTCTGCCAGAATGTGTATCAAAGAAGTGATTTGTAACATACTGAGAGATGCTTTGTTTGTAATAAACTGCTGACTAGCTTTCTTTGAACTTTCCTAATAAAAAGTGTTCTGGCTTAGCCAGAAGACGCCATTTTCACCCAGTCTGCAGTGTGTGCATGTCTCATTGCCAAAGCAGCCTAGGAATTAGAGATTCGTGAAGTGGTCCATCGGATTGTGAGAGTATGCTTGTATTCCCAATGCAAGCTCCCTCTCGCAAGTGGTGACCTCCGACGTGATCCATTTCACAACGCCAGGAATCAGTCGAGGTGCGACGCAGGAGGCCCGGACAGGTCGAACGGACTCATCGCGTGCCCAACACCCCCATCTCTTACCCAGGCCAATCCGTAAGTATGGGGACAGATTTATCTAAAGAACAGGTGGTTCGCCTTAAGGAAATTGGACATTTGTCTAAAGAACAGATCGCTCACCTTAAGGAAATTAGACAAATAGTTGGAGCTCACAAAATTATATTAAAGGATAACGGAGACACATTCACGCTTTCCAAAAAGCAGGCAGATGAATTAGCATCTTTAAACCCCACTGCCCCTCCCGAGTATGAGGAAATAACAACAAAGGCTATAGGGGGAGAGAAAAGGGAAAGCAAAGAGGAGATTTTAAAGCAAACTCCTCAAGAAGAAAAATCCAACACCCCAGAAAAATCTGATATCCCTCCTAAATATGAAAAAGTAACAACAGAAATTGCAGAGGAAATTAAGGAAACAGAGATCAAACAACAAGTTCCTCAGGCAGAAAAATCTAATATTTATCCAGTTTTAAAAAGTACTGAGTACTCACTCGGTCCCCTCACTGCAGGAATGCAAAAAAAGAGAAGTGGGGAGGACGTGAAACTGAAGGACCTAAAATTAATGGCTGCTTTTCCTGTTGATTTTACAGGACAAAACCCTGTGTTCACTCCCTTGCCATCTAGTGTTTTAAAAGATTTGTCTCCATATGTGCAAGGTTTATTGCAGAGTTTGTCTGAAAATTATGTTTTATTGCCAAATGAATGGTACTCAGCAGCAAAAATACTTTCCACTTGGCAGATCATCACGGAATGTTTAAAAACTCATGAACAAGCCGTGATGGGGGGAACAGACACCCCCCTGCTATATTTGAAAACCTCTTTGCTAAATTCACACTCTCACTCAGAATCCAAGGCTTTCTTTTCCCTTGCATATATGCCCTTGAAGCTTCTCAACGTTACGCTTCTGTCTGTTTCACAGTCGGGAGATTAATTTTGGGGCATTCGGCCAGCCCCACACAAAAGGCTGTCTTTTATTTTCCTTCTCATTTCAATCTCTTGGCAAGTGAATCTGCCTGGCTCTTCCTATTTCTTCCGGTGATTCCGGCTACCTCTATTTCATTTCTTGTCTCAAGGAGTTCTTGTTACTCCCTTTCTTACTGACTCATCTAATTTTTCTTCTGATTACTTTAAGCACACTTTTCTGTCTGAGCACCTGAAACTTTTTCACAGATGTTTCATTTCTCAGAAACCTGCACTCTTTGCAGCTCTAATTACAAAAGCCCGTGTCAGATCTGAATTGGAATGGAGAAAAAATGTTTTTGTGCATGCATGAATGTGTGCCTAAGTTTTTTATGCACCCTCAAGGTAATTGTAGATAAGATGTTTTCAATCCAAAAGACAGGGATTTTAAAGTGTTCAATTTTGTAACAAATTTGCTGACTTTCTGGCCACCATCAGATGAAAATTGTTGCAGCTGTAATAGTTGTCTTTTAAAAGAAAAGTAAGAAATTTAGTAAGTAATGAGGTAAAGCCTGACTGAATGGGAAGACCTAGGTAATTGGACTTGATTACTTTGATGTAATGTCTGTTAAAAACAATTCTTAGGTGTCCATCCCAGGTTCTGTAATTAAGGCACGTACCGGTTGTTTTAAAACTGCATGTTAATTTGTGGGGGAGAGATTTGTTGTCTCAGTTTGGGGCAACCCTAACTTTGAAGTAAGGTAAAGAAAGAGTGAAAAAAGAGAGAAAAGAGAAAGTGAATAAGAGGTAAAGAGAAAGAGGAGAATTGAATTGAATTGATGTTTGAAGTTGTAAATGGGCTTTTGGCTTGAAGCCGTGAGGGTGAGAAGATTAGTTAGGATTTAAACTGCTCTCTGAAATTCCTTGCTGTTTGAAGAATGCATGACTAAGGATTTTGCATGTGAAGTTAATTTACACAAGCAGTTTGATTGCAGTGTTAATATATGTTAAATGGTAAAAGTTGGTATGCACGTACCTTGATTTCTTTCATATAAAGAAACAGTAAGTTGCAAAAGTTGTTTAATGGGATGTGTGTATACTCTTGTGATATCATTTCCAAATTTGTTGAGAGAAAGCATGTTTTAAAGAGCAGGATAGCCGTTTGTAGAATTGTTCAGCCCTGGGCTAACTTAAAGTGATTGCGTGCGTGAGTTCCCCCCCCCCCCCTTTCCCCCTGAGTCATTCCTTGGAGGGAAACAGGAGAAGGGGGGGAGAGAGAAGCTTGTTGAGAGAAAGCAGAGTGAGAACAAAGGAGAGTTTGTGAGAGGTTAGCCCAGCCATTCCCCCCCCTTTTTTCCCCCTGAGCCTTTCCTTGGAAGGAAACAGGAGAGGGGGGGAGACAGAGAAGCGTGTGTATGTAACTGCTTTCAGACCTAGAGGGAGAGAGACAGTAAGAAAATAGAGCTCATTGGCTTACATATAGCTCTTTGAACTGATGGTAATGAATGTTTTGTATTAAGAATAAATGAAATGGACCCTTTAATGAAACTAACATTAAAAAACAATGACCCAATTTGGATTGAACAGTGGCCCCTCCCCATTGTCAAGTTAGAAGCCTTAAAAGAAATTGTGCAACAGTTGTTATTAGATAAAAAAATAGAATTGTCAAATAGCCCTAGCAAAGACCTGGGTAGACAGGATGGTTTCACACGTTCCTATCTCAGCTGCTATTTTCAATACCAAAAACTTGCCTACAGGGTGTTTGCTGCAAACACAACAGAACAAAGTGTTAGTGATTGAATGGATACACTTAGCAAACAGCCCGGGGAGAACAGTTTCAACAAAACCTCTATTGTTATCCCAAATAATTATAAAGCTAAGAGAGAGAGCTCGAGCTACACTTGGAACGGATCCAGAAACCATTTATATCCCATATCCGCTACCTTGGTGGGAAAAATATTTTCAAATCTCAGATGCACTTCAATTGGCCTTAAGTGACTATTTGGGGACAATTAAATACCACTATCCCACAGATTATAGGTTTTTGTTACTGAATTTACAACATTTACAATTGACTTCCTTACAAAGTAAACTGCCAATTAAAAATGCAGTTACAGTTTTTGCTGACGGAACTAAGAACAGGGGTGCATGTGTGTATCAAATCTCAGGACAGTGGATAACTTACCACACGCACCCTCAGAGTTCAGCACAGCGTTCTGAGTTGGCTGCATCCATATTAGCATTTGAGAAATTAAAAGACCAAACATTTAATTTAATTGTGGATTCATTGTATGTTTACCAAGTGATTAATAACTTGTTTGATGCCTATCTTTCACCAGCCCTAGATAAGCAATTGTTAGATATGTTTTTACAGTTACAGCAATTAATAATGGATAGAAAATTTCAATATTTTGTGGCTCATATTAGGAGTCACCAGTCACTTCCTGGTATGCTAACAGAGGGAAATGATTATGCAGACAAAGCCGCTAGGGAAAGTTTTATTGGATTTGCAACTCCATGGGAAAGCCATGAGTATTTTCATCAAAATGCAAAAGCCTTAGTGAAGACGTTTGGAATTTCAAAAACTGAGGCTGTAGCGATTATCCAGCAGTGCTCAACCTGTAGCAGGCAAGAGCCCCCTAGAGATTAAAACAGATAATGGACCCGCATACAGTAGCGCTGCTTTCGCTACCTTTTGTGATCAATGGAAAATTGTCCATAAATTTGGCATCCCATACAATTCCCAAGGACAAGGAATTGTGGAAAGAGCAAATTTAACACTAAAAATGATGCTTGATAAACAGCAAGGCCCCTTTAAGATAGGGTTGCCTGAAATCCAAAACCGTTTCATGAAGCAAAGCCTTATACACACAGAATTTTTTAAATCTTACAGGCTCACCCATAGCTTCTACAGCCGGGGAAAGACATTTTCAGCGTAGTGTAGTTTCTCCCCGCCCTCTTGTTTATTACAGACAATTACCAGACCCTCAGTGGAAGGGCCCAGTGGAGCTCGTTACTTGGGGACGTGGATACGCTGCTGTGTAACTCCCGGACAGAGTGTTGTGGGTTCCTGGAAGATGCATACGACCGTTTCATGAGAGACCAGTGAAGACAGATGATAACAAGGATCCCGAAGCAAGCCTATCCCTTTTGTTTCAAGCCACAGACGACTAACATTGCTCCCTGCGAAGCCTGTTGGTGTTTCCATTGCTTCTCCTGTGAGCTGACTGCAAACTCCAGTGCGACATTGTGGTGATTGAACAGCTTTTTGAAGAATATTTTGATTACACAAATCCTTTCTGCACTACTACTTGCCTTCGCATTACCCTTACTGTGCAACAGGCCCTTGACAGTCATTGGGTTAACAACTATCACGTAAGATCTCTTGACCCCTCTTTTGATATCTAGTACTCAAGATGAAAATCCGTCCGGAACAGGTCATTGGCCGGTCATATGTTCCCAGAGTACGTCAGCCCCGATGCCCATTTTTCAGAGGACCGTCGTCTGGACAGGAAATGGGATTTTGGGATTTTGGGGCTCTTCCGATGTCTTGTAAGCATTTTCTGTTACACCTTTTGCTAATGATGTTGGGAATGGGAATTGTGCTTTTAATTACATGGGGGGCATGTGAATATGGACGCAAAAATAAGAAGGGAATAGTGGAGGATATTCAAGAAATTCCTTTCACACACAACCGCTCAACAAGAGCGATCATTCCACACTCCAATGGGGAAAACTGCAATTCTCAAGGGATATGCATCTACCCTCACAATACATACGGAGAAGCCAATACACAAGTTACCTTAACTTGTTATTTGAAAAATCCAGCTGCAGCATGTTTAATTACATGGCAATTTTTGCCTGCAAAATTCAAAAAGGCAATCCAAAATGTGAGAGGTATTTCACACCCGAAAGAGAATGGCTGCTCTTCACATACTAGAATAAAAATTACAGAGAATTCTATAGGTTGGTATCAATGCACACAATACCAAAAAGGGTTACCTAATAAAATAATAAAAACAGAAGTAACCTCAAGAGCAAGTATAAAATTTCCCCCGGTTAGTGAGTGGTTCTTAACACTATTGAGTTATCAACAAGAGATAGGAGGAGACAACTCTCGCCACCTTACAAAAAGAGAGATAAAAGAGGACATTTGCACAGCCTGTTTACAAAAAACCAAACAAGGCAAAACAATTTCCATGACCTTAATATATTATACTATGAAACCTGAATGCAATGGAACTTTAATACCACCATGCACACATAATAATACACAATACAATCAGTGCTATACACCAAATGGAATACAATGTTACTCCAGTCACTACTGATTGTCAATCCCATCACTGCACACCACTCTGCCTTTCTGCACAGGTAGCAGGTACTTTAGGCACCCGATACTATCATTATGGTATTGGTATAGATAAAGCAGGGAAGGATCCTTATGGATACATCATTGTTAAGACTGAAGCAACAAAATTGACAAATCAACCTGTAAAGTTTTTTTGGAGTTATGAGCAGGAGATTGCTAAACTCAACGATCTACCTACACCTCCAAAAGCAAAAAATATGTTTATTAATTTGGCTCAAGAAGTTGCTACAGAACTTATGTTAAAAAATTGTTTTGTATGTGGAGGAACCACTATGGGAGATCGCTGGCCATGGCATGTACAAGAAGCAAATTATACTGAAATAGCACAATGGAAAGGGAACTTCACCTTTAATAACAACTTCAATGAAACCTGGCAAGTTACCTCTCATATAATAGGTCACATATGTTATACCAGAAATAAAAATAATCAGACTAAAAGAAATAAACCTATGGGATTTTTAAAATGTTCTAATGAATGGGAAAATAACACTTGGGTTTCACAAACTAATATGACCAAACCTGAAAACTCATTGCTGGAAGTAACTAAGTTACGAGGACTTTCAGACCCTGAAAATGATACTATTGTGTGGAATTCACCTGATGGGTTATATTGGATATGTGGTAATTTTGCCTATAATATGTTACCCACGGGTTGGTATGGCTCATGCATCTTAGGGGCGATTCAGCCTTCATTCTTCCTAATGCCTATAGAGAAAAAACAAAAACTGGGAGTCCCTGTATATGATACTCTTGAAAGACGTAAACGTACAATAGATCTTGCTAAAGGGATAAAAATAGGTAACTGGAAGGATGATGAGTGGCCCCCTGAGAGAATTATTGCATACTATGATCCTGCGACGTGGGCACAAGACGGATCATGGGGATATAGAACGCCGATATATATATGATAAATCGCATTATTAGATTACAAGCTGTATTAGAAATAATTACAAATGAAACTGCATTGGCATTAACTAAGCTTGCAAAAGAAAGTGTATTGTCAAGAACTTATATTATGCAAAATCGTTTAGCCTTAGACTATTTGCTCGCTGCCGAAGGCGGAGTGTGTGGTAAATTTAATCTTAGTAATTGTTGTATACAAATTGATGATTCTGGAATTGTGATAGAAAAAATAACTCGAACTATGATACAAACTGCACATGTTCCTGTACAAACTTGGAAAGGCATATTGGACACTGACGGTTGGCTTGGAGGTATTTTTAACAATTGGAAGCAAGGTTTATTTTTTATTGGGATGATATTTTTGGGATTAACTATGTTGCCATGCATAATACCATTATTGAGATCCACTATGCAGAGTATTGCGGACGCTGCTATCCAGAAGCATCACACATTATTAATAAGTGTCAATACATCAGAATTAATAATCCCTGGATATCCAATGGAAGGGGGATTTGTGAGAAAGAAACAACCCATGGCAATTGCTTCCATTTAAAAAATAAAAAAGGAGGAGATGTGGGAAATTATCCCATAATTGGCTGGGTGAAATTAGCTGGGATCAATAGGATAGGATAGAATATCTGGATCAATATCTATCTGGATCAAAAGGTCCCAGTGAACATTTGCCAAAAGCCATATGGAAAGAACAGTCCTGGGAAAGCTTTTAGATAAGGAAGCCGAATTCATTTCGGGTGTCTATACACAGATACACCAGAGATGAGAGGCCTCTATTATCTGAGATATAAACACACAGAATTAGCCTTGCATCCTTTTGCCGCCTCGTGTAACAAATCAGTCATTCCCATATGCCTAATGTAGCTCTCTGTACAATTCCATACCTCCTCCCTGCCCTTTCTGCCAGAATGTGTATCAAAGAAGTGATTTGTAACATACTGAGAGATGCTTTGTTTGTAATAAACTGCTGACTAGCTTTCTTTGAACTTTCCTAATAAAAAGTGTTCTGGCTTAGCCAGAAGACGCCATTTTCACCCAGTCTGCAGTGTGTGCATGTCTCATTGCCAAAGCAGCCTAGGAATTAGAGATTCGTGAAGTGGTCCATCGGATTGTGAGAGTATGCTTGTATTCCCAATGCAAGCTCCCTCTCGCAAAGACTGAAGTGGTAAAGCGGCTAAATTAAATCACAGTCACGTTGAGTGTTTTTTTTCCCTTTTTAATATTGGAATTTGGCTGGATTTCTACAAACATCTTTTATTTTTAAACTGGACTGGGTTCCCCTGCCCCCTGTGAAACACGGAGTCCATACCTTCTCTATGATATCCAGCAAGCTGCTGAAGTGATGGGTATTGCAACCTTCAGCCAAGTCCACCAGCAACTGGGTGGCCAGTTTGCGAACTTGGTGGTCTTTATCTTCCGGGACATGAGACAGCTGGGAGATGACCAGATTGATCAATTCCTCCTGCAATCAGAGATAATTTCCCACTGTAACTAAGGTGGGTGGATAGACAGGTTTCTATGCTGTCAGGCAAAACCATCAGGTTCAGGAGTCTTGGATTTCTAGGTCCTCAAGCAGCCACACGTCATCTGACCTCTAGAACCCACAATCTCTTCAACACACGCAACCATGAATGTGCATTGGGATGTGCAAAAGACGTTGGGGAACGAGGGGAAGAGAGGTTGGGTGCAGAAATTCCTAGTCACTTAGGGGTCAAGAAAAGAAACTAAGGGAAGGATCTGCCCTAAAGGGAAGATTTTATAACTTGCAAGATTGATATCAGCCCTATATTGTACAGGTAGTCCTTGATTTACAACAATTGAACTAAAAATTTCTGTTGCTAAGCTAGACTGTTGTCAAGAAAATTTTGTTCCATTTTATGACCTTTCCTGCCACAGTTGTTAAGTACATGAACGCAGATGTTAAGTTAGTAGCACACTAAATGAATCTGGCTCCCCCAGAAGATCAAGAAATGTGATCACGACCCCAAAACACTGCAAATATGAGTCAGTTGCCAAGCGCCTGAATTTTGATCTTTGCTTCTGCCTTACTTTTTTTGTTTATAAACTATTGCTTTATCTTTCAGCAGTGTTAGTGAGCAATTGTGGCACTTTTACAACTGTTAATATTACTCCTGAGATTTTGAATTCAGCTGATTGCCAAGATCTCTGAGCATTTCACAGTAAAAATGCAGTTTTCTATAATTTTTAAATGCTGAACTAGTCTTTATTGATTGTTGTTTCAATTTGTGATTTTAAAAATTATGTTCTGCTGCTTTTACTGAGTCCCACCTAACATACTAAAAATCAATAGACAAATAAGTAATCATTATAAATTCACCACCTTAAATAGGAATTTGAGAAGTGCAAGCAGTGACAGGTGGGAGAAGAAAGAGAGCAGTGCATATATTCAGGGTTTCCAAAGGATCCAAGGATCACCTGATGGCAGCCAAAGAAGCAACTCACAGATGTTCCATTTCACTGCAGGAAAGCACTGAATCTATGAGACACAGACAAGAAAGAGGCTGTGCAGCTTCCTCAGACAAAAACAGACCTGTCCAGACCAACCAGATCAGAAGATCTGTTTCTAGCTTGGCCAAACACCTGGTCAGTTTGAGCATGAACACCTCTGCTTCTGTACATAGAACAATTTGCACACCAATTGTTTGTGCCTCTCTCCTCTGGCCCATTAACCACAAAACCTGACGACCTCTCTGCACAATCAGAATAAGAGGGAGACTCACCTCATAAAGCTGCCTGTTGACACTCAGCACGAAAGACAAAACATGCAAAACCTTTATGCGAACAGCACCCCGGCTCTCATTTCTAAACAGAAAAGATGGAGAAATAAAGTTGCTTTTCAAAAAGAGACCAAATCTATCCTTGCAACTCAAACTCTTATGGTGGGCAGCGTTGCTCAGCTTGTTAAACTATGAGCTAACTCTGGGAGTCATCTGAGCCTTTAGCAGAAACCAATCTTTGGTTTATTCAGTGCTGATGAGCTTCTGGGCTAATAGGACATGTTCCAATGATTTGTTATCCTAATTATAACATTTAACTTAAAACAATATAATAATTATAGAAATACTGCTACTAATAAAAGCATGCATCAATATAAGTATATGTAGTTTTTTCATCAGAAGTTACTGTATTGCACTTATGAGATGGCTTGATTTTACAGCAATTTTTATGGCGATCATTAAGCAAATCACTGTAGTCATTAAGCAAATCACTGTAGTCATTAAACAAACAATGTGGTCATTAAGCAAATCCAGTTTCTTCAATGGGCATTTTTTACCACTTTTTGCCAAAAAACAGCAAAAAAAAAGGTCATAGGTAGCAATCATGAGATCTCACTTTTACACCTGGCAACCGGTGCACATTTACAATCAATTGCCAAGTGCCCAAATTGTGACCACGTGACTGTAAGGGTAGAACAGGTCAAGTGTGAGTCCAGGTCATGTCACTCTTTCCAAGCCCATTTTAACTTTGGACCGTTGTTAAACGTACTGTGATAAGGTGAGAAGTAACTGTAAATCTTTGGTTTGAATGATTTGGATTTCCTATGCTGTAAACCATGCTTTGCACTTAGTTTCTCTCTGGGATCCAGACAACCACGGCCTCAACGTCCCTACTCTGATGTGGGGACGCAGCCACAGAAATGTAAGCAATGTGACAGAACATTAGGTCCAATGCAAGGTCCACAGACGTATCGGCTGCCCAAGTGTCCCAATCCTTGAGCAGCCACCGTCTCTTTCTAGGCCCTTTAACAAAAGAAGAGGCCACCATCACTAAGTCTCTGTAATTCCACTTTGGAATCATCTGAACCAGGCAGAAATTTCTCCTAATATTTCTTCAGTTATAATACGTTGGTTGGTATCAAATCATTTAGAGCCAAGTGAAAGTAAGTTTGCTACTTTATCTATATATTCGGTATTCAAACGGAGATCAGGTTCAACACCCACCTACCCACCCTGCCACTCCCAGTGAATGGAACTCACAGCTACCCACTCATCCTCCCTCTCGATCCAAGTGAGTGGCCTTCAGCTCCCAGAAGAGAGACGGGACGTTATTGCAATACATAATATCAAAGATCAGAAAGGTATGATTACATGGGCTGGAGTCATAAATAGCTCAAGCCATAAAGCAGTTCACAAACCACAGTGGCTGCATTCAGAAGGCGCAAACCGTTTTGAATGTGGGAGCTCAGTCCCTTCCTGACATGGCCTGCAGCAGCTCTTTGTGACCCTCACCTCAGCATCCCCATCCGGCAAAGCCTGGAGAGAGAAGAGGTGATGTGGAGCCACGTGGCAGTTGTTGGTCCTACCTGAAGAACCTGTCCATTAATCCCTGCAGGTTCTGAATCCAGCCGTCCTTCGCAGGATGGATGGACTGAGCTCGGTAGGTTATGAGGTTCAGAACTGAAGATTCCTTTCAAAAGGAAACAGAGAGGCAGCTGTGAGGGGGTGGGGGAAACGATACTGGAGTTCTGAATAATTTTCATTTTAACTCTCTTTTGCTTCTTATATAATTTTATATATAGTTTTTAGGTTTTAATATTTTACATTTACAGCAGCGAGAGTCCCTCTGTCAGAGATATGGGCAGTTTCTAAATTTGATAAATTAAATAAAAATAGCCTCCTACCTTTTCCCACTAAGATCCAAGCATTCTTGGATCACGTTTTGTTGTGAATCTCACCAAAGATTAACCAAATAACAACAACAACAACAATAATAACAACAACAACAACAACAACAATACTGATAGATTATACCTGCCCCGAAAATCAGGTGGCAGAGGATTATTACAAGTGAAGCAAATAGTTGAAGAAGAAAAACATGCACTGGCTGATTATTTAAAAGAAAGTCAAGAACATCTATTAATCGAAGTAAAGAACAAAAATCTACTGAAGGTCCAACAGACGAAACAAGAATACCGAAAAGATGTGATAAAATCAAGAATGGAGAGTTGGCAGAACAAAGCATTGCATGGCCAATTTCTGGAAAAAATAAAAGATAAAGTGGACAGTAAAAAAACTTGGTTATGGTTAACAGCAGGTACATTAAAGAAAGAAACAGAGTCACTAATCCTGGCTGCGCAAGAACAAGCTATCCGCACAAATGCCATTAAGGCCAAAATCGAAAAATCCTCTGATGATGCCAAATGCAGACTTTGCAAAGAAGTTGATGAAACTGTTGATCACATACTCAGCTGCTGCAAAAAAATCGCACAGACTGATTATAAATTGCGGCACAATTCAATAGCACAAACGATCCATTGGAATTTGTGCAAAAATTATAATATTAAAACAGCAACAAACTGGTGGGAACATAAGCCTGAGAAAGTCACCGAAAATCAGATGGTCAAGATCTTGTGGGATTTTCATATACAAACAGACAAAATACTAGCGCATAATACACCAGACATCACACTGGTTGAGAAAAATAAGGTTACAATCATAGACATCGCAATACCAGGTGATAGCAGGGACGACGAGAAGGAATATGAAAAAAATCACAAAATACCAGGACTTAAAAATCGAAATTAAACTATTATGGCACAAACCAGCAGTGGTAATTCCAGTGATAATCGGCACACTGGGTGCTATTCCAAAAGCACTGGAATTACATTTAAAACAGTTAAAAATTGACAAAATCACCATCAGTCAAATGCAAAAAGCCGCACTGCTTGGATCTGCACACATATTACAAAAATACGTTACGACGTCCTAGGCCCCTGGGTGTGGCCCGACTAGTAACCAATGCCAAATCCGGTGAAACAACTGGCCGCTGTGATACGATTGTATAATAATAATAATAATAATAATAACAACAACAACAACAACTCCGCCATTGCCGGTCCCAAGAACTCCGCCATTGCCGGTCCCAAGAACTCCGCCATTGCCGGTCCCAAGAACTCCGTCATTGCCGGTCCCAAGCCCGGATGAGAAAGGAGGAGGGTTGGGGTCAGGTTGCATCTGGTCCCATAAAAAAACCCCACCAACCCATACAATTTGGTGAAAAAAACGAATAAGAATTCCATACCGCATCGGTCGTTGCGCAGGTTAACAAGGGCCACGGCGGATGTTGGGGTCCCTGGACATCCTTCGACAAGTGGGCTACAAGTGGACCAGCCAACAAAACGACAAAAATATAGTGCAGATGAAAACCGTGCCATAATGGCCTGTTACTACAACTCAGAGCCAGAAAAAAAGAGGCCATTTAAAGCGAATGTATGAATTATGGAAACAACAATATCCAGATTCAAATGTTAGTGAACAACGACTAGCAGATCAAAGGCGATTTACTATACGGAATAAAGTGTTTAGTGAAGTTGAACTAGAGGAAATTCAGGCAAATTGCAAAACCCAAAAAACAATATCACAAGCGGAAATAACTGATATTCAAGACACAACTAAAGACATTATAGTAGAACTCCCAGAAGAAGCTCTCAGGGAGGAAATAACACTACCACCACTAGAACCAGTTATCACTGAACCAACTGATGAACTAACTCAAAAACAAAAAGAATTGAAGGATAAGATCATGGAGCATTTTCTGCTTAATGAGGAAAGGCAACGTTTACCATCACTAAAAACTGTGCCTAAGAAAATTTTGGCCCCTATCATGAAAATGGTTAATGCAGTGTTTTCAACAATTGAATCAGGATCCATCTTGGAAACGAACCAGTTAATGTACAGCGCAGCTGTAATAGTCACTAATGAACTAGGCATTAAAATCAAAGTACCTAGTCACACAACAGAAAAAGCATCAAAGCCAAAGTGGAAAATCCGATTAGAACAAAAAGTCAAAAAATTAAGGGCAGATGCTAGTAACTTAAAGAACATGCATGAGCAACGGCTTAAAAACAACAAAATCATAGATCGGCTAATCAGAAGATATAGATTGGATACAAGAAACATCAATGAAGCTGTAGAGATTGTAAAACAGCAGATAACAGCAACAGCTAGAAAAATTGAAAGATATGAGGCACAAATCATCCAATATAAACAAAATCAACAATTTCGATCAGACCAACGGCGTTTTTATCAAAGTCTTAATGTGAATGGTGACACCAAAAGTGAAAAACCAGAAAAACAGGCCACAGTTGAATTC
Organism: Thamnophis elegans; assembly: GCF_009769535.1. Classification (NCBI taxonomy): domain Eukaryota; kingdom Metazoa; phylum Chordata; class Lepidosauria; order Squamata; family Natricidae; genus Thamnophis; species Thamnophis elegans. The sequence continues at coordinate 21,478,136 of NC_045554.1, forward strand.
TGGAAAGAATTGTGGGGAAATGCAAAGGACTACAATAAGGAAGCAAAGTAGGATACATGACTTTGAGAAAAGCATTGGCAACAAACAAATGCAAGTATTAGAAATAACAACTGAGATGGTCAAAAATCGAGTAAAAAAGGTAAAGAATTGGACATCACCTGGAAAGGACCAATTACATGGTTTCTGGCTCAAATATCTGACCAGTTTACATGCAATATTGGCCAGGCAACTGAATGAAATTTTACAAAAAGGCCAAATTGATAAATGGTTGACAACTGGAAAAACATACTTGATTCAGAAAGATGCAACTAAAGGAACAACACCTGAAAACTACAGACCAATAACATGCTTGCCAACAACCTTCAAATTACTCACAGGCATTATTGCAGATAACATGATGGATTATTTAGAAACAAACAACATCTTGCCAGTAGAGCAAAAAGGCAACAAAAGAAGGAGCAGGGGCACAAAAGATCAGCTTCTAATTGATAAAATGATATTAGAAAATTGTAAGAACAGAAAAACGAACTTGAATATGGTCTGGATTGATTACAAAAAGGCATTTGACTCACTGCCACATAGTTGGATCATAAAATGCTTACAAACAACTGGCATTAGCAAAAATATTACATCCTTTACTGAAAAGGCGATGAAACAATGGAGAACTGAGTTGGCAGTAGGGAATGAGATCTACGGAATGGTTAATATCAAGCGAGGAATTTTCCAGGGTGATTCACTTTCACCTCTTCTCTTCATCATCGCAATGATCCCACTATCAGTAATCTTTAAAAAAATGAAATTAGGCTACCAAACAGCCAAAGAAGCTGAAAAAATTTCGCATTTACTATATATGGATGATTTGAAACTCTATGGAAAGTCAGAAATAGAAATCCAATCATTGACAAACACAGTCCGAGTATTCAGCACAGATATTTCAATGCAGTTTGGCATGGAAAAATGTGCCACTGTATCCATAAAAAGGGGCAAAATCACTTCATGTGAGGGAATTGAAATGCCCAATGGCCAACTAATTAAATGCAACGAAAATGAAGCCTACAAATACTTAGGCATTCTGCAGTTGGATAACATCAAGCATGGAGAAGTAAAAACTATTGTCAGGCGAGAGTACACCAACAGAGTTAGGAAAATTTTGAAATCTAAATTGAATGGTGGAAATACAATCAAGGCCATAAATACCTGGGCAATACCAGTTATAAGATACACAGCTGGTATAGTTAACTGGACACAAGCTGATTTGGACATTTTGGACCGAAAAACCAGGAAACTAATGACAATGCACTACAGTTTACATGCAGGTGGTGATACTGATAGACTATATCTGCCCCGAAAATCAGGTGGCAGAGGATTATTACAAGTGAAGCAAACAGCTGAAGAAGAAAAACATGCACTGGCTGATTATTTAAAAGAAAGTCAAGAACATCTATTAATCGAAGTAAAGAACAAAAATCTACTGAAGGCCCAACAGACGAAACAAGAATATAGAAAAGAAGTGATAAAATCAAGAATGGAGAGTTGGCAGAACAAAGCACTGCATGGCCAATTTCTGGAAAAAATAAAGGATAAAGTGGACAGTGAACAAACTTGGTTATGGTTTACCACAGGTACATTAAAGAAAGAAACAGAGTCACTAATCCTGGCTGCGCAAGAACAAGCTATCCGCACAAATGCCATTAAGGCCAAAATCGAAAAATCCTCTGATGATGCCAAATGCAGACTTTGCAAAGAAGCTGATGAAACTGTTGATCACATCCTCAGCTGCTGTAAAAAAATTGCACAGACTGATTATAAATTGCGGCACAATTCAGTAGCGCAAATGATCCATTGGAATTTGTGCAAAAATTATAATATTAAAACAGCAACAAACTGGTGGGAACATAAGCCTGAAAAAGTCACCGAAAATCAGATGGTCAAGATCTTGTGGGATTTCCGTATACAAACGGACAAAATACTGGCGCATAATACACCAGACATCACACTGGTTGAGAAAAATAAGGTCACAATCATAGACATCGAAATACCAGGTGATAGCAGGGTCGCCAAGAAGGAACATGAAAAAATCGCAAGATACCAGGACTTAAAAATCGAAATTAAACGATTATGGCACAAACCAGCAGTAATAATTCCAGTGGTAATTGGCACACTGGGTGCTATACCAAAAGCACTGGAATTACATTTAAAACAGTTAAAAATTGACAAAATCACCATCAGTCAAATGCAAAAAGCCGCACTGCTTGGATCTGCACGCATATTACGAAAATACGTTACAACGTCCTAGGCCCCTGGGTGGGGCCCAACTAGTAACCAATGCCAAATCCGGCGAAACAACTGGCCGCTGTGATACAATTGTATAATAGTAATTTATAGTACTTGGGGATTTTAGAGGCCTCTGACTTAATGCATAATAAAGTCAAGGAATTTACTTCAGCCAAGTACATTCGACGAATTCGCAAGATATTAAAGTCCAAATTGAATGGAGGAAACATCATAAAAGCCATAAACACCTGGGCTATACCTGTGATTCGATACTCTGCGGGAATAATTGACTGGACCCTATAGAGTTGGACAATTTGGACAGAAAAACAAGGAAGCTTATGACAATGAATCATGCTTCGCACCCTAAAAGTGATGTTGACTGATTATATCTACCAACAGCAAAGGGTGGTCGAGGACTCCTACAAGTAAAACAGACTGTGGAAGAAGAAAAACACAGCTTGAATGATTACATCCAGAAAAGTGAAGAACCAATGATTAAGGAAGTAAATAAAGGAGGCCTTTTAAAGACAACTAAGTCAAAAGCTGAATATAAGAAAGAAGTAATTGAGAAGCGAGCTGAAAATTGGACAAATAAAGCTATGCATAGCCAATACTTGAAAAGTATTGAAGGTAAAGCTGACCAAAAGCTAACTTGGAACTGGTTAAGATCAGGAGCCCTGAAAAAAGAAACAGAAGGCTTTGTTTTGGCAGCTTAAGAACAAGCCTTAGCCACAAACTACATGAAGGCAAAAATTCAACATGTTACCACCAGCAGCAAATGTCACCTCTGTAATGAGAAAGACAAAACAGTCGATCACTTGATCTATACACAAATGCACAGAGTATGAGGAATATAAAGGGTGAACTAGAAATTCAAGTAAATAAGAGCAGATACAATATTGTTGCCATTACAAGAACTTGGTAAGATAGAAAAATGTGGGTTAGACAGCATCAACACCAGATCGATTTGTAACTGGCTGACCAACCAGACTCAATATGTAGTGCTCAATGGAACCGCATCTACATGGAGGGAAGTATTCAATGTGGCATCCCATGGCTCTGTTTTAGGCCCAGGACTCTTCAACATCTTCATCCATGATTTGGATGAGAGGATAGATGAGGAAACTCATCAAATCTGCAGATGACACCAAGCTGGCAAGAATAGTCAACACTCTGGAAGATAAGCTTAAGATACAGAATGATCTTGACAGACTTGAACGTTGGGCGCTAACAAAATGAAATTCAGTGGTGACAAAAGTAAGGTTCTACATTTAGGCAAAAGAACCCTAAAACACAAGTATAGTATAGGTGGTAACTGTCAGGGGATCGTTGGAGTCCTAGTAAACAATCACTTAAATATGAGCCAGCCGTGTGCTGCAGCTGCCAAAAAAGCCAACAAAGTTCTAGGCTGCATTAACAGAGAGATGGAATCAAGATCACATGAAGCATTAATACCACTTTATAATGCCTTGGAAAGACCACACCTAGAATATTACATCCAATTGTCATCGACATGATATAAAAAAGATGATGAGATTCTAGAAAGAGTGCAGACAAGAGCACCAAAGATGATTAGAGGACTGGAGGCTAAAACATAACATGCCTTCCATTGGCGAGACATCAGAGTCAGCTCGGGAGTTCATAGCTTCCATGACGGCTATGGACCTAACTCAGTTAATTCAAGACCCCACCCATAATGGGGGACACACGCTTGACCTGATTTTTGTCTCTGGGCAGTGGATGAATGATCTAGATTTAGGGGATATTTCTATCCAACTCTTGTCATGGTCGGATCATTTCCTCATCAGGCTTGACTTCCATACTGCTACACCTCACCGTAGGGAGGCGGAACCGACTAGATGGTTCCGCCCCAGGCACCTGATGGGCCCTGAAAGGTTCTTGATGGAGCTTGGGACTTTTCCTGGATCCCTTGCTCACAACTCGACCGAAGCCCTAGTGGAAGCCTGGGATAGGGTGGCCACTGGGGCTTTGGATCGTGTTGTGCCTTTGCGGCTTCTGACCCGGTGTCGATCCCGGGTAGCTCCCTGGTTTACTGAGGAACTCCAGGAGATGAAACGCCGGAAAAGACACCTAGAGAGTGGTTGGAGGGCCAGCCGGTCCGAATCTGATCGAACACTAGTAGGAATTCATATTAAATCCTACTTAGTGGTGATAAAAGTGGCAAAACGGCAACATTTTTCCGCTCATCGTGTCCGCAGATAACTGCCCAGCTGCCCTGTTTAGGGTGTCCCGCTCCTTACTTAACCAAGGAACTGGGAAAAACCCCTTGCAGGGTAGGGCTGAAGAATTTATTCAGTATCTGCAGGATAAAATCACTCAGATCCAGTCAGGCTTGGACTCTGACTGGGTAGATTCGGGCGAGTCAACAAACACCCTCTTTGAGTTCTATGGTTTCATGAATCAGATAGAGTCAAAACCATCTGGCCCTTAGCAGTTCTTGAAAGTAGGTAAATACAACCTCAGATGAACACCACCACAATTTCACACAATTTTTCTCTGTGTATGGTCTGACTTCGGGGGTTGCTGGAACATCCACTCCTGGAAGACTGGCACTGCCTTGAATGTTTTCCCTTGGTGAATAATCTTCCACTCTGGAGAACGATGGACTTTAAATTATCTGGAAATGGCCTTTATAACCCTTCCGAGATTGATGGGCAGCACCAATTGCTTCTCTGGAAACCTTTTTACTGATGTCTTCCCTCTTTGGCACTGTGTGAACACACAACTCAATGCTGGGGACCAGCAAGTGCCTAAAAGTTTGGCTTTTGTAGAGGTTGTCCCAATTGCTGATGCTCAGTTGATCAAGGGCCCCAGATTAGCAGCTCCTGGCTGCTATGTAGCCTCCACGTACCTATGGAAGTAGTCAGGGTGGACTTAAGTTTTCCACACAGGGCTTCTCCACTTTCTTTTTGTCAAATAAATGATGCCCTGTGTTGTTCTTCATCTGAGGCTGAATTCACCTGTTTTAAAGAACTGCTGAGGACCAGATGATTTGTACCATGTCCTGAGATGTAAAACTACAGAACTTAAAAAAACCTCCATAGAACTCCATGGACATAGAACTCACAGAGGGTCCTCAATTTATGACCATAATGGAGACCAAAATTTATGTTGCTAAGCAAGACATTTGTTTAATAATTTTTGCTCCATTTTACATTACATTACAACATTAAAAATGAAAACCAAAATGTCCCATCCAGAGCCAGTGAACTGTTAAAAGCCTTATTAACTGGGATTCTAGATTGGGTGAGAAAAAAAGTTGTTAGGTTGGTAACACCGCTTCCCCATGGACTTTGCAGGACAAAAAGTGATCATGTGACTCTGGGACCCTGCAACCATCACAAATATGAACCAATTGCCAAGTGTATGAATTTTGATCACCTGGCCATGAGGATGCTCAATGGTCATAGGTGTGAAAAATGGTCATAAGTACTATTAACTCTGAACAGACTACCTGACCGTTTTTTTCTACGTGGCTGTAGCAAAGCATTGCATGCCAATGCCATCCAAGACTCCTCAGCTGGCTTTGACCAGAGGGCCTGGAAGACCGTCTAGAAGTGCATTAAATCAGCAACTGTGTGAAAGAGCACTTTGGGGCCGAATCAAATGACTAGAAGGGATCGCTTGAGGGGGGACATTTCCCACCCGAAGCCTTACAGGCCTTCGGTCAGCACATCGCTCCACAAGTTCGAAGTATCTCTCTTTGGAGCCGTGGAAGTCATTCTGGTCACACAGCTCCTCAACTGTGGTCAGCAAATCGTGGACAATGGACTTCAGTTCCTGGCTTTCCAAAGTCTAGAAGGCAGAAGGAAAAAAACCTCTTATTTCAACACACTGTCTAGCAGCTGCTTCCATTAACCCCGCTGCCTAAGAATGGAGGAAAATGCACATTCTTCCTAGCTACAGTTCATAACCCAAACAGTTAGACTTGAGACTCAGCTGATTTCCCCCAGCAATTATTTAATCAAGAGCCTCTATTTCTGTGAGAGTTCCAGATGCAGAACAGACACCGGTTGCTGGACCTTCCAGAAAAAAGCAAACTTCAAGCTGGAAACCAGGAAACAGACACATTTTCTGACCTAAATTTAGAGCAGTTGCCTTTGAGAGTAAGGATGGTCTCTGGAATCCTTGTGTTGTACCTGTTTACCTTCCTGCCAATAAATATTATTAATCCGAGTTTCTAGTGTTATTCTGTAGATTAACTATTACAAATCTAGACAGCAAGAACAACCTTCAATCCACACACACCAGAAGTTCACAATTTGGTCAGCTGCATAGCAAACTCTGCTCCACCAGGGCACCAACCTGTAGCTGCTCGACCAGCCGCTGCATGATATCCAAAAGGAGGTCCCAGGTGACTGCCTGGAGGTCCTTGCCGTATTTCTTAATCAGCCTTGTTATGGAGAGGACGATTTCGTAAGACACGATGGCATTGGGGGCTGACATGGCCTAAAAGGAAAAGCCCCAGTCAAGGAAAGAGCTGGTGAGTAGAAGCAGCGCTTGCACTCTCCCCAGAATGGCCCCTCTCCTCGTAAATTTTAGCCAGACAGTGGTGGAGGTACTCTTCTGCTGGGGCGAGGGGGAAAACAGAGCAGAAGTGGTTGACTCTACTTAGGGATTTTTATACACGTGCCATTTTTATATTCTATTATTATGTGTAGCTGCTTTCATCAGTATTATTGAAATCCAAAAGCTGCATCATTTTTTGTATTTTTGTTGCCCAAAACCATCTGGGAAGAAAGTGGTAGACATATTTTATAATAAAATTAATAACAAATCTAAATAGTAAACAAATGCTAGTGTTGTGCAAGTAAGACTCCAAGCCAGCAACTAGTCTGAGTAGAACTGGATGTTTGTGAAACATTTCAACCAAGAGAGGAATCCAGATGTTTATAGTTTCCTTAGATTTCTACTCACTCAGCGCTCTTATGAGGCTCCACATCTGGGATGGAAGCCACTAAGAAGAGAACCTTGTGTTTAGGGATCTCTGAATCTATCCCCTGCCCAGGTTCTCTTCTCCAGCATTCATCTAATTGTTCCTCCACCAAGGAGTTCAGAGATCTGTAAAAGACTCCCTTACCCAAATTGTATCCTAGTTGCTGATCTGCAGGTAGGCAAGGCAACCAATCCTCAACCAGAGTGAATATTCGGTGAACTTTACATCTAAGCTGGGACTGGAATATCACTTGCTTTACTATCAAGAACCCACAGCAGCCTTTGCAAGCGGGGAACTTTGGGAAGAGTTGGGTCAACTGCCACAAAGCCTCTGGCTTATGGTTGTGCTGCACTTGGAATTATTTGGAATAAAATCCAATACATCTGGAGGGCCCAAATTTTAGGAGGCAACTCTACACTCCTGTTTCAAACCCTTTTCAGAGTCTCATGTTTACCTTCAGGAAAGAGGGCAGTACGGATGTTGGTGAATTTTTGAGAGACTGCAGTCTGTGTGCACCCCACAAGGCCATCCCCACAAAGAAGACAGCTCCCCTCAGGAGGACAGCATCTGCCATGTAGGTCCTGAAAACAGATAACAGTGGGAAGCATCCCTAATCTTCCTCACAAAAATCTGCACAAGAACAACAGGTCCCAGCTTTTCTACATTTCCTACGTCAAGCTGAAACCACATTTCATTTTTGTGGCGCCCAACCATCTCTCTGCGCTGACAAGGTGGTCCTTCTACGTGCCACAACTAAGGCTTGCTCCCATCCCTGAGAAAGACATACAGCCACATACCTATCCTCCATGATCCGACACATGTTATAAATGGCACTATGACCCAGGTGAGTTCCCAACAGATTCCGCATGAGCTGAAGGACAAATAAGGGCTCTTAAGCGTACGGAATCCCAAGAATTGTACATAGAAAGTACTATACATTTTGCAACAAAGACATGAAGAGAGCACCAAGCCTGATGACAAATTTTCCAACAGAAATTTAATGAAGCTACATTTACATCAATAATGTGCTGTATGGTAGATGACTTGACATAAAAGGTAACGGTAAAGGTTCCCCTCGCACATATGTGCTAGTCGTTTCCGGCTCTAGGGGGCAGTGCTCATCTCCGTTTCAAAGCCAAAGAGCCAGCGCTCTCTAAAAACGTCTCCGTGGTCATGTGGCCTGCATGACTAAACACCAAAGGCGCACAGTACACTGTTACCTTCCTACCAAAGGTGATCCCTATTTTCTACTTGCATTTTTACATGCTTTCAAACTGCTAGGTTGGCAGAAGCTGGGACAAGCAACTGGAGCTCACTCCGTTACGTGGCGCTAGGGATTCGAACCACTGAACTGATCTTTCTGATCGACAAGCTCAGCATCTTAGCCACTGAGCCACTGCGTCCCTTAACTTGGCATACTATCTTCTAAAACATCACCCAAACATTTTCAATGCAAAATTCCTGCTCTTTAAAGCACAGATATGTGAAGTTGAATTTCAGATGTGTTTCTGTTGCAAAGCAGCCAATAAAGGGCTGAACCCCTGATCTATAAGTGATCTGTAAAACCTGGTCTGTAAAACTGATCTGTAAAACCTGGGGGTGGAAACCTGGGGAGGAGTGGTGCTGGAAGAATTATGAGTAAAAGGCAGCTCTTCAGGCCTTCTACCTGCCAACCTGACAGCTCCAAAAAGGACAGAGAGAGATCCACTCTGCATTATCCCAAATATTTTGTATGGAAGTTCTACTAGGGCATTAAGGCAAAAGGAGGCTGTTTGAAACCCATCCCTAGAAAATACCCGTTCCCATCCTAGATCTCAAAGCAACTTTCTCTGGCGAATAGAAGGACCTGGGCATGTTTGCCTGGAGAGAAGAACATTACCAGATCAGAATATTGCTTGGTTCGCAAATCTACATGACTGAATTTGCTGTTTGGGATTGAATTTGCCTTATTCAACTCAACCTACTTATAAAAATAGCACTAATCATAAACAAAGCACATTATGGCTTAGTATAGGACATGAACCAGACCAGTATACCAGGGCTTGCTTAACTATCATAAATAAACTCACAACCCAAACAGATTCTGACCTGGTTGATAGGTAAACCCAGCAGCAGGTTCCTTAAGCCACCACCTCCCCCCCCCAAAAAAAAACCTCCATGCTGCTGAGTTTTTCTCCTGCTGCTCAGCTGCTTCCTGCTCTGAGCCCGGGAGAAACGCCTCACCTTCCAGCAGGGCTCACAGAGCTCCTTCACATTGATGGTCCAGCACAAGGTGATGATGAACATCGGGAGGATTTCGGAAGGCAGGCAATTGTAACACACCACGGCATCCAACACCTGCAGGGAAACCTTGAGGGAAAAGATTGGGGTGAGGAGCTTCAGAGAAACGGGATTTTTGTATTTCATTTCTATTCTATCTCAACAAAAATACAAACGACTAAAGCAAACCAGGCAGGCATTTGATAAAAACAAGCTAATGCCGAGGGAGCAGCAAAGAAACCCAGCATTATCCTCATCTGAGCTAAAGCTGCAGTGCACGCAGTTCAGACATGGGGCCCTTCCCAGACCTCCACCCAAGGACACAAGCTGCCAGCCACAAAGTGACCCAGTGCGTGAAGAGCCCGGTACAAGCAGGCTTCCAACTGCCCCGCCAAGAGACGCTGGTGGGCAGACTGAATTCTGTGGCTAATGGCAGGAGGCGGAGGGATGGGTTGGAAGGTGTCGAGGGAGAAAGAAACAGACTCAAAGTCTCATTGTCCCAGTGCAGACCTCTTCCTATTTTTAAGGGTCCTTTTATCCCACCCACAACATTTATGTCACTGCTCACCTTAATGTCAACTGCAGAAGAAGTCTGAATGCACAAGGCGCAAATCATGCTGAAGGAAAGGAAAATCTGGTTTAGTGATTTGGTTGGTTAGCTTTGTTAACTGAACCTCCTGGGCAGAAATCTTAAATGTACAACTCAAGCCTGCCAGAAACACTCACCCACCTACCCCCAAAATCAGGCTCAGGTATGTGAAGGTTCTTCACTAGTTTATGGCTCATAGTTCCCTTAGGCTGCCATCTCAGTGAACGCAGCACTTGTACTGATACTGATATACTTTCTCCACAACCTAGCCAGCAAAAGGACCTGGCTCTATCACAATGATCGTTTCAGAGCAACCTCCTCCAAATTGAGTTGTCTAGGTACATTGGGGCCACAGAATCCAGAATTCCACAGTAATCATGCTTCCCTATAAGCAAGGGAAGATCTAAAACTTTGCCTTACTTGACCATGCCAGCAATGTAGTCATCCAAGTAGCAGCTGTTGAATTTCACTAAGTTGATCAACACCAACAGAAACTCTGAAGTCAAACCAGCTTTCATCCACTGAAGAACAAATTCAGCTGAAACAAGCAGCAACAAGAAAAGGGAGAAAATGCCAGATGCTGAACTGCAGAAAACATTCTATACAAACGACGGGTCAATACCTCGAGCTTCTAAATGACCCACACAAAAATTCCCCAGAGAGGTCCTTCCTTGTAAGACCAGGAGGAAAAAACCTTGCTGGATCAGACCAGAAACTCAAAACAGATGATGAGCTTTGGTCACCCCCTTCTCAGTACAAAAATTTACTGCTGAAACAAGGGACCTACCTAATTCCTCTTCCAAGTATGTTATGTGTTTTCCATTATCAGTCAGTGCCTTGAATACCTCTAGCCGCTCATGCAGGTCTTCATTGGACGGATAATCTTTAATCACTCTAAAAAAATGAGCTCGGAGAATCCCCAGCCTTTCACCCTTCAGGATAAAAGAAAGGGGTATACATTTTTGAAAAGGATGCTTCCTTCTAATACAGTTGCTTGGGAATGCAACTTACCTGTCCCATAATAATTGCCTGCAACAGATGGAGGACAGCATGCCGGGCCTCAGGTGGTCGATCTGGCTGCAGCATATCAGCTACCGCTTTCCAAATAGCTTCCACTGCATGCTAGAGGGGCACAGAAATATCAAAGATAGTTGGCTCCTTTGGTTTCTTCAGCTAAAATTGCATCAATTATAAATGTAGATCCAACAGCAAACATTTGCCTATTAGGTAACTGTGATATTTGTATCTTAACGTCACAGGGCTAGTTTCTGATTTATTATTTATTATCTGTCCTGTTCTAATCCTACCAGAAACATTCATGCCTTTTTAAAAACACTTTCCATTCTGTTTCAAAGTAAATGGATGCTCTCTCATCAATATATTGTAAGATAGGAACCAAACACTGTAGAATTTCAGATCATGTCTATTCTCAAATTAACAGCTTCTTTCTGACATTCTCTTCCAATGCCATATAACTACCCAAAGCCAGATCATCTTGAGAAGAAATGAATAAAAATATCTACTTTCAAAAGAAAAAAAAATGAGCCAGTTTTGCCTTCCTTTTATTTATTTAAACTCTGAATTTGCTCTCTCCCCTTTTCTACTAGGGAAGGCAAACAGAAATTCTCTGAGTGAGCCATCCAGGGTCCCACCCTCCATTCATTCCAGGCCATCTATAAATGGGGATCCATGTAAGATGTACAGTTCAGCAGCAGTGGAGTGGATCAGGCATTGATTTATCCAAAGAGCAAGCCCTGCATACTCACCTCTTCAAATTTCTTAGTTTTTGCCACCTCACAGATTTGTCCAATTGCTTTTATCCGATTGTTTAAACCACATTCTATGCTCAGTTCCTGAAAGACAAATATAGGCTTAGATCTGCAGAAGCAGCAGCAGGTTCACAGACAGGATAGTGACTCTACAAGTCTGACCACATCAAGCAGTGAAGGGACCTGAACTAGCACTTTCTGGTTAAATAATCTTACACACAAGCAAGGGGAAAACCTGGCCTTCCTTGCTCATGCCCTGTCCTCTGGGGAGAAACTCTGCTCTTACAGGTTAACAAATCCCTGTTTGCTGAGTTAGAGAACGTACAACTATAACAGGAACCAAAACTTCTAGGCCACAGTTGCCAAGCAGTTTCCCGCAGGTACCAACTATCCCACCTGACTTGCATAGTGTGAATGAGCTCCTTTTAGATTGAGATTGAGATTTGTTTTATTTATATGCCGCCCTATTCCCTACAGGGACTCAGGGCGGCGAACAACTCAAACGGGAAAGGGAACACACAAATATAAGACAAGCATTTAAGATAGCCAACAACCACACCTGTCGAGAGGGGAAGGGAGCTCATCAACCCCAGGCCTGCCGACACAGCCAGGTTTTAATGGCTTTTCGGAAGGCCAGGAGAGAGGTGAGGGTCCGAATCTCTGCGGGGAGTTCGTTCCAAAGGGCCGGAGCTGCCACAGAGAAGGCCCTCCCCCAGGTCGTAGGCCGATGGCATTGGCTGGTAGACGGAACCTGGAGGAGGCCGACCCTGTGAGATCTAATTGGTCTTTGGGAGGTAATTGGCAGTAGGCGGTCTCTCAAGTACCCAGGTCCAATACCATGAAGGGCTTTATAAGTTATAACTAGCACCTTGAAGCGTATCCGGAGACCGATTGGAAGCCAGTGCAGCTCGCGGAGGATAGGTGTAACGTGGGTGTATCGAGGTACACCCAGAATCGCTCGCGCGGCTGCATTCTGGACAAATTGAAGTCTCCAAATGCTCTTCGAGGGCTGCTCCATGTAGAGCGCATTGCAGTAGTCCAATCTTGAGGTCACAAGGGCATGAGTGACTGTTGCGAGTGCCTCCCGGTTCAGGTAGGGACGCAACTGGTGCACCAGGCGAACCTGGGCAAATGCCCCCCTGGTCACAGCCGACAAATGATGTTCTAAAGTCAGCTGTGGGTCCAGGAGAACTCCCAAGTTGTGAGCCCTATCTGAGGGGCGTAGAATTTTAGCCCCCAGCCTGAGTGATGGAATGCTAACCAAATTTTTGGGAGGGAAACACAACAGCCACTCGGTCTTGTCTGGATTGAGCGCAAGCTTGTTAACCCCCATCCAGACCCTGACAGCCTCCAGGCACTGGCACATCACGTCGACCGCTTCACTGAGTTGGCACGGGGCGGACAGATACAACTGGGTTTCGTCCGCGTATTGATGGTATTTTATCCCGTGCTGTCGAATGATCTCACCCAGTGGCTTCATGTAGATGTTAAACAGGAGGGGGGACAGGACCGAACCCTGAGGAACCCCATATTTCAGGGGCCTAGAGGTCGACCTCTGCCCCCCAACCAACACCGACTGCGACCTGTCCAAGAGGTAGGAGAACCACCAAAAAACGGTGCCTCCCACCCCCACCTCTCGCAACCGTCGCAGAAGGCTACCATGGTCGATGGTATTGAAGGCCACTGAGAGGTCAAGGAGCACTAGGATGGAGGGATGACCTCCATCCCTGGCTCTCCAGAGATTATCGGTCAGTGCGACCAAAGCGGTTTCCGTGCTGTAGCCAGGCCTGAATCCAGACTGAAAGGAGTCCAGATAATCGGCTTCATGCAAGGATCGTCGGAGTTGAGAGGCCACCACTTTCTCAACAACCTTCCCAATAAAGGGGAGGTTGGAGACTGGACGGTAGTTGTTCAAAATGGCTGGATCCAGCGATGGCTTCTTCAGGAAGGGTCTCACCACCGCTATCTTCAATGCCGGTGGGAAGAAGCCCTCCCGAAGAGAGGCATTCACCATCGCCTGGATCCAGCTCCGTGTCACCTCCTTGCTGTTCGCGACCAGCCAGGAGGGGCACGGGTCCAGTATACATGTGGCAGCACTCACCGCTCCCATGGCCTTGTCCACTTCATCAGGGGCAACAGGTTGAAAGTCAGTCCAGAGATGTCGTTCAAGACCTTCCCCCGGTACCCCGGCTGGTTCTGCACAATTGGAGTCCAGGTCCATCCAAAGCTGAGCAACTTTGTCCGCGAGGAACTGGACATATTCCTCTGCTCTACCCTTTAAGGGGTTATCCGCAACCCTCGTGTTTAGGAGGGAGCGGGTCACCCTAAACAAGGCGGCAGGGCGGGACTCGGCGGACGCTATCAGAGCGGCAATATAGTTGTTCTTGGTTGTCCGTATTGCCGAGAGGTATGCTCCGATGCAAACTTTTAAGAGTGCTCGGTCTGACTCAGATTTACTGGACCTCCAGCGGCGCTCTAGGCGTCTCTTTTGGCGCTTCATCTCCCGGAGGTCCTCGGTAAACCAAGGGGCCCTCCTGGATCCACTGCTGCGGATCGGCCGTAAAGGCGCAATCCGGTGGAGAGCCTCAGCCGCCACCGAGTTCCAAGTAGTGACTAAGGTCTCCACCGAGCTGCGGGAGAGAGTATCAGGCATAACTCCAAGCGCCGTCTGGAAACCCTGGGGATCCATAAGACGCCTGGGGTGGAACCACCTAATCGGTTCCTCCTCCCTACAGCAGGGGATTGGTCTCCGAAAGTCGAGCCTCAGTAGGAAGTGGTCCAACCATGACAGGGGCAAGGTCTCACTACCCCTCAGACCAAGATCACAACTCCACTGCTCCGAGAGAAATACGAGGTCGAGTGTGTGACCCGCCGAGTGAGTCGGACCCTGGATTACTTGGGTCAAGCCCATGGCTGTCATGGAAGCCATGAACTCCTGTGCTCCATCAGAGTGTTCGCCGAGCGAGGGCAGATTGAAGTCCCCCAGTATCATAAGTCTGGGGAACTCAACTGCCAGCTCAGCTACTGACTCGAGGAGCAAGGGGAGGGCTGTTGTCACGCTGTTGGGAGGCAGGTATATTAACAACAAGCCCACTTGACCCGCAAGGTCCATTTTAGTTTTAAGTATGATTCTGGTCCCTCTAAGTTTCTCAGAAAATAAAAATGAAGCCCAGCTGCAGCACTGCTTGTACCCAGAATAAGAAAAAAAAGGTGGGGGGGGGAGATGACTTAAGTATTATCCTGAGGGAATAGGAAGTTTAAGATGCAATGGACAGCAGTCTAGTGAACAGAGCTTAGAAACTGCTTGTTTTTCATATACTGGTAACATTTTGTATGGATTGGAAACTCCCTACAGCAGCCACGAAGTTCAATGTGTTCTCAAAACTCTAAAGGCACGCATCAGCCTCAAAGATTGGGGGCCATTGGTGAAAGAATTACCTCTCCAATACGGTATCCTTCCCATCACAATCACAGCCCACCCCCAGCAAACAACAGTTCAGGATGTCCAGTTGTCAATATATTCTTTCTTTCCTTTCTCTTTCTTCCTTCCTTCCCCTCCCTTTCTTAAAATTGTTTGCCACCCAGCTCTCCACAAGACAACACTGGACAGCTTACAATATTAAAATGAAACTACAAATATATGTATAGATATATAAAATCACATTAAAAATTACAATAGACTACAAGTTTTAACTAAAAATGGGGGAGGGAGAATATTCAGGAGGGAAGGTGGGAATTGGGGCCCCATGCCAACTGCAGAGCCAGGTCTTCAGGCTCTTAGGGAAAGTCAAGATGATGGGAGCCCACCTCATGGGGCAAGAGGTTCCAAAGGGCTTTGGGGTTTAAGACACTCGTAAATCAAAGCTAGTTAACTCTGGTTAGTTACATAAAGCAATTCCATCAGGATGGTGTCACTGCATCCCCTCAGCTGCACAGTAATAGGGAGAAAGGGTTATCTTTTAAAGTAGAATACCCTTTAAATATAAAGGGGATTTAAACATATGTTTGTGTGTGTGTGTGTGTGTGTGTTGTATTTGTGCTGATAAATAAATAAAGGGAGACTATATCTATATCTATCTATATCTATATCTATATATATGTATCTATGTATGTATCTATGTATGTATCTATGTATGTATCTATGTATCTATGTATGTATATGCATATGCATATATGTATATATATGATATATATATATATGTATATACATATATATCTATATACGTTATGCATTTGTGCTGATAAATAAATAAAGGGAGACTGGTATAGATCTATTTCAAGCTATTTAGCTCTCATCAGCTAACTATACCCTTACTGGGATTCGAACCTGGGCTATATTACAGAGAAAGGAAGCAGTATGCTTCCTCCCATATTTGGGCATACCAGGGGTTGTGACACAATACACACACACACACACACACACACATATGTTATATATATTCATATCATGACTATCAGGATTTTATGCTTAGAGCATATAGTACACAGATATTGTCTTGCATCTGAAGACGATATGACTACTGGTAATTCATTTCACTAAACCAAAATCTATTAAATTGAGGATTTAATTTATTCACAAATTCTTGAGGAATCCCAATCAAAAGGCAATTTAAAGAATCTAAAAAATCTTTGAAATTAAAATCTGTATATTAATTTTCTTTTCTGGCATCTATTACAATTCTTGGCTCTTAATATAAGTTCCAGGTTTGGAATATTTCTGAATGTTACCTTGAGTATTTCTGCAGTGATGATGAATTCTGTCTGTTTTCCTTCAGATGACTTAGAATTGGGCCTGGATGACAGTCCTAGGAGGCTCTTAAACTTCTCCTTTAGCCCAGGATCTTTACTTGGTGGTTTTGCCATTGTTAACTAAGACAGCATCCAGGAAACTGTATGGAGAGAAGATTGCTTCATCAAGGGAAAATAGTTGAGATTTTCTCAATGTAACCCTCCTGAGATAGAAGCTTAAGAGAGACAAAGAAAAGTAGGCAATCCACTCTATGCATGCTTAAACATGGCATACAGGTAAGCTGCTTTATGGAATACAACATATATCCAACTTAGTCAGGAATTCTTCCCCTTTATTTTAAAAAAGCTACCACTGAAACAACCACCAAATTCTGTGCATAAAATGTTATCAATTTATATGAGGAGAACCAGTGTGGTGCTCTAGTTAAGAAAATGTATGGAAGAGCCTCAACTCCCTTTTAGTCCTGAGGCCATTGGCTGAGCCAAAGAGCCAAACTCTGAACCAAACTGGCCTTGCAGAATTATGATACCAGAAAGTTTATAGTGGGGAACTGAATACCTCTCGGTGGTCCCTCAGTTCCTTGGACTATAGTTTTTAAACAAGAAGAAAAAAAAACAAAGCCTTCCTCTTGAAATGGAACAAGGCAGTTTCATAAACGAGAACCTGAAAATAATTACATTCAGACCAACAAGTTTTCTTTTCACCATACTGAAAGGCATGACCATACAAATTCAAGGTATTTTAGTTTTAAAAAGATAATTACTACAGGTCTGTAGGTATTAGCATGCTGGTTATTTATTAAGATAAGTTGATGTTATAAATCTACCTTGTTTTCCGATTCTCAAAGTTCTAGAAATAGTCACACTGTTCTTCCCAAACACTAATGGTAGTTAATCATTACAATAAATCTTATTTTTCAGTCTGGATAGAGCACTTCAAACTTTATTATTCAACAACTAGTTAGTGGATTAATATTAATATGTGGAGTAATAATATGTATTCCACTAGTACTTATAAAAGCTTTTTGAGCTGAAAT
Organism: Thamnophis elegans; assembly: GCF_009769535.1. Classification (NCBI taxonomy): domain Eukaryota; kingdom Metazoa; phylum Chordata; class Lepidosauria; order Squamata; family Natricidae; genus Thamnophis; species Thamnophis elegans. The sequence goes on from NC_045554.1 coordinate 21,495,770, forward strand.
AATTGTATTGAGAGCATGAAAGATTGGTTTATTGATCTCATATTTATTGCTGGTTGTAAATAGCTTGTTAGTATTTTTAGAAATTATTATTTCTAGAATATTTCCAGTGTAGAAAACACAAAATGGCTCATAAGAATATGGTGTTACTGTAACAAAAAGAGAGCATTTTGGAAGTAACATGTCTCATAATTTTTACTCTATCACCTTTTCATTAATCAAGCTATGCTTCAGTGAGCTACTGTTTTAATTAGGTTTAAGAGTTATTCATGCATTCATTTCAGGAACGGAGCCCTTAAGCCATTCAGCATCGCAGGCACAGGAAGAGAGCCAGGTTTCTAGAGCCCCAGGAAAGTCCAAGGGCCATTCTCCTGTCCAAGGGAGGATGCTCCATGGCCGAAGCTACCCTTTGCTCCCTGCCAGCTGACTCTCCCGGCTGATGGGCTTTGCAGGAGACCCTCCTGCTCAGCTCGCTTTCATGGGACTAGATCCCCCCCCCCCTTATCCCTTCTGGGAACATACTCGGTGCTCAGCCCTCCTCTTTCCCTTCCCGCAGGCACCCAGGGAGGATGGCTGGGCCGAGAGGGCATGGACCAAATCTGAACGGCCCCCCGGCCCCCCACCAATCTCTAGCCCGGCGCCTGTTTCAGCCCTCGGCCATCTCCTGGCTCGCCTGGCTGCGAAGGCTTCGCGGGCGGCGAAAGGGACCACGAGCAGGAAACCCTTTATCCGCTGCCCTCCGCCGGCCCCCGCCCTCTCCTTCAGCCGCCGGAGGGCCTTTGCCAGCCGCGCTCCCCCCCCTCAGGCCGGGCCCTGAAAGGCAGCTGTGCCGAGGGAGAAGCCCGAGAGAGGCCGCCCAGCCCCTCCAGGCACGCGGGCCACGGCCTGCCTCTCCAGGGGCTCCTCGGGGCAGCAGCGGCCACCGACCCGCTTCCCTCCGGCTCTGCGCCGATTCTTCGGGTCGTACACGGCTGCCGAAGACCAGCGCGGCCGGTGCTCTCGATCCGAAGGGCGGCCCCGCTGCCACCCTCGGCCTTCTCCGGGAGTTGCAGCCCGATTTGCCGAGCGAGCCCCGAAGAGGATCCGCCGCCTGCCCCGCCTCCTCCCGGGCAACTCAGCGGCCGCACCGACCCCCCGCCCGGGCCGCTCCTGGCCTCCCCCCGCCTTTGCCTCCCCCCGGCGTTCCCGCGGCCGCCTCCCACCTCAGCCCTGCGGGAGAAGCCGGGGAGCCACCGGGGCGCCGCCGACTGACCGGCCTGCCTGAGGAGAGTCGCGGCGCTCCGACTGCAAATCCCGTAAACAGCCCCGCCCCCCCGCCAGCCGAAGGGCCGCTGAGCTTCCGGCGTGGGGCTCAGGCGGCGGCGGAAGAAGGCTCTGGCCGCGGTGCACTGTGGGGGCTGTAGTCCCGGGTGGGCGGGCCATGTGCGCGGGGCGCAGCTTCGCAGCCCGGCGGCGGCTGAGCAGAGCCCAAGGTGAGGCGGGGGAGGGGTTGCCCGGGGTCCCCCTCTGCTCCTCGCTGGAAAGGGGGGCCACGGGGGCTAAGGCGGAGCGGGGGCCTTATGCCGGGCACTCCCTCCGCCCCCCCCCAGCCGACCTCCGCCTAAGGGAAGGGGGCGACCGGTGGCTGGAGGGCATCGCCACTCTCGGGCTCCCCGCAGCCGCTTCCCCTTTTCTTGTTTGGGGCGCGGAGCGGCTGCGGGAGGCTCCGGCGCTCTGCCGCTTGGAGAAAAGCCGGCTGCCCTTGTGGGTGGGTGGGGGAGGCTGGGCGCCTTCTGGGGAGGGACCTCCGGAGCCCCACAGGACGGAGCTGACGCCCCTCCGCCGCCGCCAACCAGGCTTCCCAGTGGCAAAAGCCGCACCGGTGCCATCTCCGGAGGGTCCTCGGTTGGAAGGAGGCTCCGCTGGGCTTGGGCAGGCGAGGCTCTTTCCTCTGCTTGGCTTGGTTGTCCCAAAGGGCCTTTTTTTTTTCCTCAAGAGGCAACCGGACTTTCTTGTTTGTCTTTAAAGACGTTTCACTTCTCATCCATGAAGCTTCTTCGGCTCTTCAGAGAGCTTCTGAGGAAGCTTCTTGGATGAGAAGCGAAACATCTTCAGAGAACAACAAGGAAGTCCAGTTGCCTCTTGGGGAAAAAAAGCCCCTTTGGGACAACCAGGGCCTGGGTGACGGAGAATCTCCATAGACGTTAAGCACCGGGAGTGGGCCTTCCTATTCCTGTCAAGGGAAGGGGGACAGCTGGGGGGGGGGGAGGTCCGGGAGGACTGAGAATTTCCGCAGACATTGAGGATTAGGGGTGCTTGCCACCTTGAGTTATTTTATAAAAATAATAGGGAGAGGATACAAATAAATAAAACTCCAGTCATTGACAAATACTGTCAGAATTTTGAGAAGAGATAATAGCAATGGAATTTAATCTAGATAAATATGCTACACTAGCAGTAGTTTGGGGTGAAATCATATCCATTAATAGAATTAAAATGTTGAATAGCTAAACGATCAGGAGCCGTTAGGATGAAGCTTACAAGTACTTAGGCATTTTCTAGTTGGATTACATCAAGCATAAATTGGGCACAAATGTGATAAGGAATGCATTCAAGGAATGAGAAAAGTGCTAAAAACAAACATGAATGGTGGAAACACAACAAAATCATCAATGGTGGAAACAATAGCAAAGCACATACGCTATATTGCCAAAAGTATTTGCTCACCCACCCACATAATCAGACTCAGTTGTAAGCGAATACTTTTGGCAGTATAGTGTATCTGTGATATAATATACAGTTGCACTCATTAACTAGACCAGGGGTCCCCAAACCACAGTTTGTGGCCTAACGCTGGGCCATGCAAACAAGCAAAGAAGCCCCATCCATGGGATGCAGGCAACATGTGAAACCATGCCCCCTCCTCTCCATGGAACCGGTCCCTGGGGCCAAAAGGTGGGCCGCTGAACTGGCAATTTGGACCAAAAAAGAATGCACAAGGCATCACCTCTCCTTGGTGATATTGATACATTAGGCCTGCCTTGCAAGAAATGGATGCAGAGATTTACTTTGTCAAGCAAAATGTTTGTGGGAAAGAGCCAAGGACAAGCTTTGATGCAAGTCTTTTTCCTCATGAGCTTCTCAGAGCCTTCACGAGTGAGGGAGGAAGAAGGAGAGGATCGCAGTCGCAGTAGCTGGCCTCCCAGTTGCTACCCTGGTGTTCACCTTTGACTCTTCCTGATTCAATGTCTTCTCTTTCCTTTGGCCAAGTTTGAAAATTTCATCCTATCTTGTAGCTCTTGGATGAAATGAACCAAGAGCTTTTCTGACTCTCCCATTGCTTATTTGAGTGTGTCTGTGTGTTCCATTATGTGTCACAGCACCAACAGAAATCTGCATAAGAAATCTCCGGAGGGGGAGGAAAGTCGGCATTGCCTACGAACCCTCAGAGGGAAACGGGGCAGCAGAGACCCCTGAGCCCAAGAAGCAGAAATGGGAACCGGTCAACTGGGAGCAGCAGCTGGCCAACATCCGGGAGATGCGGAGGGAGAGGAATGCCCCAGTCGACCAGATGGGAGCTGGGGCATGCTTTGATAGGGAGGCTACTCCGGAGGTGAGCAGGGCAGCCAGGAAGCGGAGGAGGGCCTAGGCCTAGGGGAACCCCAAGCCAACCAGAAACACAGAGTCCCCCTGCCTCTCTCCCTTCTGCTTGGCAGGTGAAGCGCTACCAGATTCTGCTGTCACTGATGCTTTCCAGCCAAACAAAGGACCAGGTGACCTCCGCGGCCATGATGCGCCTGCGGGAGCACGGCCTGACGGTGGACCGGATTCTGGAGACTGACGAGGAGGTGCTGGGCCGGCTCATTTACCCCGTCGGCTTTTGGAGGGTGAGTGATTTGCTACGTGCTGAATGGAAGAGCCAGGGAAGCACGGTTAATTTGTACGTTAATCTACTCTCTGATTTCCATGGAGAACTTCTGCCACCCACTCACCCCATCCCAACCCTGTGAGGTCGGCTGATGGGGCTCAAAGCTTTACAAGCTTTGGAGCTTCACAATCCGTCTTAACAGCTTTGCCAAAAGAGGCCCTGGCCAATTGTGTGTGAGTGTGGCTGTTACATTCCTTACCAAATTACTTGGCATCCTCAGTGCGCTACAACTTGTTCCATCTTCTGCCTGCACAGAGCAGCCCAAGTAACCTCCTGCTGATTAGGAGATGCTGCTCTGCACATCCCAGGATGGCAAGGAGACCTGCTGGCAGAGGGTAAGGGTCTGCCTCTCTGTCCCCTTCGGTGTCCCCTTTGATTTCCTGGCCAAGCTTCACAATGCAGGCTTTTGTGTTTATAACTTTGCTTCACAAAGGAAAATTTAAGGGCAAAAAAAAATTCTACCAAAACATATTCTAATAAAAATATCTAAAATAAAAAAGTATGTATAAGAGCCATGGTGACACAATGGTTAGAATGCAATATTGCAGGCTAACTCATTGCTCACTCCGGCAGTTCAATTCTCACAGTTGACTCAGCCTTCCCTCCTTTCGAGGTCAGTAAAATGAGGACCCAGATTGTTGGGGCAACAGGCTGACTCTGTAAAACTGTGATTCCCTCTTTCACCTAGTTTCTTCTTCGCTCTCACATTGACAACAATCGGAAGCGGGGATGGATGGTATATCCGGGAGGGAATGGAATGCCAACCTGCAAATTATGAGGCCCTGCTGCTAACCCCAAGGTCACGCAGCACTGGTGTTTAAAAGATCGGACTGTTCCTATAACAAAATAAACGGATTTAATTGGGCAACGCAATGAACTGAGTGGGATGGCCAAGGGGGAAAAGCAAGTCCGACTATGTAGACTTCCACGTGGGAAACCCAGAGCTGGTTTTGCTTCTTCTGTGCCAATGTAGTGTATTCAATAAAGTTTTCCTTTTGTCCAAGGAATTCTCTAGCTGGACAGCTGACACTTAGAGAGGAATGTGAAGCACTTTTGTGTAATATCTAAGTCTAAGTGCTATTGCTGAGTGCTATGGCACATTCTGAACCTGTGAAATACATTGCCCTAATGTGGTGATGGTGACCACCAGCCTGGATGGCTCTAAGCTAAGGCAGGTTAGATAAAGAATGGAAAAGGATAATCTTTGGAGGGCTGCTGGTCTTGGACGGCTTTTCAAAGGGTTTAGAGAAGTCTATGGAGGATTATAGTCTTGAGACTTCCATGTTACTTCTAGACAGCTGTCTCCAAATACTATTTGAAGGGGAACAGTGGTGGAACAGAGAAAAAGAAGGTCTTTTTTTTGAGTTGCAAGAACTAAGTTCCCTTGGGGCCAGCTGGTTAGGACACAGTAGGAAAAGGATTAGCCTTGGTCTGATCTGGCAGGGCTGTTCCTCCTCCTGAGTTAGCTCATTGACTGACCTTTTCATGGGCTGCAGAACAAGGTGCGATATATCCAGCAAACCACAGCAATCCTGAAGCGGGACTATGCTGGCGACATCCCACAAACTGTTGCAGAATTAGTGAAGTTGCCTGGGGTCGGTCCGAAGATGGCCCACCTGGTGATGGACATTGCCTGGAATAATGTCTCGGGGATCGGTATGTCTCTTGTCATAGTGTCTCTGTCTTTTGGGGGAACAAGCATTCAGCTAATTCTCGCACATTTAGATTTCACGTATCCACTTCATATTCACTAATGTTCCCGTCTTCCAATCCTTCATCTTCCAATTTCTGTTCAGCTGGCATATTTACATCTGGATTGCCCAAACTTCAAAACTCAGATTTAGTTATTTATTCATTCGTTCATTCATTTACAAGCCCTCACTTTATGACCAGTCGCTTAGCAACCATTCAAAGTTACACAGCCCCGCTCCCCTTGGTTGCTTATGATCCTCTCCTGAAGTTATGACAGCCACTGCTGCCCCCACTGCCTCCCCCCTCGGCCAGCAGTCACAGGATGCCTCGGCCGTTGCTCTGCATTTATGGGCATTTGCAGCTTTAAATCCACAGCATTCACTTAATGACTGCCACAACAAAGTCATAAAATCGAATGGGTGATGTGATTTATGACCCTCACAACTTACAAGATGATGAGTGGTCTCCATTGTGGTTCTAAGTTGAAGACCACCTGTGTGTTTCAGTCAATTTACATGATCTTGTTCTTGAAACAGTTCCCTGGGCAGCCCCTGCTGAATTAAAACTTGGTCACAGTAATGCATGTAATGGGAGCCAAGGACCAGAACTGTCCCTACCAATCACATCCATCTCAGGAACTTCACACATCTCCTCCTAGGGAAACAGGCGTGTTTTTGAAAGTTTTCTGAAATGCCAGGAAGATCAGAGCCAGAGTGTGGCCTCAGCTGGGACACTATGCCTCCTCTTCACAGCCTGTTTTCCTTCTTACCTTCTGGGAGGGGCTTCCTGGTATCCGAAGCAGAACATCCAGATTCAGTCAGAATTTGTTCCCTGTAGCATCAACTTTGTGAACTCTTAAGTTTCCTCTTTCTACTACGTATTCAAAATGGGCAGTGAAATCTATCTATCTTTCTGGGGGTTGGCATGAAAGCTGCCTGCCGGCCACTTTTTTAGCCAGCCCAAATTTCAGACGGGAATAAATAAAAAGGGATGGATCTTAAAGGATGGTCACAAGCCATGGGGGGAGGGGGAGGCCGGAGGGGGGACATCTTGACTGGCATCCAGCTGCAAAAGCTTGTCCTACGGGATTGGGCAGCATATAAATTTATTAAAAGTTAAAGTTTGCGGCTCAGTAGCTCTGCTTGGAGTCTCTCTGCCACATGATGGAATTCTCCAGCAGGGGGCACTGCGGTGCCTTCTTGGCTCTTTATTCTGCCCTGCTTTCCTGAATGCTGATGAGCGATGGGGGGGGCGGGGGGGGGCTTTCATTTGAGGGAAATACAGCTTGTTGATTCCTGATGAAGGGCTCCTCGGCTGTGAGGGTAGTTGAGAAGGAGTTGTAGGGCAAAGCAGCCATTAAACAGATCAGCAGGGATGTTGGAAATGGTCTCCAGTTCGATTTCCTATTGACGATGAATATGCCATGGACAGTCCTGCTACTCCTGGGAGCCCCTTTTGGAGCCTTTCCTATCCAGGCAACTGATGTTCTCCTCCTTCCAGGGTCTCCAGTCGTGGTGGGAACTGGTAGAGAAAGCTTGGGATCAGAAAGTCTTCAGGTTTCTGCTTGTTTCTCCATCCGCTTCTTACTGCAGGAGCTTCATGTAGCCCTTGGCTGAATAAAAGGCCTTCAGCCTGTGACTGCAGGTTTTGTTCATGAGAGGGAGGAGAATCAGGGGGCTGAGTTGGGAAAGCGCCAGAAGGCCCTCTGCTTCAAGGCAGCGGCTAAGGTGTCTCCCCACACTGAGAGCCACAGACCAAATTGCAGGCTTGGATCATCTGACCCGGCCCTCTAGAAAACCAAACCCTTGTCAAATGTCTAGTCAGCCTTTGTTGAACTCTCCAGTAAATCCATGGCCTCCATTCTAAGATCTCCTTCTGTGGGCCAAACCGGGATTTCTCTACACTTAAACAAAGGCCATTTTGCAGTCTCAGCTGATTGATTGGGCTGCAACTGTCCTCCCAAGGGGATCAAATGCCCCCATTCAAGGAGCTGGGGATGCATCTGATTGCAGCAGGGAGGGGCTTCGCCCAGTCCTTGTTTAGGAAAGCCGCCTCTTTCTGATTTTGAACTACAGGTGTGGACACGCACGTGCACCGGATTTGCAACAGGTTAAAGTGGGCAAAAAAGCAAACAAAACTTCCAGAGGAAACGAGGCAAACCCTGGAAGAATGGCTGCCCAGGTGAGCCTGTCCAAACTGGCCCTAAACATTTCACTTCTCTCCCTCTCCCTTAGTCTCCGTGTGGGATCCCAGCTCCCATGATTCTTGTGCAAGGACATTGAATTAAGAAACTCCCACAATACCATTCCTTATTAAGCGGATGAGATGGAAGCAAAGGCCCTTCAAAACTGGTCTCCAGTTGACCTTTCCTTCCGGTATTGCCTCTTTAAGGGGGTGGGGGTGGGTTCTGTTTTTCAAGGCTCATCACATTTTCCTCTCCGGAACTGGGATCAACCGTGGAAAAGCTCAGGTTTCTCTGCAAAAAAATGGGGGTGGGGCTTTGAGCCAGTTTTGACTCCTGGTGAGTCCCCTGCAGTTTTCTTACCAACATTTTCAGGAGCAACCGCCTACGTGCTTTGAGATGGGACTAGAATTTGTGGACTCTCAGTTTCAAGTCTGGTGCCGTAACCACAGTGCCAAAGCAGCCTTCAATCCCGTTCTCTGGAATACAGGCTAAAAAATGCTCGCCTTAAGGTCTGCATTCCATATGTATCCACCAGCAGCACTGCTCCTTCCAATGGGACCGGCACACTTTCTCACTCGGAAGAGGGCAAGGCCCCTTTTCCACCATACTCCATCTTCCCATTTATTTCAGTGTTGTAGCAAAGGGTTGACTTTGGACCTACAACAACAGAATTTGAGTGTTCTCCTGTAGGAAATTTCTCACAGTTGTAGGACTTTGGTCAAAGCATTCTCTCTCCCATCACAATGGAGGGGGCAGACCTCAGTGCACCAGCCAACACCTCACTTGTTAATGAGAGTTAAAGAGCAGCTCCAGACTTGCCAGGTGTCCCCGAGGAATCCACCTAACCCTGGGGATTATTCATGGAAGGTGGCTCTAAAATGCCTCCTCCAACCCAGGACAAAGAGAAGAGTTCTGGTGGGGCAGGGAGCAGCCTCTGTGCTTGCACTTCGATAAATGGGGTGTGGTGGCAATTTCACTTCCCTTTAGTGTCGGAGACCAACTCACCCTTATTGCTTGACCCTCCAGAATTGTAGTTATTTCCTGGTGTGATGTCCCCTTGGGTCTCACCGGCTGGGAATTGTCTTCCTGCGACATCTGAGGGTGGGCTGCTTCAGGCATCGCTGGATATCAAAGTTGTGCTACTTTTTCTACCACACTAAAATGTTTTTTTCCTCTCCCTGCTCTGCTGCTTGCAGGACTCTCTGGAGTGAGTTAAACTGGCTCCTGGTTGGCTTCGGGCAACAGATTTGCTTGCCTATCCGTCCACGCTGCAGTGAGTGCCTCAATAGGAACATCTGTCCGGGATCCACAAAGTGCTGAGGAACAGCCCACCCCCACCCCCAGCCTCTTTGTCTCAGGGCTTCCGTTGCTTGGGAGAAGCTGTTTTCCACTAGGCCGAAACTTGGAGCCCGTCCCAGGAACTGCAGTGCCTCCTTGGACAAGGAGGAGGTCTCCCTGTCCGCCATCTCTGGGCACGGAAGTGCCAGACTGGGATTTCATGCTGCCTCTTGAGCCTCCATGAAAAGGCTGCTATCTGGGAAGGATGGACTTTACCCAGCAAGCACTTTTAATAAATAAAGTATGTGGGAAGAGACTTAGGCTGGCTTAATTCAAGAGGGGTGTCTGGAAGGAGAAGGAATGACTGTATAGATCTGGGGCAGGCAAGGGCCTCCAAGGTGTTTATTTATATTTATATTATATTAAATATAGCTGGTTTCCTCACTTAAGGAACAAAATCTCTGCAAATGAAATGAAAATAAACTATCCGGTAAAATGCTTGAAGCAGCAACAATGACACCACAATCCTAGAGAGCAATAGGGACAGATTGGGACAGCAGGGAGGGACAGATTGGGACAGCAGGGAGGCCCAGGCAGCGGGTGCCCAGCCCGGCATTCTTCAGAGAAAGACTGGTGCCCAAAGCAAGCGAAATTGGTGCAACCCAGATGCTGGAGGAGCCAAAGCCAGCCCATTGCAGAACTGCAGTCCCCTGGGCTTCTAACACCCCACCCCACCCCGCTGTTGATGAATCTAAGAGTTGGAAGGGACTCAAGAGGTCATCAAAATCAACTCTGCACACTGCAGGTTTCACTACACCAGTGTAGTGGACTTCAACTCCACAAGTTGAAGTCCACAAGTCTTAAAGTTGCCAAGTTTGGGAACCACTGCACTACACCATCCCCAGTACATGATGAATAGAATCTTAAGGGTTGGAAGAGGTCATTGTAATTGTCAGAGATGCTGGGAACTGCCAAGTCTGCCTCTTGCCCCAAAAGCCAACTCAAGCGGGCAACAGAGTTTAAGGATGTGATAGCGTTTAAGAGACCAAGGGAGCATGCTTGCTCAGCTCTTGACTAGTTTGTGCAGATGCAACTCTACAGACAAAGGGGCCTCATGGTTGAACTAGGACCAGAGGGGCATCTGTTCAAAGCCATGGAGAATTGGTAGGTTTCTTAAGCAAGGAAACCAGCCATACCAGCAACTCAACATCGGGAGGGGGGGGGGGGTTTGAAGGAAGAAGTGCTCCAACTCCTGACGCAGAGGGGATGTAGGTCTTACCATAAGGAACCCAGCAGAATCCCAATGAGGTGGCTGCAGGTTGCAGAGTGGCCTTTCCAGCCTTGCCTCGGCTTTGAGGGTTTTGGTTTCTCTGTCGCATACCAGACTGGTTCCCATTCCCCCCCCCCCTCAACCTCCTACCTGCCTGGAATCTGCATTTCCAATACTCTTCACTTGATGCCAGCAACTCAGTCATCTGGTCCGACATGCAGTCTCAGGAGCCCGCACCAAGGTGGCTCAGACTTGGAAGCAGTTACGACCATTCTGAGGAGAAGCCGATTGAAGTCTGATTCTGGGCAGAAAAGGCCATGTCTCGATGGGAGGGGGGGAGGTTTTGATGCATTCACACCCTACTACACCAACAGCTGAATGGACATAATAGGATCCTAAATGAATTGTCAGTCTACATTTTCACATTTTAAAACAAGCAAAAGCATCCGTTGTTACTTCCCAGCCACATTTGGTCTTTGGCAAGGTTGAGCGATGAGACTTCCTGCACAAAAAGATAAATCTAGACCCAAACTAAGTTTTGTCTGCTATCATTTACATTAGTTCATCAGCAATGAATGCAGGTGATGCTGCTTATTTTTCTAAACATTTTCTTGTGCTACATTGAAAACTAAAACTTAGCAACATTAAATGTTGCTAATTAGTTAATGCTAACATTAACTAAGGGTGGCCGCAATGCAGTGGGGTCATGACGCAATTAAGGCCCCTCCCTGTTTACCTGTGCCACATGTGCAACCCAAAAGGGGCTTCAATCCCACAGTGGTGGTGGTCTTCGTGCCACACAGAAGCCTGACCGACATCAGCAGTCAGGAAAGGCTCAGAGGAGAGAGGACGTTTGTGATTCTGCGAATCTTGAGAATTGTCAGAAAATGTGTTTGGAAGACAAGTTCAGGAAGGGGAAAAAATGGAAAGAAAACAATAACCAACACAACAAAACTTGCTATCCATGAGAAACCAGTTTTATTATTGACATTGTAGTATACTTTTTTAAACACAATGCAATTAAAATAGTTCTTTTTGTCAGTTTTTGTGTGAGAGAGAATTTCTAAAATGTGCAGAAATCAAGTTACAGAGCTGGCAGGATGGCAGAAGAAGAAACCCAGCATCATTCCAGGAAGCAGAGGGAAGTCCCTTTGGGAATAACGCAGGTGACAAGTCAGGATGATCGCTGGACTCATTTGGGGCCTTCATCCCACCCACCATCCAGGGAGCCTTCAGTCTGGAAAACTTACAAAGCCCCTGCTTAGGTTGGCACCTGCATACTTGTCCTCTGGAGAAAAAGGCCACAGGGCTGGGGCCCACCTTTTGCCCCAGCGTCTCTTAATGTGAAAACAATTCCATAAAACGATGAAACAGAAAAGGTGACTCAAAAAACACTTTCAATGCAAGCCATGAGAACTACCTGAAGAATTTCCACCTTAATACCAGTCTCCCCACACATTTTAAAAATGCACACCTCCCCCAGAAGATGCTTCTTCCACATTGGCATCCATCAACCTCCCCAGCTGCCTGTTGTGGTGGCTCCAGTTCCTCCAATGAAGAGCATCCCCTCCCCCATTAGATCAGCTGGACATCTCCAAGCCTGGGGCTCTGAGCCCACCAATTCTCACTAGGGGGAACAGAGCAGAAACGGGCAAAGGGGGACTCCTGCAACCGTGAAATGGAAGGGGGTGGGATTTCCATTTCTGTAGCCTTGCATTATGCACATTATCATGCCACATTTTTATGCTTCCATCACTTACAGCAGGACAGCTATTAAAATAATTTGGAATCTGGTGGTGAATCATTGCAGAGAAAGTGAAAACTGCAGTGACATTTTTCTCCCTGCTCATAAGTTGGTTCCGGGGCACCAGTTGGGGGGCAGGAAAGAGAAACCGAAGATGGCAGGAACAGCTGTGCACTGGAAGCCCTACCTCCTTTGCACATGGGTCTCCCATGGAAAGGGGAGGGGCTTTGGCTGCCATCTTGACTTTATGGAAAACACCCTGTGGGCACTGCTACATTTAAAAAAAACACCTTTAAATTTTTTTTTTAATCCATTATAACAGTGATGTTTGAGGAGCCAGCTTCTGTGATCTGTATCAATCCTTGACATCCTGCATGGACAATGGTGAAGTCAAAGATTAATGGAATCATTAATCTGAAATTTAGTTTTCTAAATCCAAAATTCTTGTTTAATATCTCCAAATTGGGACTTTCCACAGACAAGGAGACATGCACTGCTACTTGTTCTCAACCAAGATGGCATTAAGGACACTCTAGCCCCAGCACCTCTGGAGAGCCTCAAGGTGTAAAAGCTGGAGAGACAGACTTTCAAAAATGACAAGCATTGCTTGCTGCCTAACTGACAGGCACCTACCAGCCCCAAAGGGTGGACAGGACCACTGCCAAGCCTTCCCTCTCTCTGCCGGGATATCCCCTTTCTACAAAGACAAGACAAAGTTCCAGAGAACCAGACACTCGTGGCTTTTACTTGTCCTTTCAAACACAATCACATCTTCTACAATCAGATTCACTGGAAAGAAAACAAGAAAGGGTGAGGTGTGAATTGCAGCTTATGGTCTCCCCACTCCTAAAAAGTTCTCACTGGAAGCTTCTTAGTTTCTTTAACAGGAGAGCCAAATCTGGAATTTGATTCTCTTGCAATACGAAGCTTTTCTCAGCCCAGAGATTCTGTGGTTGAAGCCCGACTCCTAGGGGTATAATTAAGCAGTGGAGCCTCGCATAAGGGATGCAAATGCATCGTAAACTCATATATGATATATCGGAAGCCTCTTCAGAGCATCAGAGCCCTCTGTCAGGTCCCTGATTTTTAAGTCAACCCAGGCAGCGCCTCAACAAAAGGCCCCTCTGGGAAGAAATGCAAGAAATTGCTCAACCACTACCTTTTTTTCAAAGGAAGAACAAACTAAGCAAACGTCAAGTCCACCATTTGCAAAATATTCATAAAGCACCAAACATCACTCCCCCCCCCCCTTTCAGGAGTGCCAGGGAACAGTTTGTATACAAAAAAAGGCAGGGCTTTCATTGCACCATTGCAGCCAGCTCCTGGACTTAGGGGACCCCAGGAGAGCAATATTTAATCTCTGCCATCATTAAAAGGCAACTCCTTGTTTACATGCCCTCTGCTTTTTTTAAAAAAAGAAAGAAAAACTGCACCCCATTCAGCTAGCTTCTTAAAACTTTTTTTTTAAAGTAAAAAGGGTTGTTCCTTTTCCTGGGGAAGGCACAGAGAGCCCTTTTCCTTCCCTCATTAGCAAAGCTGCGAGGAGGCCCCTCCCTTCCTGCTCAGGGACTTGTTCTCTGGTGGGCATTTTTTCCATGCCAAAGACCACATTCAGCCTTTAAGAGTAGGGTAGGGTTCATTCATTAACTCAATTAGGTTTATATTTAGATTTAATAAATACTCCATATGGTTAAGATTATTTCTGACTTGCCACATATCCCTCCTGCCAAATTAATCGTTCCAATTTGGCAGCTCCTCTGAAGGTGTCTGGGGCATCACCAAAATGTTGGGAGCTGTACTTCTGTCCAGAGTGACCTCCACTTTGTGTCCACAACTCTTAGTGCCATTTTTATGGACAAGAGAGTTCTGCAGAAATTACTTGGAAATATTTGCCTTGGTTTTATGCTGTTCAGAAACACTAGAAACCACATTCCCACCAAAAGAGAATCAATTTGGTGGGAAATTCCAAATTTGCCTGCTCTGTCCTGACCTGGATCCAAGGCACGTTGGCATTTGCAGCCGAAATTTCCCATAGCAGGTGCCTCGCCAGGAATAAAGATGGAGTAAAAATACTCCTTGCCTAGAGGGCTTAGATGTAAGAGTTTCCCTGTGGGTTCCATTCCCTGGCTCCCTTGGAATGGTCAGTGGCCAATGACGACCACCAGAAACAACACCCTCCCCCCGTTGCCCACTGTCTCTGGATGTTGAGTCTTCACCGAGTCAGGCACAAAGGGACCACTCTGGAGCAGGTGGGCCACAATGATCTTTGGGGATCAGCAGACCCACTGGTATCTAGCATTCACGCTTTCCCCAAGAGCAACCATGGAAGAGCTAGAGAGCTTCACACCAAATTCACAATCATGTTTACCATCTGTGTGAAGATTAGTCCCACCTGAGACCAAACCCTGTCAACATCTTGGGGACGGAAACTTTAGGTTGCAAGCTGAAAGGGATGCTGACTGCCTCACAGCTCCTGAAAGATCAGCAAAACTAAAGAATTGTAAGTTTTTTTTAATGTCCTAAAAATAATAGAAATTCACCTTGAGATGTTTCTTGCTTACCAGCAAGAACTTCATTCTTGAGGGAACATTTTTTTATAAGTTTCTCAAGTCTCATTAAAAAGTATATTCCATTTCTTTACTTATTAAATTTATAGGCCATCCATTTCATTATTGAGCGACTCTGTTATAACAAAAATGAATTCAGATTACAATCCCTTAATCAATGACAGGTTGGCTTGACTGCTTATGATCTCTGTCCTTGTAATCGTGTGTTGTATTTTGTAACAAAAATCTTGTACTTGTTAAGTTATGAGCCTGAAAAAGGACTGGACAGAAAAGGATCCGCTATGCTAAAAACAAGGGATTTTCAAATGCTAACTGAATAAAGTACTGAAAAAAATAAAGTACTGAAGATAAAGTATGACAAAAATAAAACTCCAAACTCAGAACAGAAAGAGTCACAATGAAGGAATAGTTGGCTAATCCATTTCTGAAGCTGTTAACATTGCAGTCCATAGTGGTATAAACTCTAGCTTTCAGCTAAATGGAAAGGAAAGGTGCTGATTTGGAATGTAAAAATATTTTAAAATATCTAAACACAAATAGGGAAGAAAAGCAACTCAAACAATTCCTTATATAAAAATGGTCCTATAAATATTATATTCTAATATTGCCAGTTAAATGATCCATAATACAAACTGCAAGAGGTTTTATCTCCCTCCCGCCTTCTTCGCATTCCCTTTCACTCGCCGCGATCAGGAAGAATCCGTTTTGCCTGTGGAAAAATGTGGAGCATGAATTGCGTTGTCCATCGGGGTGGGACACAAGTTGTGCACCTTGCAAATGTCTTCGTGCAGGAAGAGCCGGGAGGGAAAGAGAGCCCCTTGGTGGGCTCAGAAGTTGCTGAAAATCTCCCGCTTCTTGTTCCAGTCCATCTGAGGCGCCCTCTTGTTCACCCGCTTGGCACGCACTCTCTCTTTGGCTTCCGCTGCGGTGGGACTCAAGTTCAACCCGCTTTCTTCAAAGGGATCTTTCTTTTTTGCCTCTCTCACCTAGGAGGAAACCAAGGAGCTTCAACAGGGGCAGTTCTTTGGCTAAACTACTGCTCTGCTTCAAACTATTTTGACAGGTTCTGAAAACCCAGCACAAACTTTGCATGACTTACAAGATCAAGACAAGGCTGCAAAAATATGTTGGGGTAGAAATTAGTCACCTGAACATCTTACTTCTGGAGTGGGAAAAAGTCCTCTGAGTTTGGGCCATTGCAGATGCAATAGCAATAGCAGTTAGACTTATATACCGCTTCATAGGCTTTCAGCCCTCTCTAAGCGGTTTACAGAGTAGCATATTGCCCCCAACAATCCAGGTCCTCATTTTACCCACCTCGGAAGAATGGAAGGCTGAGTCAACCCTGAGCCGGTGAGATTTGAACAGCCGAACTGCAGAACTGCAGTCAGCTGAAGTAAGCTGCAGTGCTGCATTTAACCACTGCGCCACCTCAGCTCTGATGCGCTAACATGATTATAATTTCTGATGTTCCTTGCCAGCTTGCCAAAAGCAAAGTCAATGGGGAAACCAGCAGGAAGTCAGAAGTTGCAGGCCCTCATTTTATGCCAACAGCCAGAGTTGCCCTAGCTAAGTGGCATGGTCACGTGATGTCATACTCTGTGACCAAGTCACTTAGTGATGGAAGTTCTGGACCCCATTGCTAACACTAGGCGAGGATAACCAGTAAATACATCCTTTTAGTCATTTGCAGGTTGCTGTCAACAGAACTTGACGCTGACTGGATTCACACAATATGCCTAACCCTGAAACTAAGAACACAATTGCTGTGTTCATACTGCGCAACCAACTGACCTCTAGGATGGCTTAAAGCGATGCTAAAGTTTACACCATATGCTGAGACAAGGGAGTGGTTTCCCACAACAGTTTGACCTAAATGCCATCCAAGTGTATTTCACCCTAAACTAACGGTCCAGCCATTTTAATAGGCTGTGGTCTATTGTAATCAGCAGCTCCAAAGGAAGCTGAGAGTTCCAGCACTTTTCGTAGATGAACCACAGTTCGTGTGATGGCCTTCTCGGACGCTTCCCCAGACGCCTCTGTGAGTGCCAGCTCGAAAGAAGATGAGCTGGTCCCGGGCACATCAGAGGTTTCTAGGACAACTTGCCGTGGCCAGGTCTCCACACTAACTCACTGAGGAGTAAAGTTCAAACGCAATTACGCAGAAGCAGTTTTGGCTCCGCAGGAGTACACGCCAGAATATTGATCCTAATAAATGAATGGATTGCTTTTGAACTTTGTCTTGAGGCTCATAAATTAATTAGGTCATCTTCTGGGAACTTCACAGAGAGCCAAAACTGACTTTTAAAAATCTATCAAGATTTCCGGGTTTCCTTAATCCCGGGCTCTCCGAGCACTCCCCCAATATTTGGGGTGCTTGGAGGGAAAATCAACAGGAGGTATGCAGCAATGCCAAGCAGCGATGCCTTTCCCAGCAGCAGAAGCAAGAAAGGATGAGTACTTGTGGAAATTAGCCCCTAAGGCAGCTGAAGTAGAATTCCTTCACCCTAGACCCCAGATACAGGGGAGGGTCTCAAGCAAACTGGTAAGGGTGGACTGGAGGTGGGACTCGACGCAAGCCAGGCTTTCAAAGCCCCAGATGGAATCCCTGGAGAGTGAAATAGAGCAACAGAGGGAGGAACTTGACCGGACCACCCTTGCTGATGAAGGGCCATCATGCGGGGAGGGACATCTGATCCTGTTGAGGGGAAGAGATGCAGACTGGAGTACAGCCCCCCACCCATAGGAGAAGGAGCCCAAAACTAGAATCAGTGCCTCTCCCACGCAGTAGGCTGGACAGGGCAGACAAACTCCTCCCTCCCTACAAACTAGAGGTGAGGAAGAGGGCCAGCCATATCAGGCGCAAGCATACAGAGGCGAACAGGAGGTTGGTGGAGTAGGGCTGAATGACCCGCCCCAATTCAGGGGAAATTTTGACGGGGACTCAGACCAACTAGCTCTATTCCTCGATTCAGCTGATATCCACCTAGAACACTATGGGCACCTCTACTCATCCCATGGTGAATACCATCACATAGGGGCTAGAAGGAGAAGCAAGGGAATGGTTAGCAGCCCTCCACAAGAGGAGAGTCCCACAACTGCAAGACATAGATGACTTCCTGCAATTTGCTTTTTCAGGCAACCGTATACTGCGACATCCCAAATCAACTCTCTGAGTGGTTCCAAGTAGCAACAAAAGTCAGCAGCGGGCTGTACGCCAATGACATGAGAGAGCAACTGGACACAAAAGAAAGAGGTCAACCTGACCTGAAACCACCCAGGCGACGAGGAACCACAGCACCACAGCAGGCCCTGAGATCAGCCCCCCCTCGAAGTCCGCTGAAATGCTATCAATGTGGGGGGATGGGCCACATGGCAGCTGCATGCCCAACCCCAGCCCCAAAACCAAAGCCAGACCCATCGCCCAGGGCACGACCAGAACAAGGCCCCAAAAGGACCACCAACACGTCCGGCAAAGCCCTCCAGGCTGCAGAGGCCCCTTCCCCCTCAAGCAAAAGTGGTGGAACCCCAGGCAACAACAATCAGTCGCCCAAGTCATATGACAGCGAGAATGATGGAGAAACTGACCCAATGGTGAGTGAACCAATTCACCCTTTCCTTTTTCCAATAAGCCTCACAGCCCCAAAAACAGGAAACCAGGGGGATTTTCAAGCCCTAATAGACTCAGGCTGCACAAGGTGCTTGATCAACCTAACCACAGTCCTAAAACTGGGGATCAGAGCAAAAAGACTGGCTCACCCGATCCGGTTCAAGCAGGTTGACAGGTCCCTAATGGGAGGAGCCTATGCCACCCACCTGACTGAACCAGTGAGGCTAGAGCTAGCAGATCACTGGGAAGTAATTTGATTCATAATAGCCCCCAAAATGACAGACGCAGTCATACTGGGACTTTCCTGGCTAGACAAATGGAGACCGACCATCTGGTGGCAAGGGGGTACCCGCAGACTTAGGAGATCAAGGGGCGCCCAACCCCTCACACACCAGCTAGCAGAAACACCACCCACACAAGAACCCCCCAAAAGAGCCCACAAGAACAACTGGCAACCACATCCGACAAAACCCCAGAGGCCGAACTGATTCCGATGGAATATCAGGACCTCGCAGAGGTATTTAGCGAGGCTGAGTGCGATGGCACAGACTGTGCCATCGAAATCATCCCTGGGGCAAAACTACCCAAACCCAAACTGGAGGCGCTTAGGACCCCATGGAAACTATCACCCAAACAAGTCCGACAGGCTCAATACTTCAACCGTTTTGATTTTGTGTTAAAGCACATTCCAGGGGGGGGGGACTTTCTAGCTGACGCCCTCTCCCGCATGCCTCAGTACAAATGCGAACGGGAACATGTAGTGGATGCCATCATTCCCTCTACTTAAACAGCTGCCCAAGTGACCACCAGATGGCAACTCCATGACTGACAAGACCAACTCGCAAGCGACCTAACCACAAGGCTAAAAACTGAACTACTAGCAGACCCCTGGTCCCAAAACAACCAACACATCTTGACAAAAAGAGATGACTTTGCATGGAAGGGGACGAAACTCTATGTCCCAGAATCCCTACACACCCTATTTATCCAGAGGAGCCACGATGCCAAACCGGCAGGCCACTTTGGGTTCCTAAAGACTTTACACTTAGCCCAAAGATAATTCTGGTGGCCTGGCATAAAGAAAGATGTGGATAGTTACACAAAAAGTTGCACCATCTGCGCCACAATGAAGAGATGACCGGGAACACCACCACCACCACCACCCGGACTGCAAACAGTAGCAGAGCCAACGAGGCCTTGGAAGGAGATCGCAATGGACTTTATAGTAGAATTGCCAAAAAGTGGGGGAAACAGTGATTTGGACTGTAATAGACCTGTTCTCCAAACAGGCACACTTCATACCCTGCAGCGGACTACCCTCGGCTCACAAGCTGGCTAAACTCTTCCTGAAGCACATCTACTGACTGCATGCAGTACCTCGAAGAATTATTTCAGACAGAGGGGTCCAGTTCAGGGCTAAGTTCTGGAGGGAGTTCCTGCGGTCCATTGGGTCATCTCAGGATCTTAGTTCAGCTTTTCATCTGAGCACCAAAGGGGCAGCAGAGAGACGCCATGGTAAAGCAGTACCTGAGGTGCTACGTGAACTATCAGTAATCCAATTGGGCAGACCTTTTATCTTTTGCTGAGGTTGCGTACAATAATGCTGTTCACAGTAGCACAGGACTCACACCGTTCAAAAGTGGTATGGACTTCGGTATGGACTTCATCCCAATGCCTGAGTATCCAAGGGATTCCCCTCTCCTCAGTCAGCTTGACTGATTGACTGAAGCAGTTTTGGCTCCGCAGGAGTACATGCCAGAATGTTGATCCTAATAAATGAATGGATTTCTTTTGAACTTTGTCTTGAGGCTTGTAAATTAATTAGGTCATCTTCTGGGAACTCCACATCAAAGAAATGGTGAAACAGAATCATTAAAAAAAAAGATGCCAAAGGAAAATATGACAAAATTTAAAATATTTTAAAAATTATTTTAGACGATTAAACTGAATTATTGAATTGTCATGCAACAAGTTGTCCCATGGCGAGCTGGCTGTGGAAAGTTGTACCATGGCAAGTTGGCTGTGGTGGGTTGGCCATAGCAAATTGTACAGGCTGAGTTGGCTGTGGCGAGTTGTCCCATTCCCCTTGGGGTGAGGGGGGTGGCAGCATGCCCAGAAGCGGACAGTGGCCCTGAGCTGGCAATCAGCAAGATCAAACGTGGTGGAATGGCTGCAGGGGGGCAACCAGACGAGCAGCCGGCTATGCGTGAGATGGTCGAGAGACAGCCCCACGGCCTCAGGAGCAGCATGCGTGCAGCTGCAGCCAGCCAATGTGGATGAGAAGGAAGTGCCTCCTCCGCCTGATCCGAGAGTCTGCAGAGCGGAGAAGAGGCAGGAGCAATGGCGGTCATCCCGGCTACTTTGAGGCAGCAGCCTCATCCCTCTTGATGGGCTGCACTGAGCAATAGCACTAGTAAAGCACTTACATTTATATACCGCTCAACAGTGCTTTCCAGCCTTCTCTAAGTGGTTTACAGAGTCAGCCTATGGTCCCCAACAATCTAGATCCTCATTTTACCGACCTCAGAATGATGGAAATCTGAGTCAACCTTGAGCCTGGTAAGAATCGAACTGCCAAATTGCAGGCAACCGAAAGGTAGCAGAAGTAGCCTGAAGTACTGCATTCTAACCACTGTGCCACCACAGCTCTTGTGATGCAGCGAGAAGAAAGGAACAACGCTGGCAACACCACATTCAGTTTGATGCCTAGCATTTGTCCGTTTCTTTGTTGATCTTCCTGGCCTGGACGGTGGACTTAGAGCCTTGACTCTACTTCTCAGACTTGCCTTTGCCTTGGACCTTGATGGTGGACTTTGGTGTGGAGGTGCTTTGCTTTGCTTCTGCCTTGTCCTTGCCTTGTGGACTGCTCCAGCTCCTTGGATTCGTTGTGGGAGTCATTTAAGAACTGAATTGGGAAACTCATTGGGGGTGGCTTGTTGCTGGACTGGGATTCCCTGGGGAATGCTTTGGGGGAGCTTGGAAAGGCTCAGTAAACCCCTTGAATCCTTTGTGGTATATGTGCGTGAGAGCGGGAATAGGACAATTAGGATCTCAAGGCCTGCTTTTAATAAGCAGCCAAGAAACCAACATCAAAGGTTCTGAAAGCCAATTTTGGTCGCTTCCTATAACCAACAACCTAATTGCCGCAATACAAATATTTCTGTGATGTTCCCTCAACTCATTAAAAAAAATGCTGGAAGAGTTTTGAAGTTTCTCAATGTTCTTCAAGGGGCAACCTCATGTGGAGCACATAAGGCCTGAGTAATTACGTCAGTCTGGAAAATAATGCCACTGGGACACAAGACAAAGTCCTGGCTGGCTTTTCACTGAACAGCAGCTGCAAGTCCATGAGGACCCTCAGGTTGTGCACTGGTTCTGTTTTGTGGCAGTGCACAACCTGAACAACCAGAACAAGAGACGGCAAATTCTTGGGTCCAGAGGCTCTAAAGCCTAAAGACTTGCTAGGAATAAACTGAAACGTATTCTTCCTCCTGCAGCCCCCGACATCCTCCAAGGCCGTCTACTGAAATACTTGTTGGCCAGGAGCAAGAATGTAGGGCTGGGTATCATCAGCACATCGCTGATGGTTTCTCCCAGAACCTCCATGTAGATGCAGGGTGAGGAGAGTGTTCAGCCCTAAGGCATCCCACTATGCCAGAGTTGTGGGCTCCATCTCTCCCCTGCATTGCCACCAACTGGAATGGGTCCAGAGCAGAGGTGGTATTCAGCAGGTGCTGACCAGTTCTGGAGAACCGGCAGCGGAAATTTCCAGTAGTTTGGAGAACCGGTAAATACCCCCTCTGACTGGCCCCACCCCCATCTATTCTCTGCCTGCCAAATCCCAGCTGATTGGGAAGGAATGAGGATTTTGCAGTAACTTTCCCCTGCCATGCCCACCAAGCCACACAGACAGAACCAGTAGCAAAAAATTTGAATCCCAAATTCTTGAATCCCAAACCACAGGTCCAGAGGAAGGAGGAGAGACAGGGTAACACCATGCCTCCCTCTCCCAACTCTCAGAGATGGTCCAGAAGATACCATGGTCCTGAGAAGGCAGGCTGGTCCATAATATTAGGAGCATTGTGGTGGCGCAATGGTCAGAGTAGAGTACTGCAGGGCTACTTCTGCTGACTGCCAGATGCCTGCAATTTGGCAGTTCAAATCCCACCAAGCTCAAGGTTGACTCAGCCTTCCGTCCTTCCGAGGTTGGTAAAATGAGGACCCAGCTTGTTGGGGGTAAAAGGCTGACTCTGTAAACCGCTTAGAGAGGGTTTACAGAGAAGCACTGTGAAGCGGTATATAAGTCTATGTCCTAATGCTATTGCGGCACCTTCCTGGTGGGCTTATCCCCCCTCCCCCTGTTCCATGCAGTAGTGAGCAACTGTAATAGTCTTCCCGGAGATGTTATTGGATGGTACAATTCTGAGCAAAGGAAATACTCTTGAAGCTACTTTAGCAAAAAAGATGGCTGGAAAACGTCCCCATGATCTTATTGGTAGCATTTGTAGGGGGACCACGGGCACATGGGCTCAAACGTCACCCCAACTCCACTTCCTGCTTCCCTTCTCCAGTTCTTGGCACTCTGACAAAAAAGCACACACACACACACACCGCATTTTCCAAGAAGCCACATTCCCCACTCCTCTTTCTACACCCAAAGCAGAAGGAATCCTTCAAGCGGAACCAACTGTGAGTAGAGGTAGCCCTCGATTTACGACTGGTTGATGAGCAAGCTTTCAAAGTTACAATGGCCTTCAAAACAGCTCCTGACAGCCGGTCTTCAGAGTTATGATTGCTGCACCCTTCCCCGCAGTCGTCTTATTGCCTCTTCCGGTGCTTGGCAACTGGCTCACATTGGCGACTGGTAGCAGTGTCTCATGGCCCCCTAGCTGCAATTTGCAACGATTTTTGCCATTTTCCAGCAGAATGGCAAAAACCACCATACCAGATTCGTTTAACAACTATGTGATTTGCTTAATGACTGCTATGACTCACTTTATGACTTTGCAAACATGGTTGTAAAATAGTCTGGCCATGTGATGCCTTGATTTATGACTACAATGAATTACAACCAAAATTCCAGGCTCCACATGGTTGTAAGTCGAGGACTAACTGTACAGCAGAATGACTCGGCAGGGGGGCAGCAGTGGGGAGTAACTGAGGGACCCTTCTTCTCTCTCAGCTGTGCCACAGGAGCGGCCAAGAGGGGCAGCCAGAGGGAGATGGGGGAGGGATGGGGGGACTGCCCCTGGAACCAAAGCAGCTTGAAGACCGAGAGGCCCACCCTGGACACGAGGGTCCAAAGAGGGACAAGAGCCACTCCCTCTGTGCCGGCTGAGCCTCCCCCTTCCATCCCAACAAGATCCCACACAAAGGACCCACCCGATCCCGTTCCTCTCCCCAGACTGGCAAAAGCCTACTGAGACCAGCAGAGCCTTCTCCCCACTCCCTCCCCTCTGCTGGCCCCCCAAGTGTGGAAAGAATGCGGAGCTGGAGGACCTCAAGCCAAGATCCAGCGGCTCCCTCACAAGCGCCTGAGCGGATCCTTCCTAATCAAAGCCACACAGTTTCGCTCTTCAAGAAAGAGCAGCGAAGAAGCTGAGTTGCATGGAAATATTTTCTTTCACATTTGAATGCAATTAAGGGAGTCAATTGCAGGGCTCGGCAAGGGCAGCCTGTGCATTGCTCCACGCTGGATGTCAGATGTCACAGAGTGGAAAAAATCCGAATCCCTTTTGCGTTTACACGGCCTGCCCGTTTGTGGCGTCTCTGTGGATCAGCAGAGCCTTTTGGGACGAGGAGAAAAGCGGCTTGAGTGCGGCCGCCTCTGGGAAGGGGCCAGCAAATGTTGAACCGCTTAGGTAGCAAGGAGGGAGGGAAGACTCAGAGTGGGGAGAAGAGGACGGGAAACACTGGCTGTGGAAGGCATAAAGTGGGAGGGAAACTTCACCAGCTGCTCGGAAGAAAGATGAGGAAAGGGGGAGAAAAGGCTAAAAGCTGGAGGGGAAAACTTGTCACGCAAAGGGCTGGAAGCTAAAAAGCAATGCTGGAAGGAAGAGCTACCCATGGTGGGAAGAGTTCAGAATGTCATATAAAGAAGACAAGATAAAAAAGACAAAGGCTAATAAAAAAGGGAAGAAGGAGAAGGGGAAAGGGCCAAGAAGGCTGCAGCCACCATGGGAGAGCAGGCGGAGAATCCTGACTTGGGCTAGATAACTTCCAGGGGCCCTTTCAGCCCCAGGAGTCTATGAGAACAGTGAGATCTTGGTGGTTTGCAAGTCAGTACTTGGCATGGGTGAGGAAAAAGGCTGCTTCTTTACCTCGGCCTCCTCAGGACTTTGGCAATCGCTGTGGGACGAAGACATGGATCCACCATTCAGCTGTGAGGGATGGGAAAAGGGGGCACATTTATCACAAGACATGGAGAGAGGCTGGGAAAGACCCTCCCCCCTTTGTTGGCTGGAGAAAGCAGCGGGAGGCCTCTGCCAAGGCAGATACCCTGCTTGATTAAAGAAAACAAAATTGAGAATCTTTGGGCAGATGAAGAGAAAGGGAAAAGAGGCCAGGACCTTCTTCTGGAGACCTGGTTTGGGCCACATACCAAGCCATGGTTTTTTGAACAAAGCTTAGCAGGCTGGCTTGTCACATCGCACTAGGACATTGGGCAAAGTTGAGAGGGTAGGCTTAGGTATCCCGATTGTGCAAAGGCAGAGCGGACGTGCATTATGATGACTCAAGGCCATGAGGTTGAACTGGAAGAATCTGGGGTCCCTAACAGCCCCCACAGGCAACGGTGCTCCGATCTCAGCCAAATGCCAACTATTAGCAATGGCCAGAGAGTTCCTATCAAAGGTCTAGAGGTGGAAAGCAATCTTGGATCCGTTTCAAAGGATCGCTTATGGCCCTCTGGCCTCAGGGCCAAAATCCCTGCTTCCTGCAGTGAGAGAAGGGGAGGTCAAATGCCCAAACCTGCTGGCTGGAGAAGATGAGTAGGAAAGAATGGTCCCCAAAATGCTCGCCCAAGAAGAACAGCCAACGCTCAACTCCGCTTACCTGTGTTTGCGCTGACCCATTCGTCATAGGTGGAGGAATTCCCCCTGCAGAAAATGTAGAAACAACTCCAGTGAGGAACCGTTCCCGTGAACTCCCTAAACCCCTGCAGAGGATTGGCCCCTCTGGGCCGGAGAGCCATCCATTCTGCAGCTTCCCGGGGGTGGGGGAGGGAGAGGGCCCAGCCTGTCAGTGGCAGCTTGTGTAGAAGAGTTCCACCTTGGATCACAGCACAGGACAGCCCAGGGTTAATGAGAACAGGGCACAGTGGTTAGTGCAGGGATAGAGACCCAGCAGGAAACCACTGGTCACCTAGGCTGGGAAGTGACCACCAAGCAGCCCAGAAAGAGGCCTGGAGAAATGCCTCTGCCTGGTCTCCAAGGAACAAGGTGGCTCGGTCCATACAGTCACTGCTCTTGGAATCAACTTGGGGCAGACTTTACTTTTGACACACACACACACACACACACACACACACACAGAGACAGACAGACAGACAGACAGACAGACTCTCTCTCTCTCTCTCTCTCTCTCTCTCTCTCTCTCTCTCTCTCTCTCTCTCTCTCTCTCTCTCTCTCTCTCTCCTGGCAACTCCTGCGAGGGCCCAGCCAGCCCCCCCCCCCGCGGCCCCTTGCCCAGAAGAAAGAAGGGCAATATTTGAACCTGGCCTGCGGCATTTGGAAAGCCAGTCTGGGCATTAGCGCCTGGTTTTGGCGCTGCTGCTGCTTGCAAAGAAAACTGGGGGGGGGGGCTCCTTCTATGTGGAGCCAAGAAGAAAGTATCTCCGCTTCGTCTCTTGGTTGTTCCTGAGCTCAACATCTGACACCAGCCGCTTCCCTCCCTCCCCTCCCCCCACTGCAAAAATCTCCAAATTATTCCAAGTTGTCCTTTTGGAGTCTTTCTTTCCACTGAGAGCCAGAGAAGAAAAGAGGGCAGGCAGCTTCAATAGGAAACAGCTGTGCTAAGAACACAGAGCGCTCCATTCAGCCTGGCTAAGGGGAGGGAGGGGGGCTGGCGGTGGAACTATGTAGGCTGGGTGGAAGGCATGGTCTCCTCCACCGCACCCCAGGCAAGAAGAGCAGGGAGTCTCTCCAGCAGCTGGGATCCAGGCCTTGCTCTGTTTGAGACCTGGGTCTTTCAAGTCCAACCTGCTGAAGGACAACTGGACACCCACTGCAGCCCCAGGCAGTGGCAGGGTCAGCCAGAGGCCTCCTGAGACACTTCTAAGTGTGAGGAAGGAAAGTGGTTTCTGGGCCTGTTGCCGCCAGGCCAACTCTCAAAATTGAAAGATTGACGTTTTGTCCTCCTAGCTGGGCAGCAGGGACATCTGCCCAAGGGGGAGGTCAAAAAAGTCATAATCATACCAAGTTCCCTTTCTTTTTTAAGGTCTGTTTGATACCTCACCCACCCACCCCTCTCTTTCCCCAGTCAAATGGGTATGTTGCCTATTGTAGCCTAAGATAATTGGCCACGGATGCTTTTAAAATCTGTTCACTTCACTTGCGACTGCCAAGAGACTTTGCGGAAAATTTGGTTCCACTTCCATCCATGGAAGGGATCAGGTGCTCTGCCCTTCCGCCAGCATCTAGTTATGACATTCTTTATTTCCTTCAGCTGCTTTACAACAGCTTTTCTGCTCAAAAGTGGGAAGGGGTGGGTTGAATTTACCTATAAAAACAGTTGATAGTTCCCTCTTTGGGCATCAGCTGCAGTTCTGGAAATGACATGGCCGTTTAGAGTCTGCAAGTGCTTTTCAAACATGGCAATTTTAAGTTGTGTGGACTTCAACTCCCAGAAATCATTGCTGGGTGAGAATTCTGGGAGCTGAACTCCACACATCTTAAAATTGCCAAGTTTTCAAAGCATTGGATTATACCTTGCAATTTCATTTCTCACTTTTTTGGGGCTGAGCAAGAGATTTTTTTTTTTATTAAGCATTTATAGGCCGCCCTTTTCCCTGAGGGGACTCAGGGCGGCTTACAATAATAGGGGGGGGGGGGGGAGTGCAGGACAAAACACAAAAAGAAAATGTGAATAAAAATAATTAGCAGTAAAAACCCAACATTCATTCAACATTCGGGAGGGGCGAGAGTAAAGTCTTATCCCCAGGCCTGACGGGATAGCCAGATCTTGAGGGCTGTGCGGAAGGCCTGGACGGTGGTGAGGGTACGGATCTCCACGGGGAGATTGTTCCATAGCGTTGGAGCTGCAACTGAGAAGGCTCTCCTCCGCGTAGTCGCCAGTCGGCACTGACTGGCGGATGGAATTCGGAGGAGGCCTACTCTATGTGATCTGATGGGACGGAGGGAGGTAATCGGCAGAAGGCGGTCTCTCAAATAGCCAGATCCACTACCATGGAGCGCTTTATGAATGGTAAGTAGGACCTTGAAGTGCACCCGGAGATCAACAGGTAGCCAATGCAGCTCACGGAGGATCGGTGTTATGTAGGCGAACCGTGGTGCGCCCACAATCACTCGCGCGGCTGCATTTTGGACTAGCTGAAGTCGCCGGATGCTCTTCAAGGGCAGCCCCATGTAGAGCACATTGCAGTATTCCAGCCTAGAGATCACAAGGGCTCGAGTGACTGTTGTGAGGGCCTCCCGGTTCAGGTAGGGCCGCAACTGGCGCACCAGGCGAACCTGGGCAAATGCCCCCCTGGTCACAGCTGATAAGTGATGGTCGAAACTCAGCTGTGGGTCCAGGAGGACTCCCAAGTTGCGGACCCTGTCTGAGGGGTATAAATTTTGACCCCCCAGCCTGAGTGATGGAACGTCGGCCAAATTGTTGGGAGGAAAACACAACAGCCACTCGGTCTTGTCCGGGTTGAGTACCAGTTTGTTAGCTCTCATCCAGTCTTTAACAGCCTCAAGACCCCGGTTCATCACGTCCACCGCTTCATTGAGTTGGCACGGGGCGGACAGATACAACTGTGTATCGTCCGCGTATTGATGGTATTTTATCCCGTGCCTCCGAATGATCTCGCCCAGCGGTTTCATGTATATGTTAAACAGCAGGGGGGATAAGACCGAACCCTGCGGCACCCCATAAGTTAGGGGCCTCGGGGACGATCTCTGCCCCCCCACCGACACCGACTGCGACCTGTCCGAGAGGTAGGAGGAGAACCACTGCAGAACAGTGCCACCCACCCCCACCTCCCGCAGTCGTCGCAGAAGGATACCATGGTCGATGGTATTGAAAGCCGCTGAGAGGTCAAGGAGAACCAGGATGGACGCGTGGCCTCCATCACTGGCTCTCCAGAGATCATCGGTCAATGCGACCAAAGCGGTTTCTGTGCTGTAACCGGGCCTGAAGCCTGACTGGAAGGGGTCAAGATAGTTAGCTTCCTCCAAGGTACGCTGAAGCTGGAAGGCCACCACCTTCTCAACAACCTTCCCCACGAAGGGGAGGTTGGAGACTGGACGGTAGTTATTAAGAACGGCTGGATCCAAGGACGGTTTCTTCAGGAGGGGTCTCACCACCGCCGTCTTGAGCGCGGTGGGGAAGTGCCCCTCCCGAAGAGAGGCGGTAACAACCGCCTGGATCCAGCCTCGTGTCACCTCACTGCTGTTGGCAACCAGCCAGGAGGGACACGGGTCCAGTATACAGGTGGAGGCACTCACAGCTCGCATAGCCTTGTCCACATCCCCGGAGGCAACATCCTGAAACTCAACCCAGAGGTGGTCTACCAAGTCATTCCCTTGTGTCTCGGCTGGATCTGCAGGAGTGGAGTCCAGGTCCGACCGAAACCGAGCAACTTTGTCCGCCAAGAACTGAACATACTCCTCAGCCCTACCCTGTAAGGGGTCCCCCGTCTCCCTCCTATTTAGGAGGGAGCAGGTTATCCTAAACAGGGCGGCTGGGCGGGACTCGGCGGACGCTACCAAGGTGGCAATGTGTGTTCTCTTAGCTGTTCTTAACGCCCGGATGTATTCCTTGGTGCATGCTGTCAAAAGTGCTCGGTTCGGTTCGGACCTATCGGATCTCCACTGGTGCTCTAGGCGTCTCCTCCGGCGCTTTATCTCCCGGAGCTCCTCAGTGAACCAAGGAGGCCTCCGGGAGCCGCTGACCCAGAGGGGCCGTAATGGCGCAATCCGGTCCAGAGACTCTGACGCTGCCGAGTGCCAGGCAGCAGCAAGAGTCTCCGCCGAACTGTGGGCGAGAGTATCAGGAATAACCCCAAGCTCCGTCTGGAACCTTACACGGTCCATAAGTCGCCTGGGGCGGAACCACCTGGTCGGTTCCTCCTCCCTACGGCGGGGGTTTGGCCTCCGGAAGTCTAGCCTCAGTAGGCAGTGGTCTGACCACAACAGGGGTATGATCTCATTACCCCTCAGACCAAGATCATAACTCCACTGCTCCG
This sequence comes from Thamnophis elegans, assembly GCF_009769535.1. Lineage (NCBI taxonomy): Eukaryota > Metazoa > Chordata > Lepidosauria > Squamata > Natricidae > Thamnophis > Thamnophis elegans. The sequence continues at coordinate 21,525,430 of NC_045554.1, forward strand.
AGAGGAATACGAGGTCGAGTGTGTGACCCGCTGAGTGAGTTGGGCCTCGAATTATCTGGGTCAAGCCCATGGCTGTCATGGAAGCCATGAACTCCTGCGCTCCATCAGAGCGTTCACCGAGCGAAGGCAAGTTAAAGTCCCCCAGAACCATAAGCCTGGGGAACTCAACTGCCAGCTCGGCTATTGACTCGAGGAGCGAGGGGAGGGCTGCTGCAACACAGTTGGAAGGCAGGTACGTTAGCAGCAGACCCACTTGACCCTTGAGGTCCAGCCTCACCAGTAGGGTCTCACACCCGACAAGCTCCGGAGCAGGGATCCTACGAGGTGCTAAAGACTCCCGGACTACAATAGCCACACCGCCACCCCTTCCCTGGGCTCTCGGCTGATGAAGCACCTGAAATCCATCTGGGCACATCTCTACGAGGGGGACTCCTCCCTCCGTGCCCAGCCATGTCTCAGTAATACATGCCAGGTCTGCCCCCTCATCTAAAATTAAGTCCCGGACGAGGGTAGCCTTATGAACAACAGACCTGGCATTTAGCGATACCAGCCTGAGACCAGGGTCCTGATTACTCGCGCCATCTGACCTTGGAGTGGGACTCCTAGGGCCGGAAGGAGGGATCTCTGTAATATAGCGAGCCCTCCTTCCCCGGTAATGGCCTGCCCTAAAGTCCCTGCCGTATCTGCCTCTCCCTGTTATGACCGCAATGCCCCGACCCTCTCCCATGGATGTAGTTCCTCCAACCACAGATTTGGCGGTGGAGGTCAACCAAGATTAACCTACAAGAGAGCCGAGGGGCCTTTCTCGTGAGCAGGCTCTGCTCCTTTCCTGGTGGAATTCCTCACCTCGAATGTGTTCCTCAGCAGGGGCAACACCAAGTTTCTTGAAATGCTCATCTGTGGCAGGGTCCACTACCAGCAACCTCGTTTCGTTTTCCTTAGACTTGATGTGGGCCACAACTTCTGAATGCTTCATGCCTTCCACATTGATCCCATTGACCTGCAGAGCAGCCAAACCAAAAAGGAAGAAGCTGGTAAGAAATGCACATGAGGGCACCCAGGGGCTTTGCACCAGGGCCCCAATCCCTGCAGAACCAAAAAAGGGCAGCCACACCAGAGAAGGTATGGTGGGAGGAGGAGAAGCAAAATCAGGCCAGCAAGGCTCTAGTATTCTAGCCACACTCAAATCAAGTTGAGTTCCGCCCATCCCACGGGGTGTGTTTACGGATCTGGTCTACCTCACAGGGCTGACATTGGTATTACCACACGATGCACATGATCAAAAACAGCAAATGCTGAATAAGGTATAATACGTAACATGCTGTGAGGGGGGGAATAGAGGACGGAAGAGTTGTTAAAGGAAGCCGAGCAGTTCCTGCAGTCTCCATCCCCGGGCAAGGCTGCACCTGTTGAATGCCCACCACCTCTTCTTTGGGAGTTGATGGGAACACAGGTCCTGGAGTTGCAAATCTCCACAAGATTCATTGCTCATTGTGCTGATTCCAGCAAGCTTTCTTTCTCCTGGCCAACCCTCCCAGTCAGCCTCTAACGGCTGCCCGGGATCCCTTCCTCCCCTTTAAGTAATCAGTGGGGAAGGGGGGGCAGGACCTCTGCAGGTGCCCAGAGAGCTCTCCAGACGTAGCCCTGGAGATGCTGCCAACCCTTCTCCCCTTCCGACAACCTTCTGCTTGCAGTGTTTGAACAGGTGGCCTGGTGGGGGCTGCAGGGAGCTGAAGGGAGCTCAAAGGGGCCAAAAGAGCAAATAAGACAAAGCCACCCCTCCCCGCCCCCCCCCCCCAGCCAAACGCTCCCAAAGGGAGGAGGAGCCCATCAAACATTGATGCCAGTCCCAAAGAGCAGGAGGCGCCTGGATCAGGTGGCGACTCCACAGGTCACCAAGTCCGTTTATATGCCTGGGAAATGCGCCAGGCATGCTAAATTAATTATCAGAGGCAATGGGGGAAGTATTGAGCGGCAGGAAAGCAGGACTTCTCTTTCTCTTCCCTCTCCAAAGCCCATGCAGAAGTCCGCTCGGAGACCAGGAAAGAGTCCGACAGAGCCTTTTCTGGGATGCCCCGCAAGGATCGCCCCAGAGAAGGGCGCAAATGGAAGAGGGTCTCTGCCGCTCAGGACTGAACTGAGGGCTCTTGGGGCTCTCTGAGTGTCTTGTGGTTCGCTTTCAGATGTTTCCTTACCTGACCCGGTTCCAAAGTTCTGACGGTCGCTCCCCCTTCCTCACCCAGAGTGACATGACTGCACTTTAGGCACTCGGCAATGGAGGCCCCCCCCCCACACACAATCAGGTGACCATAGTTTACTAGAGTCCTTGACTTACAACCATTCATTTCACAACTGTTTGAAGTGACCACACTATGACACTGAAAAAAGTGACGTGGCCATTCTTCACGCTTACGGCCACTGCAGTGTCCCCACATGTGTCATGTGATCAAGGTCCGGGTGCTTGGCAAAGGTGGGCATTTATGACGGTTGCAGCGATTCCCGTTTCTAACCTCCCCAACCAGCTTCTGACAAACAAAGTCAACGAGGGAATCCAGACTTCTTTAACAACTGCAGTGACTTGCTTAACAACTGTAGTAATAAAGGTAATAAAATGAGGCATAAGTCACTTAACAGCTGTCTTGCTTAGCGGTGGAAATTTGGGGCTCAATTATGGTCATAAGTAGAGGACTACCTGAAACTTCTGTTTTTTGGCAAAATTGTGCCACAGCAAAGAATGGGTTTGCCTAGCAGGCATTTTGCACCCCTGTTCGCTTACCTCCACAAGTGAACCGGGCAGCTCAAAGGGCGCCCGGGGGCCCCCAGGAAAGGCGGCCCCAGCCCAGGCTCTCCTGCTTGGGCTCCTCTCTCAGAGACTGGAGGGCCTTCCTTCTGCCTCTTTTTTAACTATTGAACATTCTCATTGCAACCTTGTTCTTCATGCTGTGTTTGTGTTTGTTTTTTAATTATGCTTTTTATACCACTGTATGTTTTTCTTCTAAACCGCCCAGAGTCCCTGAGGTGAGATGGGCTGTGTGGAAATTTGATAAAGAAACAAAATGCTGAAACCCGTAAAGCCAAAGTTTTCCCCTGAGGCCAACTCTGGCCTTGGCCTCCTTTGCCTTCCTTCCACTTGCTGAGGATGATGTTGCATAAACAGAGGGAGAAATAAAACATCTTGCCACCTCGGAGGGGCAGTAACGTCGGGTAGATTCTCCTCCAAGAGGTAGGATCCTTCTCCTGCTTCCCGGATCCCCTCATTACCTCCACAAGTCTGTCTTGTGGCCGGAGACCCGCCGTGAATGCTGGGGAATCTGGATCCACTGAGCGGATGAACTGGCCAGGCCTGGACTTCTCGCTGTGCAGGTTGAACCCGTAGCCATTGGGCCCTTTCTTGAGGTGGCAAAGTCGGGGCCCCAAAGGCTCCTTGGCCTGCCCATTCACATCCTGGATTGGGGGGGGAGAGAAAAAGGCATTGTTTTTTCTTCTTTGGTAACAATAAGGAGCCCCGAGGACGCGCCAAGCGAGACCTGCTCCCCAAAGGCCAGGAGGAGGAGAGGGTATAAATAGACTCAATGGGAGGAAACATCTTGGATAAAATCAATTGTTCAGTCCCATCCTGAGAGAAGACATCGGAGGGGCTCACTGAATGGCAAGAGGGTAACATTAGGTAGGCCTGATCAGCTCAAGAGCAACTTATTCCTGCGCATTACGTGGAAGAGGAACCCCAAGAGATGAAGGCAGAGGCTCTCCCCGGAGCAAAATAGGGAAACAGGGAAGGCATCTTTGATCCATCAGAGGAAGGGGAAAGGCCTCCCTTCACTAGGCTGGTTTATTTACAGGCACAGACCAAACTTCCACAGAACAATGACATGCATAGAAAAACTGAAGTACAAAAAGCTACATATATTTGCCTTATAACATGAAAAATAATATACCTTATTTTGTTTATCCTGTAAGGCTCGCTACAGCTCGCTCACAACTAAACACTGTTGCGCAATTTGTTTGATTCTGCAGATTTTTCCGCTAATAAGACAGAGGCCTCATCTTTTTCCATAGAGCAGCCACAGCGACCAGCAAGGAAGGGGGATCCTGATTGAGAGCACCATCATGGAACCACCAACAATGCAGCAAAGCCTCCCCCCCCCCCCCCCCGGTGATTCAAGGACACCCTTCACATGGAGTGGATCTGATCCTAGACAGCTCTTCCAGAACCGCCACAGATGGAGCACTCAACCCAGGAAGCATAAATGTTTTGCAAGGAGCAGGGAGGATGCTAGAGAAACACCCAAGGTCAGAAATGGGTCTTTGGAATCGAGAACTTTGCCTGCTCTGGGTCTCCACTTTTTGGGGGCTCCAGTTCTCCTCCTCCTACCCTGCAGTGAGCAAACAGCCATCTGGTGAAGTCCTAGGCAAGACTCTGCAGGTGACTCAGTGTAGCTTTCTCCCACTTTCATTCAGACTGTAGTTTATTAAAATATAGTTTTTTAAAAAATAAAGAAAATACCTAAAGCTCCCCCTACAAGAAAAGCAAGAAAAATAGAAAATCCACGTCCATTGCAAAAACGAACATACTGTGTAACTCTTGGCCTGGCAGAAAAGAGGCAGCCAGTCCTCTGACATAAGTCTTAATTATCTAAGTGTCAGGCGAACAGATTAGATCCACACATGAAGGTTCAATTAAATTGATTTATTGGCTAACCCTCTGCACAGAAACCTCCTTAACTAAAGTCAGCACCTGCTTAGAGTTAGATAAAGGTCAACAGCATTCAAGGGGGAGCCGGGCTTAGTTTGCTTGTAGCTACATAGGTGTTCCAGGCTGACCCACTTTTCACTTACACCCGGGTTTTGCTATTCTCTCTCCTAAGCTAAGTTTGAAAAATAAATAACGCAAAACTAAGCTGGCTCAGCCTGGTTGAGATTTAGAGAGGAGACCACCAGGAGATTCCAGGACAGGCAAGTTGAAACAAAATCACAAGAGAACACTGCCAAAGAAAACCAAACGGACATGTCCAATTAAGATACCAGGAGTTAATGCAGGCTGAAAAGACACCACTGAAGAAGCTGATCTTTCTGGGCCAGTTGGGATTTGGAGGTAAGGTCATTCATAGAAGATAGAATAATGGAGTTGGAAGGGACTTTGGAGGTCTTCTAGTACAGCTCAAGTATAAGACCCTATATATCATTTCAGACAAATCGTTGCCCAGCCTCTTTCCGAAAGCCTCCAGTGATGGAGAACCCGCAATTTCTGAAGTCCAGCTATTCCACTGGTTGATTGTTCTCACTGTTAGGAAATTTTTCCAGAGGAGGGGGAGGGAGTGGTCACGTGTGGGTTTTCTCTTAGCCTGATTGGTCCAAAGACTGAGAGCAAAGCTTTAAATACTGGTGCCTTCCAATCCTGAGATTCTCTCAGTCTTTGGTCCAAGCACTGTTAGAGAAATACTTAGGTAGGATTTATTGTTGTTTCCAATCTGGTTTCTATTTGGCTAAATTGGGCATTTAAAACTTTTCCAAAAATTCTAAATTGTGCAGCTGTGGCCCCAAGGGCGTTTGGCCTCCCCCCCGCGGGCCTGGAGCCTCAGCCCTATCCCCGGGAGTGCGGGGGTGCCTGGCTCCAGTCTTCAGGTGCTTGAGGAGCAGCTTTCCTGCGGCAGCAGTGGCTTCAGCGCCTCGTGGAGCGCTCGAGCCGCCCGCGGAACAGCTGATCGCCCCGGGCGGCTGCCGTGCCGCCAGATTTGTAATTGCTGCTGTGGGGGCCGAGCGGGGGTGAGGAGAGCGTGCCTGGGTGCCGTGCGGCTCTCCCCGACTCAATTCAGCGCGGCGCCGTCTCCAGGGAGCCCGGCTGAGCCGCTGGAGTGTTTGCCGGCCTTTTCGCCTGCACACGGAGTTCCGGTGGCCATTTTAAAGGTCGCCACGTATGCAGGGCCTTGTTTCGGCCTGCCTCATGGGTGAGGCCTAGCACGAAGCTTTGGGCCTAGTTCCCCCACAGATCTTTAGGCCCTGGTCCCGGTGGGGCTTTCGGAGGCCTGTGTTCCTGCTCCTTTCGTCGGACACGTAGGTTGGCTATGGACGAGGGAGTGGAGATTCCCTAGGGCCAGGTGGTGGGCCTGACTGGGGGTGAAGAAGCCCTGGATCAGGAGGTGGGGCGGGGGGCTCCCCCCCAGGGATCCTTGGTTGCCTGGCGCCCTTCTAGGTCCTCCACTAGGGAGGAAGCCAGGCAGCATAGGGCGCTGGAGAAGACTTTTGCAAGGGCAGAAAGGCAGGCCCAGTCGGCCAGGCCTTCATCCCAGGACAGGTCCAGGTCCCCCCTCGGGCCTGTTTCCAGCAGATCTTCCCCTAGGGGGTTTAGCCCTGCTTCTTCATCGAGCTCTCCCAGCAGGTCTCGGGCCTACTCCAGGAGGAGGCATTCCCCCTCCCCTGCAGGTGATCCTCTGGAGGGTACGTCCAGGGGCCCCTGCTCCTCTCACAGGTTGGCACCTCAGGGGCCTGGTTCTGCTTATGGGGATGTGGAGGATCTGGATAATCTTCCTGAAGGAATTAAAAGACTTATTTCTGCAGCCATCTCACGGGGCATTGCCCAACGAGACAGGGGCTCCCTTTCTTCTAGGCATGGGGGGCTAGGCAGAGCCCAGTATCGAGCTTCCTCTCCTTCCATGTTTAGTGAGGCTTCGTTCTTGGGGGGGGGGAGAACCTCCAGGACATGGGCTTCTCGGATGATGAGAATGCGGGCCTTTCAGACGAGCCCTCTTCTAAGTGTCTCTTTGTTCCTGCCATGTTCAAGATTCTCTTAGACAAGGCACGGCAGACCACTAAGGTAGGGACGGGGGATCCTTCAGTGCCCCCTCCTAGGGATCCTGACATGGCCATGTTTTCTGCTACGGCCACCAACAAGGAGGAGATTCCTGCTCCTCCCCTGTTTTTGGAGGTCTTGACCAATCAGTGGGCTCGCCCCTCCAATTTCTTGGCTCCCCGCAGTAATGACCGCCGGCACTATAACGTGGAGCAGACCTTTGCTCAAGCCATTCAGCTGCCAGCCATTGGCAACCCGGTGGCCGCCCTTGTTTCCTCCTCTCCGGTGGTTTCGGGCGATGCGGCAGATAAGATGAAGCCGGAGGATAAGTGTGCAGAGCTTACCTTGCGGAAGAATTTTAACGCCACGGCATGGGCTATTAAGTCCGCAGCCTCGGCTTCCTATTTTAACCGCGCCACGGTCATGTGGCTTAAGAAGTTTCAGGAGCGCATTCCTATCCAGGACGAGCGGCTCCACCAAGATCTGTTTCAGATCATGGCGGCCTGCCAGTTCTCTGCTGATGCGACCCTGGATACGGTCAAGTTTGCTTCCAGTGCCTTGGCCACCTCTGTCACCTCTCGTAGGCTTCTTTGGTTGCGTCACTGGCAGATGGATAACAAGGCGAAATGGGATTTGGCAGCCGCTCCCTTCAAGGGGCCAATCTTTTCGGGGAGGCCCTTGTCCCCATCCTGGTAGAGGATAAGGACAAGAAGAAGGTTCTTCCTTCTAATGCTAAGAAGCCCGAGGCTAAGTCACGTCCTTTCCGTAGGCAAAGTTATAGGGCTGCAGATTACGGCTATAACTAGCGTTTTTCTTCTTTCCCAGCTGATAGGCAGTTCTCCGGGCCGTCCTTTCAGGACAGGAGTCGTTTCCAGGGTCAGACCAGGCGGCCCTTTAGTGGTGGAGGCGGCCGTCCCTACCGCAGGGGGAAGTGACTCGAACCCAAGTCATCCCATCGGCGGCCGCCTCTCCCTCTATGCGGATCAATGGGACGAGATCACGTTGAACGCTTGGGTCTGAGCCACGGTTCGTCACGGTCTCAGGTTAGAATTTCTCTCCACTCCTCCAAACCTCTTCCGGTCGTTCCCTCCGTCTCGGGGTTGGGAGCGCCACCGCCTGATGGATCAGGCGATTGCCCACCTTCTCGACATTTGGGCGGTGGAGGCAGTTCCTCTAGGGGAATGAGGCCTGGGCCCTACTCCAACCTCTTCGTGGTTCCGAAGAGTACGGGGGGCTGGAGGGCGATTCTAGACCTGAACATGTTTCTGGTGTACAGGCGCTTCAAAATGTCCTCCCTCAAATCTATCCTTAAGGGCATCAGGAAAGTGGACTTCCTGGCCTCCGTGGACCTCACGGAGGCCTATCTTCACATTCCTATCCTGCCCGCTCACCGCCGGTTCTTGAGGTTTTTGCACGGGTCCCGCCACTACCAGTACAGGGCTCTCCCCTTCGGGCTGGCCTCAGCTCCCTGGACCGTCACGAAGGTTCTGGCGGCCCTGACAGCTCATCTACGGTCTGTTCCAGTGTGGCTCCAATGTTATTTGAACGATGTCTTGGTTCAGGTGGGGTCCCTTCCTCAGGCCATCTCGGATCTTCGGCTCACCATTCAGAGCCTTCAAAGCCTGGGCTTTTCGGTGAACTTCGCCAAGAGCCATCTTTCCCTCTCCACTCGCATTCTCCACCTGGGGACAGTCATAGATTCCATGTCGGGGGTGGTGAATCTGTCTCAGGAACGGCAGAACAGCCTTCGTCAACTAGCAGAAAGCGTTCGCGGAAGGCGGTTCACTTCCATCCTCTCTCTGTCACAGTTATTGGGCAAGATGGTCTCTTGCATCGGGATTGTCCCATGGGCCAGGCTTCATCTCAGGCCCCTCCAGTGGGAGCTCATCCCCTTTCAGAGGGGGCGGTTGAGCAATTCTCTTTGGACTCTCCGTCTCCCGGCGGGGGTCCGTGTCTCTCTGGCGTGGTGGCTTTCCCCGGCCATTCAGTGGGGCTGCTGCTTCTGGGAGCTGGACAGGGTGACCGTCACCACAGAAGCGAGTCTGTTCGGGGGGGGGGCCTTGGTGGGCTCTCAGATGGCGCAGGGCAGGTGGATGGCCTCGGACCTCCGCCACAACATAAATTGGCTGGAGTTGAAGGCCGCGCGCCTGGCTCTGCGTCACTTTCAGTCCTCGGTGGAGGGGCGTCATGTGCTCCTCCTGACGGACAATGTGGCCACCAAGGCTCACATCAACCATCAAGGGGGGACCCACTCGCGCCCCGGTTGAGCCTCTCCGGTCCATTCATTTATGTTTCTTGTTGTTGAAAGTGGCCTTCCTGGTGGCGGTTACATCTGCCTGTCGTATTTCAGAGCTGGGTGCCCTGTCTTCTAGGGACGACCTTTGTCACTTTCAGCAGAACAGGGTGGTGCTTCGCCTTGACCTGGCCTTCGTCCCAAAGGTGAATACCCCCTTTCATAGGGCTCAGGAGATCTTCCTGCCCGACTTTTGCCCAGGTCCATCCAATGACAGGGAACGACTCTGGCATCGGTTGGATGTCCGCCGCACTCTGCGGATCTACCTCCGGCGGACCCAGGGGGTCCGTAGGTCGGAGGCCTTGTTTGTTTCCTTCCAGCCGGGGGCGCAGGAGTCAAGGGTGTCTTCGGCTACCATTGGCCGTTGGCTGCATCAGGCCATTGTGGAGGCTTATGGGGCTTCGGGTCGGCCGGCCCTGTCGGGGATCACGGCCCATTCTACTAGGAGTGCCACGACCATGGCGGCGTGGGCCACAAGGGCCCCGCTTGAGGACATCTGTCATGCGGCCACTTGGGCTTCCCCGACGTCTTTCATCCGACATTATTGTCTGGATGCCTTCGCGTCTGCAGACGCGTCCTTCAGTCGGAGAGTCTTGCAGGGGGTGGCGGCTGAGGCTCCCCTTGGGCCCTAGTGGTTCTTGTTCTCCCTCCCTGGGACCTTAGCTTGGGTATGTCCCACACGTGACCACTCCCTCCCCCTCCTCTGGGAAAAGGACGTTGGTCTTACCTGAACGTCTATTTTCAGAGTGGGGGAGGGAGTGGTCATGACCCGCCCTGAGTTGTGTTCCGTTGGTGCCAAGGGGAGGGCCCGGGCGTTCCCGGGGTTTGTTGTGGTTGTTTTTTTGTTGTTTCAGTTGTACTGTTCGGCTTCGAGAATCTGGGCCAGGATTGGAAGGCACAAGTATTTAAAGCTTTGCTCTCAGTCTTTGGACCAATCAGGCTAAGAGAAAACCCACACGTGACCACTCCCTCCCCCACTCTGAGAATAGACGTTCAGGTAAGACCAACGTCCTTTCTCCTTAGTTCTAGGCTGCTTCTCTCCGTGGATAGTTTCCAACCAATTTATACACTTTCTGCCACAAGGACAGCATAAGGAGGCTCCTCCTAAGCCACCAGTGACCAGAAAATGCTTCCTGGCATCCCTCCCACCCACCCCAACTCTGTCCCCTCCAGCTGATCTGGCATCCTTCAGGCCATCCTGTCAAGTCAACTGCTGGGCCTGGAGCCATCACCTCTAAAAGCAAGGCCCTGCTGCAAAATTGGTTTGGCAGAATGAAGGCTCTCCCTCCCTTCCCCTCCCCTCTCAGAAAGAGACAGAAACACAGAGACAAACAGAGACTATATACTTGTCTTGACAAGCATGGGAATTATGAAAAGAGGCGTGCATGGCTTATTGGGGTCTCTAACAGACAACCCAGATCAGGTCTCATTTAATATACAAATTTGGTCTTATTCCATTCAGTTCCTGTTTTCTATTAACTCAGGATTACTTTTTTCTGACTGTATTTCTTTCAACGTTTCAAACTGGGACTGCAAAGACCCAGGATAGAAGAACAGAGAGCTTGCAGTAAGAAAAGACAGGAGCACCTCAGATAATTTTGCTAACATCTGACAGTGGAAAAGGTCAGAGAGCTCCAAAACAAATTCTGTTTTTGCTTTATTGATCATCCAAAGGCTTTTTGCAGGCCTTTAAACTCTGGGTGCCCAGGGCTGCTACCTTACCTGCCTCCTGAAAGAGCTGCATGACTACAGGAAGCAACTCAACTCGTAAAATGGAATAAGAAGCAGAAATTAGGATTAAACCGCTGGGAAAACTTCAGCAGGCTCAGAGATGCTGACGATGCCACTTGGATGGCTGGAAGCGAGGCAGTTTCTTCCTTTGTCTGCTTAAGGATGAAAAAGGGGGGGCCAAAGCCGGCCTGTGGCTCAGTATTTAAAAAGGCCTCAGCTTCTCTCAACAGGCAATGCCGACTCCATGCAAATGGACAGAGAGTGGCAGATTTTGTCTTCCTGGGGTGAAAGCTTCACTGGGGTGGCGAATGGAATAAGGAGAGGTCTCTTCCTTGGGAGAAAGACTATGGCTACTCTGGTAAGACCAACTAAAGTGCAGAAGCCTCAGACTGCAACCAAAACCCTGCAAGGCTGCAAGCCAGCCAGGTGACTTCTTTCCGGAGAAGTAACAAAAGGTTTGAATATAAGTTGGGGATGGAGGGTTGGCTGAGGGGGTGTACTTTGTCCACACAGATTCCTCCTAACCAAGCGGTTTCAGATTGTAGAAAGTAGCTCTCTGTGGGAGATTTGCCTCTTTCAAAGCACATTATGTCAGGATATTGTTCTATACAAGCAAAGGTTCAGGCAAGTACTCCTATGGCATTGCTCCAAGCTGTCGCCAGCATGCCTTCATGCAGCAAAGAAGACAAATGTCCCCCACCAAGCAAGCGCTTCTACCCCACAAACCCCTCTGACCTGGGCCATTGCTTGAAACCAAAACCTCTAACCAAGGGCTCCTGCAAAGCAACAGGTTCATGTAAACGGTCTGCATCCTGGTTCAAATTAGCCCCAGGTGGCCATGGAAAAATAAAGAGCCACATGAAAGCAGGAACTGAGGCACAGTAACAACAAGGGTGCAAACTGAGGGGAAAAACCTGCTATAGCAAAGATGAAAAGGCATTCAAGTTATTTTTCGTTTTTATTTGACTTGCATAAAATGTTGTTTATTTTAAGCCCCATTTCCCCTTCTTTCTTTTTTTAGATAGGACTCATGTTGGGTGCCTTAAGCAGAAGGTCAGAAGAAAACAAAGGGGCAGCTCACAAAAACTTCTGTCTTTAATAGTTTGTTAAACAGAAAAGGTGTGTCACTCATGGGTACTTTTAACCAGGGGTGGGTTCCTGCCAGTTCTAACCTCTTCTATAGAAGAGGTCCCACAAATCTACAGTGCCATTTAGAACCAGTTCCAGCTCCCTCCCCCATCCGCATATCATCAAGATGAAGAGCGAGAGGAGGAATTCTGGTAGTTGAAGTCTACAAGTCTTAAAGCTGTCAAGTTTGAACACCCCTGGGGTTTTTTTCTAAAGGGTTAGGGGTACGAGGGTCTTGTACTTGACAGCTTTAAGACTTGCGTGCTTCAAATGCCAGTTTCTGAGCCAACATTTTGGTTGCTAAGCAAGAGAGTTTCACCACATTTTACAAGTTGGCCACACCCACCCAGTCACATGACTGCCAAGCCACTCCCACAAAGCAGGCCACACCTACAGAAGAGGTTCTAAAAAAATTTGAAACCCACCACTGCTTTTAACCTGCCAGAAAGGAAAGCGACAACCAAGCAGCTTCTTCCTGTTGTCCATTACAGTATGGAACTGCAAACATCAACATCGCTTTTCTTGCAAAGGCAGAAGAAGACCGACAAGCACTGAATATGCTTGCAGAGTTCGCATCATCACCTTTCTCCGTTTTTTCCCCCACAGGCGTTTTGGCTACATCCTTTATCCCCCACCCTTTCTTCTTTTAAGGGAAGTCTGATATATGGATAGTGCTTCATGGACATTTTTATAACATGTCAAGATAGATTTAATTTTAATTTGTTTTCTATTATCCAATGTTGTGTCATCTGCACATTTGATCTCTCCACCTCCAAGTCATTTCAAAAAGTGTTGAAAACTTTTGACTTACTTTGTCTCAAACCTAATAAGGATTCAGGCTAAATTCCAGGTGCAATTTTCCAGCCCACTTAATTGCTATGCCATCCAGCTCAAATTCAACTAGCTTGTCAATCAAATAGATTAAAAGACTGAAATCAAGATATTTATGCTTGTATCATTCCCAAACCTATTTAGAAGTTACCCATCAAAACAGGAAAAGGGAAGAGTTGATCTTAGCAAATCCAGGCTGACCTCTGGTGCTGCCTAATTATCTGGGTCCTTACAGTCAATTTCTCCATGATTACTTTCCAGTAATTGGTCAGACTAATTATCCACTGCTCCTTGAAACCTTAAAATAAAGAAAAGAGGCAACATTTGCCTATCTCTAGTCATTCAAGAGTCCATAACGGTTAACGTAACAGGCTTTCAGCAAGTCCTTCTGGATCCTAAGATACAATTAATCTTTTCCTGGAGATTTAGCTCATGTAAAGAAAGTATTCCCTGGCCATATTGCCATCCCATTTCATTTTTCAAACTTGCCACTTCATTCCATACTTCCAAAACTGCAACACATCTTTTTGAAATCTGGCATCTACATTTCTTGTTTCTTCTCCACATCTGCCCCCCAAAATAGTCCCTGCAATGCAGATGGTCCTTAGTAGACTGCTGGTGAAAAGCTATCCCCACATGCTTTGGGGGAACCAACCACCTTCCATTTCTTACAGGGCCTCAAAGACCGAAAAGGTTCCTTGTCAAAGACAAACTCTCGAACTGAGAGCAAGGCTTCAGACGAGCCTCTGTCGTTTTGACTCTTCATTGAAGAGAATTTGTCTGGTTAATTGGTCTGGCAAGTATCTTTCTGTCTAAAAGGCTGAGAATGCTACTGGCACCAAATAAATTGTTTAAGGACATATGATCTTTGTCCCACCTTGGCAGAGTCTTTGGGAGAGGGGGTGTGTGCTGTGACTGGAAGGGCTGGCTTTGCACTTTGGGTGTTGGACATAATTCAGAACAGACAAAAAAGAAGATTTAAGGAGGAGAAAAGAAAGGAAGGAAGGAAGGAAGGAAGGAAGGGGCTCTGGGGTCTGGAAAACTGGAGCCAGTGGCTTGGGTTTACGGCCTGCAGTGGGATAAACTTATTTTGCCACTAGATGTTTTAAGGGACATTTTGGTAGGATTTTGTTTGATTTTTAGACAGTGGGATCCTACCCCGAATCTTAAAGATATCTTGTTTCTGGCTCTGTTAATTAGTGCCCGGCAGAGAAATTGTCCTGCATTTGTTCTTACTATTTTTCATTTAGTTTGATGGAAGAGAATCTGAATAGAAGGTTCTGGTGATATCTGGGATTCCTGCACTTAGCAACGAGGTGGGCAAGGGCTGGACTTGCATGTCTGGAGATTCCCCTCCCCCAGCTGTTCACAGTTTCCAAAAATCCCAAGGAAAGCTGGGGGGAGTGGGGGGAGGAGGCTGCCAGGAGGCCTTTTCTCCTGCACTCTACTACTCTCTGCTGCTGCTGCTGCTGCTAATGCTAAAGAAGAGGAGCAGACTGTGATTTTTTTCCCTGGACAATGGATACATTTAGTGCTTTAATTCAAAGGAAGAGAACTTCAGAGATGTTGTTTCCCCAATTTCTTTCCTATAATTTTGGTGGAGAATTTTGCTTAATTTAAATGATCGGTTAACTTCCTTTAGGAAACATCAACCCCAAAGAAAATTAAAATCCAGGTCTAAGGCAGCCATTTTCTGCTATTTCTCCCTTTGGCCAATATTGGACTAGAAGGTATTTACTTGTCTATGCAGCCCATTGGGTGGTTGAAGCCCGACTTCCAGAGTTTCTGGATTCCAGATTCCCAAATCTGGGCTAGTTGTGTGTTATGTAAGCTGCACACAACTCACATCCCATGGACACTAGGTACAGAATGCTTTCTAGATCTGATTATCAATCGCAATGTCTACTCTCCTCAATAAAGCGGGAAGGCCTCTGTAAGGCAGCCAAGTTTGAGCCATCTAGCTAGCGCAGGAGCCAAGCAGACAGGATGACCATGGGACCATCTCCTTATATATAAATGCAATAAACCTTTAACCTTTAACCTTTACTCTGAGGGACAAAACTTCACCTTCAGGTTTTGTAGTCCACCACGAAAACCTCTGGCCTTGCAGGGACTCGCCTCTTCCCCAGGATGACTGCTGGTACTCATCCTATTCTGCAGCACATGCAAAATTGCAGCACAAGATCACAAAGATGGCTTCAGATAATCCGTTTGTTCCCCGAGAGAAAAGCCATCATGTGAACAGGGGGATCTTTCCTTGCTTTTTCCCTGTCAGACTCGCAGCCTGGCAAATACTAGCAAAGGATTTCTTGCTACCATCCCACCAGCCTGACCTATCTTAATCACATTTGAGACTGGGTGTAAATCTCCAGATTTACACTTGCAAATGTCTGCCTCTGAAATCCAGCCAACTTTCCTGACAGTTCCGATTTCTACACCCTCAACTCCTGATTGAAAGGCTGAGTGATGACAGCCAGGAGATAATCCCATGGTGAGATAGCAGAGGGATCTTGTCCCGCATATCCACGTTGGTTGGCACCAGATCGTTTACCCATTCACTGCTCGAGCCTCTTCTTGACAGCCAGGGCTTCCGAGGGGGAGGGCAAAGAGTTCTCGAGGAGAGTTCTCAAGAACTCTTTCTGGGATCTGGGTATCAGCAGGATCTTTGCGCCCACTCCCACAAAATCCACTTCAGGGTGGAGCTAATCTTGAAAGCAGCCATTTCTGAACTGTGGCAACCTTAGAGGGTGGACGCCCAGGTCCACCTACATTAAACCTGTCAAGATTGACCGAGGCTGCTGCAAGGCAGCCCTCAAGATAGATCCTGTATGGAAATGATCCGATTCATGAAGAACCCAAGGAATGAGCAGAAAAAACACCTTCTGGCTGTTCTGCACCCACCCCTCTTGGAGATTCCAGAGGGTCTACCTATGCAGGTGTGCTGGCCCAAGGCCAGATACTTATTCGAGCCAACAAAAGATTCTTTCTATTTGTCTAGGATCAGGATTGAGTCATGCAACTTTTTAAAAACAATTTTGTATTTGTTCAACTCAGGAGGCACCCAGAAAAGCCTGCAGTTATAAGTGGAGAGCAAATCTGCATAATAAAATGATAAATACAACCATTGAATAATGCTGCAATGGGGCCATTATGCTCTTCTGCTCAACCAGACCGTTTGTTTTGGGGTCAAATTGCTATTTCTAAATATTTCCCTACAACACAAGGGAAAGTGTTTCTCCTACTCCTCACCAAGTTTCTCCTCTCAGCATAACTGCTGACAACTTGCAAGACCATTTCCTCTTATGTTGCAGTATCAAAACTCAAAAAGATGTAATATCAGCTCTAAGATAGGTGCAGCCACATTAAAAAAATCATTTTCTTCTTCCCATTCTATGAGCCCACCCACTCCTGGTCTCCCCACCCCAAAAAGTACAAAGGCAGCCCTCCCCCCCCCTGAAAAACTGACAGCAGAACACCTGGAGAGCTGTGGGGGGGGGGGCAGCCCTTTCGCTTTCTTTCCCCCACTGGGCTGCCCCCCCCACCAGAGAGAGGCCCTCCACCTGCAAGGTGATCTCACCGGCCAGAGAAAAGCTCACCATTGGATCCTGCCGACCACATAGAGCCAAGACGGGCTGGTCCCCAGATTGCTGAGTAGGACCATGGAGCCGGCTCTGACAACTCGCCTTCCTTGGCACTCTGTGCGCCTCAGGCAGAGAAAATAAAATAATAACCACCTGGTGACATCTCTCCTCCTTCCTGGAAGAGAGGCAGCTGGTAAACAATCCAATTATGCAGCCTGTACTGAATGGCTCCCTAGCCAGGAAGCTGGGCGGGTGGCTGGGACATCTGAATTGCTACTACGCTTCTTCTCTGCAGTGGGAGACCAGAAGAGCTGCCAAATCTTCCTAAGGTGCCTATATATACATACACCTATACATATACATATACATACACACACACACACACACACATATATATATAAAGAGAGATACATACATACACACATACACACACACACACACACACACACATACATACATCTTCACCGCTTCAAGTTCAAAAGAGGGCGGGGGGGGGGCAAATCCAAAAATACACTAGGCCTACATTTATACAGTCTCTGGAACCATGCCATTCTATGCCATGGAATCCAGCTTGACAATTTTCTCCTACCAGTTTTTTCCAGAAATGCTACTTTTGCAGAATTCCTGTACAGCCCGATATCATAGCACATTTATATGAATCAGTTGAGTCTGGTTGTGATAACTCCTGAAGGGTGTCAGCTGACTAACACCCCTCCCCCCCCCAACATTCTTCCTGCATTGACTTTAGCACATTGCACTCCACTGCCTCAGGTAAGCCTATCAGAAGGCCATGAGATGGCAGGAGGCAGTTTTATCTCTTTGCTGCCATCTAGTGATCCCGCAAGTCTATGCAACCTGAGTAAGACATGTTGCACTGGCCCATTATTAGAGTGCCAGCCTTACTGGATAGACCAGATGGGAAAACAACGAGATGAAGTAATTCTACTTTATTGTAAAGCTATATTGGCAGAATCTTGCAAACTGAAAGTACAATTCTCTCACTGTCCCCCTACAACCAGAGAAACAAGGGAGGGTCCTTGCCCCATCCACTCTCCAGCTGCGGGCTCTGCCCTCTCTTATCAGACCGTTCCCCATGCAGCATCTCTTCACCCCAGCTCCACATTTTTCCCACATAGGATTTCAGAGAGAGAGAAAGGGAGATGAAAAGTGAGCTGTGCATCACACACTCTCTCTCTGGAGGCCAGGGAGCACAGAGCACCGATTGGCCACAGAGGTCTCACCTGCTGCTGGTTTAAGAGCTCACAATACCAAGTAGCCTTACACACTCTTTCCTTGTGCAAAGACTAAAGGAATGTGAGACACTCCCTGGAGAAAGAGACAACTTTCAGATTAGTGGGACTGTGTGTCCTGCCATGAGATTGACTGGGGGTTGAAGAGCAGAGGCTACAGCTAATGTGAAGCTCCCAGATCGAGCTGGTCTCATGGACAGCTTCCTTGGGGAACCCATTGTTTCTTTCCCCCTGCAGAAAAAAAGAGGTTTTGAGCAAGAGAAGGCAGCTTTGTAAGCCCAAGGTTAGAGAATCTGTGCAAGGCAGCTCCGTCTCCTCTAGAGCAGTCAAGTCAGCAAGCTCAATTGTCTTTCGTAACTTCTATCACACAATGTGACGCTGCACACTGTCACAAGCGTGCACAGCTGGCTCCTCTTCCCTGGCAAGTGTAACAAATCAGGATATTTCCCAGGCCTTCAGGCCAGCACGTTCTTGAGGCACCACAAATATTTTCAGCCTGCCTCAGAAAATTCTTCCAAATCTTCAGAAAACAGGAAATGATTCAACTGGTTGAATAATAAGAGCGCTGAGCTTTCCTAACTCAAAGTACGCACAGGCAGAAAAACCTATTAAAACTTGTATTTGTAAAATTAATGACTAATGGACACCTTCAGATTGTCATTAAGATTCATGCTTAGATTTATTACAAATGTATTACATTTGTCTTCCAAAGTACAAGAGTTCACAGTGCTCTGCAAACTAAGGAGCAACTGGATTGGTGCTGATGATAATATCAAATCAACAATTGGCTTTGTTAACCCAGAATCGCAGTATGTTGTCTGAACCCAGCCCTTCTCATCGGGATTCTTTGGGAATTAAGGCAAAATAGGAAAGATACTCTAAGCTGCAAGTTTTGTTACAGTTTTCTCCACAAATCACACTGCCAACAATCTGTATGATGACAATTTTACAAATCTATCTTTGGGGGCTTCTGGAGCAGCTGTGGACCACATCCGCCTGCAAGCCATCAGTGTTCTGACCCTGGCTTCCTTTGAAAGAAAGAAACAAAGGTCTTGGTCCCGACAAAACCTCTTTTATTTACATGACTCTGATATCCTTTCATTCACAGTCAGCAAGGCTTTAGCAAACAGTCTTTCAGAGGAATGTTTATCCACACATACCTTATCTCGTTTAGAGCGCTAAACTTTGCAAAAACTTTGCACAGAGTCTCTTATAATCACAAACAGAACTTTCCTGACCGAATGAATGGTTTCCTGCAAAAGCCCACTCCGCGTTTGTTCCTCTTTGTTTCCTATGGGAGGGGTCAATCATCTCCAACGTGTGGCTTTACTCTTAAGTCGACTCTGCTTTCTTAGTTGTTCTTGTCTTCTGGCAGCTCTGCACATGCATATATTGGGAACAGTCTCCAGCTGTTCTTCTGCCTCACTGCTGTCTAACTCCCTCTCTGCCTCTGACGCAGAGCCCTCATCTGAGCTTTCCTCAGCCCCCACGACTGGCCCATGTTCCTCCCCAACCTCTCATTGTCCGACTCTGCTGGCCACCACCAGCATTCCAATCTAAGAATTATCCAAGGAACATGGATCCAACAGGGTGGTTGGTGTTTTTTTTGTTTTTTGTTTTGCAAATGCAGTTGATATAGCCAAAATGGTTATTGTAAAAATGTATTTACTTTGTTATTCCGTATAATGCTCCATTAACTATAAGAATGATTTTGTAAAAGCTTTTTCATCATCCACCCATTTGATCCTTAGATTTCTACATTTTGTTTTTGCCCCCCCCCCCCCCAAATTCTGTACTTTGGCCCTATTGTCTCTCTGGCATTGCCAAATCTACAAAAATTATTCTTTCCTTTTCAATTATTTATTTATTAGATTTGTTTGCTGCCCATCTCACCTAGAGGACACTCTGGGTGGCTTGCAAAGATCAATAGCCAATAAAACATTCAAACAATAAATAATCATAATAATTGTTCGTTGTAATCCCCAAATAGGCATCTTAGGTGCGATCCCAAAACACCTGGGCATGATTTGAACCTTATCAGCCTTGACAAAATCCCCATCAGTCAATTGCAAAAGGCAGCTTGACTCGGACAGCTTCCATTCTGAAATGATACGATCCTATAATCCCTTAATTTGGGCTTGAGTTAGAGCAATCTGATGGAGCTGAGCATTTACTGGCCAGATGCCCTTCCTGACACCTAAATGGAGCTCCCAGTAGATAATTTCTCTTTCTGCCCTAAGAGAGAAACTTTGGCTGCTACCTAGGATTGACCTCTCAACCTTTTGAGTGGGAGGCAAGCATCTTCACTTCCACATCATCTAACTAACTCTAATTAACACCACAAAACATCAACATCTGCTTATCCCAGCTCCTTGGAAAGGACTCCATAGGTGGATAAAAAAGCCAAATCCAGTCTGAATATCTGGACATCTGTGTAATGAACCATATAGTAATAATTTACAATTAAAAGACTGGGAGGAAGATAGCTGCTCTTCTCTTAATCTGCCAGCCACCTCCAGCATGATACACCCCTGTTGGGGCCCCAAGCCAACTACTGTTATATCTGTAGTGTTGTGTTCCAGATGGCAATCAATTTGTATGCCAAAGTCCCCTAAACTGTTAACCTCTTCATTTGCAATAATTTTTTTCAATGTTGTGTTCATTCCACATTTGGTAAAGTTGAGAGTTGAGTTTCTGTATAAATTTCAAGGGGTCATAGTGGTTGATAGTTTGGTTGATTTAATTGATCCACCCACACACAAGTGATTCACAGTAGCTTACAAGATTAAAGACAAATTTCCCTTCCCCTTGGCATCACACACACACACACACACTCATTGCCCTAGGAAAAATGCTGAACTATGAACCACCCAGAATAGTGGGGCTCATCTCCTGAGCCAAACACCTGAGGTTACTCTGAGCAATTTCTTGCATTCACGAGCCACACCAGCCTTGGTTTCATCCAACTTTCTTTATAACCGCTGCATTGCTCTTTGATCCATGTTGAATCCTTGCTTGCATTGTGTTTTTTTCAATGCTTGTTTTCAGCTGCAAAAAAGAACCTTTGTTTCCTTCTTGAAAGTGCCAACCATTATCAATTCCTGGTCCTGCCCACTTTATTCTCAATTTCTTTTATGTATTAGCCATGTAATGTAATTATTTCCTCCATGTTTTTTTCTTCAATCCTTTTACTGTCAGTAAACCATGACCTCCAATATTCCATGGTACATGTAGTCAATAAACATCACCATGGATTGTGAACTATGACGCACTAGCATCAGTTTTGGGTTTTCCAATTTAAATTGTTTTATTCAAGCTGTATCCCGTTTTCTCCGTCAGCAATATATCTTATTACAGGATTGATACACCCATTATTCATGGCTGTACAGTAATTGTATTTCCACCATTTAACTTTCCATGTAGAACTTTTTAAATATGCTAAGTGTTTTTAATTTCACTATGCAAGATGTTTTCTGATCCAAGTATTCCTAGATATTTTGTAGTTTTCTTCTATAGGCAACTGCATTATTTTGATCATTTTTTCCTTTCTTTATGCTGACCATTGCACATTTGGTAAATTCAAATTCCACACTGAAATCATTACTATATATCCTTATAATATTAAGGATTCATTTTTGGTTTTTGATTTTCCATAGACTTTCAATCAACTATGTATAAAAGGTACACTATTTTTCCATTTTCTTTTGATAGTTCATATCCAGGTTTTGTTTTTATTCAGGACATTAGTGAAGGGTATGACTGAGACAGTGAAAAGCAAAATAATGAATCTCCTTGGAAAATTCCTATCCTGAAGTTTACATTTCCCATCAAAGTTATTTTCCATTTTTTCATAGCTTCTTTTACAAAATTTGGGTTTTATACACTAATGCCAAACATTTGCAAGCATTCCTATATGCAACTAAGTGAAGAGGATCAAATATTCTTTTATAATAATTCCTAACTAAGTTAATTTTTCTTCACTTGTAGTTTTAAAATATCATTTTGTCAACCAACAACTGGCCTTTTGCTCTTTGTGGATTTTTAGCAAATCTTTTGTTCAAATGAACATAAAATGTTTGAACAGTGCACATCAGTTAGCAGTCTGAACTTTCTTGGCAAACAAAAACTGTTCCACAGTTGCTTGCAAATACACTTTTGTCTGTTTTTTATTACTAAAAGTGTTCTATCAGTTGCCATTCATTGAAGAATGAAGTTTCCAGTCTGAAAGATGACATTAAATTGAATAGTCCACCTTTTATCAAGTGTCATCAGATGCTTGAGCCAAAATTTGGGTCCTTCCTCTTTTCCTGCTGCAATCCAGTTCTTAACCTGCTTTGCCTGGTTTTTAATTTCTGATGTAATAGCCATTTGGACTCAGCAAAAGCTTTTCTTAGTCTCTTTTCTCCGTTTTGAAACTTTACATTCTATTGAGTTATCTTGAGTATCACTCTAATATGTGAATGTATCACTGTTATCAGGGCAAGCATATATATTTTTGTAGAATTTCTCAGCAAAATTTGTTAAAAAAGAAATTTTGGCTTGTTCAAAACTGTGATTTATTCTACCTTCATATCATTGTTTCTTTGAAATATGTGAGACTCAATGCTTTAATTCTTCTGAGACTTCTTTAATCAACCTAGCACTTTTATGTCTATATTTTTTTCTTCAAATTCTTCCCATTATGCTCAAGAACTGAATAGACCAGCAATTGTCAGCAGCCAAACAACTAGTCTGTACTAACATTGTAGTCTCCTGCCTAATGTAACATCCCTATATGCTATACATATTCCCATCACTGACATCAGCTCAGAATTTATCCATTTTTCTTTCCGATCAAAAGTTCCTTTTTGGTGTCTGATGTTATTGCTCTTGTTTTATTTCACTGTATTTCATTTCTTATGTTAACACTGCATGATGGATAATGATGATGATGATGGACTAAACAATTGTATCAATATTCTGCCTTGTCCCCAACAAATCACTGTGATTCATATGGGTACGGCCCAAATTTTATTTCTTATATATCTTACCTTTCAATCAGGAGCTCAGTGAAGTCCCCACAGAACAACCACTCTGTGAGGCTGAGGAAGGACGAGAGGTCTAAAGTCACACAGTAGGGAATTGTGTTGACCGGACTCAACACAACACTTGGGACTGAGGCCACAAGGTCCACTCAGTGGGGAATGAAAGTGGGCAGGTGGGGATGAGTGAACGGAAACCACATACTTTTCATCAAGATGTAGGTTCCAATGGTGTTGATTGAAGCTCCATCCTTTTTTTCCTGCAATGCCTCCTAAATCAGTATTTCTCAACCTTGGCTGGAAAATTCTGGGATTCAAAGTCCATGCATCTTAAAGGGGCCAAAATTAAGATACACTGGCCTACACCAATGTGGGTGTCATCTTAACTTTTTTGGCCACAGGCCTGGGGAAGACCAGTAGATGGTCCTCCAAGCCAGATTTGGGGTCAGAGGAGGGCTCCTTTGGTAACCTCCAGCTTTAGGGATCGGAGAGAAAGAGAAGCGTTTCTAGCTGGGTGAAGTCTACAGAGCAGTTCAGCTCGACTGCCAGCTCTGCTTTCTCTCCTGTCCCAGACAAGAGCAGCCCCGAAACTCCCACTCAGCTTGCCTGGAACGGCTGGTGACTCTGGCCTCATCAGAAGGAAAGTGCTGGCAGTGAGGAAGAGATGGCAGGAGGGAGGTCCGGGAATGCATGGGAAGGCAAAATGTTTTCTGGGCCACTCATTTTTGCAGCTGGTTTATTTGTTCATTCATTCATTTGTATTACACCTAAAGTGCTCCAAGGCAGCGGCCCTCTAGGTGTGTCAGAATGATGTCTGTGACTTTGAGGAGCGGGAGTCGCACATCTGGGGAGCAGCAGATTGGAGAAGACTGCTGTGACAACGAAGGAAAATAAATTACCATTTTTTCTCGAGAACATTTCTACAAATCATCTCTCAGACAAGGGACAGCATAGGATGCAATTGTCACCTGCTGCAAGTATATATCTGTGCTTATTTGAAGATTCTCTCTGCTCCCCAACAGACCGCCCTCCCCTCAATCCCTGCATCTCGGTCATGGTGGGGCTCCTGTGGGGCTGCCCTAAACTATGAAATTTGCTGCCTCGGGAAGTTGAGCAGAAATTTATGCTGAATGCCTTTGGCTTAATGACCTCTTAGACACCTTTACTTTACAGATAGTCCTCAACTTACAATCATTTATTTAGTGACTTATAACGGCACTGAAAAAAGTTGCTTACAATGGGTCTTCGCACTTATGACCGTTGCACCGTCCCCACTGTCCTGTGATTAAAATCCTGGCATTTGGTGAGCGGAATGTATTTACAACAGTTGCCATGTCTGGGACCAGGGCAAAGGCCACTGGCAGCCCTCAAGGCTGCTTCCAATAAGTGAAGTCAATGGGGAAAGCTGAATTTGGTCAACAACCACATGATTCACTTTGCAACTGCAGTGATTCACTTAACAGTCACAGCAAAAAAGGCCATAAAACTGGGCACAACTGACAACAACCTCCTTGCTTGGCAATAGAAATTCTGGTCCCAATTGTTGTCATAAATGGAGAATTTTCTGTTTTTATATCCTTGCTTAAGGATATAAGGCTGAATTTGCCTGTTAGAGCTTATTTTCTTCACTCTTTGCAAAACATTGTATGTTGATATTGTTTTATTGCTGTTTCCACTGGTGTTAGCCATCCTAAGTGGGGCTTTACAGACCAGACTAATGGATTATAAAAGTTGTGCCCAAATAAATAAGTAGTAAGGTCTGAAACTTTGTATTTTAACAAATAAATATTTGCCCTTGGAAACAAATCTCTACCTGCAATAGACAGTTTTAGGAGGCCCTCAAGAGTACCTTGTTTAAGATCTTTCCAGAATTGCCCTTACTTTATATCCGGGCGAGAGCTCTACAGACTGTGCAGCAGCCCTCCGCAAAATATCAGAACCAGAATCGAGCTTAGAGGTCTTCTAGTCCAGACCCCTGCTCAAGCAGGAGACCCATGTCCAGTCTCTTCTTAAAAACCTCCAGTGATGAAGCACCCACAATTTCTGGAGGCAGCTGTTCCACTGATAGATTGTTCTCACTGTCAGGAAATTTCTCCTTAATTCCAGCTTGCTTTTGTCCTTGATTAATTTCTATCTGTTGCTTCTTGTCCTGCTTTCGGGGGCTTTGGAAAATAAGTTGACCCCCTCTTCTTTGTGGCAGCCCCTCAAACAATAGAATACTGCCATCATGTCACCCATAGTCCTCCTTTTTCTACTGACCAAATGTTGCAAGCATTCTTCATATGTTTTAATCTTAATTACCTTAGTTGCTCTTCTCTGCTCTTTTTCCAAAGTCCAACATCTTTTTTGTAATGTGGCGACCAAAACTGGATGCAGTATTCCAGGTGCGACCTTACTAAGGATTTATAAAGTGGTATTAATACTTCACATTCTACGCCTCTATTTATAAACCAAAGATTGTATTAGCTTTTGTGGCTGCTGCCACACACGGCTGACTCATGTTAAGGTTCCTCTCACAGTTCCTGTTTCTGAACCAGGTTTTGCCTAATCTGTACTTGTACTTTTGGTTTTTCCCACCTAAATGTAAAACTTTGCTTTTCTCCACTTTCTCCAGATGCTTTGGATTTTAGCCCTTGTGACCCCTTTGGACGCCCGGCTGCTCAAGCTGGTCTGCAGGAGCGGAAAGCCAGCGTAGTGGGAGGGGGCCAAGGGCAGAAGGCCAGAGCCTCCTCTGTGACCTGGCTGAGGACGCCATCCCTGGGGTTGTGGAAATTACAGACAGATGACAGACCTGACAGACACGGACAGACAGAGCATAAGACACAGTTCCTGTTACCTGGAACCTGAGGCTTCGGTGTAATTTGAGAAAAAACAACAGATGATGCCCCTCTGAGTGCAGAGAAGGAACCTGCTTTCTGCCAGCCGACTCTCAGCACGCCCATATAAAACTCAGAGGCCTCCAGACGGGCTTGGGAGAGCAGAGATGAAGCCCTCGAATGCCCACAGAATCCCACCTTCCCCATCCCTGTTTGGCAGATCAGGCTTGCAGGCTGTCCAGCAAGAGACCCTGATGAAGTTTAAGAATGGGGCATAGATCGTGAAAGACGGTCATCCCTTATTGAAACTTTCCTGCAGAACTTTATATCTACACACCTGGCAGCCAAGATACATATTTCTTCTTGTTGTTCAACATTTTTCCCCTTTCTTTTTCTATTTTTGTCTTCTTCCAGGCCAAAACAGGCCAAACTTTTTAAAAACCATGGTGTGTTTTTAGAAGACTCGTTACTCTGCAGGGTGGTGAAAGCATCTGTTGAAGCACCCCAAAATCTTGGCAATTATCTGCCTAGGAAGACAACTGGCTGGGGGCTGCTTGGAAGAGCCATGCCAATTGAGCTGCAGTTCAGCATGCAGGCCTAGGTAGTCTAAACACCCCCTCCCTATTTCAAATAACAAGAAAAAGACACTGCCCAGCATATCTACCTGCCCCAATAAAGACTGCAGGTAATCAAAGGCAGGAAGCAGTCAAGGCACCTCCTGCCAGAGGCACCTATAACAGGTTATGTTCTTGGTGGTGGCTCTTTTGCAAAAGCACCCACAACCCATGGATTTTTTATGTTGTGTAGCAGAGAAGATGTTTGAGTCAAAACAGAGGAGCCCAGTTTTTATATCTAGAAGCTCCCTGGGGACTCGAGGTCAATTCTTCCCTACCTCACAGGGCTGGTGTGGCGCAGAAGGCTGGGAGGGGTGTGCTCTGCATCCAGCCTTCAATTTCTGAATGACATTTCTAACAATTTAAAAAATAAATAAACATTCTTGAAGTTGAAAGTTGGTAGCCTGAAACACCCAGGAACCTTGTTGCCTGGCCATTAATTGTTGAGAGATTTGCAGAGGTCTGTACTGAATGTAGATTAAACAAATTCCAAAGCATTTTCCTTTTATGAACTTTTACTCCAAATAAATTTAGCCTTTCATTTTAAAAAGTACAAAGGCAACCTGCCATCCTTTCTGCCCCACCAACTGCCTGGCATGAAAGCTAGTTTTGCAGAACCCACCCAGGGCACCAGGCTGGGCTTCTGAAGAGAGGAGCCATAGCCTTCTCCTCCTTTAGAGCCAAGGTGGCGCAGTGGTTAAATGCAGCACTGCAGGCTACTGCTAGATCAGCAGTTCAGCGGTTCAAATCTCACCGGCTCAGGGTTGACTCAGCCTTCCATCCTTCCGAGGTGGGTAAAATGAGGACCCAGATTGTTGGGGGCAATATGCTGACTCTCTGTAAACCGCTTAGAGAGGGCTGAAAGCCCTATGAAGCGGTATATAAGTCTACTGCTATTGCTATTGCTATTTCACACAGGCTGCCTGTCCTCCAGAGGGTATGACGAGTAGAGGCCCTGCCCCCCTCCTAGTACTACTGCTTGATACTAGGACGACTCCCTGGGACTCCTAAAAGCAGAAGGGAGGGTCTCCACTATTGAAGGGAGACCCCAATGCCAATGCCAGGCTTAGTTTGGACCACACAGACAACCCAAAATGGCTGAACTTCACCAATGGTGCTTCTTCCGTATGATGTGCAAACAACCTGTAACACCCACCTTATTTGAAAACCTCATTTTCTTTTATTTTGGGCTGTATATTTATCAAAGACAGACACCCTCAATTTAAGATTATTTCCTCCTCTAAGAAGATTAGGCAACCACCATCTCCTTAGCCTGTTTCCATTCTGAGTGGATGACACCCTTTTTCAAGGAGGTAAATTATTTGGGACAAAGAGTAAAAGCTTGCAGGAGTGAGGGTCCAGTTTGCTGCAATTTTTATGTAATCTGGGCTCAGAGTCTTTCCATGGAAGAAGGAGCAGAAAAATGCCTTAAATAAACAAGCACGCAAACACACTGCTACTGATGAGAGCAAGAGCAGGTCAGACTGGTTCTGCGTTTATAGGCATTACATACATTCTCCAGATGGTGAGGAGGCCAAAGACAATGCTAACTGCCTGCAAACCAGCCTTGCCAAAGCTGGATAGACTTCAGCTCCCCATCCAGCAGGGCCAAAGGGGAGAATCCTGCAAGATGATCCCAAATCTGGAGGTGCCTGGTTGGGGAAAGCTGTTTCTTTTACAGCAAAGGGCAGATCTCCCACCCAGGTTTGAGAGCTGTCACCCAGATCCAGCCCATTATTCAACCTTGAACACATTCAGACTTGAACCTATCCAACAAAATGAAAATTAATGTAGATAAAAGTAAGGTTTTACACTTAAAACAAGGGAAACCAACTGTACAGGTACAGACTAGGTGAAACGTAGCTTAATGCCAGTAATTGTGAGAGGGATCTTGGATAATTGCTTAAATATGAGCCAATAATATGCAGCGGCAGCCTACAAAGCCAATGTGATCCTAGACCATATTAATAGAGGGATAGAATCACGTGAAGTATTAGTACCACTTTATAAAGCCTTAGTAAGACCACACTTGGAATACTGCATCCAGTTTTGGTCACAATATAAAAAAGGATGATTGGGAGCTGGAGGCTAAAACATGAACGGTTGCAGGAACTGTGTTGTAGACTAGAGATGGATAATGTTGTATCCTTCCCCTCTACTGAGAGAGGGCTGTTCTGTTTTGACATAGTAAAAACAAAGCAATATGGTGTATATTGCAGTAAAATGCCTCAAATTACCCCTTCACAGTCCTTGTGAAACATACTGTGAACAACAGATGTGCTACGCTTATTTCAAATTTCCTGATGAATTCACCTACATTCCCATGTGCATTTTTGTAAAAGTGGCTTATTTATCCCAGCTAGCCCACAGCGCTGGGACTCCCAGATCCTAACTTAGCTTCCAAGCACGAAGTCAGGCTGCGTGTCGCCAACTGAAGCCAAAGCAGTGGACTGAATTAGGGCCGCTCCTAATATGGGCCAGGGCCAGCAGCTCTGAGCCAGGATCAAGGAAAGACCTACAACATGCCAGAGGCTCCAACTCATGGAACCAAAGGGTGCAAATTGCTCCTCAGCTTCAAATAGCTAAATGTCTTCAGCTCTGGTTATGCAAGGAGCAATTGGACCAGCACGGTCATTGCTGACAATGAAGTTGTAAAGCATGACATAACGTGGCTGTATTGCTTAGTGACACCAGTCCCAGTGGCCAGAGTAACAGCGGGACTGCACAAGTTCTTAAGTGGGACAAGGCGGGAGTCCCAGCAAGCAGGTGCCCCCAGCAGGCGCTCTGGAGCACAGGTGGGTAAAGAATGGCAGGAGTGGGAGTGGTTTCCAACTTCCTGCCAGCTTATCCGTTGGCTTTGCTTGTGGGGACTCATCAGGGAACGTTGCAAATCGTGATTGCTTGACTGTGGAGACCCCAGACCTCTGAGGATCAATTGCAAGGCTGCCTCATCCAGCACTGTTGAACAGGTGGTCCTATCTCAAGGACTCCCGGTAATGCAAATGATATTAACTCGGCAAGACTGAACCCTCTGGATAAAAGGTGGGGTAAACAAGCTTTAATAAAGAGAGACAGAGACCCGTCTTTCTATTCTTATGAGTGCCTGTTGTTGACATAATGAAGGACGTGAAAGCTACCTGCAGTTCCAAAGAGAGAACGCTGCAGTCTCACTGACAATAAAATATTTATGTCCATGGCCAACGTGCCAGATAAAAAGGTAATGTGTTCACACAAAGGACAGAAATCAATCTCTCTTCAGCACTGAAATTTTCTACCTCATTTCACCCACACACACAAAATCCTCCAAGAAACTAGGCCAACGTCTCTAGCTTTAGACACAGATAAGCACCAACATACTTTCTTAAATGTCTGCAAATGTTTGGGATCATAAGGGATCTATTTCCCCCCCTTTAAAACCCTGAGAAGCCTAAGAATTCCCCCCCACACACACACACAGACACACAATGAACCTGCCCACTCCAGGGGTTCATATTGCATGTCCTACAGTCAGAAGAGATCACACTCCTGATGTTGTCCACCCTCTACTAAGTCAAACTGCTGAACATCATGCAAGGCTAGTCACCGGAATCCATAAAACATTATTTCTGGCTTAGTACTTTTAAATATTGCGATCAGTTAGTAAACCATGGCTAAATAAATTATGATTTAGCATCAGCTCTCATAGACATATTTACACATCTCTCCAATGTAGCATTATCTGAATGAGATTACTTTATCAAGTTTTAATGGCAGAAAATTATCATTATTTGCTAAATGTATATGCGGTCCATCTCACTATCCAAAGCGACTCTAGGCAGCTTGCAATACAATAAAAGCATGTTAAAACATTAAAATTTAAGAATTATCGGTACATGTGGCTATCCCACTTGTAATTTTGTTGAATTTGCAGTCAGAGAAAAATCACAGAGAATATTGGTAAAAAACAATCTGTATGATTATCACATTAGTCCAGTGCAGGGATCCAGACTGAAGCATCCTGAAGAGGTGGACATCCAGCCTCCTCCTGGAGATCCCCAACAGCTGGGAGCCCAGCTCCTCCCTGGGGCATTCGGCTGCTCTTATGGTGAAAACGTTTTTGGCTCCTTGGGAGACCCCAGGAAAGCTCTGAACTAAACTAAGTGGAAGATAAATGAGCAAACCAGATCTATACTGTTGCCAAGACAACTCCAGGGTATACTGTAGTTATTAAGACTCAGGCCCAGCTTGAGAGAGATTTATGCTTTTGAATAGTCTGGGAATCTTTTAAAAGAGAAATAAAAGATTAAAAGATTTTCCTTTGGAGGAAGAGTAAAGAAAATTGAGCCTTGCCACAATTCAATCTCCCTGATTTTTTTACAGCAGTTTTACTCTGTCTGTAACCAAAAATAATTCTATTGGGGGGAGGAATCTGTTTGGGAAGCAAAATCTCTCCTAACTAGAGCAACCTATAACAGAGTGAAGCAGTCCACGGTCAATACAGGTAGTCCTCGACTTACCATTCATTTAGTGACAGTTTGAAATCACCACAGCATTCAAAAAAGTGATTGATGACTATTTTTCAGAGTTACAACCTTGCAGTCAGATGATCAAAATTGGGCACTTGGCAACTAACATGTACTTGTGACAGTTTCAGTGTCCTGGGGTCATGTGATCGCCTTTTGCAACTTTCTGACAAGCAAAGCCAAATTTCTTTAAGAACTGGGTTTAAGAACTATGGCAAGAAAGGTTGTAAAATGGGGCAAAACTCACTTAACTGTCTTTGTTAGCAATAGCAATAGCAATAGCAGTAGACTTATATACCGCTTCATAGGCCTTTCAGGCCTCTCTAAGCGGTTTACAGAGAGTCAGCATATTGCCCCCAACAATCTGGGTCCTCATTTTACCCACCTCGGAAGGATGGAAGGCTGAGTCAACCCTGAGCCGGTGAGATTTGAACCGCTGACCTGCTGATCTAGCAGTAGCCTGCAGTGCTGCATTTAACCACTGCGCCACCACTGCGCAGTGGAAATTATGGGCTCAATTGTGGTCCTAAGTCAAGGATTATCTGTAGATGCCATGCTGGTCCCTGCCTGAGTTTGTGGCCTGTGTTGGATGAGAAGACCACATCTTTCTCCTTCTGTCCCGGCCACTTTTTACAGAGGCACAAATGAGTGTTTTTTAACAAACTGCATCCCTACTTGGTTTGGTGGCAGCAACACCTCAGCTAGTAAGTCCCTACAGAGAGTGGTGAGGACAGTGGAGATTATAGGAAGTTTGCTTCCCATCATTCAGGATACTTATAAACACTGTGATTAAAACTCAAAGCATTGTTAGAGACACCCACACACACACACACACACTTCAGGCAGTTTCTGTTGTTCCCCTCTGGGAGAAAGTTTTGAAGTATTTCTAGCAGGAATGATTCAAAGGGCTTTGTTCCCCAGGCCATTCCTCTGGTAAACTCACAAGGTTCATTTCTCTCGCCATGTACATGTATACATCTGGACTAGACTGTGTTGTTTCTCTGTGTTACATGCATAATATTTATGTATTTATTTAGTCATGTGTATGTAGTGTATATTGGAGGAGGGTGACTCTTTGAGAGCTGCATGCCACGAAATGTCCTTTTATTGTAGGCCGATTACATTCAGAGGGGCCCTAAAGTGATTCCATTCCAGAAAGACAAGAGCTTCACGTTCAGGAGGCTCAACTCTTGTTCTCTTGCGGGCGCTTCCTTTGCCTTCTTCAGAACAGGAACCAAAGGCCACCTCCGCACAAAAGGCAGCCCGCCTCTCCCTGACGTCGCTTCTCCTGCCGCGGCCCCGGGAGAAAAACGGGGACGGAAAGAAAGAGGCGCCGCAGCCCCTCCCGGGCAACCCTCGGCCCACGCCGCCCTCCTGCACCCCGTGACAGGTTCAAAAACTCGGGGCGGATCTCAGGAGGAAGAGCGGCCGTGGCAACAACCTTTCACCAAAACGGAGCCCCTTCCTCTTGGCCGGCAATGCCGCCGAGGGGCGCCGACCGCCCCCCCCCCTTCAAGCTCCCCAGAGCCCCGCAACGCTTTAGGTGCTGCAGCCGAAAGCCGGCCAGCCAGCCAGGCCGGGTGACATCCGGCCCGGGACTCGCCCTCGATCGCGCCAAGCTTGGCGAGATGGGAAAAGGCTCCCTTATCGGCCGGAGCAGAATTCCTCCGGGCGGCCGTACAACAGCAACCAGAGCCGCTGGCCCAGCCGCCAGTCGACATTCCTACCGCTTCGGGGCCGCTTATCGGTCCGCGTAGCTGGACAAAGAGCGCACGAAGTGCTTCAGAGAGAGAGGGAGAGGGAGGGAGGGAGATCCCCTCCCCCCAAGGCCTGGAGGGGGAAGGACGCTCTCTAGGTTGCTGTCCTGGGGAGAGGAAGGTGAGGCCCAGGGAGGGGCAGGGTTGTCAAGGGCCTCCCCCAAAAGGTGGCAGAAAAGATCAGCTGAACCAAGCAAAGGGAAAGAGTCAGAAATCAGCGGGTCAATCAGCTGCTTTGGAGAATGAATGGAGGTGTCTTCTTGAAGTATTGGAGGACAGCTATCATGTCACCCCAATTCTTCTCTTCAATAGGTTACACATACCTAGTTCTCTCCACCTTGTTTATTGTATAGTTCAGCCTTCAGACCCCTTCTCATCTTTTGCTCTTCTCCCTCTGTACTGCTTCTAGCATGGTGACCAGAAATGAATGAGGAACAGCCTCCCTTTGGGGGGAGGGGAGGCCTCAAAGCCATTGGCTCCCAGTCCTGCCCTTTCTCAACATCTGAACTGGACTGGGAAGACCCCACAGACACAGAAGGATCATTTTAGACTTACAAAGGGAGAGGAAATGACTTGTTTATAAAGATAAACAAGGATAGGAAGTGCACTTAATTCACTTAAATTTAAGAAAACAGAAAGCAAGTTAACCTGGCATTAATCCTCATCCCACCCACTCCTTTGTCCTTGCTCCACGAATTCTTTGGAGTCAGACCCACCAAAACAGGCCAAATGCCAGGGGCATCCACAGGTGACACCGGGCAGTCAAGAAGGCCCAGATGGAGGCCGCAGCCACATGATCAACCTACCGGCTTGTAGCTACCATATTGACTTTTTTGAGCCTTGTGTACACCCCTCCCATCTGTGGCCTTCATCCCAACAGTCGTGCTGCCATAATTCAAAGCAGCAAGCTTGAAATGATGGTAGGGAAGAAGGCTTTCATCCTTTGCCAATATAATTTCTTATGTGCGGATGAGGCTCCTGATGACAACAGAATACTTGATTTGGCCAAGTATAATTAGACACACCAAGAATTTCTCTCTGGTGCAGAACTCTCAATGTACATGCAAAGCAACAAAGTAATAATAATGGCAATATGATACGAATAAGGGAATAGTAGAGAAGATGAAGGGGATAATAATAATACAACAACCTTACATCATGGGCAAATATACCTAGACATAAAACAGTACTCTCAGGATTAAGTGTTCAGCTGACTGATGGCATGAGGGAAAAAACTGTCTAATTGTTTACAATTGTTTACATACAAATTAAATAAAACCTCAAACCTCATAACCTAATTGTTTACGCCTGCCATGCCCTGTAGTGCCATCCCGAGCAGAGGAGTTAAAACAGTGAATGTTCAGGATGTGAGGGGTCTGTAGATATTTTTCTTCTGACTCAATATACAGATCTTCTATGTTGTCAAGCAACTCCAGAGATGTGGTCAATGGCCCTGCCTTCTTCTGGCACGTTTTTCCCAATCCAGACGTATCTGGGATGTTTTCTTGGCAATCCTATGCAAGTGACCTGCCTCTAGCCCTTCCAAGGGCACTTAAATGCTTTGCACAATCAACATACAGTTGACCTCGTCAGAGGAGCCCTGTCCATGGCCCGGGACTTCCCACTTGGGCCATGCAGAGGCTTCTTTGCCAACCAGATGGTAGGAAAGTGGAAAACTGCTGCCTTAACAGCATTGGGTTCCTTGGCTTCTCTTGTGAAGCGAAACCCCCTTTGCTTGGTTCTGTACATTTCATCTCAATTGCACATATCCAAAGGTTACTACTACATATTCTTCTCTTTAGAAAAGAGAAGAATTTCTGCTGCTTTCTTCCTCATGAAGTTGGTTCCTGGACTTACTGTCTTCCTCTAAATGTTTCTATCATGCTAAATTCTGTTTGTGAATGTTGCCCTTCTCCTCAGTTCTTTATACTAAAGCTTTTCCACACACTCCTCCTCCTTCCAGTTTTCTTGGGATTTCTCTTATCTTCTTAATCTCCTGCTTTGGCACCTTTTCCCTCTTTTCTAGCTAGAGAGGTTTCCAGTCTCTTGTCAAAGATTTTTGAGGCCCAAGGTTTCCAATGACATCCATCTGCTGATTTGTTTATGTTGCATAAGACAGATGCTTAATGAATGCAATAATGAACAAAACTCTTTTCAATCCAAATCTACCTATAATTCCAGATAATTTTGCCAATTATCTATTACTAGGCAATGCACTTTCCAAGTGGTGCATTTAGCACAGCTTGTTATTTGCTACATTTTTGTCGAATGTGTCTGTAGCAGGCACATCACAGTACATAACTGTTGATGTCCATCAATAATAAAAAGTTCATGCTTTTCAAGTCGCTTTGATTCCTAGTGACTCCTTGGGCTAGTCCCTAAAGTTTTCTTGACAAGGTTTTTGGAAGTGCTTCGTCAATACCTGCTTCCTAAAGCTGACAGAGGGCATTCCGTTGGCATCATGCCTCAGGCAAGACTAGAATGCCTGCTCTCCCAGTTACTTACACTCTATTTTATGGAAATCCATGATTTGTGGAATGGATTAGAAGGTTCATTTGTTAACTGTCCCCTTTCAGTCTGTACTTGCTGGAGAACGGAACCCCAGAATCTCTATTGATCATACTTTAACTCTCCCAAAGATGGCCAAGGCTATCCACAAACTCTTGGCTTTCTTTGTCACAAGATGGGTCTTGTGTCTATGTTGATGCAGCCATGTAACAACCAGTTGATGCTCAATTGTTGATGTAAACAAAGCCCACACTTTTCTCACAATGTCTATTGAAAATGGAGGTGGACAACCTTTCAGTGGTTCAGGATATACTAAAAATATTGAGAGGTCTGAGTTGTCTTCGTTGTTGTTTTTGGGTGCGGACTTTTCTTTTTAAAACTCGGTTAACCTATTTTAGGACTTCCTTAGAAAGGCAGGAAACAATGTCACTAGTTTTCAGCAGTTGTAGTTAGAGAAAATTCCAGAGCCTTGAAAAAACAGGTGTGTGGTCTGGCAGTTGACCATCCCTGTTTTAAATAAACCAAATTTTTCTTACCTGGAGTAGGGGACCTGCACTGGAATTATTTCCCGAACCAAAATGTTCCGTGATCTCAGAGAAAAATCTCCTCGCTTCGTATAGTATCTCAATAGGACAAACCATCTAAACCAACTGATTCCCAGGTTCTCCAACATACAATGGCTCAATTCAACAATGGCAGGCATTGATTCTCTGCCCTTAATTCAGAGCATCAGGACTAAGACAAAGCATGGAAGGCCCTCATCCATTGGAACTAATCATGGAAGATTACTAACTGTACATACATCTTTTACTCCATGCCTTGGAGATCCCATCTCAATCTCATTTTCAGAAGCGCTCTTATGATTTCTTCTACCATCAGCTCCATTCAGCCTCCTCTAGAGAACCTTAAAAGTCCCCCCGAGTGGTTGTTTTAGGAAAGCAGGGAAAGGCTGGATTTGCAGACACGCCAATCAATCAAAAGCAGAGAAATTTTTCAGCAGAATGTATCTGGAGAAATGCTGCCTGAGGCCAGCATGCCAACCAGCTGAATCAAGAACATTGCCATCGGATGGTCTCAATGGACTGGGTTGGTCTGAAGTGAAACACATGACAGTTTTGTTAGACTCGCATCTGTGGCATTTTTGATTCCTTTGGAATATTCTGCAGTTGTAACATTCTTTTTGCTTCGATCAGGAAAGGCATTTAATGCAACTTTCACCAAAGGCAGCCACTTTACTTAGCTAATATCTTTTTTATAGTTACCTACAAAACCGTCCTCCATTCTGACATAATATATTGCTAATATAAAAGAAGGATGTGAGATTCAAACTGTTATTAATTAAAGTAAAACTGTTAATTTCAATACTGAAGAAGTTACCTAAAGTCTTCTAACCAGAGTTTTTCCCTCCAAATATAATGCAACTAGTGGGATATTCACAAGAATCTTTGGCAAAACTCTGCCAGGTACATAGAATTCAGAAATATGCTGTCTCGGAGCACACAGAGACTATTCTTAGCCATTGTTGACAGAAACTGTTTATAGTCGGGCAGGCCATGGACTTAAACTAAGCTGTATTTTCACAAAATCATGCAGAGTAGCTTTTCTTGAGCAGGTAGGAAACTCCCAAATGATCCTTGGGGAGGGGGGGCAAAGGAGACACACAGAAGACAGACACAAAGGAGAAACATTCCCCACAAATGGGGGGGGGAATCTTAGAATTTCAAGAACAAGGATTCTAAACTAGTTTTCTTTTTGATGTGCTCTTTACCATGGATTAGTGACTAAAAACACAATTCCCTACCTAAAGCTTGAAATGATAGTTTATAACAACTACCAAATGACAATTCCTGCTAAATGTTTTGCAAGGTATTTGTGGTTATACATTCCATAAGTCTCACTACACTGTAAGAATTTCTTTGGTTTCCTTTGAATATTCTGCCAAGTCAACCTATTTAATCTTCCCATTTCTAGAATGCTGTTGGATTCTGGAAAAACTCATACTACACATTCTTCTTAAAATGTTCACGTGTCATCACCATAGCTCACCATACCATCATACTACATCTCTCAGCCACCATTAGCTATCTTCCTACAAAGCACTTAATGGAGTTGAGATGGGGCCACTAAAAAAAAATTAAACTCAACCAAAAGTTGACCAGACATGCAGAGAGTTAAGTAATTCCACTCAAGCCATCACAACATGAGAATACCTAAAACAAGTGATGATTTTGCTTTACTGATCTAATCCCCCAAGAACAAGAGTTGGAGAGAAAGACTGGCCCCCAAAACAAGTCTCCCATTGCATAGCCCATTCCCGCTGGGGTCTCAAATGATGTTTGGCTGCAGTGCCCATCTACTACTTCCTGGGTGGCCAATGGGGAAGGGCATGCTATGCTCCCGAACCTGGTGAATACTCTTGGAATACTGGATGCGCCTAAAAACACAGACTGACTATTCTGCCTTCTGAAATGGTGATTTCTGACCCAGCTCATGATTTTAATGCAATCAGTACTATATGCAGAAAATAAGACTGGGTTAAGAGCTGATTGGCTTAAATATATCTTGGAAACTATTGTTTGTCATTTTCTCTTCTTTTTTCTCTCGTTCCCATTTTCACCCTTATTTGCTTTGGCTTCTTTTCCCCCTGTTTTTGGCCCAGCTCCTCCTTCTCACAAAATACTTATTTTGGGAAAACAAAGGTTTTTTTTTATAAAAAGGCCTAGGAAACATGCAAAGAAACTGACCTGGACATAAAAAACCTGCAGCCTAGAGCCAAGGCAGGAAGTCCTTTTCAATATATGAAATGCAAGCCATTGTTCTT
Source organism: Thamnophis elegans (assembly GCF_009769535.1). NCBI lineage: Eukaryota > Metazoa > Chordata > Lepidosauria > Squamata > Natricidae > Thamnophis > Thamnophis elegans. The sequence goes on from NC_045554.1 coordinate 21,563,070, forward strand.
GCTATTATTGTAATTCTTCCAGGAGTGGTGAGAAATGTTTCTAGGGTTTTGTGCTTCAGAATATGCTAAAATGACTTGGCTCCTATGCATCTTGAGTTGAAAACCAGGAGCCTCTTTGAGAGATGAAGGAAAAATATATAATAAAGTCTACATTGGATTTTGGTAGTGTTAGAACTGAAGAGGATGGTCCAAAGTCCAGTTGGTTTATTGTGGACCCCTAAATCTCCACTGCTGCTGTGTTTCTCACTCCATGATCAAAAATCCTATCCAATACCTTTAGAGCAGTGTTTCTCAACCTTGACAAGTCTAAGACTTCAACTCCCAGAATCCCCCAGCCAGCATTGCTGGGAGTTGAAGTCCCCTCTGTCTTAAGGTTGAGAAACACAATGTTAGAGGAAGTACTTCCCCATCATTGTTTGGTTATATTTAAAGGACTGTGATGTTCCTGCTCCATATTTATGTCCAAGGGAAGTGTGGTCTCCATCAGGAGCCCAAGAGGCTTTTAATCATTCACAATCAAGGGGATGTTGGATGCCTTCAAGCAAGCATTCTAATGTACACCAGTCTCTTGAATAAAAGGGGCAGCAAACAGAACCTCTTTGCACACTGAAGCTTCTGTTCGCAATAATTTGTGCTAATCCAGAAGAAGCAGAGAAGTTAAATTTGGGACATTACTGAAGAGGATGCAAGCATTTGTCATATCACACAAACAGCAATTGGAGAAGAGGGCTTAGCAGTATTTAGCTCATTCTTTGCCAAAGTCCAGCAGATGGGCGTAGCAGAAGCCCCCTCAAACTATTTTTCCATGACCCAATTTAATGCACATTCTCTTCCTCTCACGCCCCAGGAGGCTACCTTTTAGGACACACGGGCAAATCTGAAATTTGGCTATATATAAACATGAAATAAAAGAGATGCAGTGGCTCAGTGACTAAGATGCTGAGCTTGTCGATCAGAACGGTCAGCGGTTCAAATCCCTAGTGCCGTGTAACAAAGTGAGCTCCTGTTACTTGTCCCAGCTTCTGCCAACCTAGCAGTTCGAAAGCATGTAAAAATGCAAATAGAAAAAATAGGGACCATCTTTGGTGGGAAGGTAACAATGTTCCATGCGCCAGCCATGTTTAGTCATGCCAGCCACATGACACGGAGACGTCTTTGGACAGCGCTGGCTTTTCAGCTTTGAAACAGAGATGAGCACCGCCCCCTAGAGTTGGGAACAACTAGCAAATAGGTGCGAGGGGAACTTTTACCTTTACCTAAACATGAAATAGAGACCATAAGCTGTAGTGATTAAGGTGCTGCATGAGAAAGCAGGAGACCAGGCGTTCTAGTTCTCCCTTAGGCAGAGAGGCAGCTGGGTAACATTAGCACAACCCACCTTGCCTTGTTCAACCCACCTTTTACAAGGTTATTGTTGACAAGAAAACAGCAGGCAGGATCATATGTATGACATCTTGAGTTATGCAGAAATAAAAACAGGACAATAACGATAATCACACTGACAAAATAGATGAGATGGCAGACTTGTGTGTTTACAAAATAGCTGACTTAGCTAATCACTAAAAATCAACAATTGATCTCTACCAGCCCAAAGACATAACTGCAAATAATTACAATACTTGGAAGCTGGTCTTTTAACAGCTTCTTTCAAAAAACAGGTCCAGGTGGGACATGCAAGCTGGTGAGCTCCAAAGAAATTGTCTCCCCTATGAGAGCAGCCATGAAACCAACAATGCTGTAGTTGCCTTTACAATAGTAAGTTAACATTTTTTCTAACTGACTGGCAAGACAGCTTTTCTCTGAGAAATAACCAATTATTGTGTCCGATTGTTTTGGGGCCATAGATAGGTACAGATGGACAATTTAAGTCTCTGTTGCTAGACAGGGATGAGTACATAGGATTTATATTCTGTTCTGTAACAAGATAAACCAAAGTATCAGAATAATAACAGAGTTGGAACAGACCTTGAAGGTCATCTAGTCCAACCCCCAGCCAAAGCAGGAGACCCAATCCATTTCTGACAGAGGGCAATCCAGTCTCTTCTTCAAAGCTTCCAGTGATGAAGCTTCCACAACTTCTGAAGGCCACATCAGTTCCATTGGTTGATTGTTCTCACTGTTAGAAAATTTATCCTTATTTCTAGGATGAATCTCTCCTTGATCAGTTTCCATATGTTGTTCCTTGCGTAGCCTTTGGTGCTTTAAAAAACAGGTTGACCCCCCTCCTCCCTGTGCTCAAATATTGGAAGACTGCTATCATGTCTCCCCTGGTCCTTCTCTTCACTAGACTAGCCATGCCCAGTTCCTGCAACCGTTCTTCATATGTATTAGCCTTTACTCCCCTAATCATCCTGGTTGCTCTTCTCTGCACTCATTCTAGAGTCTCAACATCTTTTTTATAGTGTGGTGACGAAAACTGGATGCAGGATTCTAGGTGTGGCCTTACTGAGACTTTATAGAGTGGTATTAGTACCTCACCTGATCTTGATTCTATTCCTGTGTTAATGCAGCCTAGAACTGTGCTTGCTTTTTTGACAGCTACAGCACACGGCTGGCTCATATTTAAGTGATTGTTCACTAGGACTCCCACGATCCCTGTCACAGTTACTGCTCTTAAGCCTGGTTTCACCCAATCTATAAGTGTACTTTTGGTTTTTCTTGCCTCTTTACTTTTCTCTACGTTGAATTTCATTTTGTTAGGTGGGGCCCAGCGTTCAAGTCTGTTGAGATCCATCTGTATCTTGAGCCTACCATTTAGGGCCATGATGGTGCACCTATGGCACACGTGCCTGAAGTGGCACACGGAGCCATGTTGCCTGGCATGCGTGGCATCACTTGTTCCTCTTCAGGGTTTCTGGTGTGCATGCGTGCGCAGTGATCTGCTGGACTTCGTGTGTGTCGTAGTGCCGGAAATTGGAAGAACATGCATGCACACGCCAAAAACCAGAAGTTCATTTTCCGGTGTGCGCATGCCTCTGGGCAGCTCTTCTTCTGGGTTGCGGCCCAGAGGAGTTGTGTGCGGACTCGCGCTCCCTTTTCAGCACGGTGCTGCAAAAGGTTCGCCATCACTGATTTAGGGTGTTAAGTGATTCCTGCCAGCTTAATATCATCTGCAAATTTGATAAGTTTCCTTTGTATTCATCTAAGTTGTTTAAGAAGACTTTGAAGAGTGCTGGGCCTCAGATGGTACTTTGTAGGACCCCACCTCTTACTTCTCTCCACATAGATGAAGTACCATTGAGTACGGTTTGCCAGCCAGTTACAAATCCAACTGATGGTGATGCTATTTATCCTGTTTTTTCTAGTTTACCAAGAAATAGGTTATGCTCTACTTTGTCAAATGCCTTGTTGAAGTATACTATGTATACTATGTGAAGTATACTATGTGAAGTATACTATGTGAAGCATACTATGTGGAATATGTGAAGTATACTATGTGATCTACTTTGTCAAATGCCTTGTTGAAGTATACTATACTAAGTATGTCCACAGCATTTTACTGGTCTCCTAATTTAGTCACTTTGTCGAAGAATGAAATAAAATTGATTTGGCATGATCTGTTTTTAACAAACCTGTGCTGACTTCTAGTTATTACTTTATTTGTTTTTAGATATTCACGGATCTGATTTTTGATTATCTTTTCCAGTATCTTTCCAGATATTGATGTAAGGCTGATTGGTCGATAGTTTCCTGGCTCTGTTTTTTTCCTTTTTGAAGATGGGAAATACATCAGCTCTTTTCCAGTCCTCAGGTAGATTCCCGGTGGGCCAGGATTTTTGAAAGATGTGGTCCAGTGGTTCTGAGATGACATCTGCCAGCTCCCTTAGAACTCTGGGATGTAATCTGTGAGGTCCTGGTGATCTTGATTCATCATGATCAAATAGGTGTTCTCTTATAATTTTCTTGCTTATTTTAACTTTTCTTTCTAGTCTGTCTTTTACAGTTATGTTTTTGGTAGTTTATTTTTGCGTCAAGACCGATGCAAAGAATGAGTTAAACAGCTTTGCTTTCTCTCTACTGCCTGTTACTTGCTTGCCATCTTCTTTCTTTAGTCGACTGTTTCCTTGAATTTTTTCTTGTTATTTATATGTTATCAGCTAGGTTGGTCAGGAACCTATTCAATTTCTCACTTGATGCAGAATTAGTCTTCCAGTTGATGTTAGAGTAATTGAAGTCCCCCATTACTATTGTTGTGGGTTTCCTACATATATTTGTTAATTGGTTACCAAAAAGTGCATCTATTTTTTCTGCTTGGCTAGGTGGCCTATAGTATACACATATGGCAATGTCATTTTTTTTCTTTTATACTGACCCATATGCATTCATATTGTATTTTTATATGCAGTATTTATTTATATACAGTATACAGTATTGTTTTAATACTGTATCAATACAGTATTAAGAGCCTTTGATGCAGCATTCATTATTCCACCCTCCTCAGCCTGGACCTTTGGTCCTGCCAGTTGGAACATCTGGAGCAGCAATTTTACTCTCTGTAACTGAAGAACTGCCATCATCTGAAGGCATCTGATGCAAGAGTGCTACAGAAGCCAAAGACAACTGGGCAGGAATGATGCTTAAAGAAATCCCACGTGGGAACACCGTTGGCAGAACCATTCGGACCCCTCTTGCTTAAATGGAGTTGCTGTGAATCCCAGTCCATCCTGATAATCTTCACATGGCCAGAACCAGCTTGCAAAAGAGCCTAACAAAGCGGAGGTTGCTTTAAATGTGTCAATTTAAATGTGTAAGCAGGTAAGACAGGAAGCCAACAGATTCCTGGGGAGGCAGAAGGGACAGAATAACAGAGTTGGAATGGACCTTGGAGGTTTCTTGTCCAAACCTTGCTCAAGCAGGACACCCAGAGGTGGGTTTCTACTGGTTCACACCAGTTTGGTAGAATTCGGTAGGAATTTGGAAAAAATGCATGCACACTGAACGGGCAGTAATGCCGGCAGAAACCCACTCCTGAAGAGACCCTATATGATTCCAGATAAATGACTGTCTGGTCTCTTAAAAACCTCCAGTGATGAAGCACCCACAACTTCTGAAGACAAACCATTTCACTGATTAATTGTTCTCAATGTCAGGAAATTTCTCTTTAGTTCTAGTTGGATCTTTCTTTGTTAAGCTTCCATTTATTACTTCCTGTCCTGTCCTAAGGTGCTTTGGAGAATAAGTTGACCCACTCTTCTTTGTGGCGGCCCCTCAAGTACTGGAGGACTGCTATCATATCTCCCCAAGTCCTTCTCTTCATTAGAATAGACATTCCTAGTTTCTCAATTGTTCATCCTGAGGGTTAGCCTCCAGTCCCCTAATCATCTTTGTTGGTCTTCTCTGCACTCTTTCTAGGGTCTCAACATCTTTTTTATAATGTGAACTGGCTCCAAATGTGTCACCAGCGCAGTAGATGGGGTACTATACTGAACAATGGAAGATTTCCCCCAAAGCCAAGGAGTAAGAGCATGCAGCATATGGCAGGGCTTACAGGTTTGCAAACCCTTTTGAATCTTCAATATTTCTGCATCAATCCATGATGACCTCTAGCTTTGTTTGAAAGTACAGTATAAAACTCAAGCCAGAGAAGATCCATGTGCCGCCTGCCCTGGTTAACTGATCTCAGATGTTCTTTTAGGGAAGAAAAACGCATGGAGAATCAATTGCCTGACTTCAGCTCCTGCTCTCATGACCTTCTCCAAGACAGACCTAAGCAATGGGCTGCCTGGATACAATGGGGCCAACAGACAGCTACTGATGCCTATCAAGCTCATAGTCCTGGTTTTGTAATCCAACAAGAATAAAAGCCTTGGGTTCCCTTGGTAAGGGGGCTCCCCTCTCCTGGAAAATAGCCAGAGAGAATCAGGAAGAGGACTCGGAACAATCTTCAAACTGCCTTGGAATTTGCTATTCACTTGGGAGCTTTTAAAACTCACCAAGTGCATCAGAAAACTAGTCTGATCTTTTCTGAGGACTTTCCATCTCTGAAGCTCCCTGGTCAGAAACGGATCCCTTTACCTATCTATACTCATTGTATGGGCCTTATGGGCTGCTTCTCACAAACACAGTGCTGAGTGGTACACAATTCCAGTTCCAAAGCACCTCGCCGAGAGGGCGATTGAGCTCCACCAAGCAGTTAATGGTGTTAAAACACCCTCAGAGGAATGTGAAATCCAGAGCCGAGAGTGGTTCAAATGCTCTCCACGGAAGCCACAAGTAAATGATTGGGCGGGAGGGGAGCCTGATCTGCTGGACTCCAGCCAGGATTAGAAAAGTCAATACCCCAGAAGGGAAGAGCCCGTTTGGTCTACAGGCATTTCATATTCTTAGGAGTCCCTGAAAGAGAGAGGAAAGTTCTCCTCTTAAGACCCAGAATAAAAGAAGCTACATTGGAAAAACAAAACAAAACAGATTATATTCCAGCACACATTATATAAGCAGCGAGCAGGGAAGTTGCATGGCTGTTAAAGGGGGGGGGGGTCCCCATAAACACCACACCACAACTCCATATGAGGAGCTACTACAGTCCTATAGAACTTCCTGCCACCTACTCTGCTTCAGCACTGCAGCCTCTGTGGTTATTTTTCAATGATGGGCAAGGGGAGACAATTCAGTCAGAAATAAACCAAGGTTTTCAATTATTCCAGGTTGAGCAATCTAAAGGATGCTGTCATTGTGTTAGAAATTCTGGGAGGGTGAAATGTCTTTTCAGACACACAACAGCTACTTTTACATTAAGCTATGATATAATAGATTGTGTAGATATTGTCACAGACATTATGGCATATTGTGTTCTGCAAACTCAGTTATGATTTATTGAATGAACCATGGTTAAACAAAGCATGGGTGAGCAGAGGTCACACTCTTCGTTTTGCCTGTCCTACTGCTGCCTCCATTTCAGTGCTATCTGATCCAGGCAACCTCCAAATGGGTAGACTTCGCCTCCCAGACTTCTCCTGCCCCATGAACATTGCTGAGAATTCTGGGAGTTGAAGTCCACATATCTGGAAGCTGCCAAGATGGCAAATCATGCTCAAAATCATGCCCCCACCACAAAACCCCTCTTTAATAGAGCTTATGGATTTGGGCTAGAAATATTCTTTCATCCTGCCAATAACCTTCTGCCGCTCCTTGGTATCATCTCTACATCTCGCAGAAAACATGAGGCCCAGCAACATAATTGTGTGGGCTTTGCCTCCAAAGCCTCAACTCCTCCATCTTTGAAGTCTGGAGCAAAATGCCTTTGCCTGGCAAAGTCCCCACCTGCCCTGCTGGGAATCTGCCGCTTCTTTGGTCCAGAAAACCACGGCACTTCACACTCAGGTCCCCGGGAACAAAAACAGGCCCGGAGCAGCCCATCCTGATTTAATCTCCTTCCGACCTCCTGTTCCTTTCCACATGCTTTGTGTTTCACTAAAAATACCACTGCAGAGGAAATCTCTGTTCTGGGGTGGATCCCTTCCTTCTCAGGAGGGGTTTCCTGCCAACACCCCAATTCAAAGACAAGCAGGCGACCCAAGTTCCCAGGCCAGACCGGAGAAAACAGGGGGAAGGGCAGAGAAGGATGCTCTGGAGTAACACAGAGAGCATGGAGGGCGTGCACAACCCACGGCCTGACCTTTGCAAACCATGGTTTGTTGAGCTAGCTGTACCGTTCTGATTCACACAGCATCCTAGAGCAGAACTATAGTTCACATTAGACATTAAACTCACACCAAAACAGCCACATTAAATTTCACCATGGAGGATGAGCCTAAGTAGTTTTAAAATAAGGGTTAGGACAAATGTGATGTGTAAAGCAGGACATTACATTGTTGCTTATTCTACAGACCATGGTCAAAATAATACACAGTTTAACCTGATGGTTCGCAAGTGTTAACATTATACAGACTAGATTACCATGGCTTCTTCTGTAAACTATGGTTAAAACAAAGTACAACCTGGAAGGCTATATGAAGCATCAGATGACTGGACCATCTCACTCCATTTATTTATTCAGATTCTCAACCGCTCTGCACGTCAAACCATAATTCCGCGATAAAACAAACCCCCCAAGAGGTCACCCTTCCCATCCTCAGTAAAGAGGAGCTAGGACAGCCTACCGTAATTCAAAACCCACCCATTATCATCAGGGATCCATTTAAAGATTGGGTCAAACATATTCCAAACTGTTGGGGCTGCCATACGGAAGCTTTGCCTCCTGCTCACATTCCTTACTTCTTGAGGAGGTGGGATCTTAAGCAGACCCACCTAGACATCTAAACAGTTGGGCAAGGCAACATGCTGTGCAGGGCTTTAGGATAACCAGCACCCTGAATTGAGCCAAGAAGTCTACAGATGCAATTCTACAACAGCGGCTTTCCCCAGCTAGCTGATGGCTTGCTACCTTCTGTCCTAATGAAGCTTCCAAATTACCTTCAAAGGCAGCCCTAAGTAGAATGCACGGCAATGGTCCACCTACACAGGAGTCAAGGAATGAGTTAGTGTCACCAAGACCCCCTGATCTTGATAAGGCAGGGCTGCAACTAATGCATCAAGCAAAGCCATCACCCCAATATGGATGGGAGGGCATAATGAAATAATAGCAGCATTTGTTGATGTTCTTCCAAGAACATTGAGAGATGGGTTCTGGACGGAGGCAGAGGGCATCTCCCCTCTCCCCAGAGAAGCATGAGTCACTTCTCATTCCCAGCAGCTGGCCTTATGACCGAACCAAGAGGGGCAAGAACCTAATATGAGTATTTTCTATTATTTTCCAGTATGCTTGAAAAACCATGGGGAGACAAGCCTGATTGATCCTTGGAGAGAAGACCACCAGAAAATGCCCAGTCTGGGGGCTACCCCGGGAGTTCCAAAAAACACCTCTGCAGGCAACAGTGGGATGCCATATCTCTCTTCTTCCTCCCATGGGGCGGAATCCCTTGGCACAGAGAGAAAGGGGAAAAGACAAACAAAGATGCTCATAAACATTGTCTAGAATGTGAAAAACACAATTCTACCCACCCCCCACCAAAAAAAAGATAAATGCAAACATATGCAAATGTCTGATTCCAGAAATCAATTTTCCTCAGAAGCAAATCTGTAAGTCAACTGAAGAGGTAATTGTTTGCGCTTTAACCCCCAAAGCTTATCTGGGCAACATGCAAACAGAACTTCTCCAGGAGGGGAGAAAAGTTTGCAATGCTGAAAGGAGGCCTGGCAAAAGCATCAGAGACTTCGTTTGCAATGTCTGGGTCTTGCCTGGGCCATGAAGACCCTCAGGCTGGACCCAGCAACACTGGCAAAGTCTTTGGGGAGGCAAAGCTCCTTCAAATATGCTTTTCATTTTTAAAAAGGGACTTTCTTTGCAGCCTCCCGCAAACCAGACGAGGGCGACACCCAAGTGCCCCTTTTGTATGCCAGTCATTGTCTTCCTCAGCTGACACAAGGCAAACAATGCAGCACTGTTTCTACTGGACTGAGAAGAGGATCGCAAGGTGCCAGGCGGTCAGAGGTCCCAGCGAGGTAAGGCTGATTCACTCAGTGCCCTGTCTCCATTCATGCATCAGCCTTAACCATTGTTCCATTCCTGGCCATGAGATAAAGCTGGATTTTAAGTGCTTTAGTGCCACCAAGCTCTTGGGCGACCCAGATTATCAGGGTAATTCTGTCCTTTTATCACCTACACTTGCATTTTAGCAGACAATCTGAGGCAGGCAGCAAAAATTCACCCTACCACCAGCTGGTAGCAAAGAGTTTGTATCTTCTCGGTCTTTTGGCATCTGCTGCTTGTCCATATTTTTGCAGCCCTGACCTGATAACCAAAACGCAATGTCTGATTCAGTTAATTTCAGAATCCCTTCCAGTCCATTTTTTGCAGAAAATTACTTGATTACATCTGCTTCTCTCAAATGCACAAGTTCCCTAACAAATAAAAGTGCTTGGACAGCAACATTTAGCTCTGCAGTGCATCCGAACCTCAGTTGCCTGAAAGTTGCATCTAAGGACAATGAGGAAAATATGGGGCAGCTTGCGCAAAGGGCCATCAGCTGATACAATGTCCGCTTAACGGAGGCTCTACCATCTGCCATAAACGTTGGACCAGCCTTTACCAAAGGCTTTGCCAGCATGATCGTCCCGCTGTCTGAAGTTGACCCTCTCGAGCACAGCAGGGTGGACGGTGCACCAAAGCTTAAAATGTCAAAGATAAACTTGGAAGCAGGTGGACAGTTCCTACCAAGCTCTGAAATGACAGCATGCCTTCCTTCCATCTGTTCATTTGCCCCCCTCCCATTACTAGCAAACATAGAAGGATGTGACAATCTGATACCCTAATGCGCTTTGCACCGCTTCATACAGGTGACAGAAGTGAGCTGCCATACAACTGCAAAGCCAGTAATGGGGTTTGACCACAACTGTATCAAGAGCATCATTTTGCAACAGCTGTTAGTTCAGAGATGCATATTTCCTCCTCCACTCCCGGGACATTCTTTTCTCCAGTTTGTTTGGAGTTCAGCAGATCGAGATTTGAGCCCCCCCTCCTCCTCCAGAAAAAAGTGCAACCTCCTTCTGGAGCTCAAAATCTTACTGGATCTCCCCACCCCCACCCTGGTGCTGCATTCCCAGCAGATGTCATTGAAGTTTCCTAAAGCTCACCCGGCAGTGTCCGTTCTCTGCTATTCCACTTTGTTTTCCTAAGGGAGAAGCCAACCAAGAGCGGAAAGGAATCTGCAGAGGAGTCAATCATGCTGACATTTGCAGGACCCGTTTTAATCAAAGTTCCTGGTTCGGGAATCCCTGTGCTACAGCAATGAACCTAAAAGGCGTTTACCCATCCAGGCTGCATTAACAGGGAGACAGACAAGCTGTCCCAAACATTTGCATAAAATATAGAGCTACGGCTCAATCGCTCTGCTAATTTGTTATTTTGCAGTGTTAAAGGGGGAAAAAATCTTCAGGAAACTATCCACCAGGTTCATCCAAATGGAAATGAAATTGAGCACATCGTTTCAGCAAGCAAGATCAAACAGTGCAAAATTAGGATTCCAAACATTTGTAGACTAATGCTATTAAATGAATAGATATTGTCACCACTTAACGTCAATACTTACAATGACTTACAACCAGTTGTTTAAAGACAGTTCAAAGTAAAAGTGATTTACAACCTGTTGTCAAAATTACAACTGTCACACAACCTTCATGGTCAGGTGATCAAATTTGGGAGCTTGGCAACTGGTTCACCTTTACCGCTGGCTGCAGTGTCTTGCGATCGCATGATGGGGATTTGTAACCTTTCCAGTCTGTTTCCACCCAGCAACATCAACTGGGGAAGCTAGACTCACTTAGCAACTGCAAGATTCACTTAATAACCATGTGATTTGCTTAACAACCACTGAAAAAACTGTCATAAAATCCAGTTTTGTTATGTGATGACTCATTTAACAACCATATTACTTAGGGACCAAAGTCCAAGTCCCAATTGTGGTCATAAGTTGAGTAACTGACTTTAGAGGTGGCGCAGTGGTTAGAGTGCAGTACTGCAGGCCACTTCAGCTGACTGCTATCTGCAGTTCGGCGGTTCAAATCTCACCGGCTCAAGGTTGACTCAACCTTCCATCCTTCCGAGGTGGGTGAAATGAGGACCCAGACTGTGGGGGCAAGTTGCTGACTCTGTAAACCGCTTAGAGAGGGCTGAAAGCCCTATGAAGCGGTATATAAGTCTAACTGCTATTGCTATTGCTATTGCTAGACAATCTCCAAAGCTGAATCTTATGAATGCCTGGATGGGAGATCCTGCAAAACCCCAGGGCTCCAGGCTAGACATAGGAATGGGGAATAGCTCCCTGGGAAGGGCAGTAGGAAAGCACTTCCGTACTGCTTCCAAAGCCTGGACACGGATACCCCCAAGAAGTCACCAGGTACCCAGCAAGAGTCCTGGAAGTCTTCTCTTGATATCGGTCTGGCTCTTTGGAGAAGGGCAGGGGGAGAAGGCTCAGCTGCCTGGTATCCAAGCAGAGCTATGATCCCTCCCAGAACTTGCCTCAGCAGCCACGGGCAGGGCCAGTCGAGCATCAGAATCAGCCACTGTGGACCTAGCTGTGCTTCTGTCATAACATGGGCATGCATTGACTTCCTCTGCATAACAGCTTCTCCTCCCTGTTGCCACTGGCATTCTCTTGCCCTCTGCCCTCCTGAACCCCCACGCAGAACGGCTTCCCTGCTGGGCTCAAAACCTTCCACTCCACCTGCTCTCCATGGCAATTGCCCACACAGAACTCCTTCGCCCCTTGGCCTCCCCAATCATCCTCCGGCTCTTGTTCTCTGCACAAGGGGGAGAAATTGAGGTAAGGGAGGGGAACGGTTGGAATTCACCCTGGAAAGCAAAACAAACTGACTCTGCATCGGTTGAGGTCCTATTCAAAATGCCGTTGGGTTTACTAAACCCATCAACAGAGTTTGCACATTGTAAAAAAAGCAATCACAGAAACTCACTCCTAATTATGAAACGAAGGTCCAGAAATGTTTGAAAAAAAACAGATAATATTAGGCAAAACTGCCAGCAACCTTTGTTATGTTTGGAGAAATCAGCTGGCATGTCATTTGAAATGGAAACTTTAAAAAAAAAGATTTCTCAAATTCAACAAAGCAAATCTGATACATTCACAAAATTGACTATCTCAGAAAAACTGAATTTGACAGATTTGGAGAAATGAGAAATTGATATTTAGACCTTTCACCACTGCTAGGTTCCTCCAATGTCCGATGGCCCAACAAGGAAAGGCCAGCCCAGCAACATGCAGGTTCAATGCTCGGAAAGTGGCTGCAGCCCAAATATTGATCTGGGGGAGAGACAAGGCGCCTTGCAAGGAATGGCATAAAGAACCTTGGACTACCCTGAGGCTAGGTCAGGCTAAGGAGTGCCCCGCCCAGCCTCTGGGGTCTCTCCGCCAGATGCACATGGTAGCATCCAAGATGGAGAAGACAGGCCTCTTCTGAGGGTCTTCAAGGCCCTGGGGCCTCGCCTGCACTCTCGGTAAGCTCTGCAGACGGTGACAGAGGAAGCCTTTCCCGCTGCACTTCCCCTCCATCTCCGGAACAGCCAGCCAGCCTTACCTTCTTCCCACTCTCCGAACCTAAACTGTGCTTGTGCCTTTTCAGGCTCCTGCTGCTCAGCTCGGCCAGAGCCTTCCAGGAGTCTCCATTACTGGAATGGGGCCCCTTGACTGGCAGTGCTTCAGGGTTTGCCACCATGATTGGCCGACCAGCCTCCTCGGAGCAGGTCAGACAGAGACTCCGGAAATGCTCATCAGTCTCTTTGTCCACCACCAGCAACTGGGTCTCGGCTTCAATTGCTTTGATGCGCTGCACAACCTGAGGAAGGACAGATGGGCAAGGGGAGAAGAAGAAAGCATCAGAAAGACCCCCAAAAGAACAGGAATTTGCTAAATAGGAAAAAAAAATCTCCTGAGTGGCATTTATAGGAGCAGAAATACAATCCCTGTAGCTCCACATAGAAGGCAGTGATGGGCATGCTCCGATATGCTACCCTCCACAGCTGCCCTCCACAGCATCTGCCCAGCCCACTCAGGAACCGTGCAGGGTCAGCACGCTCCAGGTTCCTTTAATCAGGCAATGCTGCCTATTGAGACCCCTCCTCTGGGCCAGTGCCCACCCTTTGGGACAGGCAGACCTGAATAACCCACTCCCTGCAGGTGTTTGGAAGCAGACTGAGGCTTGGAGACCTGGCCTCTTCACCTGGGTCCTTTAAGAGGCTTTTAATCCAGAAAATAGTGGCTTTCTTTTGTTTCCACCCAGTTTGTTCTCCTGTCATTTCGTTCCTCCTTTTTGTTTCCTGCCGTTTACCTTGCTTTCCAAGGGAGAAAAACATTTTGATGAAATTCCCTGAGTGGAGCAAGACATTTCTGCTCCCCCCTCCATCGCCTAATGTCAAGGTGGTTATGTGGACGCCCTTCCCTTCCCTGCATGAAGCCCTCCCTAGGGCTCTGAAGCTTCCCCTTCCTCCAGTCCCACACCTGGCACAAGGGGGCTTTTTTAGTGGCAACTAAATGCTGATGTTTGGAAAAAAGATCCCACTCAACTTCTCAACTTGATGGAGAAATTCTAAAGTTGAACAAGCTGGCCGGGAAGAACCTGGAAAAGCTCCTTGGTGACCATCCTCACTGCTTTCCTGCAGAACCTCCAGAAATGGAGCCTCTACTTCAAGATGCCCACTTAGGAAGCACCCCAATTCTCCGTAAGAGCCTCCGTCTTATTATCAGTAGGTGCTCCACTGACTCAGATCCACAAGGAATTGTGGATTAGAATCTGCACATTTTGAAATCGGGATTTGAAGAAATGGTTCAGGGACAGATCCTCCAACCATAGTTGGTTGCACTTCACTTCTTAATAAGCATGCCTGGAATTGCCCTGAAGACAAGGAAAGAGCCTTGTGGTTTGGAGTCCAAAATGTCAACTGAAAAGACAGACACAAACACACATGCCCAGAAAGAAACATGTGAAACATGCAAAACATTTGAGCTGAAAGCTGACTGATTAGTGCTGTGAGGAAATGTTCATTTAGCAGTATCAAAGGAGGAGATCGTGGCTCTATGATTCCACGATTCAAGGAGCGATGCTAGCCCAAGAAGTCTCACAGCCAGAACAGAGGTTGGTGGGGATTCTGGAGCTTGTAGTCCTAATGCATCTGTGGGACAGTGTGACACACGTTGGGTACAAGAACATCCATATAGCTCAATTGGCCTACCGAGATTTACTCAGGCACAACTGCGGAGGTCCACCTGGCACATTAAGCAGGAAATCAGGGTACGCAAATTATAGTTGCCAGGCTTTACAATGCAATTATACAAAACAGAGACACCTCTTACTTCTCTAATACAGAGATATCACACCCAGCAATATTATCATGCAAATGCAGCCATTCAGTCCTTGAATCCCCTCTACATCCAATGCAACAATGTAAGTCACAACAGCGTTTGCATAATGACATGGGAGGAAAGGGATCTTGGGGGTCTTCTAATCCTACCCCGCTCCTCAAGGCAGAAGCAGAATTCCTGATAAATCAAATGATTTATTTCCGCACCCCTCTCTCTTCACACACCTATGTCTTGGAATGCATCTCTTATTCTCCCCGGTGTGATAATTCTGCTGTAGGATCCATTGGTTGTGTTTTCAAAGTCCCAAACCCAGATTAAGAAAGCCAAATGGAATCCAGTTTCCACAATACACTGACTGACAAGCTTCTCAAAGGCATTTTAGCTTCATCTG
Source organism: Thamnophis elegans (assembly GCF_009769535.1). Taxonomy (NCBI): domain Eukaryota; kingdom Metazoa; phylum Chordata; class Lepidosauria; order Squamata; family Natricidae; genus Thamnophis; species Thamnophis elegans. The sequence continues at coordinate 21,578,331 of NC_045554.1, forward strand.
GGGTGTCTTCAAATATTGTGGTGTTCCAACCTGCACATCAGTCCTCAGCACTAGCCCATAAGAACATGCTTTAGCCACCTGCTTATACATTGACAGCTAGGAAAAAGAAAGGAGGCTTCCCCACCTGGTCACCCAGTTGTTGTTGTTGTTGTTGTTGAGCTGTTGTTCACTCCAAGGTAGACAAGTCCCTCCAACTGTGTGGCTGTTAGCAGAAGGCAGCTCCTGCCCCAGGCAGTTCTGCCCCCCCCCCCCCCCCGTGCTTATCAGCAGGCACCCGGAGGCATCCTTTTCTGAGGAACAACCAGGAAGTCTTGATTCCTCTCCTGTTTGGCTGGTGGGCATGACCACAGGTCTGGCACTGCCCTCTCAGGTACATTCAATGGGAGGGAGAAACAGATGGGAACGTGAAGCAGTCCACCCCAGTTGACCTGTCCTTGCCCAAATAAAAGGCCTGAAAAATTTCCAGGGCGGATTTCAACATGCTGGATTCTCCCCATTGGGCTGATCTCCAACCTCAGCCACTCAGCAAACAAGTTTCGGTTAAGCAGAGGTTGCGGAAAGGAGTTTGCAGGGATGCCAGAGGCGCTGCCAAAAGGCAAGAAGAAAGCCTGGAGCCAAGGAAAGCAGAGCGAGGGAGGTGAGACGGTGAGAAGCGATCCAGAGGCCCACCACAGCTCTCCTGGGGAGTGACCACCTGAAACACAGTTAGTGCCCCCTTGCTGGAAAGAGCTGCACTATGGACTTAGGAAAGCAGGGCAAGCTGGCTCTCTGCAGCCTCCGGGCCAAAAAGCAGAATATCATTCAGACACAATCCTCCTCCACGCAGACAAGGCCGGCAGCCGCCGCTGTCTTTTGCCTCCTTCCTTCCACCTGCCCATTTCTCCCTTGTTTGGCCGGCTTCCAGCCCAGGCTCCTGCTCATGAGAACTTCATTAACCTCACCCCTTTCATTATAAAAGCACCTTCTTGGTCCCCTTGGTGCCCTGCAGCGGGGAGCTCGGCTCCCTGTGATTCTGCCTCAAAGGAGGAGGGGAAAGGACCTTCCTCTCAGCCCAGCCTGCCTGGCAGGGAAAAAGTTAGAAACGCCATGACAGAAGAAGCAACGGCAGGACTTGACTAAGTCAAGATAAAGGTTGAAGCTGCACAGCCTGCTCCTCATTCAGGACACTGGTTGGATGAATGGATGGATGCATTTGGCCCTCCGGTCTTATCATTGCTCTCCTGACTGAAACATCTCAATTACAACCAAAGAGCTGCTATGGGATGCCTTATTTTGGGATATTATTATATTATTATGGGATAGCTTATTTATTCTCCATTTTTGAGGCCAAATGGCAGGAACCTCAGCCTCAGACACCCGTTTTCCCTCTGAACCCAACAGAGCCAGGCCATTCCTGGTGCAGCAGCCAAATGCTGCTCTTCGCAGAGCCCCAAATGAGACCCCTCCCTGCCTGCCCTTTGAAACCAGCTTGGGGCTGAGCCGTGAGCCCCCTCCCCCAGCAGATGCAGAAAATGAGACTCTGCTCCCCCCACCAATACTCTCACAAGGAAAGACACACAAGCGTGGCAGATCTAAGATGTCCATCAAGCAAAGGAGGTTTTACCCTCTCTGGAGGGGTGGCAAGGAAGCCTCCACGGAGGTCTCTCCTCATTTTAATCTTATTAGACCAGCCAAACTCTCTAATGAGCTCCCATGAGAGTATGGTCCCTCTCCCCAGTTGGGATCAGCGCTTTCTCTTTATTCTGGGCCCAACACCCAGGACTCTCCAGCCTGCGAATCCTCTCCGTTTTCTCCAGCCTTTGGATGGCCCACTTGAGTGCACTCCTGCAAGCACAAGGCTTGCCTTGTTTACACAGCAGGGGAAGGGAGGACTCAGTTTACAGAGTAAACTTTCCTGCTGCAAGTCCTCTGAAGCAGCTGGAAGGGAAGGGGCTCCCTCACTTCTCCAGGCTTCAATATTGAAAGCAAGCCATGAACAAGCTGTTTCTCCCCCCCCCCCACACCAAGTTGCTGCAGGGTCTCTAGCAACCAAAACCCCCCTGCACCAAAGCGAGCAGAAGAAAAGGGGAGAACCGTCCAGCAGGCTGACATGTTGTTTCTTCCTTCCCTGCGCATGGGTAGTTTCCAAGGAAATCCTCCTTAAACCACAGCTGTACATACACTGCCAAGTTTCCTGAGCTCCATCACTGCAACAGCCACTGGGACCCTGGCACCTCTAGGGATGTTGGGACCGATTTTCCAGAATTCCCAGCCAGGCTAGTCCTGGTGAGAATTCTGGGAAGGTGCCAGTTGGGCGGGGACCACTCCAAAACCACCTGCCACCTCAGGCTTAACCTGGCATCCACCTCGAGGCTCCTCCCAGAAGCAGCCCCTCTGCCCTGATTTAAAGGTGGAAACAGTCCAGATGTGCAATAGGGAGATGGCCTTTGTGGAGGGGGGGAGGCTCTAGTTCGGCTCCTGACCTCCCCACCAGGCAGGTCCCTGGCTTGCCTGTCCTGATAAACCAGGGAGGAGCCCGGCAAGACCCTTATCTGGCGGACCAGCCGGCCAGGCCATGCGGGCATCTTCCCCGCCCCAAGTCCTCCAGAGACCCCTTCCGTCGGGGGCCATACTGTCCCGAAGGGCGGCTGATTCGGGGCGGGTCTGGGGGCGTTTGGGTACGGGGGTGGGGGAAGGCCCGGGAGACTCAGGGCTGAGGGAACTCGGAACCCCTCATGCCGCCTACGCCGCCGCGCTTTTAAGGGCTCCGGCTTTTCCAGGTAGACTGCGCCGCCCGGGGAGGCTCGTCTGCCCGGCCGGCGGACCCACCTGGTGGTGCGTCTCTTTCTCCACGTTGACCGCCGTTGACTTCGAGCAGGCGGTCCCCGGCGCGCAGCCCCGCTGCCTCGGCGGGCGAGCCAGGCTCGACCTTGCGGATGAACTGGCCGCTTTTGCCCTTCTCGCCGTGCAGGTGGAAGCCGTAGCCCTGCTCGCCGCGGAGCATCTGGCAGAGGCGCGGTTGGCGGCGGGGCGCGCCCTGCTCCATGGCCGGCCGCCGCTCCTGGCTCCGCTCCGCTTCCGACGGCCCGGCCGGACGAGCAGCAGCAGCCAGCCAGCCAGCGGGGCGGCGCTCGGCGCGGGGGCGTCTCCGGGCCGCCCCCGCCCCGCGCTCCGCAACGGCGCCCCCAGCGCCCGCAGGCGGCCAGCAGCCAGGGCGGCCCGCACCTCCCCGGCTCCGGCGGGGCTGCGCGACCCTCTCCCCGCCCCCTGCGCCAGATCCCTCCCGCCGCCCGGCCAGGCGGGGAGCGGGAGGCGGGCCGGGCCGTGGCAGAGCGTCTCTGGGCGCGTGCAGAGCGCGGAACGACGGCCGAGCGAGCGAGCGCGGGCAGGGGCGGAACTCCGGTCCGGGCCCTCCCGCCAGGGACCGGCTGGGAGGAAAAGGGAGTTGCGGCGGCCGAACTCCGCGGCGCATCCTCCGTGCAGTTGGGAGCGGAGCCCGAGCCACCTCCTGCTCTTTCGGGGAAGTCCGGATGGTGAGGAGGCGGACGGGGCCTCGGTCCTGTCGGGGACTGGAAGTTGCCGGGACATTTCCGCGGGACGGCCGCGTCTCCCAGCCTCCTCTCCAGAGCGGCTAGGTTCTTGCGCAGACCCAGCAATGCCGGCTTGCTCAACAAACCGTGGTTAAGCAAAGCGGGACTTGAAAGAGTTCGGGGAAGAGGCTCCTTAGTTTGACCCGCCCTCGTGGCTGGGGCACAGCCTGATGGGCCTCGGAGCCGCCATTCCGGGGCAGCTGAGGAAGTTCAAGCAGCTGCTGTGCTTTCAAAACCCACCCCCGTTGCCCCCCCTCCCCAGTCGGGGCTACCTGCAGGAAATGTGCTTTTGTCCATTAAGAGAAGAGAACCGCCTCCAAAGGCACGCTTGGGCAGAGGCCCCGCCGTTAGTGGGAGCTGCTTTGATGCCAGCAAAATACCCTGAGACGCTTTTCAAGTCCGCCCCCGCCCCGGTTTTATGCTGCTGTTCTTTGCCACACAGAGCAGAGCAGCCAAAAAAAAAACAAAAGTGGGGGGGGGGGTGTTCAGGCTCATTGTGGAGCAGCCTATTCGAAGCTAATTGGGCGTGGGCTCCTCGGTGCTCTCTTGTGGCTTTCAGGCCGCCTCCTGGTCTCATTCATGCATCCAACTTAACTAAATGTCGCAGGGGGCTTCGGATGGCTGGGAACAGCCAGGACCCAGATTGGGAGCTGCTCCCTTGTAGCAGCTGAAAGAGGAGAGATCAGAGGCTGGCGGCTTTGCTGCTATTTTCATGCCCTGAAAGCAAGCAGGTCTTTAAAATAATACTGTGCCCAAAATCTGCATTGCGGTTTCGTTTGTTTGCCCCTACAGATGTGGCATAGGAGGTGATGCCATAGCCTTATCTTCAATTCCTCTTAGTGGGCTTTTCAACCTACTTTCCTTGGTTGGGGATGATGGAGGGTGAGAGAGGATGGAGCCAAAGGCCGAACCGGATTATCCACCTGCAAACAGCTGAGCTGTTCAATCACTTAATAGGTTCCAAAGCATCCTCAGATTTTCAATTACATTTTGTTCTTGGTCAAAATAAATTTGATAAGCAAATTCTCTTTCATCAGGCTGATTAAAAACTGGCAGAAAAATAGGAGCATTTTTCTGCATGATACTAACAGAATGCAGATTTATGGTTACTCAGATGGATACCACCAGGATGGATTCGTAACTGGCTGACCAACCGCACTCAATGTGCAGTCCTCAATGGAATGGCATCTTCATGGAGGGAAGTATGCAGTGGGGTACCCCAAGGCTCTGTTTTAGGCCCAGAACTCTTCACATCTTCATCAATGATTTGGATGAGGGATAAATGGGAACTCATCAAATTTGCAGATGACACCAAGCTGGCAGGAATAGCCACCACTCCAGAAGATAGGCTTAAGATACAGAAGGATATTGACAAACTTGAACATTGGGCACTATCTAATAAAATGAAATGCAATGGTGAAAAGAGTAAGGTTCTACATTTAGGCAAGAAAAACGAAATGCACAGGTACAGTATAGGTGGTGTCTTGCTCAACAGTAGTAACTGTGAGAGGGATCTTGGAGTCCCAGTGGACAACCATTTAAAATGAGCCAGCTGTGTGCAGCAGCTGCCAAAAAAGCCAACACAGTTCTAGGCTGCATAAACAGAGGGATAGAATCAAGATCACGTGAAGTGTTAATACCACTTTATAAGGCCTTGGTAAGGCCACACTTGGAATACTGCATTCAGTTTTGGTCACCACAGTGTAGAAAAGATGCGGAGACTCTAGAAAGAGTGCAGAGAAGAGCAACAAAGATGATTAGGGGACTGGAGACTAAAACATATGAAGAATGGTTGCAGGAACTGGGTATGTGTAGTTTAATAGAAAGACTAGGGGAGACATGATAGCAGTCTTCCAATATCTCAGGGGTTGCCACAAAGAAGAGGGAATCAAACTAATTTTCCAAGGCACCTGAGGGTAGAACAAGAAGCAGTGGGTGGAAACTAATCAAGGAGAGAAGCAACTTAGCACTGAGGAGAAATTTCCTGGAAGTCTTTAAGAAGATGTTGGGTAGCCATTTGTCTGAAACGGTATAGGGTTTCCTGCCTAGGCAGGGGATTGGACTAGAAGACCTCCAAGGTCCTTCTAACTCTGCTATTGTATTGTATTGTATTATTCTATATGCCCGAAGGAATTTCCCTGCCAGGGCTGGATGGCTTGCTCCATATTTATTTCATTATTGTTTCATTACGCTTTCCCCCTCCCTATTTTTTGAGAAGAGAGCACCCCCTCTTTCTTGGGAGCATCCCCTAATTTTATCCCAGTGAGATCAGGTTGCCAAGTTCAAAGGAGGTCTCGGGTCTCTGCTCCCCAGTCAGGCACATTAATCACTCATGTGTGCTAGTGGCATCTCCTGCTTGGGCCTCCCTTTGGGCTCGCCCGGTGGTGCCATGGGGTTGACTGCCACCTTTCTCACAAAACCAGGCGGGCTTCCCTTCTTTCCCTGGAAGCAAAAGTCGGGCTGAGCCAAGCCAAGCCAAGGTTATCAGCTGCCCTGAGCTGTGTATCCAGGTCTTTCCCACCCAGGGCAGGTAGCCGGTGGCAAGACGGAAATTTCCAAGCCAGCTTCTTAGAGGAAAGCTGGGTTAATCTTTTCCCACGACTGCTGGGAAATTCTGCAGCAACCAGTTCCTGCCAGATTCCAATACCTGGTCTGTGTTCCTGCTGGCAGCAGAATGTAAATGGATATTTACCTTGTCCCCCCCCTCCTCCTCCTCATGGTGACATCATTATCCAAAAATACATGGCTGAAATTGTGTAAGTAGCTATGACAAGGGCAGCATTCATTCACCTTGGACACGCCCAGTCCCTCATGAGCGGAGAGATGGACCCAGACAGGCATTCAGCCTCCTCAGATCTTGATCGTGCCTTGGGCTTCTGATGCTCCAAGCTGGCAGTGCCAAGGAGATGCTTCTGGGTGGCTGGCAAAAAGTGAGGGCAGCTATGATTGGGCTGATGCAGCTCCTCTCTGGCTGCATCAGCTGGAAGATGACAGAAGATGCATCATTAAAACTGGTCCAACTGGCCCTCAGGCTTGCTCCTTCCAAATTCTACTTGGGATGGAGAGAGAGAGGAAAAGAGATAGGTAGACAGACTGGCTGGCTGGCTGACTTGTTGAAATTGAAATTGGTGGGAAAGGAGATCACTGAGCATTCAGAGCATGGACTCAAGTGCAGAGATGTGGGATCAGCTCAGCAGGGATACCCACTGTGTGAATTGGGGGCTGTATTTTTTTACTGCATTTATAGCTCAACTAAAGATTTAAGGCAATATATGTGGAGATCTATTACAACCCCAAAGCAGCCCCATAAGATAGCAGGAGTTAAGAGAGCATAACTGACCCAAGTAGCCAGAGAGCCATAAACTATCATATTTTTCAGAGTATAAGACGCATCGGAGTATAAGACCCACCAAGGTTTTGAAGAGGCAAATTAAAAAAAAAAGTTTTTGTACTCTGCAAACTTCCCAAAATCAGCCCATTTTTTTAAAAAAAAGGCATGCATAGCCTTTAGGAGGCTTATAGAGTGCTCCTGGGGGCTGAGGGGGCGAAAAGGAGCAAAAAAACGGCCCTGTTTTTCACTCATTTCTGCCCTCCCCAGCCCCCAGGAGCACTGGCAGCCTAAAGGCTATGCATGGCCATTTTTGCAAAGGGGGTGGGCTTTTGGAGGCAAAAAATGCTGTATTCAGTGTATAAGACACACCCAGATTTTCAGCTCTTTTTGAGGAAAAAAGGTGTGTCTTATACTCCGAGAAATACGGATATATGGGGGATTTAAACCCCATACCTCAGAATTTTAACCACTAGCAGGATGAGTTTGAAGCTAGAATGAGGAAAGTTGAGAGACTCATTGCTCACAAGTGACTTGTAAACAATCTAAACAATATTGGAAGGAATTAGTAATTGGTAATACAAAACTGTTGAATATTAATGTACAGTTTTGACCAGAAAAACCTTTGATGGTTTTGGAAAACTAACTTACTGCTTTGTTGTTATATATAATAACAGCAACACAGTGGTGGGTTTCTGCCAGTTCGCACCGGTGGTGAAATTTACTGATCCGGTGAGAGGTTCGACCGGTGGACCCGGAAGTAACTTCCAGAACGCCTGCCCCAGCCCTGTCGCTCGCTCACCCCTGGACATCCCATTGCAGCTCGCTTGCTTCCCTCCCATCCGCACGAAACTAGCCCAGCCTGCCGCTCACTGATTGGCTGGAGTCCAGCCAAATCAGTGAGCGGGCTGGAAGCAACCCGTTTAAAAGCATTGCGCCAGACTCTTTCTCGTCCCGAGCAGCTGTCGCATTGCGCTTGCTGATCGATCCTCCCTTTGCTTCGATTCGCCTTCCAGCAACTGGCTGCTTCCGTCAGGTAAGCAACTAAGCGCAAGGGGGGGCAGCGGGAGGCTAGCTTACACCAGCTCGCGGCTGGTTGAATACCTTGGTGGTAGAATACCTTGAAGTGGTTACCAGTATAAATTATTGTGTGCAGAATACTTAACATTGGTTTTTAAGGATTTCTTTATAGAATATCTTTTTAAAATTATTTTTAGGGAATTTTTATTTTTAATTGTTTTAAAATATATTTACTACAAGAAATGTTATTCCTTTTTGCAAATGTTTTCTTTGTGATGCAATATATTGCTTTTAAGTGTTCAGAACCAGGTTTATGTGTCTCAAAGTGGCTGCTTTTCTATGGGCAGGCCAGGTTGGTGCAAGGCAGCTTTGCCAGATTTAGTGTGTTTCACCCTGGTTGTTTAGTAATTCTGAGGTGGTTGCTGGTTCTGTGAGCTTCCTGGCACTGTCATTTATAATTTCCCACAATGCCTTGATGGTTTTTATTTCAGTGGCTTTGTCTTTCCTGTCCTTAGGGTTAGGGAAAAAAACTGGTTTCATTTGCAGTCTTGGGGGGGGGATTCTTATTTTTTTGGTGTTTTCCTGGCATTGTCATAGATTGTGTGGGTGTAGATGTGTAATGTCCCACAGTTATCTACACATTTAGGTTATGGTTTAGGTTTATTGGATTTATATGCCGCCCTTTCTTAGGCCTTCTACCACTACCCTGTTTTATCCCTGTCATCCGAAGTATAATCCAGTCCACAGTGGAGGGCATGGTACAGAAAAAGAGTATCAACATGGCTTTAACAGGCCTTGATGCGCAGCAACAAAAAGCACTGTTGACAGCCTGTCAGATGAAGAGGCAGACGAAGAGGAAAAGTCTTTTGACAAAAAAGAAAAAGTAGGAGATGTTGTCATATAACTCCTTGTGTAGGTGGGCGGTCACCCGTGGCCCAGTGCATAACAGGGCATGCGCAGCCACGCTGAACCACACAGAAAAAAACAAACTCCATAACATCCTGATAGTTCATAACATAACATCCTGACCAGGATTTGACCATATATAGACAGAACTTCCCTGAGCAGTAGATTAGCAATTGTAGTTTGACAGGCTGTCTTAAATCACATGCTGATTGCTCCTCCTGCCTTTGTCCTATCTCAATAAAAGGGGCTCCCAGGGTCCAATCTGGGTCGCCTCATCCCGAGAAAACTCGTGTCCGTGTCTTTTCTCAACATTGGCCTCATGAGCGAAACCACGGGTACTTCACATTCCCAAGGACTCAGTGCAGCGTACAACATAAAAGAAAACACATATTACAAAAATTAAAAGGCACATTAAATAAAGTATCCAAAAACCCCCAATTGATATTTACAATAAATATTTAGAAATTAAATTTAAATTAATAACCCAAATTAATCCTATATTAATTCAATTCAGGCCAGGCCGGCTTGCTGGAAAAGCCAACTTTTTAGGGCGCGTCGGAAGGACCGGAGGTCGGGGATTATGCGAAGCTCCAGGGGCAGGTCATTCCAGAGGGAAGGCGCTCCCACAAAGAAGGCTCTCCCCCAACACTGTCTGGCGACGGCATCCTGAGAGGCCAACTCTGTGGGATCGCACTGGACGGTGGGAGGCTACTGGTGGCAGTAGGTGGCCTTGCAGGTATCCTGGGCCTAAGCCATGGAGCGCTTTAAAGGTCATAATTAGTACCTTGAATCGCACCCGGAACCAGTGCAGGCCGCCCTAAAAGGGGTGTGGCATGGGAGCACCTAGGTGCCCCATGATAACCCGCGCAGCCGCATTCTGGACCAGTTGAAGCTTCCAGGTGCTCTTCAAGGGCAGCCCCATGTAGACAGCGTTACAGTAGTCCAGGCGAGAAAGGACAAGGGCATGAGTGACTGTGCACCAGAGCATCCCGATCCAGAAAGGGGCAAAAAGACCTCCTGGTCACGGCCGTCAGGTATTCTTCTAAACTAAGGCGCGTATCCAGGAGGACTCCCAAATTGCGACTCTCTCTGACGTGGGTAGGTTTCTCCCCCTATCATCAAAGATGAAACAAGATGCACAAATCGGGATGATGGAAACCAGAGCCACTCAGTCTTGGAGGGATTGAGCCTGAACCTGTTCCTCCCCATCCAGATCCGCACAGCCTCCAGACATCGGGACATCACATCCAGGGTATCGTTTGGTGGTATGAGGTAGAAATGAAAAGTTGGGTATCATCAGCAATATTAATAATGATCAAGAACTAATAATATTTCCTTATACATTTTAATGACCTTCCTTACATAATTGGTGTTTTCGTTCATACTTTGGATTTTTAATTTCTGTTTCTGTTAGTTAGCAATTTCTAAAACAAATCCCATGTGAAAAAGTATTCAAAGCCTTCTTGATTTTTTTTTTTTTTAAACAGAACTTTTTTATTTTTCTTTAAAAAAAACACAAATATGTCATTTGTCAATCATTAAAACAGTTGAAGTACAATTTTTTTTTTGTTGTGTGTACCCCTCCCCTCCCTCCACCCCCCCCACCCCCCCTCCTCCTTCCCCCCCCCCCCGACTTCCCAGAACCCGTACCCGGTATGGATTTTAACTAACACAGTCTAAAATCTATTGAGAAAAAGGAAATAAAGAAATTAATGACATTCTAGATTGACCTTAGCTTCTTCTACTGAACTAACTTTTAAACAGTTTAAATCATTTCTGATCTTAAGCATAGGCTAACTGGAATTTCTTAGTCCCGTATTTATTTTGTATAGTCAATCCATTTTTTCCAGTCTCGTTTATATCTCTCATTTGAATGATCTTTGACGATATGCCGATATTTTAGCCATTTCAGCTAAGTTTGTTACTTTCAATGTCCATTCTTGGATTGTAGGCAAGTCTTCCTTCTTCCAATATTGCGCCACCAACAGTCTTGCTGCAGTTATCAGGTGCAAAGTCAAATTGGTCTCTACCACTGTAAAGTCAGTACATATACCTAGTAAAAATAACTGAGGACTAAACTTTATCCTTCTTTAAAAACATTTTGCATGACCCACCATATTTTTATCCAAAATGCCTTAACCTTTTGGCAAGTCCACCATATATGATAATATGTAGCATCGAGAGAAACCACACCTCCAACATTTAGGCTGTACATTCGGATACATAGAAGCCAACTTTTAGGATCTAAATGCCATCTATAGAACATCTTGTAAAAATTTTCTCTCAGATTTTGAGCTTGTGTAAATTTCACATTTCTTAACCCAGATTCTTCCCATGTATCCAACATTATTGGTTCCTCAATATTTTGAGCCCATTTTATCATACAATGCTTAACTACTTCTGTTTCTGAATCCATCTGTATTAATACATTATATATCCTCTTTATATGCATTAAGCTTTGATCTCTTATTTGTTTAAACAGATTATCCTCAACTTGAATAAAACCAATTTTTTGATCTATTTTCCACCTAGCCTGTAATTGCCCATACTGGAACCATGTTTGAACTACCTTCTCCTCTTTTAATACCTCTAAAGATTTTAATTGTAATACCCCCCTTTCCGAGGTAAGAAGCTGTCTGTAAGTAATTCTGTCCTGTTTTTGTGCTGTATTCATATTTTCAATTGCGTGTCTAGGAATTGCCCACATGGGTATCTTGTCATTTAATTTATATTGGTATTTCTTCCAGACCCGCAATAAAGCATTTCTTAAAATATGACTTTTAAAGTTCTTATCCAATTTTTGTTGAATAACAGGTAAGCATGCCAACCAAATAGCAGATCGTGTCCCTCAATGTTCAATATTCTATCATTGGTTAAGTGAATCCAATCACTAATTACAGATAATGCCACTGCATCATAATATAGTTTTAAATTAGGTAGTTTCAATCCTCCTCTCTCACGTGCATCTTGCATTATTTTCATCTTTACCCTCGGCTTCTTTCCTGCCCACACCAATTTGTTAATACCCTTCTGCCATTCTAAAAGGTTCGCATCTTTTTTAGTATAGGTAACATTTGGAAGAGAAATAAAAATTTTGGTAGAATGTTCATTTTCACTGCCGCTATCCTACCCAGCAAAGATAGGTGCAATTTCTCCCATTTTTTCATCTCTGTCTGTATGCTATGCCAAAGTGGTTCATAATTATGCTTATATAATTTCCCATTTGAAGTTAAAATGTTAACTCCAAGATATTTGACTTTTTTAACTACCTCACATCCTAGCATCACTCCTAATTCTTCCTTTTGTTTAATATTCATATTTATAGCTAATATTTTGGTTTTTCCTAAGTTTATTTTAAAGCCCGACACTTGACCATATTGATTAATCATATTCATTAAAACCATACTGGATTCCTGCGGTTGTTCCAATATTATAACCAAATCATCCGCAAAAGCGCGGACTCTATATTCTTGCTGCCTAATCTTGATCCCTTTTAAACCATCCAAGCCCCGTATTTTATTCAACAATACTTCCAAAGTTATAATAAACAATAATGGGGACAAAGGACAGCCCTGTCTTGTACCTTTTCCAATTTGAAAAGAGTCTGTTAGACTTCCATTGACTATGATTTGTGCTGTTTGCTGTTGGTATATTGCTTTAATTGACTGTAAAAAATTATCTCCTATCTGCATTTTTTGCAATATCATCAACAGAAATTGCCAGTTAACTCGATCAAAGGCCTTCTCAGCATCCAAAAATATAAACGCAGCAGGGATCTGGTTGTTCTTTCCCAAATATTCTAATGCATTAATAATTAATCTAACATTACTTTTCATCTGTCTCCCTTGTATAAAACCTGTTTGGTCCGTATGTATCAATTGTTGAGTGACCAACATTAACCTATTTGCTAATATTTTAGTAAAAATTTTATAATCTACATTCAGTAATGAAATAGGTCTATAATTTTTGGGTTGAGTAGTATCCTGATCTTCTTTGGGTATCAAAGATATAAACGCTGTCTTCCAAGATGGAGGGACTTTACCTTCCGTTTGAATCATATTAAATAATTCTCTAAGAGGTTCTACCATTTCTAACTGTAAGTTTTTATAGTAAACCGCTGTCAAGCCATCTGTACCTGGTGCTTTCCCTGACTTTAATTGCTTAATTACCTGCAGGATTTCCCCCGAGGTTATTGGTTGATTCAATTTTTGCCTGTGTTCTTCTCTAACTGAAGGTATTTTCTCTTTGTCTAAATATTTATCTATGTCTAAACCATTAATTTTATCCCCTTTATACAGTTCTGTAAAAAATTCCCAGAAAGCCTTTTGAATCTCTTCCTGTTGAAACACCTCCTTCCCTCTGTAAATCAGTTTAGATATATTTCGAGTTTTCCTTTTTTTCCTAATCTGATAAGCTAACCATCTGCCAGGTTTGTTTGCATTACAAAAAGTATTGTGTTTTGCATATAATAGATTAGTAGCCACCTGGTCAGAGATCAACATGTCAAATTGAGATTTTAATATGTTAATAGCTTCCTTAACCTTTGTATCATCTGGGTTCATTGTTAACTCCAGCTCTTTTCTCTTAATTTCCTCTTCCAGTTCTGTTCGTTTTAACCCTTGCTTATTTCTATGTGTTTTATTTATATTCATCAAAACTCCTCTCATATACGCTTTGCTTGCGTCCCATACAAATTCCATAGATGTACCCTTATTCATATTCAAAACAAAATATTCAGATAGTAATTTTTTACAATCATTAATATACTTTTCATATCTAAATAAGTTTTCATTCAATCTCCAAGACCTTCTTGCCTGCACTACCCTTCCCAACTCCATCCAAACTGGGTTGTGGTCCGAAAGGACCCTAGCTGCAATCTTTGTTTTCTTGACCCTAGAAAGCAAATCATTAGTGGTTAGGATAAAATCAATCCTTGAAAGGGATTGATGCCTGTCCGAGAAGAAAGTGAAGTCATATTCCTCTGCATTTCTTTCTCGCCAAATGTCTCTCAATTCAAAATCATCCATAATGTCAAAGAAAGATTTGGGTAACTTTGCTCGCATCTTGGTATTTAGGCGGGAAATCTTCTTATCTCTCTTAGTATCTATCACTCCATTCCAGTCACCCAATAGTATACAGGAACTATAGTCCCACTGTACTAATTTAGCATGAAGATTTCTATAGAATCTATCTTGCTGTTGATTGGGAGCATAAATTCCCAAAAGTAATGTCTTTTTCCCTTCTAAGATTAAGTCTAAAGCAATATATCTTCCGAAGGGATCTGCTTCTATTAATTCAGCTTTCATATCTTTTCTTAAGTATGCAACTATACCATTCTTCTTTTCCATAGCAGAAGCTGCAAAATGTTGACCAAGTTTTGAGTTGATCAAATATTTTTGATCAGTTGACTTGATATGAGTTTCTTGCAAACAAATTACATCGTTCTTAAACTGTTTGAGATAATGAAATATTTTCTTCCTCTTCTGTGGAGAGTTCAGTCCGTTGACATTCCATGTTAAAATCTTAGTTGTCATCTTTGGTTGGTTGAAGCATTTTTAGAGCTTCCTGCACAGCCTGTTTAACCTTAGGTCTAGCTCCTCCCATTGCTTCCAGATTTGTTGTTGTAGATCCTTGATCGATGGCCGATGATTGTTGATGCTGTTGCTTTTTAGCTTGTTTCTCCATACGTCTAGTAGTCATGCGGCTAGGTCTTGGTTCCATAGCACCTTGCACTTCTAGAGAAGAGAGATGCTCCATCTTGTCTGGTGGTTGTGTAGTTTGCTGTCTATCCTGTCCTTCTTGTGGTCTTTCTCTAGGTCCAGATGGTGCAGGGTGTCCGGCCTTCAATATATTATAATAAAAATCTTGGGCTTTCCATACAGAGTTGAGGCGGTATCTTTGCTTATCAAATGTAAATATGATGCCAAATGGTGCATCCCATCTATACTGTATCTGACGATTTCTGAGTTCTTCGACCAAAAAAGTGTAGTCCCTCCTGGCTCTTAACATTTGAGGTGGTATCTCTTTCAAAACAGCCAGGTCTTGACCGCCAATTTGAAGCTTAGTATTATAAGATGCTTGCAGTACCATATTTCTAAACTCTCTTGTAGTAAAATATATAACGATGTCTCGAGGAAGCTGCTTCTGCTTTGCCAGCCAGGAGTTAACGCGGTAAGCTTTGTCAATTCGCCAGTCTTGATTGGTCCCTGGTCTTCCCATCAGGCGGTCAAAGGCTTCCGATAGGATCTGTTACAGGTTCTCCTGTTCTCCTCACGCAGCCCCCTTACTCTTAATGCGAACTCCATTTGTCGGTACTGTATCATAATAATTTCTTTTTCAGCTTTTCCACTTTTGTTCCACCACCTCTGTTTTCAATGTCAAGTTAGCATTGGCATCATTAAGAACCTCTAGAGTATCTTCCACTCCAGAAATATGTTCTGTTAATACAGTTACAAGACTCAGCACGTCATCTCTAATTTTATCAATCTTAGCATCAAATTTCTCATACAGCTCCTGTTTAAGTCCATTTATTTCACTTTTAATTTCTTCTTTCATTTCTTTCATTTCCTCTTTTCTCTCCTGCTTTACCACCTCTCTATTATCTCTAAACTTATCTTCCATTTTAATTGTCTGTGCATTGAGAGCCTCGCTTAGATTACTCAGGAAAAATTCTTTCGTTAACACATCCCCAGCAGGGGGTGTAGGAAGCGGAGGCTGCAGCTTTGTGCCAGGCACTGAGGATGTGCCCCTGGAAGTAGAGGGTGACGACTTCAAGTTAATATTTGGTTTTGAAGCCATTTCAAAATTTATCTGCCTGCAGTTAATAAAACTCTATTGCCTGAGTTTGCAGCTTTAAGTAAAGAGGCTTTTATTTTGAAGTTTAAGGCTTGGCAAAACTTTCAGTGAGTAAACATTGTAACAAGACCATTCAACAGATTCATCACCATTTAACTTCCAAATAAGCAAGGTTAATGAAGGAGTAAAATTCTTCTATGTGAAAACCAAAACAAATGATAAGCAATCTCTTTTGTTTTGAATTTTTGTGAGAGTTAGCAAAAGTGTTCGTTATTACCGAAGAGGCCAGCCTGCTCGGCGCCATTTTAGAAGCCTCTGAGTAAATAATTTTTCAGAGGAGAAAAAGAAAAGAAGCTAAAATGTTGATAAGCAATTATTGTCCACAGTAAACGGATCCAGCTCGTGATACGAATAAATCAAACAAAGCTTAGAGCAGAGTGGGAGAGACCTACTTTGTCCTGCACAAGGCAGTTTGAAGTTCCCAGCACGGACAGCCGTTCTGCCTTGGGCTAGCCCCCCTTTCCTGCAAGCACAAAAGCTGCAAAAAGTCGAAGAGCATTTGCCAGCAAAACAGTTTTCTTCTTCCTTCTTGCCTGAGGATAAGAAAACCTGATAAGACGTCAGATGGAAGATCCTCTAAACAGGTACGTAGCCAGGAATTCGGAGGCAGCTGATTTTTTGCTGCCCCCACCAGTAGGCTCCTCCCAGGAAGCCGAAAGCCTTCTTGATTTTAATTGTCAATTTATTTATTCCTGCACATTGTAATATTTATTCATTTTCATATCTCTGTTTTTCCACTGTTGTGCAAACACAATTCCAGCAGCTGTTAACATGTGTAAAATTAAATATATATTGTACTCTCTTTCAAATAGCCAACAAAATATTTCTGGTTTTAATTCCATATCTTGCTTTACCATTGCTTCTAACCACTAACTTCTGAATAGCTACTTGCACCGACCTAAGTACTGAACCTAATTCATATATTCCTGTTTTTTGGAACTGAGAACTAAATTTCAGAAAAAGGAAATCTGTATTGCTCTGGAAATCTACCTATGACATTCATTCTTGAACTAACTTCTTGGATGAAAGACTGTTGTGTTAATTAAATGCCATAACTTATCTTTGGCTCGGAGTATGTGTTGGTGTGGGATGAGGGGGGTCAGAACAAAATACTATATTTTTCCTGTTTGTTTTTATTCTTTCCTGTTTCTCATCCTTCCTGAAAAGACTGTACATTGTTGGTTG
Source organism: Thamnophis elegans (assembly GCF_009769535.1). Lineage (NCBI taxonomy): Eukaryota > Metazoa > Chordata > Lepidosauria > Squamata > Natricidae > Thamnophis > Thamnophis elegans. Next base: position 21,595,194 of record NC_045554.1, read on the forward strand.
AAAGCAGAGGTCCCTTCTGTTACCTGTTGTCCTCAGCTTACAACCACAATTGAGTCCAATATTGTTTTATTTCTTTTGCAGTTAGTATTATTTATTTTGTACTTATTTTAATCTTATTGTAGTTCATCCATTGGGGCAAAGAATTCAGTGACATCGTCTTGGCCACGTCCCACCCAGTCACATGACTGGGCAAGCCACTCCACCCAGTCACGATGGGCAGCAAGCCACTCCCACAAAGCAGGCCACACCCACAGAGTAGGTTCTAAAAAAATTTGAAACCCATCACTGCAGCAGCCTGACTTTTGTATGCTCAGCGTTGAATAGATCCTACACAGCATCCACCATAGAAGAATGGCTAATAAAGATGACAGAACTAGCCATGATGGCCAAGTTAATGGCTTTTGTGAGAGAAAAATCCCTGAAGAAAGTACAGAAACAGTATGCACACATCACGTGATCTCAATGCTGTTCCTCTGTTGGTGCAACCTAAGACTGCATTGGCCTTTTGGCAGCTGCCGCACTCGGCTAGCTCATACTTAAGTGATTGTCCACTAGGACTCCTCCTCACAGTTCAGCCTGGTACCACCTATTCGATACCTGTGCATTTGGCTTTTCTTGCCTAATGGTGAGACCTTGCTTTTCTCACCACTGAATTGCATTTTATTGAATAGGGTCCAAGTCTGCCAAGATCCTTCTGAATCTTGAGTCCATCTTGAGCCGGTCTAAATTCATATATCACTGGAAGCCCTTTGTGGAGAAGAAGATAAAGAAAGATCAAATTTTGACATGGATTAGATGATTATTAAATTTTAAAAAGAGGATTTTTAAAAATTTCCTCTTTTGGGGGGGTGTAAATGGACATATTGTCTTTAACTAAGTAAATAATCAAACTAATAATTATATCATTTGAATTACAGCTTGACTTACGACAGTTCATTTAGTGAAAGTTACAATGACACTGAAAAACAGTCACTATTTATGACCATTTTTAACACGTATGACCGTTGCAGCATTCCAAAAATGTCATGTGATCAAAATTTGGGCAATGACTCATATTTATGACGGTTGCAGTGTCCAGGGTCATGTGATCTTCTTTTGCAACCTTCTGATCAGCAAAGTCAATGGGATGCCAGATTCACTTAACAACTGTGTTAGTAACTTAGCAATTGCAATGATTCATTAACAACTACGGCAAGTAAGATTATAAATGGGGCAAAACTCATTAATAAATGTAGGCTCAGTTGGTGGTTGTAGGGGAGGACTATCTGTATTAGTACTGCTATATACTCCTTTGCTAAGACCACACTTGGAATTCTGCATCCAATTCTGGTCACGACGTATAAGAAGACGTTGAAACTAGAAAGAGTGCGGAGAAGAACAGGAAAGAGGATTAGGGGGCTGGAGGGCCAAAACTACAAATGAACAGTTGTAGGAACTGGGTAGTCTACTTTAACAAAGAAAAAGGACCAGGGTGACATGATAGCAGTCTTCCAATATTTGAGGGGCTGTCATAGAGAAGAGGGGTCAACCTATTCTCCAAACCACTTGAGGACAAGTAACAGATGGAAGTTTAACAATGAGAGATGCAACCTAGAATTAAGGAGAAATTTCCTGACAGTAAGAACAATTAATCAGTGGAACAGGTCGTCTCTTGTAGTTGTGGGTGCTCCATAACTGAAGGTATTTAAGAACTTGTCTGCAATGGTATAAGATCTCCTGCTTGGAGGAAGTAATTCGAAAAACAATGGCATGTGCTGAAATGAGTAAATTGACATTTGAAATTAGAGAACAAGAAGATGAACAATTCCTTAAGATTTGGGACTTGTTTTATCAATGGATACAATTATCATAATTTTGAATTGTAATAATAGAATGTGATAGGAGATACTATAAAGACATATTACTTTTATATAGATTTTATAGATTTATAACAATGTATGGTATATTTATGAATTGAATATATATTCTATAGATTCATAACAAAGTAATGGATTATTGGTATATATATGAATTTTATATTTAGAATATTTTGTTTAAAATGAAGAAACAAAAATTGTAGTTGAATATATGAGATATAATGATAAAGATGTATTTATATACATTTGATAGATATTTTATGATTTTACATATAATTGAAAGTAATGTTACACAAATATAAAATGTTGGTGAACCTTTTCTTTATATACTGAAAGAAATACCAGTATAAGATTGATGATACCATAAAGACATGTTATTAAATAGACTTACAATGATGTAACAGATAGTTAGCATACATATGAATTAAATCTTTAGAATACATGTTTAAAAGGAAGAAATTATAAGAGTAAACTGAATATGTGATTTACAAAGATATTCAATGTATTAACGTTGGGTTGATAACTATTGATTTTATTTGTTACTGTAAGCGGTGATGTACGAATGTTTGTGACCAAATGACATGCTACATAGATTTGTAACTGATGATATGTTTTATGTTATAGGTATGTTTTTGTTTGTTTTAAAATATTTTTTTTTAAAAATTATCCTGCTTGAGCAGATGGTTGGAGTAGAAGACCTCCAAGGGTACCTTCCAGCTCTGTTATTCTGTATTCTATAAGAGTTTGAATATAAGCATTGCTTTATATCCTTGGAAAAAGAAGCTGGAAGTTATTCTTTATATATGTTTATTTTCCTTATACTTTCTATACTTTTATGCTTTTTATACTTTTTCATACTTCTGTCCCTATTCTCTTTTACTCTTATCATTTCCCTTAATGTTAGCTTGTTTATGTCTTATGTTTTGTAAAATATAATGAAATTATTATGAACATGTAGTGTGAGAGACTCGCGCTCTTTCCTACCTCTTAGAAGAAAGGTAATATTTATAAAATTGAAGCACTGCATTAAAAAACACCTGCGCAAGGGAAGCTAGAGATCAGACTAAGTGATGTAGAAAGAGAGAGCAGTGGAATATTAAGATGGGAGATGGATAGGTCTGAATTTTTCTTAAGATTTCAAAACATAGAAGAAGAAAAAGGAGAGGACTTAGTTCAGATAATTTCAAATATTTTGATAGATGTTCTGGGGATGTCCCAGGACAAAATAATAGAAATTATTGACGAGAGTTTTAGAGTATACACAAGATATGCAATGAGAAATGCTCTCCCAAGGGAAGTGCATGTAAGATTTACTAAGAAAACAATTAAATCACAAATTTTACAGAAATTGAGAGATAGAAATTAGAATATAAAGGTAAGGAGATTGTAGTTCTCAAACAAATTCCGAGAGAGGTGAGAGAGAGGAGAAGAGAATATCAATTTCTGACTAAAGTATTGATAAAAAAAGGTGTTAACTACAGATGGCTCATACCGGAAGGTTACTATGTACTTGGCAAGGACAAAGACACAGGATAGATACAATTGAGAAGGCAGAAGCTTTCTACGAAGAATACTTTAGAGAAATGGCTGAGAAAGCTGGGAAAGACGATTCAGCGGTACAAATACTGGAACCACCTGCAACCGCGACCGAAAAAATAGAAGAGCAGTAGGTGGAAGTGAGAAAGAAGGGGCGACAGGGGAATGGAAGCCGTAAAGAAAAACGAGACCCAGATCTACTAGAACGATAAATCCTGTATATAAAGTATAAACATGGAAGAAAGAAAAATGATTACATTAACATTAATGGACTTAATTTGGCAATTAAAGGAAGAAAATATTCCATAAATTAGAGAAATTACAACTTGACATAATTGTCTGCAAGAAGTACATATCCAAAAGAAATATGAACATTTATTAACTCAACCAAGCTTGGGAAAATGTTTTCATCATGGCAAACTGCAAAAAAGAGGGAGTGGTCTTTTATATTAAAGGCAACATCCAGCAAAAGTAGTCTATGCAGAGGAAGAGGGAAGAATTTTGATGGTGGAAATTATGGATACCAAAAAGACACTCCTAATTGGAATCTACGCCCCCAATGAAAAACAATATGAATTTTACAAAAAACTACACAAAAAAGTTTTGGAACTAGACTATGCTGATATTTGTATGATGGGAGATTTTAATGGCATTGTGAATCAAATATGGACTATAAAACACATAAAACCAAAAAATTAAATAGGAAGCCTCTGCCGAAATCTTTTTTTAGGATGACAGATGAAGTAAATCTAAAAGATATGGAGAGAAAGAAATGCTAAAAAAGAACAATATACTTCTACTCAACAGACATTCTTCATTCTCTAGAATAGATATGATATGGGTCTCAGCGGAGTTGAGCTCCAACATAAAAGAAATTGAGATTGAAGCAAGTACCTGGGCAGACCACAATCCAGTTTTAATTAAATGGAAAGGCCAAAGGGCAAGACCTAGATGGACACTAAATAACACTATATTGAAAGAAAAAGAGTTTGTACAAAAAATGGAAAAAGAGCTAGTCCTTTTCCTTAAAGAAAATAGGAAAGAAGATACGTCGTTGCAGAATCTCTGGGATACAATGAAGGCTGTTATCAGAGGAAGAGACTACACAAGGAAGAGACTACACAAGGAAGAGAAACTCAAAGAAAAGACAAATGCATAAAGCTCTAGACAATGACTATAAAATACTTGAAAGAGAACTACAGAGAGCACCACAACAAAAAGATGTCAAAATAAAAATGGACATAATTAAACACAAAATGGATCTATTAGAAAAGGAAGAACTGGCACAAAAAATTAGAGATGCCAAACAGAATTATTTTGAAAATGCGAACAAGCCAGGCAGGTGGTTGGCATATAAGATGAAAAAGAGAGAGAAACAAGAAAATACTTCAACTAAGAGATAAACAAGGAGAAATTCAGTATGGAAATACTGAAAAAAATATATTATACAAGACTATTATGCTAAACTCTATGAACAAGAGAAGGTGGAGGAGGGACGAGTTAAAAAGTACCTATAAGATGCCAATCTCCCCTAGGTACCAGACAAAACTAGAATAATGTTAGAAAGTAAAATAACAATGATGGAGCTAACAGAGGCACTTAAAAAACAAAACAATGGGAAAGCTCCAGGACCAGGTGGACTACCTGTGGAATTCTACAGAACATTTGAAGAAATATTGACCCTCCCACTCCTACAAGTCATGAATGAAGTGATGTCTGAGAGCAAAATACCGAAGTCATGGTCAGAAGCATATATCACACTACTACCCAAGGAAGAGACTGATTTAACACAAATCAAGAATTATAGACCAATCTCTTTATTAAATTCAGACTACAAGCTATTTGCATCTATACTAGCTGAGAGACTTAAAAAATATTTAAATGGCTTCATCCACTCAGATCAAAATGGCTTTTTACCTAAAAGACAAATTAAAGACAATATGAGAATGATTTTGAATACCTTGGAATACTATGAGGCCCATCCTGAAAAACAATTGGCACTGATGTTCCTCGATGCGCAGAAGGCCTTTGACAATGTGAATTGGCAATTTATGTTTTTGCAACTGGAGCAGATGAATTTTGGCAAGAAATTCACTCAAACTATACGAATGATATACCAGAAACAAGCAGCAAAGATAATGGTAAATGGAGAACTAACAGATCCGATTGAAATAAAGAGAGGCACAAGACAAGGCTGCCCACTATCACACTACTCTTTGTCCTAACACTAGAGTCTTAAACAGAAAGATCAGAGAAGAAGAAGAAATAAGAGGAATGAAAATTAGAGAGAAGAGTATAAATTGCAAGCGTTCGCAGACGACTTAGTTTTATTCTTGAAGATCCATTAGAAACAGCATCCAAATTGCTGGAAAGAATAGAGGAATATGGAGAAGTAGCAGGCTTGAAAATAAACAAGATAAAACAAAGATCATGACAAAGAATATCCCAGCAACACAAAAGGAAGAGTTGTCAGAAATGTTGCAGATTCAAAACACAAGTAAGGTTAAATATTTGGGGATATATTTATCACCTAGATGTAGCACTCTTAAGAGGATAACTATACCAGATTAAAATGACAAATAGCAATTGACTTGGAGAAATGGGAAAATTTGCATTTATCAATGATGGGAAGAATCACTACAATTAAAATGGAACATTCTACCTAGAATTCTATATCTGTTTCAGACAATCCCAATCAGATTGGGTAAGGATTTTTTTCAAGATTTAAATAAAATAGTTTTGAAATTTATTTGGCAAGGGAAAAAAGCTAGAATAAAACTTAAATTACTACAAGATGTTAGATTGAGAGGAGGATTTGGGTTACCCGATTGGGAGCTATACTATCAGGCAACAAACTTGATGTGGATTAAGGAATGGATATTATTAAAAAAACTCTAGATTATTGAATGTAGAAGGTCACGACTTGCTGTTGGGATGGCATGCTTTCCTATGGTATAAGGGTACTAAATCACATGGTTACTTTGGAAGACATTATATAAGGGAGGCGTTGTTGTTAAATTGGGAAAAGGTTAAAAGACTACATTATTTAAAATTCCAGTCTGGATATCACAATTGAAGCATTTTCATATCCGATAATATATAAAAAGGAACAAACAGTTAGATATACAGAATTATTGAATACAGAGGGTGAGCTCAATCTAGTCAAGAGTTGAAACAAGAAGGATGGAAATGAACTGGTATTCATATGTACAGATACAATCTAGATATAATGAAGATAGAAAAACTAAAGGTCTTTATAATAAAATGACTGAGTTAGACAAAATTCTAATAGGTACTGATGAAAAAGTAATTTAAAAACTATATGGATATTTATTGGAGTTTAAATTGCATGAAGAACAAGTTAAAGAAACTATGATTGCTTGAGGAAAAAACTTTAGGTATGGGATTGATTTAGAGAATTGGCAGAAATTGTGGTCTCAAAATTACAAAATGACAATGTCTACTGCATATAGAGAAAACTTGTATAAGATGTTTTACAGGTGGCACCTACCCCCGACCAGAATCGCAAGAATGTTCAAGAATAAATCAGAAAAATGTTGGAAATGTCACCAGATACCTGGCTCATACTACCACATGTGGTGGACTTGCACTGAAGCTAAAAGATACTGGACTAAAATCCACATGTGGTTGGAGAAAATGACACACAAACAAATAGACTTTAAACCAGAGGTCTTTTTATTGGGGATCATACCAGAAACCTACAACAAAGACTTAAAATATCTGATTGTAAATGTGCTAACAGCAGCCAGAATTGTTTTCGCAAAAAACTGGAAAAACGAAACAATACCAAAACAGGAAGAAGTTATCCGAAAAATAATGGACTGTGTTGAAATGAGTAAATTGACATTTGAAATTAGAGAGCAAGAGGATGAACAATTTTATAAGATATGGGATTTGTTTTATCGGTGGCTAGGGGGAAAAAAAACTTTGGAAATGAAAAATGATATACTTATGCCTTAATTGAAAAAAGTAAATGATGATATAATTATGCTGTGAAATAATCTAATAATGACACAATGAAGTATTAATATAAGGTCTGGGGATATAATGTATAAGGTTAAGAACATTATAATGATATGTCGCTGCTGAAAAAGCAATTCTAATAGGGGAACAAATGAAAACTGGTATATATATGCAGCGATGCTTTGTTGAACAATGAAGGAATAAGATCTTTGTTTGAAGGTATGAAATGCAAGGTTAACAATAAATAGAAGTATACTCTCTGGGGGAAAATAATGCAAATGTTAACTAAATATATATTGTAGAATGAAAATAAGGTCTTTAGTTATATTAGATGAAATATCTGAGACGGTAAATATTATTTGAAGATGCAGAGGTTAAAACAACTGTAACCAAACAACATGCTGCATGTGATGATGGGGTTTTTTTTGTCTTTTTTGTCTCCCCCCTCCCCCCCTTTTTTTAAAACCCTAGGTTATTGTGGTGTTTATTAAATATACAACAGAGAGATACGGGATGTATAAACGTAGTAGGGATGCACCTGTGATCAAATGACATATTGTATGTGATGATGGGTTTTTTTTTCTTTCCCCCCTTTTTTTCCCTCTCCTTTTCCCATTGTTTTTTTTCTATTGTTATGTGATGTTGTCTATGTAATAAAAAATAAAATTATATATAATAATTAAAAAAAACACCTGCGCAATGGATGAAAAAGTGTGCAAAACTGGATTATTCTCCACAGTGAGGGGGGAGGAGTATCCAGACTGGGTTGACCTTGTCCTCTCATTGATTGGATTGAGTCAGATAAACTCTCTGGGACACGCCCCTGGCCACCAGGTATTCCCCAGTTATCGACTCAATCCACTCATTGGAGGGTTCACCATTCTGGATCTCCAGCAAATCGCAAGGAATTAAAAGGAAAAAATATTTGGACCTGCGAATTTTGCCTCCCTCTACCACGCACACACCCCTCCTGCAAGGACTGGACTGCCACAAGCCCCCTGGGCGGCACGCTACCCTGTCCACTGAGTGAGACCGGAGTCACTCCGTGAGGACCTTTGCCAGGCAAGCAGGAGGAGAGGGCACAAGCCTCCTGGAGGCAAGCCCTGCCGCGGCGGCTCTACAGGTGCAGGAGCGCTCCGCCACTCCCCTCAGGGGTCAAGCGGCAAACCGCGGCTTCCCAAATGCTGCGGAGTGCCTGTGCTGCCTCCACATGGCCAGAAGACTGGGAAGGAGCCGAAGAGAAATTCCCTGGCCACAGTGGCGTCGGAAAGAGGCAGGAAGCAAGGAGTCCAGCTGCAGGGGCACGTGGCAGCTCCTTGGAGCACAAGCCGCCTTGTGAGTACTTTTAAAATTTGTGCCCTTCGTTTCCAGCTGCGCGGCATCATTTTGAAGCCGGGAGGATCCACGAGATCCAAGATGGTGGACCCAGCAGCTCCCAGGATGAAAGGACCCAGGCAGCTGCAAGCATGGCCAGCAGCCCCACTGGAGGGGCAGAGGAGCATCTACCCAGGTCAGTGGCCTTCCCAGAGACTGCCCGGGGGGGGGGGGTGAGGAAAGGCTAAATCCAAAAGGAAGCACCTCTCCCCCAGGGCAGATCCAGAAGAAGGAGGGTCACAAGCCTTCCAAGTCTCCTTCTAAGTACGAGAGGCGAAGGCACAAGACATTGGAGAGGCTCTGCAAGAAGGCTAGCAGCCATCAGACCACCCTGGGCCCGGGCATAGAGGGGAAAACTCCAGGCACTCCCTTACCCAGTGGAGCCATGGAGGAGAATCCAGCAAGGATCCCTATAGACACCTCAGGCCTGTGCGGCTTTACTCAGGGGTGGCAATCCTGGATTTGAAATGCCTGAACCATTCCATCCAATATAGGAGGTTCAAGATGCACTCTCTGCACTCCATTTTGGAGGGGGTTAGACAGGGAGACTTTCTCACCTCTATAGACCTCACAGAGGCATACCTGCACATTCCCATTGCCCAGGAACACTGCAAGTACCTCAGATTTTGCTACCTGGGGCACCACTTTCAGTAACGGGCCCTGCCCTTTGGGTTGTCTTCGGCCCCGAGGGTATTCACTAAGGTAATGGCTGCTCTGGAAGCACACCTGAAGCAGGTTCCGGTGCGCATCCAATGTTACCTAGATGACCTGTTATTGCAGTCATCCTCCTTTAAGGGTGTCCTACAGAATCTAGACATCACCATGACAGTCCTGAGAGAACACGGGTTTACGGTGAATCTGGCCAAGAGCCACCTCCACCTCTCTACTAGTCTGATCCTCCTAGGAGCCCGAATAGATACCCAGGTAGGCACGGTTTATCTGTTACCTGAAAGACAGTTAGTTCTTAGGCAGCTAGCATCCTTGGTAGCCAGGAAGTGTAGAGTGTCCTTAGCCACGCTGTCTAAACTGCTGGGCACCATGGTCTCCACCATTGGCATTGTCCCGTGGGCTTGTCTCCACACCAGAGACCTCCAATGGTTCCTCTTGCCTTTCCAGTGAAGACACACAAGCTGCTCGCAGGCCAAAGTACTTCTTCCTGCAGAAGTCTCCTGCTCCCTGACTTGGTGGATGTCCCCGGCGATTACGAAGGGCGAAGCCTTCTGGACACCAGATCGCATGACGATAACAACGGCGCCAGTCTGAGCGGGTGGGGCGCCCATCTTCAGGCTCAGATGGCGCAAGGACAATGGACTCAGGCGGAAGGGGCTCACAACATAAACTGGTTGGAGCTCAGGGCGGTCCACCTGGCTCTGCTATACTTCCAGCGCTCCTCACAGACAATATCACCACCAAGGCCCATATAAACAGATGTGGAGACCAGATCGAGGGCCCTCATGAAGGAGGCTATATGTCTGGGACAGTGGGCCGAAAGGAATCTCTGGTCTTTGAGGGCAGAATACATAGCGGGGATGGACAACACCAGAGCTGACTGGTTCAGCCAGGCCAAGGTGGACAACTCAGAGTGGAGGCTGCAGCCGGCGATCTTCGAGGAGGTGGTGGAGCACTTCGGAAGCCCAGAGGTCGGCTTATTCGCCACCCCCCTCAATGCCCAGCTCCCGAGGTTCTTCTCCAGGTACCAGACATGGGGGCAGAAGGGACAGATGCTCTGCAGAGCCCCTGGCCCAGGGATCTTCTGTATGCCTTTCCACCCTTACCCCTGATCTCCAGGGTCATACAGAAAATCCTTCGGGAGGGGGCGGAAGTGGTTCTGTTGGCCCTTCACTGGCCCTGGAGGCCGTGGTTTGCGGATCTCCAGTCACTTTCAGTGGAGAGGCCCTGGAGAATCCCCCAGGAGAGGATATCCCTCAGTCACTGGAGCACCCAGACCCTCAATGGCTCCAGTTGACCGCTTGGCGCTTGAGCGGAGTATCCTGAGGAAAGACCTCTTCTCCCCCAAGGTGATACAGACTATCCAGGCTGCCTGCAGACCCTCCACGGAGCGCATCTACGGCTCTACGTGGTGGGCCTTTCCACATGGTGTAACTCTGGGGGCCCCGATCCCATCCAGGCCACGGTGCCACAGATTTTGGACTTCCTCCAGGTGGGCCTGGACAGAGGGTTAGCTCCCAACATGATTAGGAGATGGGTTTCAGCCATCTCATCAGTTCTCCTGTGTGGCAGGAGCCAGAGTTTGACTCACCACCCCATGGTCAGGCAATTCCTCAAGTGGGCTCCCAATCTCAAACCGCCCACGGTACATAGGTACCCTTCCTGGGACTTACACAGAGTATTGGACGCTCTAACAGGCACTCCGTTTGAGCCTTTATGAACGGTTTCTCTTAAGCTCCCTGTCAGCGTTCCAAATACCATGTAGAATTAAATCAGAGTCGAAGGCAAAACTATGATTAAAGTTCCAATTTAATAAAGCAGGCATGTTGGCACATAGCTGTGGGGATTCTGAAGTTACATCAGAATCCCACTCAGTTAAAAGTTCAGGATCTTGTCCTCACACCCACAGTCCATCACATGGTCCAATCTCCTTCTTCCACACTGGCGTCCATGCCCAGCTTGTTCCGGTCAGGTGTACTGGTGTGGAGACAAAGGATGACCTTACTTCTAGTAAAGAATGAAAAACAATACATTCCAAAATCCTACTCCTTCTATTCCCCCCTCCCATTGACTATACTTAAAGAAACAGCATAATGAAATTAGAGAAAGTGTGGCAGGCCAAAATTCTAAAAGGAATATAAATGCAGGCCTGACACTCCTAATGCTTAAGGTGGCTTTCCTGGTGACCATCACCTCCGCCAGGCAGATATCCGAGCTGCAAGTGCTGTCCACCAGGGAGGATCTCTGCATGTTCCGCCAAGACAGAGTGGTGTTATGGCTGGATCTGTCTTTCATCCCCAAGGTGTGCTCCTGCTTTCATCGAGCACAGGAACTGATCTTGCCCGACTTCTGACCAGACCCTTCTCACCTGTTAGAGAAGAAGTGGCACACTCTGGACATAAGGAGGGCTCTGAGGATCTACCTCAAGAGAACCAGGCCAAGCAGGAAATCTGAAGCCTTGTTTGTCTCCTTCCAACCAGAGTCTCTGGGAAACGAGGTAACTTCCACCACCAGAGGCAGGTGGTTGCGAAGCTGCATTGCCACTGCTTACCAATCACAGGGTCTGCAGACACCAAGTCATGTCACAGCTCATTCCACGCGGAGCGCAGCCACCTCCACGGCCTGGGCCACGCAGGCCTCCTTGGCTGAAATCTTCAGGGCAGCCACATTGGCTTCCCCCTCACCCTTTGTTAGGAACTATAAATTGGACACTTTTGCCTCAGCAGAAGTCTCGTTCGGCCACAGGTGTTACAGGCGGTCCACAGGACGGGGGCCACACCTCACCAGGCATGAGTTGGAGGCATGATGCCTCAGGGGTCTCCCTCCGTAGGGATGTGCGGGCTTTGATACATCCCAGTCTGGATACTCCTACCCCCGCACTATGGAGAAAGGGCATTAGTACTTACCTGATACGCCTCTTCTCATAGTGGGGGGAGGAGTATCCAGCCCCTCCCTGACAGTGTTTATAACTAAGTGTTATGTTTGTTGTTTAAAGAAGGTATATATATATATATATGTTGATGTTTAAACCAATAAAAGCTAATAACTGGAATAAGAGTCTGGAGGGAATGGTGCAACGAGTCAGATAGAGTTCTTCGCCGATAACTGGGGAATACCTGGTGGCCAGGGGCGTTCCCAAAGAGCTTATCTGACTCAATCCAATCAGTGAGAGGACAAGGTCAACCCAGTCTGATACTCCTCCCCCCCACTATGAGAAGAGGCGTATCAGGTAAGTACGCCCCTTTTCCTGTGGATTCTGTGTTTCCTTGCTGAATCTTAACCGTGTGGCAAAATGACTCCATGCTGCCATCTCTGGAGCAGCAGCCGCCAGTTTATGTCTAACCTCCCGCATGCCCACCGTATCCTTTTTGGAAGAAAGGTTGTGTGTGCTTTACCTGGAAACCAAGGGCTGCAGTTGGGGGGAGGGAGGGGGGGTTAAGATTTTGCTTTCCTTTTTTCTGGGAGGTTTTGGGAGATGAATTTTCTATAAGCACATGAGATGCTTCAAGTAGATAGTCTTGCCTTTTGCACATCATTAGAAGCTGGATTATTGCGTCCCATTATTCATTTCTGGGGGGGTTCAGTGTGCTGTATGACCCTCCCCAACCTATTTGATTCATGTTTGAAGGATTATGTGAATGCAGAAATTGGGCTAATTCAATAAATAGGTAAAAATGAGAACAGAGTCATTGCATCTTAAGCCTTTTGCAAGTCTTAATATCTGATATTTCCTGCTTTTCACACTGAAGATCAGTGGAAAATTGCACCAGTGATGTCCAGGATAGCAGCAGGGAAGGGAAGAATCTCATGGATTAAACTCCTTAGCTCTTTTGCTGCTGCCCTTCTTGAACCTGCCATCAGGGGTTGTAGTCCCAAAGGTTCTTTTTCAGGAGGCAACTGGTTTTTCTTTGTTTTTTTTTCTTTGAAGAGCTTTCGCTGCAGATCCAAGAAGCTTCTTTGGCTCTGATTGGCTGGTTGGGGAATGGAAGGGTTTATATTCCGTGCAGACAGCTGGTCATTTGCACCTTTTAGATGGTTGTTGAGGCCACTTGGAGGTTTTATTTGTGTCCTCAGGGTTACCTGAGAGATGCTTCTGGTTCCTGTAGTCTGCAATTTTTTCTCTTTGGAAATCCATTCCTACTCCCACACCATTCCAAGGGTCTTCATCCCAAATTGTATAGCTAAAAGTCTGTAGAGATTCTCAGCCATCCCAAAGGTGCTTTTTTCAGGAGGCAATTGGACTTTCTTGGTTTTTTTCAGGAGTTGCACTTCATCCACATTTGGAAAACTGAGCCTTTAATCCCACACCTCCCACCTGTCGGTGTTAGTTGGGGAGCAGAGATCGACCCCTAGGCCCCTAACGTATGGGGTGCCGCAGGGTTCGGTCCTGTCCCCCCTTCTTTTCAACATCTACATGAAACCGCTGGGTGAGATCATTCGACGGCACGGGATAAAATACCACCAATATGCGGACGATACTCAGTTGTATCTGTCCGCCCCGTGCCAACTCAACGAAGCGATGGATGTGATGAGCCAGGGTCTGGAGGCTGTTAAAGACTGGATGGGGGTCAACAAGCTTGTGCTCAATCCAGAAAAGACCGAGTGGCTGCTGTGTTTCCCTCCCGCGAATTGGCCAAGTGTTCCATCTCTCAGGCTGGGGGGTCAAATTTTACGCCCCTCAGACAGGGTTCGCAACTTGGGAGTCCTCCTGGACCCACAGCTGACCTTCGAACACCATTTGTCAGCTGTGACCAGGGGGACATTTGCCCAGGTTCGCCTGGTACACCAGTTGCGTCCCTACCTGAACCGGGAGGCCCTCACAACAGTCACTCGTGCCCTTGTGACCTCTAGGCTGGAATACTGCAATGTGCTCTACATGGGGCTGCCCTTGAAGAGCATTCGGCGACTTCAGCTAGTCCAGAATGCGGCCGCGTGAGCGATTGTGGGTGCACCTCGCTTCACCCACGTAACACCTATCCTCCGCGAGCTGCACTGGCTGCCTGTTGATCTCCGGGTGCGCTTCAAGGTGCTTCTTATCACCTACAAAGCCCTTCATGGTAGTGGGCCTGGGTACTTGAGAGACCGCCTACTGCCAATTACCTCCACTAGACCGATACGATCGCATCGATTAGGCCTCCTCCGAATCCCATCTTCCAGCCAGTGCAAACTGGCAACTACCCGGAGGAGAGCCTTCTCGGTGGCTGCTCCGACCCTCTGGAACGAACTCCCCGTGGAGATTCGGACCCTCACCACCCTCCAGTCCTTCCGCGCCGCTTTGAAGATCTGGCTGTCCCGGCTGGCCTGGGGTTAAGATTCTATCCCCACCCGAATTGTGTGACTGTTGTGCACTCTTTTTAATATGTTGTATTGTCTCCATTTTGGAATATTGTTTGTCTTCCCCCCCCCTTTTTGAACTGTGAGCCGCCCTGAGTCCCCCCAGGGAAAAGGGCGGCATACAAATAAAGGGAAAACTAAAACTAAACCTCCGCAAAATATGGCAGCAGTTCCAGATATGGCCGGTAGGTGGTACTACCGCCATTCCAGTGAATGCATTTCTGACAAATTTGCCTCAGTTCCAGGCAGCTTCTTTCCCCTACTTGTTAGGCTATTTCCCAGCCTGGAATTTTTTTTTGGGGGGGGGGATACGAAACCCCCGAGGAAGATTAATCTTATGGATTAATGCAACAGGTAATTAGGGCAAAAGGTACTGATAGGAATACATAAAATTGTGAGCATTTGAAACCCCAGAAACACAAGACTGAGGACCAAATCCAGCTTCCGGCTCAACCGAAGAATCCTAATTAACTTTCATGAGGAGAGGACCTTCTCTTTCGGTCTTTGTACCCACTGTCAAACTTTTCCAACATTCAGGAAGATTTCCTTCCTGTCTTTAAACTACCAGGCCATCCGGCTCCCATTTAAATGGCTTGGTAAACAGCATGCGGATTCTTTATGGAATGCTTTGGTGAAGTCAAGATACCTATAACTTCATAGCATCTTCCTACACCAGGGTGTTTCAAGGCGGTCAATATTAACCCAATATTAAGCTCAATGGGACTATCCATTAATATTGTGGTGGTTGTTTTGTGTAGTACCATTAAAGTGATATGTATCATTTTCATATAATAACTCTTTAATAAACTGAAACTTCACGGAGGGATTGATGGGAGGGAGCTAGATATTTTTACATCTCACCTTTTTTTGTTGTTAGTTGCAAAGTCATGTCCGACCCATCACGACCCCATGGACAACGGTTCCTCCAAGCCTTCCTGTCCTCTGCCATCCTCTGGAGTCCATTTAAGCTCATGCCGACTGCTCCAGTGACTCCATCCAGCCACCTCATTTTCTGTCAACCCATTGTTCTTTTGCCCTCCATTGTTCCCAGCATGAGGCTCTTCTCCAGGGAGTCCTTCCTTCTCATTAGGTGGCCAAAGTATTGGAGTTTCATCTTCAGGATCTGGCCTTCTAAAGAGCAGCCAGGATTGATCTCCTCTAGGACTGACCAGTTTGATCACCTTGCAGTCCAAGAAACTCGCAGGAGTCTTCTCCAGCACCAGAGTTCAAAGGACCCCATTCTTTGGCGCTCAGCCTTCCTTATGGTCCAACTTCACAGCCATACTTTGCAACTGGGAAAACCATAGCCTTGGCTGTATGCATTTTTGTAGGCAGGGTGATGTCTCTGCTTTTTAGTATGTTGTCTAGATTTGCCATATCTTTCCTCCCCAGGAACAAGCTTCTTTTAATTTCTTGGCTGCAGTTCTCATCTGTGGTGATCTTGGAGCCCAGGAAAATAAAATCTGTCACTATCTCCATTTCTTACCCATCTATTTGCCAGGAATTGAGAGGGCCAGATGCCATTATCTGAGTTTTCTTAATTTTGAGTTTCAAGCCAAATTTTACACTCTCCTCCTTCACCCGCATCAAGAGGCTCTTTAGTCCTCTTCACTTTCTGCCATTAGAGTG
Organism: Thamnophis elegans; assembly: GCF_009769535.1. NCBI lineage: Eukaryota > Metazoa > Chordata > Lepidosauria > Squamata > Natricidae > Thamnophis > Thamnophis elegans. Next base: position 21,611,576 of record NC_045554.1, read on the forward strand.
GTATCATCTGCATATCTGAATTGTTGATATTTCTCCCGGTAATCTTAATTCCGACTTTTGATTCATCTAGCCCTACCTTTCCCATGATGTGCTCTGCATATAAATTAAATAGGCAGGGTGACAGTATACATCCTTGGCGGACTCCTTTCCCAATTTTGAACCAATCAGTGGTTCCGTGTCCAGTTCTCACTGTTGCTTCTGACCCGCATATAGGTTTCTCAAGAGACAAATAAGTTGGTCTGGTACTCCCATCTCTTTAAGAACTTGCCACAATTTGTTGTGATTCACACTCTCAAAGGCTTTAGCATAGTCAATGAAGCAGAAGTAGATGTTTTTCTGGAACTCCCTAGCTTTCTCCATGATCCAGCGTATGTTGGCAATTTGATCTCTAGTTCCTCTACCTCTTCGAAATCCTGCCTGTACTTCTGGTAGTTCTCAATCCACATACTGCCGGAACCTAGCTTGTAGTATTTTGAGCATAATTTTACTAGCATGTGAAATGAGTGAATTGTGTGATAGGTTGAATATTATTTGACATTTCCTTTCTTTGGAATTGGAATGTAAACTGACCTTTTCCAATCCTATGGCCACTGTTGAGTTTTTCAAATTTGCTGGCAAATTGAGTGTAGTGTTGCAGGAAATTAAGGGACTCAGATATCGGAATCAAAAGAAGTTGTTTTATTGATACCAAGGTTCAGAGCAAGTTAAGGCAAGACAGTCATTTGAACATCTGAACAACAACTTATAGAAAAGACAGCCTTTATATATTTTTCAAAAGCAGCAGAATACGCGAATATAACATACTTGCATTGATGGGTTCGTGGTTCCTGTTACTACATATCTTGCCTAACTTGTTCCAGGAAGTTCTTGTGGCTAGCTTGTACTTCTTGAGTCATATGTGTGAACTGTAGCTGAACCTGCAGTTTTGGCATTCACAGTTCCTGTTCTTCCGCAAGCTTCAAACTCCATCTTTTACATTATAATAACAAGATGAAAGGTACCCCAAGAGGCTATCCAGCCTGACTCCATATGATCACTCTTAATGTCCAAATCTCACTTTACATCCTACTTTAGCTGCACTTTTACTACATTGTCTTTTAAGATTTTGAATAGCTCAGCTGGAATGTTGTCACCTGCACTAGCTTTGTTGTTGCTTAGATTTCTTAAGGCCCATTTGACTTCACAGTCTAGGATGTCTGGCTCGAGGTCAGTGACCACCCCATCATGGTTATTTGGGACATTAAGCTCGTTCTTGTATAGTTCTTTTGTGTAATTTTGCCACCTCTTCTTAATCTCTTCTGCCTCTGTTAGGTGTCTGCCATTTTGATCCTTTATCATGCCCATCTTTGCATGAAACGTTCCCTTCTTATCTCCAATTTTCTTGAAGAGAGCTCTGGTCCTCCCTATTCTATTGTTTTCTTCTATTTCTTTGCATTGTTCATTTAAGAAGGCATTCTTATCTCTTCTAGCTATTCTCTGGAATTCTGCATTCAATTGGGTGCATCTCTCTCTTTCTCCATTGTCTTTCACTTCCCTTCTTTCCTCAGTTATTTGCAAAGCTTCCACAGACAGCCATGTTGCTTTTTTGCATTTCTTTTTCTTTGGGATGGTTTTAGTTGCTACCTCTTGTACAATGTTGCAAACCTCCGTCCATAGTTCTTCAGGCTATCAAAGTTCTCTGTCTATCAAATCTAATTCCTTAAATCTATTTGTCCCTTTACTGTGTATTCGTCAGGAATATGATTTAGTTCATACCTAAGTGGCCTAGTGCGTTTTCCTACTTTCTTCAATTTAAGCCTAAATTTTGCAAGGAGAAGCTCATGATCTGAGCCACAGTCAGCTCCTGGTCTTGTTTTTACTGACTGTATAGAGCTGCTCCATCTTTGGCTGCAGAGCACATGGTCAATCTCATGTCTGTTGAACATCTGGTGGTGTCCATGTGTAGAGTTGTCTCTTGGGTTGTTGGAAAAGAGTGTTTGCTATGACCATCGTATTCTCTTGACAAAATTCTATTAGCCTGTGCCCTCCTTCATTTTGTACTTTGAGATCAAACTTGCCTGTTATTCTGATTATCTTTTGGCTTCCTACTTTAGCATTCCAATCCCCCATGATGATAAGGACATCATTTTTGGTGTTAATTCTATAATGTGCTGTTGGGCTTCATAGAACTGGTCAATTTCATCCTCTTCAGCACCGGTGGTCGGGGCATGGACCTGGACTACTGTGATGTTGAATGGTTTGCCTTGGATTCGAATTGAGATCATTCCGTAATTTTGGGGATTGTATCCCAGTATTGCTTTTCCTATTCTTTTATTGACTATGAAGGCTACTCCATTTCTTCTGAGGGATTCTTGCCCGCAGTAGTATACCTGATGGTCATCTGAATTAAATTCACCCATTCCTGTCCATTTTAGATTGCTGATTCCTAAGATGTCGATGTTCAGTCTTATCATCTCTTTGACCAGTTTGCCTTGATTCATGGATCTTACATTCCAGGTTCCTATGGAATATAGGTCTTTACAGATACATCCACACCTGAGCATCCTTTCAGCTTTTGCCCAGCCGTTTCACTCTTTCTGGCACTACTAGTGCTAGCCCTCTGCTCTTCCCCAGTAGCATATTGGACACCTTCCGACCTGAGGGGCTCATCTTCCAGCGTCCCTTTTTTTTTGCCTATTGGTACAGTCCATGGGGTTTTCATGGCAGAGATCCTGGAGTGGGTTGCTATTTGCTTCTCCAGTAGATCACATTTTGTCAGAGCTCTCTGCTATGATCTGTCCGTCTCGGGTGGCCTTGCGCAGCATAGCTCATAGCTTCATTGAGCTACACAAGCCCCTTTGCCACAGCAAGTAATCCATGAAGGGGAATTTTAGCCTTTTATAAATCACTTAAAGTGGTGAATGTTACTAATACTCCTTCCGCCTCCTAGTTTCTTCACAACAACCCTGTAAGGTGGGTTGGGCTATGAGAGGGACTGACCCAAAATCATCCAGGCAGCTTCCATGTCTAAGGTGGTACTAGAATGCCTAATCTCCTGGTCTCCTGGCCTGAGGTCTTAATCACTAGACCAGGGGTGTCAAACTCACGTCACCACATCATCTTCATGTGACATATCAGAACTTTTTCCCCTTTTACTAAACTGGGGGTGGGCGTGGCCAGCACGTGGCACATCCAGCCTGTGGCTCAGGAGTTTGATACCCCTGCACCAGACTAAACTGGCTTTCTCTGATAAATAGATATCATATACCGTATCTCATATCATCATACAGATGATGAATGGGGGGTGGAGGTGGTCGTTATCTTCCACCTTCCCTTAGGTTGTGACAGAGAGGAGAGAAATATATCTTGTGTATTCTATGTTTTCCATTAGTTTGGCCACCAGGGAGCAGTGTGGGAGTCCCAAAATAGGATGAAAGGGAAGGAATCCTTGGTGCTGTCTGAGTTGGCTGTTTTCTTGCAGGTTTCATTAGCCAAACTTGTAAACAGCATCAGTGCTAGAAGGGAATGAGTGAGTGCTAGAACAGAGAACAAGCCCCATTCCCTTCTAGCACTGAGGATGTTTTACCTAGTTTGGCTAATGAAACATCTGCAAGAAAACAACCAAGCTCAGACAGCACCAAGGACCCCTTCTTTCAACCCTGAGCTACAAATTTCTTTTTTAAAGATAAAGTTGGTCACATATTGCCTCTTGCTGTCAAAATCAGATAAAACAGCATCTGTTAATTCATCTCCCCATCAGTCCCCAAAATGTAGCTCTCAGTGGTTTGGCCAGATGTTTTTGACAAAACCACCTTGTCTCTTCATATTGTATTGTTTCAAATTGTTTCAAAGAGGTTGAGACTTTGGAAAAAGTTCAAAGAAGAGCAATTAAGCTGATTAAAGACCTGGAGACTAAAACATGTGAAGAGTGGTTGCAGGAACTGTCTACAGTCTACAGAAAAGAAGGACTGGGTGGAGATAGTATGTGAGAGGTTGCCACAAAGAGGTGGGGGTCAGTTTATTTTCCAAAACACCAGAAGATTGGAAAAGAAACAATGGATAGAAACTAACCAAGGAGAGAAGCAACCTAGAATTAAGGAGAAACTTCCTAATAGTGAGGACAATTAACCAGTGGAACAATTTACCTTCAGAAGTTGTAGGTGCTTCATCAGTGGAGGTTTCTAAGACGAGACTGGACAATCACTTGTCTGAAGTGGGATAGGGTCTTCTGGTTGAGAAGACATTGAAAGTCCTTTCCAGCTCTATTCTGATTGAAGTTGCTTACTGGAGAGGGAAGAGGAAGTGGCCTTGAACATGGGGAAGAGCTGGCAACTACGCGGAGGAGAGCCTTTTCGGTAGCAGCTCCGACCCTCTGGAACGATCTCCCCGTGGAGATTCGTACCCTCACCACCCTTCAGACCTTCCGCACAGCCCTCAAGATCTGGCTATCCCGCCAGGCCTGGGGGGTAAGACTATAATTCACCCCCACCCGAATGTTGAATGAATGTTGCTTGATTTTAATTTTACATTGTGTTTTTATGTTATTGTATGTCTTCCCTTCCCATACAAGTTGTTAGCCGCCCTGAGTCCCCTCAGGGAAAAGGGCGGCCTATAAATAAACTCAACTACAACTACTACTACTACTGTTACCAAGATAAGAGAGGCTGGCTCTCTGGCCAGGATAGTAATTTGAGAAAACATTTCAGACAAGCCCCTCCCTAGTTCACAATGTTGCAGAAAATGACAGGCGTTAGACTTCTCAGGATACAGGAAAAGTTTATTTGGCAGCCAGGTTCAGAAAGCTAGCCCATGGCTAGCATTGCAAGTTCTGAACAACCTTAATTATCAAAGCACACATTCTTATACATTCTCAAAAGCATTGCAACACGGAAATACTTAACACATTTCTTAGTGGTTACCTTGAGAAGAAAGCCTTATAAGGAGATGGGATCTTACTTCTCCTTTTGTTTATGGAGTACGTGTCATTAATGAACTTTAATTGAACCTAGGACTTTTAACATAAGCTTTCGACATAGGCTTTTTTGGCATAGACATCTTGTGGTTAGGCACAGGCTTCCTGTTCTATTGCAAGTTCCAACTCTGTCTATGTGGCTTTTAATATAGAAGTATAGGGTCTCTAAGAGGCTGTCCAGCCTGACCCAGTAGGTTTCACACTTAATGTCCAAAACTCACTTTACCTGCTGCTTTAACAAGAAGATAAAGTGACCTGCAATATTCAGCTATTATTACTTTGCAATAAAAGAAGTCCTGTCCTTGGTTTCCCCATCTGGTCTCCCTTGGCAGATTCATCTGTTTATGATCTCCTGGATATCAGTGTCCAACTGACACAGCTGTAATTTGCTGGAGGTAAGGGGCACGTTTGCTCTTCTCAGTCAGTTTCCTCACCCCTGCTCCTTCCTTGAATCAAGGCCTCCTGGCGCTGAGGTCATGGACCTCAGGGTAGCAGAAGCATTTGCCCGTCACGTCTGCCCATATTTATTTCAATTTCCTAGTCTTGCCTACAGCCAGAGTCTTCCATTATTCCAAGCTTTTATTTTTTGCTTCCAGACTAACCAAGGTCAGCTAAATGCAATGTGTACTGAAGCCTTGGGTAGTATGAATCTCAAATTTTCAAAAGTGGCTGGGGAGCATTAAGTGGGTGTATTATTATTTTACTTGTTCCGAGAGATCCTCTGTGCCAATGAAGAATAAAATGGGAAAGCCACATCCGGTAGTTGCTGCTGGAGTTCATGGTGTCCCCTTGCCTTCTCTCCCCATTGTACCCTCTCTGTAAAGATCTGCCATCCTACCCACATTGTCTGGGTGGCTGCTGGGCGCCAGAGAAGCCACTGCAATGCCAGGCAAGGCCTGGTCTTTGGAGAGCCCTTTGCTGAGCGAGAGGCCCTTCAGGATGAAAGCCCTGGAGTTTCTCATCCCATAATTGACACATCCAAGGGCTCCCTTCAGCTCCGCCACAATTTGCAGCCAGGGCTGAATCACCTTAATGCAGCCAATTAAGCCGCGCAAATGGGTTTTCATCTCCCTCTTCTGCTCAGCCCTCTCCCCACTTCCGATGATAGCCCACTTGTTATCTCGGCCTGGCGGACGATAAGATGGGACTGTTTTCCTGACAGCCTTTCCTGAGAGGCAGGTTAGCTGCAGAAGCCGGGGCAAATGCCTGACGCTCGGGGCTTAATGGTTCATTTCCAGCAGGTGCCATCCAAGAGCACTGTCAAGGGCCACTTGTGGCCTGACGCTTTGCAGACACTGAGAGTGAGCAGGAAAGGGAGCAATCTGCCCATCCCTAGCTGGTCCCCAGAGGCAGCTGGGGGTTTGGGGAGCAGGGATGCCAGCTTTCCACGTTCCCCTTCTCCAGGAGGTGAAGAACAAAAGCATTCCCTCACCAGGCAGAAGCCCAGGAGAAATGAAAAGGGCAAACTAGTTTACACCTTGTGCTAATTATGCTAGGTTGCATGTGTCTGTGTTTTTAAAATAAACCACAATTGGCTAGATTGGTATTCAGCCATGGCTTATGAACTTCAATGACTGGATTCACACAACAGATGAAGCTGTGACGTGTGTGTGTTTGTGTGTGTGTTGGGGTATCACACAATCCATTTATTGGGTCTCAGCATGATGCACAAAGAGGGTCGTTTTAACTCCAGATTTGGTGCTATGCTGTCCTATGACAGCAAAGCCAAAATGTCCTGGAGCTGCTCTGGAGGCCTGGCTCTCTGCTGTCAAGGGAGCCATGCACATCCTGCTGGGGCTTCTGCCCCTGATCTTGCAGGGTTTGCTGTTTCTCGGCATTGGCCACTGGAAGACATGTGGACTTCAACTCCCAGAATTCCCCAGCCAACTATGCTCCCCATCATCTTTGTTGCTCTTCTCTACACCCTTTCTAGAGTCTCAGCTTCTTTTTTGCATTGTGGCGACGCAGCGTTCCAAGCAGAATCTGACCAAAGCAGTACAAAGTGGGAGGAACCCTTCACGTGATGCTACCCCTCTGTTGATGCATCCCATTGGCTTTGCATTGGCTTCTTTGGCAGCTGCTGCATATTGTTAGTTTGGCACATGATATGAGCAAAGCTATGCATGTGGGAGCAAGTATAAAGTCAAGGTTGGGCCCAGCAGAATGGCAAGCTGTCTGTGGACATCGATGTGTGGCCCTGCAGAGCCACAGGAGGTGGGCATTGCTGTGGGAAAGGCTCAGTGCCCTCTGGCCAGTCCTTGGATCAAGACCCCACTCTCCTTGTGACTGGCAGCACAAGGTCCAAGAATGAGGCAATTCACCCTTGCAAGAAGCATGTCTCCTCCAGGAGGGAATTTCAGCCATTTCCTTATTTAAGAAGCTGCTGGGAAGGTGAAGATTTGGGGGCTGACAACCATTTCCCCACCCCCTGGCCAGCCCAGAGGCCAACGAGCTTGTGCTTCCTACAACTGCTGTTTTACTCCAGGCCACAGAAAGGAATGATGCAGAGTGAACTGGTGCACTGGATCCACCTCCCGTTCTTCTAGAGGACTGGCGCATTTGTCTTTGTCAGAAGATCCGGTGCCATTTGACTTGGCATTGGGATCTTCTGAGGCTCCCTGGCTGTAACGTCTTGACACCTGTGAGCCCTGATCTCCTGCCCTGAAGCAGGGGGTCTTCTTCCTAAAATCCAGCCACTGCAGCACAGCTGAGGCTCACCCTGTGGAGCCTTTCCAAGTGGGAAGGCAGAACCCATGGGGCAAACTGAGGGTGTGGGGTAGTCGAGCAGTGTAGTGGCTCTGTATGTGCCCAGGTCCCAGAAGGGAGGCTGCTGAAGGCTGCAAGTGCTTCTCTTGCAGCTGAGACCCACAGAAAGCCTCGGACCCAGATGTGGCTCTCTTGGCAGGTTACTCTGGCTTCTGGAGGCCTCGGGGTTTTGCAGCTTTCTGAATTGGCTGCTTACAGGTTCTCTTGGCCTGCCCACATTTGCTGTTGTCAATTAACTTTATTAAATCTTTGTGTGTCCGTCGCCAATAAAAAATATTCTATAATGTTTCCACATTATAAACCACTCAGGGAATGCTGCAAAGCAGAGCGTTCCAACATTGGCAACTTTAAGACTTGTGGATTATCCCAGAATTCCCCAGCCAACAGTGGTATCATCAGTTACAGCATCCTGCAGTCAAATGATTGTGATTTACAATACCTTTTTTCTCTCAAACCTACTTCAAACAGTGGTTGAAGGGGAATGCACCTAATGAATGAATCAGAGGTATTTACCTGGCTAAGCAGCCTGGAAAAGGAACAAAAAGAAAAGAAAAGCCTTTCTCCGGGTGCTTTTGAAGCAGAAGTGAAACTGAACGTTCTGCGATGCCTCTGGAAGCGATAGCAACGTATTGGCATTGTAACCCCAAAGCAACGTGTGTGGGAGGCTTTCACATTGGCAGCAAGTGCAAGACGCAAGGAAATCCCTGTGCCACTCGTTCTCCGGACAGGAAGAGCTCCTCAACAACTAGGGAATGGACAAGCCAGCAGGCTGAACCGGACCTCTAGGGCCTCAAGGAGCAGGTGGGATTTCTGCTTCTACTGGCAAGAGGACAAAGGGGAGGCTGTAGGAAGGTCCTGGTTTCATATTAAGAGGAACAGAAAGTAATATAGTTAGGCCTTGACTTACAACTATTCGTTTAGAAACCCCTCAAAGTTACAATGGGAGTGGGGGAAAAAGATGACTTATGACTGGACCTCGCACTTCCCACCATCATGGCATCCCCAGGGGCATGTGATTAGAATTTGGGTCCCTGGCAACTGGCATTTGTTTGCACTAGGTGCAGAGTCCCAAGGTCACATGATCATTTGCGACTCCCCAGCAAGCAAAGTCAACAGAGGAAGCTGGATTCACATATCCGCCACGTCATTCACTGAACAACTGCAGTGGTTTGCTTAACAACTGTGGCAAAAAAAGATCAAAAATTGGGCAGGATTCACTTAAGAGCTGCCTTGCTTAGCAACAGATATTCTGGCCCCAACTGTGGTCAGAAGATTGCCTACATGAACTTCTCCCCCTGGGCCTGCTTGCAAAGGGCCTCTCTGGAACGGAGACCTAGAGGGATGTGCTGCTTCCTGTCTCCTCTCTGGTGCGTTTTGGTTCTCGAAGCGCTGAAAAGAGATGTCGGGGGAGAGGGTGGTGGGAGCAGAGATGAAGAAGGAGGCTTACAAATGAAGGGCTTTTGCAGATGCCTTGGTGCTGCTTTCAGAAGAACCTTTAAAGGGAACTGAGACAAGAATGAGAAATCTAATCGAATGTAGTGAATTACAATTTTAAGATTGAGAAGAAAATTGAATATCTGCTTATCACTGTGACAAATACTGTATGAATTGTATGTCATTTCAAAATAACTATGTTAAAACAAGAATGAATGAAATTTTAAAAGATATGTTAAGATGGGAGAAACTACAATCGACTATCATGGTTGACTCGCTACACAGCCTGCTCACAACCAGACAACAAAAATGGAGGCGGAGGGAAGGCACTGGAGTGCGAGGGTCGCTTGGGAGGGAAGCTCTGGAATGCAAGCGGGCCATCTGGGAGATGGGGACAACACACACACACTCATGGTCACCAATTCGGACAATGTCCGAGGCAAACAGATTGTTCTCAACAGGCCTGAGGAGAGGGGGGTACATTGTTCTGGAACCCATGGAGCTCAAAGGGGGTCCATGAAGGGGGAATTTTTTTAAAAAAAATTACATAACCAATTTTTTAAAAGCAAGAAAACAATACTGGAGATATAATTCATACTCTTCAGTTTGCATGTATAACTGCCTTGCAGCCTTGTTTGACATAACCTTTATGGGTGTGTGACCCCCTCATGCCCCGTTTTGGGCCTAGTAGGCCTACTAGGCCTCCCTGCAGTACAATTATGACATAATTGACTTACCTTTCCATGTGTAAGTGAGGAGCCCATATTAGTCTTGTTCCAGCGCTTCATAATCGTCTCAACAGCCCTGGTGCCCAAAACAACCCGGGTGCAACGGATTGATAGACAAAGGACCATGTGGGGGTGGGGGGGTGGAAACAGGGAATGTGTCAGCATCCCTCCATTATATAATTAGGAAAGAAAGACCAAGAGATTCCATGTGTTGGAAATCAAAAGTACTTTTACTAATTACAAATGGTTAGCGAGCAGTTGCGAAGCGAAGTCTGTTTAATTAGGCGCGAAAGCAATTGATATATAGAATAGTCCATTCCCCACCCCTTGGGATCATAGCCTCAGGCCAATCATAAGTCCTTCAAGTGTCAGGTGTGAGATAACTTCAAAAGGCATCACGAAGATGGAATGTCGGGGCCGTTGGTCCAGGCGGGAAGCACCCACACATGCGTAGTCCAACCATCCAGTAAATACTAGAACATTCCTCCAGCACATCGAATAACCCCTCCCAAATACCAAACCCTCCCTCCCCGTTTCATGACAGCTGAAGCAGTAGCAAGGCAGAAGCTGACATCCGGCCGTCCCCCGGAAAAATGCTGTCAGGCCTAGAAAAAAAAAAAACAACGAACAGACAAACAACAAAACAGAAAAAGAAGAAGGGAGGGGGGAGAAAAAGTTAAGGCTTGTTAGGGTATGCAGCATAAAACTTCTGAAGCAGTCTGGGAGCACGAATATGGGATTTATCAACCCATTCCGTGTGGGAGGGAGGAAAATGCTTCCAAGCCACCAGGTATTGAATGCGATTACGGCGCTTGCGGGAATCAAGAATTTCACAAACTTCAAAGTGACGTTCCCCATCGACGAGCAAAGGAGCAGGCGGAGGGTCATCAGGGGGACGCAAGTGGGAAACACGAACAGGTTTTATGAGGTTAATGTGGAACACCGGGTGGACCCGGTTGAGGTGTTTGGGCAATTGTAAACGAACAGAGACAGGATTGATGACCTTCACTATGGGGAACGGCCCCACATATTTGGGCCCCAACTTCTTTGACCTCTGCATCGTGTGCAGGAACTTTGTCGACAAATAAACCAAATCACCAGTCCGGTATTCATACGGCTGAGAGCGTTTCTTATCCACCTGTTTCTTATGGGCCCGATGTGCAGCGTCCAAAGTGGAGAGGGTCAATGGCCAAACACGACTGAGACGCTCACTCCAGTCCGCAACTGACGGAACTTGCGGCTGGTCCTGAGGCAATTCAGGGATAGGAACAAAATCTTGACCATAAACGACCCGGAAAGGGGTGAAACCCGTGTTGAAATGGACAGAGTTGTTGTAGGCCACCTCAGCGTGTGGTAACAAGTCTACCCAATCATCATGTTGATAATTGATGAAACAACGTAAATATTGTTCAAGAACAGAATTAGTCCGTTCACAGCCACCATTAGTCTGAGGATGGTAGGCGGAGCTAAGGCCCTGGGCGGAGCCAATACGTTTGAGAAATTCTTTCCAGAAAACAGATGTGAATTGGACACCACAATCGGAGATGATGCGATCGGGAACTCCATGCAAGCGGTAAATGTGGGAAATGAAGAGTTTAGCCAGCGCCTTAGCGGAAGGAATTTTGTGGCAAGGCACGAAATGAACTTGCTTGGAAAACAAGTCCGTGACAACCCATATGACAGTGTGCCCCTGGCTTTCGGGGAGCTCAACAATAAAATCCATGGAAATCTCCTTCCAAGGGGCAACCAGGCGAGCGACAGACTGGAGCAGCCCTTGTGGTTTCCCTGGTGCCCGTTTAGCGGTCGCACAAACCGGGCAACTGGCCACATAAAGTTCAATGTCCTTCTTTAAAGAGGGCCACCAGAAGTGCCTCTTTACTAGATGCAAAGTTTTCATGAATCCAAAATGACCCGCCAATCTGGAGTCATGTGCGCGACGAAGGACCACCAGGCGTAGGGAGGCGGGGATGTACAATTTGGCGCCGATCCACGGCAGATCATCCCTCATAGTGCACTCGTCCCGATGGTTCAGAAACCAATCGTCATGAGGAAGCGCTAGCTTGAGGTCAGAAAGAAGATCTTGAGGCACATCCTTCTTGCCGCGGGCCTGTTGGCGCGTGACCACTGGAGCCGCTAGGAGCGGTTGGACGATGCTCAGTTTAGAGCAATTATATTGAGGCAGTCTGGACAAGGCATCTGCCATGAAATTCTTCCCACCCGGGATATATTTAAGTGTGAAATTGAAACGGTTGAAATATTGGGCCCACCGCATTTGTTTGGGGGAGAGACAGCGAGGCGTTCTCAAAGCTTCCAAATTCTTGTGGTCAGTCCACACCTCAAACGGGTGCTTAGTGCCCTCCAGGAAATGGCGCCACGTGGTCAGGGCCCAACGGACCGCGAAAGCCTCTTTCTCCCAAACTGCCCAACGTCTCTCTGTGTCTGTGAGCTTCCAGGAGGTGTACGCGCAAGGCTGTAGGTTACCTTGGTCGTTGGCTTGCAACAAGATGGCCCCAACGGCGACATCGCTGGCGTCAGCCTGGACGACGAAAGGCCTGTCCAGGTCAGGATGCTTTAGCACCGGCTCAGCGGCAAACAGACGTTTAAGCTTTTCGAAAGCCGCCTGGCATTCCATGGTCCAGTCCAGAGGCTTGTTAGGCTTAGGTTTCGGCTCCCCCTTGGATTTGAGCAAATTAGTTATAGGAAGCGCAATTTTAGCAAAAGAAGGAATGAACTGATGGTAGAAATTAGCAAAGCCCAAAAATTTTTGTAACTGTTTACGAGTTTTGGGCGCGTCCCATTCAGTGACCGCCCTCACCTTCTCAGGGTCCATCTCAATGCCGGCAGGAGAGATGCGATATCCAAGGTAGTCAATTTTAGTTTGGTGAAATTTACATTTAGACAACTTGGCATAAAGATCAGCGGCACGGAGTTTTTTCAAAACAGTGCGCACAAGAGCGACGTGTTGGTCATAAGTGCGAGTGTAGATAAGGATATCGTCCAAATATACGATAACTCCTTTGTAGAGATGGTCATGCAAGATCTCATTGATTAATTGCATGAAGACTGCAGGGGCCCCCTGCAGGCCAAAAGGCATGACCCGGAACTGGAAGCAACCAAGAGGGCAGTTGAAAGCAGTCTTCCATTCGTCTCCCTCCTTTATGCGGACCCTATAATAAGCCTCCCTGAGGTCCAGTTTAGTAAAAATGCGGCCCTTCCCCAGCTGGGCCAACATGTCTTTCATCAACGGAAGTGGGTAGACATTCTGAGCTGATATCGCGTTCAAGTTTTTAAAATTCACACATAATCTCAGAGAGCCATCTTTCTTTTCACGGAAAAGCACAGGGGCAGCCACTTTGGGGCGAGCAGGTTCAATGAATCCACGTTCCAAATTTTTATCAATGAAAGTCCGCATTTCCTCCATTTCCCTGGGTGACATGGAATAAATTTGGGGTTTTGGTAGCTTAACCCCGGGTAAGATGTCAATGGAGCAGTCAGTAGGCCTGTGGGGTGGCAGTTTGTCGGAAGATTTTTCACTGAAAACCTCCTTAAGGTCCCAATACTCTTTAGGAATTTTTTCCTCTCCATCAATCCTCTCCTGCCCTCTAGCGGCCACTTCAGGAGTGTGAGTCATAGTTTGGCCAGGAGTGCCCTCCCCCTCCGGAGGCTCCTTTGTGCGAATGCGCAAGCGGCCTGTTCGCCAATTTATGTGAGGGTTCCACTTCCGGAGCCAAGGGAGGCCTAAAATCAGTGGCCTGTCCATGCCAGGCGCAACGACAAAAGAAATTAGTTCAGTGTGGGAACCCATCTTCATCTCCAAGGGCTCCGTAAAAAAATGGGCGCCCCCCCCCGCAATGGATCCATCTATCTGGCAAAACACAATGGGGGTTTTCAAAGTACGCAATTTGAGACCCAATTTTTCCACCATAGCCGGGTTGATCATGGATTGGGAGCAACCCGAATCGAGCAAGGCGTGAAAGGTTGCTGGTTGCCCCTCAGGGGGAACTTTTAACTCTATGGGGATTAGCAGGGGCCCTTTGTTTGAACTCACCCAGTGAGGCGATGTTTCGTCATCGGAGTCCTCAGAAGAGGAGGAGTGGGTGGCTGCGTCTGCATCTCCCTCCAAAGCCTGGCCGAAAAGGGGGGGGCCTGGAGTCCACAGCGAAGGCAGCTTCTTTCTTCCTTTTGTCGGAGGCTCTGCCAGACTTCTCCTCTCGCTTGGGCGGTGATGGGCAATTTAGCACGGCAGTTGGGGGCGCGATGCCCCAATTTCCCGCAACGGAAGCATGTTACGGGTCTGGAGTTCACTGAAGGGGCCCCTCTCCCCTCGCCCCTCCCTCTGAACTGGGCTTTGCGGCCTGGAGGGGGGGTGCTTTTTGCAGCTTTCTCCTTCTTTTTCTTTCTTTCCTCTTTGGCACAACGAAGCCTGTTTAAGTCGAGTTCAGCGTCAGCTGCGTGTTCAAACCAAGTGGTCAAACGTCTGGGCAGATTGCGATTGACACACTGCTGATAAATGTCTTCATCTAAACCCAAAGCAAATTTGTCCAAAAGGGCGTCCTCGCCCCACCCTCTCATGTATTGGGACAGGCGCTGAAAGTCCTGGATATATTGGGCTACAGGCCTATCGTCCTGCTCGAGGGTTATAAATTTCAATTTGCTTCGCTTCTCAGTCAAGGGGTCATCAAAGCGCCGTCGGAAAGCCTCCATAAACCGATTGAAATTCCTCAGGAGGGGGGAAGCAGACATATGCAATGCAGTGGACCAGGTAGCCGCTTCGCCGTCTAAGGATAGGAGAACCATCCTCACCCTCATAGTATCCGTCTCAAAATCACGGCCATAAATCTCCATGTAATTGAAGACTTGCATAATAAAAGAGGCCAGGCTGGCAGAATCTCCATTGTATCTCACAGGCAGGGGAGGGATTTTGGCCATCCTGTGCCTTCGGGGAGGTGGGGCCCCCGGTCCGGCAAAACCCCCAGCCGCAGGGGGTGAAGCAGGCCGAGGGGGGGGTGAAGCAGCGCGTGGGTACTGTCGCTCCCAGCCCCTCCAGTCTTCCTCATCTTCCCCACCTCTTTCCCCAAAGTACCTTTGTCCCCCGTAATCAGGCAAATCACTCCTCTGGGGTTTTCTTACGGCTCCCGTCTCCAGCGGTCGTTGTCGGGGTTGCCTTCGGGTAACCCCTGCATCCCAGCTTGCCTCTTCCTCTCTTTGTCCTACCGAAGTGGACCATCGGGGGGGGGGGGTCAGGCTGGCTTGATATCTGCAGTTGAAACAAATCTTCATGAACCAAGAGGTCGGGAGGTCCGGCCTCGTGAAGCGAAAGTTCGGGAGGGCCGGCCTCGCTGGGATCCACATCACAAGCGGCCTCCTCTTCTTCTTTAACCGGCG
This sequence comes from Thamnophis elegans, assembly GCF_009769535.1. Classification (NCBI taxonomy): domain Eukaryota; kingdom Metazoa; phylum Chordata; class Lepidosauria; order Squamata; family Natricidae; genus Thamnophis; species Thamnophis elegans. Next base: position 21,626,840 of record NC_045554.1, read on the forward strand.
AAGACATTTACTCCCTTCACGGTAGACGTAGGTCTCCTGGAAAGGGTTTTAGAGAGACTTCGCTTCTTGTCAGCATCCCTCCATTATATAATTAGGAAAGAAAGACCAAGAGATTCCACGTGTTGGAAATCAAAAGTACTTTTACTAATTACAAATGGTTAGCAAGCAGTTGCGAAGCGAAGTCTGTTTAATTAGGCGCGAAAGCAATTGATATATAGAATAGTCCATTCCCCACCCCTTGGGATCATAGCCTCAGGCCAATCATAAGTCCTTCAAGTGTCAGGTGTGAGATAACTTCAAAAGGCATCACGAAGATGGAATGTCGGGGCCGTTGGTCCAGGCGGGAAGCACCCACGCATGCGTAGTCCAACCATCCAGTAAATACTAGAACATTCCTCCAGCACATCGAATAACCCCTCCCAAATACCAAACCCTCCCTCCCCGTTTCATGACAGCTGAAGCAGTAGCAAGGCAGAAGCTGACAGAATGTCTCTTATGCTTTCATGCGCAAAGTGTTAGAACTGGCTTTTTATTGAAGTCTGGACGGATAGACGACAGGTAACCGGAACAGCGTTTATTAACAAAGAACAGCACACAAGGTAACTACAAACAACTTCAGCACCTTGCTCTGCTTATACAGGAGCTGTCAAGCAGAGCAACCAATAGAAAAAAAGCGAAAGCCCACTTCTAGCCAGGCGCGTCTTAGCCAATAGGCGCAAGCCTTTGGTTGCCGGGCGGTCAGTCATAAGTCGAGGACGTTACACTTTCCCAACTTCTGTACCCACACGGCTTTTCAGTAAAGTTATATTCTTGGAGGAAAAGAGGATTCTCAGGGATTTCTTTTGCTGGCTAGCATATAGGAACAGTTGACGTTGTCATTGCTGGGAAGAATTTTGGGATACAATGAATGCCCTGCCTAGAATGAGGGTTTTGTTTCAGACAATAACTCTTTTGACAGCTGATGTACCATTTCAACAGTGGCAGGAGGATACACCTAAATTTGTGTGGCAGGGGAAAAACCGCGAGTTAAATCTAAGGGGTTACAAGATGCAAAGGCAAGAGCAGAACAAAGTTTACCTGACTGGAAATGGTATTTTGCAGCTTCCTCTTTGGCTTCTATGAAAGAGCGAATGTTGCTGAGAAACAAAAGCCTCTCGGGGTTCGAAGGGCAGGACCTGAGATTTGAGGAAGCATGAAAGTCAAGAAGTGTCTCCTACCAACCCCCTATGTGATTTAATCTGTGTATGTGTGTGACACACACACACACCAAAATTCATGCAAAAAGGGGGTGGTGTTCCCATTGGGTCCTCATGCCATCTTGACTTTTTTGGTCCCCTTGGCAACACCCTGCAAACCAACAAGGAAGGTTAACTCAGGAAGTAGAAAAAGTAGAAGCAGATCATCGTTTACTTTAATTTAGACAGGCCTGTCAGGAAGAGCAGGCAAAACCGACTCTGCAACGGTGCCTTTCCTGACATGGCTTTATAACTCCATACTTTATGCCCCAGAAAATTGGGGAGGGCAGCCATTCTCACTTCTTCCTTTCCTGGGCTGGAGACATATTTTTGTTTTCACAACTGTTTCAACATATGAGCTCCAAGGCCCTTTGTGTGGTTCTTCACATTGCCACAATGTATGAATCCCACCACAGCCTTCTTGGCACTGCCATCTTGTACCCTCCACCACCCCACCCCCTTCTCTTGGCATCAATGCACAATATTTTCTCATACTGAAGCTGTTTATTCTGGCTGCATCACTCAATTTCTCTTTGATTTTTGTTTTGGGTTACAAATGTTTGCTTCCTGTACATTGGCAGAGGTACCTGAGGATTAAAAGATGGATCATCAGTGTTCCAATAAAAATAGTATTAAGCTTCAGTTCAGACTGCCAGCCACTGAGATTGGCTCAGCCGTCAGCCCCATTGAGTTTGATGGTGCTTAATTCCTGGAAAGACTAATCATGGCTACAGCTCTGACTCGCTTAGCCATTATTCCTCATTTATTCATTTATCCATCAATTACAATTTGAATATGCATGAAGCTTTTTAATTATAAACTTCAAGAACAACAAATTTTCGCTTCATTCGTTCACTCATTCATTCATTCATTCATTCATTCAATTTATATAGGTTCCCATCACATGGGACTCTGGGCAGCCCACAATTAAAATATAAACAGTGCAAAATCATAAACAATACAAAACCTTAAAACACTTATAAACAACACAGTATAATACATAAAAAGTTTAATAAGAAAGTTATTTAATAAAAACAACTGTCTTAAATAAGCTGACCAGATCTAACACTTCAGGTGGGATCCATGGTGTTTATTTCTTGGGAGAGATTAGGACAGAAACCCAAGCAATATATTTCCTTAATAAATGTTGTTTGTTGTAAATGAAGATAATTTTTATAATTAAACAGGTTACTTCAACATGAGATATTAATAGAAGGAAACATGACTTTCTAAACTGGAGAAAGGCCCAACCAGACAGGAAGGTCAGAATCTGAGATCCCAAGGTTTTGTGATCTCCCAAACTCATCAAAGTTTGCATCCAATTAGCAGCTCTGTTTAATCTGAGAAGGGGAAATTATTAGTGACATGATTATTACTGATATGAATCAGTCTATCAATCAAATCTGGTGCTTGTTCTGACTTTGCTCTGAATCATGGAAGAAAACCCTTACATTTTCTTGGTCTAGTATCTTGTTTTCACTTGCTTTGTGCCAGCCTTTCTCCCCCTGCGGCTGCAGAACAACTTTCCTGAGGAGAGGGAGGGTGTTTTTCTCCCTGACAATAATAGTCTTCTCGGGAGTAATCTAAGCCTGACTGTTGGAAACCAAAGGTGGCTGAATCAGAGAGAACCTGTTTGGACAGAATGGCACCTCCAGTTGCTGGCCCAGCACACCACCTTTTATGGTCATCCGGAGGGATGATGGGCTTCATGAACTGTAGAGCGAATCCTTGATCTAAGCTCACACAGAAGAACATGGAAGTGCAACAGCATCCTAGGAGGGCCTAAAACAAACATGTGCCAAGGGGTAGAAGATCCAAAGAAGGATGACTGATGGATCAAGCACCAGGAATCAGGACCTAAACTTCCATGATCAAGAATCCCAGTCCCCAAAATAGTCTCTTGTAAAGTGTAACGATTTCTCACAACAAAATGAATTCCTTTCTCTGGAACACGTGTAGGGTGTGAGGTAAGCAAGCAGGGAGAAAAGAGTCTGCTGGGAGAAGTGTGTGAAAGGTATATAATGCAGCGTGTAAGAGTCTCTCCACTTTATAGCTTGCTATTTCCTTTGCTGCTGTCACTTCTCGCTCTCTTTTTCACAATGAGACATCTGGGAAAGGAGCTGCAAGAAAACTTTGGGTAATGTTCTGATTACTAATTTAGAGGAGCCTCTGCTTACATTGGGAACTTCATGGGGATCAGTGATGTGTAGCTCTAATTAGTTGTGCTGGATCTGAGAACAGGAGGAGGAGGATAAGCGCATCCAAGCTCAGATTCAAAACCGTGCAATTGTGAACTGTTTGCAATTGGTGGCAAGGGGGGCGGCAGTTGGACTTAAACCGTGAGGCGATGGTGTGAGCAGCCGAAGTGAAGAGTAACTTTGAACTTTTTGGCACCTGCTCGGGAACTGGCACATAGAATGGCTGTGGGAGGAGCTGCAGCTGGGGGTTTCAAAAAGTTTGCCCTGGGTCAGCCCACTCATATGGAGCATCGGCAACCTTGTCCTGTTTCTCACAGTTGTTTGATGTATACAATGAACAGCTCCCAATGGAAGGGCGGCATGTGATTTCTTGCACCTAGTCTGCCCACTGAAGGAACGTGCAATCTTAGGCAGCCAACAGCAACAACATTGTAGGTTTCTTGGCTTTTAACAGACCAGACATACACTCAAAACAACAAAACAAACAGCTCCCAATGGACGGCAATCATGAGATTCTTGTACCTTCTTTTGAGATCAAATATTTATATTTTATCTTGCCAGGTGGTTGTAAGGTAGGTTGTAAGGTACTGGACTTTTGGTTCTTGCGTTAGAAGGTATTGATGGGGTATAGAGGCACCTCAAACCTATATTCAACACCCCACTGCCCAGGGTGAGAGAGGGGTTTGGTGGGGATGGTGTAACATCATGTTTGGGAAGGCCAGCTGATGACTGCATGGTGGCCCATCAGTTAGAATGCAGCCCTTCAGGCTACTTCTGCGGACCGCCAGCTGCCAGCAGTTCAATTCTCCACTGGCTGAAGGTTGACTCAGCCTTACATTCTTCCAAGATCGATGAAATGAGGACCGAGATTGTTGGGAGCAGCCAATATACTGACTCTGTAACCTCTTAGAGAGGGCTGTAAAGCACTGTGATGCGGTATATAAATGTGTTATTGCTATTGTATGTGGTTTGGGGGCATCTGATGATACTGGAAGCTCACATATGAACACTGTTTATGGCAGCTGCAGGTGCCATTGAAGGTGCTGGCAAAATGCTCAGTAAGGGCCTGGCAATTTGTGGACTTTGCCTGCAAATGTTTTTGCTCATCTCCCTGGGTGGGCCTGTGCTGGGGCTGTTCCATTCATTATACAATGCCATCTTGTAGGGCTAACTCTATGGCAAAGCTCCCCATGGAGCTGTAGATGGATGCCACCCCATTGGGAGCTTTATCTTCCAGACCCTTTTTTATACCATCCAAGTTGCCCACCACAACCACAATTCCTCTGATTTTACTCTGGGCTGCCCACAAATGGCTTCCCTTCCCTCACTCCCAAATCCAGCAACATCTGACAAGCCCCAGGGAAATCAGGAAACCCAGGCAGTTCAAATGAATATTTAGGTTTATTTAGTTTAAACGCTTTAGAAGAATCTGAACTACTAACAGTCAAAGCAAATTGGCAAGAGATAAGAATCAGTGGAATCAGAGTGGGCTGGACTTAGATCTCTTGTGGTGGCGAAGGGACTCGAGACTGATGATGCATTTAACCCCTCCCTCAGGCCCAGCCTGGTCATCTCCTACATTAGCTGCCCCCAATCTTTGGGCCACCAAGGATCGGTTCTGTGGAGAGATTTTCCATGGACAGGAGGTTTCCATGTTTTTATGTGCTGTCTGCATCCCACGGATGGGACTTCTTTGCGCAGCCTGGTCCATATCAAAGTCAATGAAGCTAATTGGCTCTACAAAGTCTGTACATTGCAGATTTACACAACATCCCACTAACATTGCACCCATCCTGATCTTCGTGCCTCTTGAGCATCTCTTCCTTGTCTTCCTTGGTTCTGAGCTGAAGAATCCCAACTGTTGGGATCCTGCTCAAGGAGCAGCTGTTGTGGAATCATAGAACTACAGGTTTGGAAGAGTCCTTGGAGGCCTTCTAGTCTCTTGCTTGCCCAAGGCAGGAGTCCTTATACCATCCTGGACAAATGGTTATGCAATCTTTTCTTTAAACCTCCAGTGAGGGAGCACCAAGAACTCTGAGAAGCAAGCTGTTCCATTGTCATTTGTCTGGTTCTATAGGGTCTCTTGCTTGAGCAGGGGGTTGAACTAGCTGACCTCCAAGGTCCCTTCCAATTCTGTTATTCTGTTATAATTCCCCCTTATTTCCACAACAGATCTCCCTCTGACAAGCTTCCACTCATTGTTTCTTGACTTATCCTCAGGTGCTTTGGAGAATAGGTTGACTCATCTCTGTGGTTGCCCCTCCTGTACCAGAAGACATTAACCATTCATCATATGGTTAGTCTCTAGACCCCCTTATCATCTTCAGGTATAAGAGGTCACAAATCATTGTGAATGCCCCTTTTTTCCAGTTTCAGAGTATCCTCTATGGCTTCTGAAGCAACCAGAACTGGAGCCAATTCTTTTCCTTCTGGTGGGTTAGTATAGTATTGTACTGTTTTCAACCCACTTCCTAATAATTCCAAGTGTGGGAATTCCAGCCGCTGCCTCTATGCACTGGGGGGGTGAGACTGGACACAGGGACATTTCATTAAAATGTTCAGCATGACTTTAAGATCTCTTTCCTGTTCAGATACTGACAATTCAGTTCCCATTGAGATAGACGTTTGCTTCTGCACATAACATGAATCATATTGTGATTTTTTAAACTGAGCTGCACTTGAGATTATTTCAACTTTGATTGTAAACCATTCTGAGATTTTAATGAAAAGCAGAATACAAAATACCCATTGAACTGCACTTACCATTTCTGAAGCCTGTTCAATCTAGAGAAGCTTTTGAGGCCCTTGAATTTTTTCCAGATTGATGATCTGTTATAATCTTACTGCAGAGTTCCAACTGTGCACCTCGGCTCTTGCTGGGTTTGAGGGAAGGGGGTTTCTGGTGAGGCTACAACTCCAGCGCTTCTCAACCTTAGCAACTTTAAGACCATGTGGACAGCAAGCTGCCTGGGAAATCTGAGAGTTAAAGTCCACCTATCCTAAAGTTGCCCAAGATTGGGAAACCACTAAAATCCTTTGAAAATAATCAGAGTAGTGCTTGTGTGAACCCAGCATGTTGTTCTAAATTAAAAGATAACAGATTAACAGAGTTGGAAGGGACCTTATAGTCATCTAGTCAACCCCCTGCTCAAGCAGTAGGCCCTACACCATTTCTGACAAATGGCAGTCCAATCTCTTATTGAAAGTCTCAAGTGATGAAATTACCACAGCTGCAAAGGCAACTCTGATCCATTGGTTGATTGTTCTCATTGTCAGAAAATGTATCCTATTTCTAGGTTGAATCTCTCCTTGGTCAGTTTCCATCCATATTCTTTGTCGGCCTCAGTTGCTTTGAAAAATAGCTTGACCTTACAACTCTCTGTGGCAGCCCCTCAAATATGGAAGACTGCTATCCTGTCTCCCCCATAGTCCTTCTATTCACTAGACTAGCCATGCCCAGTTCCTGCAAGCATTCTTTGTATGTTTTAATCTCCAATCCCCTAATCATCCTGGTTGCTCTTCTCTGCACTCGTTCTAGAGTCTCAACATCTTTTTTATAGTTTCATAGACCAAACTGGATGCAGTACTCTAGGTGTGGTCTTACTAGGGCTTATAAAGTGGTATTATAAGTGGTATTATAATTTATAGAGTGGTATTTATAAGGCTGTATAGTACTAATGGTATTAATACCTCACTTGATCTTGATTGTATACCTCTGTTAATGCAATTTAGGATTGCATTGGCTTTTTTGGCTGCCACTGCACACTGCTAGCTTATATTTAGCTGGTGTCCACTAAGATTCCAAGATCCCTCTCACAGGCTGGTATCTTAAAGCCTCCTGCAGAAACCTGTGGTAACTGCAACTGTTTTAACAGTTGTGTTAACTTTGAGTGGGTTCCTTTAAAAAAATCAAGCACTGTGGAAGTTTAGAAAACAATTAATCATTGTAATGAGTAGTAGAAATGCCCTAGATTCACACCAGTCCCATGGCCTGTCTTATATTTCTCAAAGCAAATCCCGATTTACATTTTTCTTCCATTCCTTCGAACTCCTATTTTGGTCCTCCCCTGTTTGGTATCACCAGCTGCCCTTGCTGAGACCCATCCTCCTCCTCCTCCTTCAATGTTTATCTAATCTTTTATTATGACTTCAAAGCGGGTTGATTACATTTGAGTTTTAATTATTACAGTATCCCAGAGGGGGAAAAAAACAAGAGTACACATCATATAGCAAAAAGCCATTAGCGACATCTGAAAAGCAATAATGAACTTCATGTATTTCTTTCTTTTTTCTCCACCTAAGATGTCAGCATGAGGTTGGCTAGAAGCAGGAGTTTCTTGCCTACATCCCAAGAGTTGAAGAGCAGAAAAGAATCAAACAGGAGCCTCAATTCCAAGGACCCCAAGACTCTGTTTGTGGTCTCCAGCAAGTCCAGGGAGGTTCAAGGCAAGCGGGATGGGGGTGGCGAGATGGTTTCCAGGAGTGGGGTAGAAGACGCAGCACCAGAGGCTTTGCTCACACTCTGCTTCCCAAATCAGTTTCCGTGGCCCTCCGGTGGCATTTCTCAGGCCGTTCCTCCCACAGGACATGTGGCTTCATGTGAAATCACATCTCAGGTGCAAAAATACTGAAAGGGATGAAAAGAGAAGCTGGTGAATTCTCCCCAAAGGAATTCTCTTGGGCTCTTCCTGAGGGGGGGGGGGCAAAGAAGTCAGGAAGGAGGCTGAGAGCAGGCGCTTAAACCCTTTCCTCCCCAACATCACACCCCGCATCTTAGAAAGCTTTTTTATCAAGCTGTCAGCCACCTAGAGCTTTTTAAAACTTCGCCTGCAGATGCTCCTGCATTGATAAAAACTTTTAAAACTATTCCCCTTTCTGGAGGGGAACTCACTCAACATTACAATAAATTATTGCAAAAATGGCAGCCTTGTGACACACCCATCACCAATCCATGAGGTGTTATTGGAAACTCTCTCTTTTTAACAATGTTATAGGAGCAGCCATCTCGCACACATGAAAACGGAGAGTCATCACATTCACACAATGCATCGGACTAAAACGGGGCTCATTTCTGAATGGTGGTTCGACATCCTAAATCTGCTTAACCAAACATAACAGCCGTCTTAGTGGAACTGATTTTCTTCCTAGTGTTTTACTGCAAGTGCAAGAGCGTGCTTTTGTTTGGTTCCATCTGTTGGGACAGGCACTGACCAACTGGCTTGTTGTCCAAGCTGGACATTAAGGGCTGAGAAAGAGGGATCAAGGCACCGGGCAGCTTTCACAGCTCAGAATTGTGCTCTGGGGTTTCTAGTCTGGTACCTTAACTACGAAACCAAACGGAATAAGTTCTAGCCAGCAAACTGTACAAGTTAGTCTGTTCCATGGGGGGACTCCAGCTCCCAGAATCCCAAAAGGAGGGGGAGACATTTGCTTTCCCCTCTATGGGGGGAGGAAAGGGAGGCGACATATCCAGCCGCCGTCTTGGAGGAGCTTTCCGGAAGCGAAGCCCAGTTTGCGCGGGTCCATTTCCAGGCCCACCTGGAAATCTCCCCTCCACACACCTCGGGTCAGGCAAAGGGGCGGAAGGCGCGGCTGGGAAAGCGCGGAGGTGGAAGCGCCCCTCCTCCTCTCCCCGCTGCCCTCCAGTCCGGCCAAGGCCAGCGCCGCACGGAGCCCCCCGCCCAGCCTCTCGTGGCTCTTGGGTCGCCCCGGGTTCCAAGCTCTCGCCCGTCGCCGCTCGCATCGATTGGCGAGCCCCCCCACGGGGAAGTCGCCGGGAGGCCGCTCTGCTCGCCCGCCTTTCCGTCGCTTCCAGCAGCAGGAGCGGAACTGGACGGCGGGTGGCCCGAAGGGGGGGAAGCAGCTCCGCCGGAGCGCCTCCTGCCCCCGCCGCCCCAGGACCCCTCGACGGCTCCAGGCCCGCTTCTGGGCCGCTCCCCACGGAAAAGGCTCCCCTTGCCGCGGGGGCCGAGACGCTTTCCCGGGCAGAGTCGCCCCGCCGTCCGCCCGCCCCGCCTGGCGGTTACCTGTCGGGCGGCGGGTCCCGCTGTTCGTCGGGCGGCGTCTGCTTCCGCAGGGCCCGCTGGAGAGCCAGCCCGGTCCAGGCGTCATCGGGCGGAAGGCAAGGCGGCCGGAGGGCGGCCGCTTCCCCCGTCCGGCCGGGCAGCTTCTCCAGCGCCTCGCGGCCCCAGCGACCGTCGGAACGGGGCGGCTCCGGCCAGGGCTGCGGGTGCGGCCGCAGCCACCGCGGGGGCGCGTCGGGCGGGGAGCTGCCGCGGGGCTCCGGCCCGGCTTCCTCCCGGCGCCACAAGTAGGGAGAGCGGCGGACGCCCATCAGAAGCCCCGACGCCCGGCCCACCGTGTGGTAGCGCGGGCTGGCCACGTGCTTGTACCAGGCGCCGGCCGGGCCCGGCAGCAGCAGCAGTAGCAGCAGCACGACGACGCCCGGCCCGGGCAGCCTTCTGTACCCCGACGCCATGGGGCAGCCGAGCCCCGCGCCAGACCCGCCGCTCGCACCCGCAGCCGCCCAACAGAGCTGCCCCCTCCTCGCCCGACCCGGCATATAAGCCCGACGGGGAGGGGGCGGAGGCGGCGTGGGCCCGACTCGGGCGGCTCCACCCTTTTCCCGACAGGGGGAGCAGAGCCGGAGCGCCATAGCAAACCGCGCCAGGCGGTCGGCTCGTCCTCCGAAAGGGCCGTCGGGGGAGCGCTCGGCCAGCGCCCAGATGCTCCCTCAGCGGTGTGGCCGCGCGGAGCTCGGGACGGACGGGGCGCCCATCGGATTTTCTTTCCAGCTTCGTCCCCTCTTCGTTCGCTGTTGCTTCCCGGCGCCCCGCGGCCGCATCTGCGAGGTGGGTAAAGAAAGAGACTCTCTGGCTCCTTCCGCCCCCGTCGCTTCCCTGCGAGAGCCGACTCTGCCCTCTTCCCCTTCCTTTCCGATGTGGAGCCTCGCTTGCTGGCTTCTGCAAGCCGTGGCTGCCTCACACACCGGGCAAAAGCAATGCCAGGTTAACAAAAACGGCAGGTTCCACGACCCCCTGGCAACGGCCTGGTTTCTGCAGCATCCTGAAATACAAGGTCCCCAAATCCATTTTAGCCTGGCTAGCAGGTCTGAGAATCCAGCTGTGGAGGTTTGGGGTCCTTGCTGTGAACAACAGCTGGGCTACCTCAGAATATCCCGTGGTCCTGGGAACCTTGTGCTGTTTAGCCCAGGTACAAACTGATAGCCAGTGTTTCCTGGCCTTGGCACAATGATAAGACGTGGATGTATGGCTGGGGAATTCTGGGAGTGGAAGGCCGCCTGCCTTATGGTTGCCAAGGCTGAGAAACCCTTGTTAGCTGTGTACACAGATTCGGCCCAGCAGTTGCTTGACTCCTGCCATTCTAACCATTGGGTTCCATAATTCCCAACCCACATAGATGTTACCTACCTTGGTAATCCAGTTTGGATTGCAGCATCTGTTCGCATTTGCGTTTCTTTCACTGAAGAGGCCACTGAAAGAATCATAACAGTACACAGCCTACCCCCCTGGCTGGATCAGGACCCCTGAGGTCTTGGGTCCATACCCTGATTTCTAAGAGCTTTAAGCATTTTGCAAAGAAGATAAAGTGGTGAAGGCACCAGGCTAGAAAACAGGAGCCCGAGTTTTCTAGTTTCACTTTAGGAATGAAAGCCAGCTGACTTTGGGCCAGTCGGTCTCTCACCACATAGGAAAATAGGTATGCTCACCACCTTGAGTTATTTTTAAAAATAATAAAAGCAGGATATAAATATAGATGAAAGTGATACTTTGTCTTTCTTACAACCTACAGTGGGTGAACAACTTCTGAATAAGAAGGGTGCATTTAGGTTTTATAACTCTTGATCAGGGGTGAAATCCAGCAGGTTCTGAGCAGTTCTGGAGAACCAATAGTGTAAAATTTGAGTAGTTCAGAGAACCGGTAAATACCACCTCTGACTGGCCCCGCCCCCATCTCTGCCTCCCGAGTCCCAGCTGAGGGGAGGGAATGGGGATTTTACAGTAACCTTTCCCTGCCATGCCTGCCAAGCCAAGCCACGCCCACCAATCCACGCCCACAGAACCGGTAGTAAAAATTGATTTTCACCAATGCTGTTGATAGTTCTCCCTCCACCCCTCCCCTTCCCCAACAATGTGCCTTGTGCTGTTTTGATCCATGGAAGCTCTCACTAGTTAGTGAGAGTTAGTGGGGAGGGGTCTGAAGCCCCGTGGCATGACAAAACCGCGCTAGTCAAAATCGCGGTGATAAAATCGCGGTGCTAAAGCTGCGACGTCATCACCGCGCTTCATCACCGCCGCGACAACAGCGCGGCAACAGAAGGGTGCTTTAAAACGGCGCCACAGCAGAAAGCCGACTTCAATTAAGGTAAGAGTTAGGATTAGGTTTAGGGGTTTGTTTTAGGGTTAGGTTTAGGGTTAGGTTTAGCGTTAGGTTTAGCGTTAGGTTTAGCGTTAAGTTTAGGGTTAGGGTTAGGTTTAGGGTACTGAGTGCTTGGGAATGCGCGATTTTGCCCTCCGCGATTATGTCATCGCGGTAGGGTCGCGTTTTTCCTTAGCGCTTAGAACGGCGCGAATTAGTCTTCGCGCTTATGTCTCCGCGGATAAGGGCTTCGTGGATTTGTGGTGGAACCCTGAAGCCCCCGCTTCACCAACTACGATTTGTATGTAAAAACAATCAAGAGGTTTCCTCTGAATTGTGCTTCACCACCAGTGACTTCAAGGAGGCAATTTTCTTGTCAGAACATCTGCAGGGGGAATGCCCCTCTTTGGTGTTGATGAAAGAAATGTCCTTCTGGGTTCAGCTCCAAGTGGGGAAAAAGACACTGGAGACATGGAGGCTGCTTGAAAAGATGGTTTATTGTTGGACAGGGCCACATGGCTTGAGCCCTGAACAGAAAAGAGGATCACATGCTTCAATGTTGGTGGAGAAGAAGTGAAGGGCTTGCTAGGCTTTTTATAACCTATTTAGTCCCACCTCTCTGTTTCCTGTTCCTGTGTAAGAAATGTATTCTGATTGGTTGTCAGACTCCCATAGGGCCATGCAGGGGCAACTCTCTGGGCTGTGTTTTGAATCCAGGTTTAGTTGAGTTCTCAAATGCCATATGGTCAGTTGAGTAAAGGGCAATATTATCATGTCTTTACTCCCATCCCCCCTGGGGCTGCAGTGGAGAAGTCTTTATTATGTAAAGGGGACTAGCTTGGCCTTCTTAATGGCACATTAACAGTGGGGATGGGCAGGAAGCTACAGGCAACTATTATGTCTTTTAAAACATGTTTCTTTCTTTTCATATCCAGAGAAATATTCTGCTTTTTCAATATTTCCTAGGATATTTCATTTTTCTGGGAGAGGGCTGGATGATAACTTCCCACAGTGTGTGTAACACTTATAACACACAGTGTGTGTGTGTGTGTGTGTGTGTGTGTGTGTGTGTGAGATATACTATAAGAAAAATAGGTCAGGCTTCAGTCACAAGGTCATGACCATTTTCACACACACCATCCCTGCAGTAACATTCGAGTGATTTACTACTTGTTCTCCAGAATATTTGTTTTGACTTCCCAGTCCGGCTGTCAGCCAGACCAAAACCAGAGCAAGAAGCCTCACAGCCAGATCCTGGAGATCCCAGCTCTTGATAATGCAGTTTTATTGCAGCAGCTGGAAAAGACTCTAATGGAAACCACTTTCTACCAACTGCAAGACCATCCCTCCCCCGCACCCCTCCCTCTCTTTGGCCCACTGGGCTCCCTGCTTTCCTTCCTCTGGCAGCACAAGGGACAGAGAGCCTCCTCTTCCTGAGTGGGAGGAGAAGTTGATGCCTCCTTGTAGGGAACCAGCCTTAGAGCTGGTAAAGCGAAACCCTGCAAGAATATATTAGAGGAGGTTTAGAGGTTTATTCAACTTGTATGCCGCCCTATTCCCGAGGGACTCAGGGCGGCTCACAAACCTGGAGGGAAGGGACATCATACAAAAGGGAAAGAACAAAGACAAACAACAATACAAAACAGTTTAAAAAGGTCTCAACTAGCACTCCAGTTCGAGAGGGGATGGAACTCAGCAGCCCCAGGCCTGCTGGAACAGCCAGGTCTTAACGGTGATACGGAAAGCCTGAAGGATAGTGAGGGTCCGAATCTCCACGGGGAGATCGTTCCAGAGGGCCGGAGCAGCGACAGAGAAGGCCCTCCTCCAGGTGGTTGACAGCCGGCATTGGCCGGTCGATGGAATGTGGAGGAGGCCTAGTCTGTGGGATCTAATGGGTCTTTGGGAGGTAATCGGCAGAAGGCTGTCTCTCAAGTACCCAGGTCCAATACCATGTAGGGCTTTATAAGTGACGACTAGCACCTTGAAGTATATCCGGAGACCAATAGGCAGCCAGTGCAGCTCGCAGAGGATAGATGTAACATGGGTGTACTGAGGTGCACCCACTATCGCTCGCGCGGCTGCATTCTGGACAAGCTGAAGTCTCCGAACACTCTTCAAGGGCTGCCCCATGTAAAGTGCATTGCAGTAGTCCAGTCTTGAGGTCACAAGGGCGTGAGTGACTGTTGTGAGAGCCTCCCAGTTCAGGTAGGGGCGCAATTGGTGCACCAGGCGAACCTGGGCAAATGCCCCCCTGGTCACAGCCGACAAATGGTGGTCTAAAGTCAGCTGTGGGTCCAGGAGGACTCCCAAGTTACGAACCCTGTCTGAGGGGCGTATAATTTCACCCCCCAGCCTGAGAGTTGGAATACATGGCCAATTATTGGGAGGGAAAAACACAAGCCACTCGGTCTTGTCAGGATTGAGAGCAAGTTTGTTTTCTCAACCTTTCTGGGTAAAGAGCTGGAGGCAAATTTCATTGGCCCCCCTGTGAAGGGGGCTCATCCAGGGCCACTTCTCTAATTTATGCTGTTGTGAGGACTTTGTGATGACTCCACCCCAGTCTGCCTTTGTACCCTCCCGTGTAAGTACTGATCACATCTGACTGTTCTTGGCTTCTGTGTCCAGAGCCCAGAATAAGAGAGAATAAGCCCTCTCTAATTTTGGAAACCTCTTTTCCCTAAGACCCCAAACCCCCAAAATCATTTGAGCTTTTCCATTCTGACCTCTGAAATTTCAGTGGCTTTTTTCTATAGTATTTCTAGCTCAGTGTGACTTTCACGTGAAAATTGTTTCAATGAGATCACCCCTGATCATTGTACCCAATTCCTCTGGCTCTCTCAAGATTCCCACTGCCCCTTCCATCCTTCCTGTGTGGACATAATTCCACCTTCTGACAGCTGAAAGAGAAACAAGACAATCACTCAAATGTGATCATTCCCTTAAATTGCACTGTAACTTCGACACAAACCCACCCAGATACCCCAAAAGCATGTGTGGCACCCATTTCCCACTTCTGGGGCTGTGATGCACAAAGAGGATGATCCCCTGCTGATCAAGGCATTCTTATGCAGGAACCCCAGGGCCCCATTAATTATGTGTGATTCAACAATCGAGAATGACTTGAGCTTTGCTCATCCATGACAGGGGTGCATGTCATGTTCCTTCTTCCTTAGAAGTGGGGGGGGGGAAGAGGCCAGATGGGAACAAATGGCTGAGAGAGCCCAGTTCTGAACCAAGAGGGAAGGGAGAGAAGCAGCTCAGGGTGAACAGCAGCTGTAGTTATGACAACAAGGCACTAATTGATTTAATTATGTCCCGCTCTTCCTCACCCAGGAGCCCCAACTCAGCTCCATCACTCTTGGGCTCTGGTGTGTGGGTGAACTGAGGCCCTGCCTGGGGTATCCCAAGAGAGGGAAGGGGTGAGTTGCCTCATCCTCTCTCCTTCCCCACAACTGCCTTCACTCTAGCTTCATCCTCCCTGCCCCCCTGCTGCCTTGTGGCTGCATTCTTGCCAGAAGGAGTCCTGCCACCTGGAGGGGGCCAGGAGCAACCCAGAGATGAAACCATGTTCATCCATGGGACTCTCGAGAGCCAAACTTGCTCTTCCTAGGAGCCCTTTCTCACTTGGTTCACCAAGATTAGAAAAGACTTTGCTGACTGGGCTGCATTAAACATCTCCAGTGAACACAGCAAGGCTAGAAGTGGCTGGGCTGAGCTTTCCAGGCCTTTCTAGGCTCTTCTAGGCATGGGCCTGGGCCTGGGTTGAAGCGAACGACAGGAAACCAGGCTGCCAATGTTCAGCAAGCCTACCACAAAATTAAGTGGTGCAGTCCGATATTTGAGGGTATCTGGTTGTAGACCCGAGTCCCCTGGGCTCAGCTCTTGCAGAGCTTCACCAAAAAAGCTGAAAGCAAAAAAAAAAAAAAAAGAGTGGAGTGAAGGAAAACTGGATATTCTGATACGCAAACCCAGCCCCAAAATGATTGGATCAATCCAACTAAAGTTCAGCTCTTTATTTGCTCACACCAACAGACAGAATCATGAAAACTAAGATCTCAGATTTACTCTCAGATTATAGGGCAGACCAGGACATTTTATGATCCGTGAGCTGTATGCAGCCCCCAGGTAGTCGGAGTCCTGCCTTCAGTGTCAGCAGTATTGTTGAGGACAAGGCAGTGGGAGGGGGGGACCAGCACACGGAGGAGTGTGTGTGTGTGTAATGGCAGTCGTCCACAACAGTCCCAGTTTCTCATATGGCTCCTTGGGAAAATTAATTGCTCACCCCTGTTGTATTGGGCAAGGTTATTTTAACTCCCTTCCTATGCTTTGAAAAATAAAATCTGTAGCTTTTTCTGTAGAGTAATGAGAAGTTTTTTTTAAAATCTGGCAGCCTTAATTTATCTCAATAATAAAATTATGTGTCAGTCACTGACTTTTCCTATTGATCAATATGGCAGCATTTTTCTTCTTTCATCTGTTACCTGAGAGTCAGGAATATAATAGGTCCAGTATGTAGTTGGTCTTCATTTGGAAAGGAGGTAGAGTCCTGAAAGGATCTGCCTTTGTCCCCTTCCTTCACATGAGCTATTATTTGCAAATTGTCCATGTCCTTGGTGCTCTCTGAGCTTGCTTGTTTTCTTGCAGACATTTCATTACCCTCACTAGGTAACATCATCAGTGCTAGTAAGGACCTCCTTCAGTGCTATTGGTGGCTCTTTGGCTGTTTCTTGATTGGGGTGTTGCTTACTTGATTGTTGGTCTGAAGTTAACCTTGGAGTTCATCTATGCTGAGCTGGGTGCTGATTGCTGGTAGAGAGGTGCTGGAGTCTAGGGTTGTCACATTTTCCCAATGGAAACTATAATTAAATCTGTCCATATATCGTGAAATTAAAGAATTTTTGCCCTTGACTGTCAGTTGGTGTTCATGGATGCCTTCTGCCAGTCTAGAACCCTAGAAGAAAAAACAGGAGTCATCTACAACATACAGTGTAAGGGCTGCCACAACTAGTGTGTAGGACAGGCAGGCAGAAGGCTGGCAGAATGCATCCATGAACACCAACTGGCAGTCAGAAGGCATGATGAAAAAATTTCTTGGGAAATGTTGGGTAACAGTCTTGGGAGAGCAACAGTGGCATCTGCAGGAAATGGCTTTACAGGAAGGGTATGGGGAGACAGAATAGACAGAAGTTTTTCACCTTGCTGGTCAGCCCCACTTTCCATCACTAACAGGATTGTGTTGCTTGACAAACTCTGGGAATCATTGAGAATGTTGAGTACAGTCGGAAGCAGATTCCAACAGAAGTTTTCAGAACCTTGGATAGTTCCAAACAGAGCAATTGCTTGAAAAGGCCTGGAAACTCCAAGGAGTTTCATCATCCTCAAATATACCTTTCGACTTCATTGAATTTGCCCATCTGAAGTACTTGCAAGCTTAATGGGGGCCTGAATGGATGCTGAGACTGACGGAGAAAAGTTTTCTTCCCCAGAGGAAGCAGCTGCCGCACAGCTTATTGGCAAACATTGGCTTACCTAGCGGCACAGTTCAGGATGTTAGGAGGATTTATTGGATTTTATTGGGTTTGTATGCCGCCCTATTCCCGAGGGACTCAGGGCAGCTCACAATAAAAAGGGAAGGGATACAATAAAATAAAATAAAATAAACAACAATTTAAAATTATACAACAGCCGTAACCTCGAATGGGGCTGGATGGCTCAACAGCCCCAGGCCTGCCGGAACAGCCAGGTCTTAACTGCTTTGCGGAAGGCCAGGAGGGTAGTAAGGGTCCGGATCTCCATGGGGAGATCGTTCCAGTGGGCCGGAGCAGCCACAGAGAAGGCCCTCCCCCGAGGAGTCGCCAGCCGACATTGGCTGGCAGATGGAATTCGGAGGAGGCCTAGTCTGTGGGATCTGATAGGTCTTTGGGAGGTGACTGGCAGGAGGCGGTCTCTCAAGTAGCCAGGTTCGATACCATGTAGGGCTTTAAAAGTAACGACTAGCACCTTGAAGCGTGTCCGGAGACCAATGGGCAGCCAGTGCAGCTTGCGGAGGATAGGTGTAACGTGGGTGTACCGAGGTGCACCCACAATCGCTCGCGTGGCTGCATTCTGGACAAGCTGAAGTCTTCGAACACTCTTCAAGGGCAGCCCCATGTAGAGCGCGTTACAGTAGTCCAGTCTTGAGGTGACGAGGGCATGAGTGACTATCCAAAGAGCCTCCTGGTATTTCAGTATTTTTTCAGTATTTTATTGTCACTTATAGGCCGCCCTTTTCCCTGAGGGGACTCAGGGCGGCTTACAACTCATGGGAAGGGGGTGCAAGACAAAACATAAAAATGGTCCAGGTAGGGTCCAGGTAGGGTCGCAATTGGTCCTGGTCCAGGTAGGATCACAATTGGTGCACCACGTGAACCTGGGCAAAGGCCCCCCTGGTCACAGCCGACAAATGATGTTCTAGAGTCAGCTGCAGATCCAGGAGGACTCCCAAATTGCGAACCCTCTCTGAGGGGCGTATAATTTCACCCCCCAGGCTGAGAGATGGAATAACTGGACCATCTTTGGGAGGGAGCATCAATAGCCACTCGGTCTTGTCAGGATTGAGTGCAAGCTTGTTCGCTGCCATCCAGACCCTAACAGTCTCCAGGCACTGGCACTTCACTTCTACCGCTTCACTGAGTTGGCACAGGGCGGACAGATACAGCTGTGTATCGTCCATGTATTGATGATATTTAATCCCGTGCCGGCGTATGATCTCACCCAGCGGCTTCATGTAGATGTCAAATAGGAGGGGGGACAGGACCGAACCCTGTGGCACCCCATAATTGAGGGGCCAAGGGTCGACCTCTGCCCTCTGACCAACACTGACTGCGACCTGTCCGAGAGGTAGGAGGAGAACCACCGAAGAACGGTGCCTCCCACTCCCATCTCCCACAACCATTGCAGAAAGATACCATGGTCGATGGTATCGAAGGCCGCTGAGAGGTCAAGAAGCACAAGGATAGAGGAGTGACCCCTATCCCTGGCTCGCCAGAGATCATCGATCAGCGCGACCAAAGCAGTTTCCATGCTGTAACCAGGCCTGAAACCGGACTGAAAGGAATCCAGATAATCGGTTTCATCCAAGGACCGTCGGAGTTGAAAGGCCACCACCTTCTTGACAAACTTCCCAACAAAGGGGAGGTTGGAGACTGGACGATAGTTGCTCAAAATGGCTGGATCCAGAGAAGGCTTCTTCAGGAGGGGTCTCACCACCGCTTCCTTTAGGAGGAGCGGGAAGGATCCCTCCCGGAGAGAGAATCCAGCCACGTGTCACCTCCCTGCTGGTCGAGACCAGCCAGGAGGGGCACGGGTCCAGTATACAGGTGGAGGCACTCACCGCTCCCATGACCTTATCCACTTCCTCAGGCACGACAAGTTGAAACTCACTCCATAAGCTCTGCTCAAGACCTCCCCCCGGTACCTCGGCTGGTACCGTGCAATTGGAGTCCAGGTCTGTCCGAATCCGAGCAACTTTATCCACTAGAAACTGAACAAATTCCTCAGCTCTACCCTGTAAAGAGTCATCCGCATCCCTCCCTTTCAAGAGGGAGCGGGTTATTCTAAACAAGGTGGCTGGGCACGATTTGGCGGATGCAATAAGAGTGGCAAAATGCGCACATTTCGCTGCCTGTATTGCCACGAGATAAGCTCTGATATAGGCTCTCATCAGTGCTCGGTCTGACTCAGAGTTACTGGCCCTCCAGCGGCGCTCTAGGCATCTCTTTTGGCGCTTCATCTCACGGAGTTCCTCAGTAAACCAAGGGGCTCTCATGGATCTGCTACCTCGGAGAGGCCGTAAAGGTGCAATCCGGTTTAGAGCCCCCGCCGCCACTGTATTCCAAGCCGCGACTAAGGACTCTGCCAGATTGTGGAGTGTCAGGTATTTCTCCAAGCGCCGTCTGAAATCCCATAGGGTCCATCAGGCGCCTGGGGCAGAACCACCTAATCGGTTCTCCTCCCTACAGTGGGGGATTGGTCTCCGAAAGTCAAGCCTCAGTAGGCAGTGATCAGACCATGACAAGGGCAAGATCTTAATGCCCCTTAAATCTAGATCACGTCTCCACTGCTCCGAGAGGAATACAAGGTCGAGTGTGTGCCCCGCTGAGTGAGTCGGGCCCTGGATTACTTGGGTCAAGTCCATGGCTGTCATGGAAGCCATGAACTCCTGCGCCCCATCAGAGTGTCCACCGAGCGAAGGCAAGTTGAAATTCCCCAGTACTATAAGCCTGGGGAACTCTACTGCCAGCTCGGCTACTGACTCGAGGAGTGAGGAGAGGGCTGTTGCAACGCTCCTAACAGCAGCAGATGACACTGAGATTGAGATTTGTTTTATTTATATGCCGCCCTATTCCCTGCGGGACTCAGGGCAGCGAACAACTCAAGCGGGAAAGGGAACACACAAGTACAAGACAAGCATTTAAAATAGCCAACAGCCACACAAGTCGAGAGGGGAAGGGAGCTCATCAACCCCAGGCCTGCCGACACAGCCAGGTTTTAATGGCTTTTCGGAAGGCCTGGAGAGAGGTGAGGGTCCGAATCTCTGCGGGGAGTTCGTTCCAAAGGGCCGGAGCTGCCACAGAGAAGGCCCTCCCCCGGGTCGTAGCCAGATGGCATTGGCTGGTAGACGGAACCCGGAGGAGGCCAACCCTGTGCGATCTAATGGGTCTTTGGGAGGTAATTGGCAGCAGGCGGTCTCTCAAGTACCCAGGTCCAATACCATGAAGGGCTTTATAAGTGATAACTAGCACCTTGAAGCGTATCCGGAGACCGATCGGAAGCCAGTGCAGCTCACGGAGGATAGGTGTAACGTGGGTGTATCGAGGTACACCCACAATCGCTCGCGCGGCTGCATTCTGGATGAGTTGAAGTCTCCGAATGCTCTTCAAGGGCTGCCCCATGTAGAGCGCATTGCAGTAGTCCAGTCTTGAGGTCACGAGGGCGTGAGTAACTGTTGCGAGTGCCTCCCGGTTCAGGTAGGGACGCAACTGGTGCACCAGGCGAACCTGGGCAAATGCCCTCCTGGTCACAGACGACAAATGATGTTCTAAAGTCAGCTGTGGGTCCAGGAGGACTCCCAAGTTGCGAGCCCTGTCTGAAGGGCGTAGAATTTCACCCCCCAGCCTGAGTGATGGAATACTAACCAAATTTTTGGGAGGGAAACACAACAGCCACTCGGTCTTTTCTGGATTGAGCACAAGCTTGTTAACCCCCATCCAGACCTTGACAGCCTCCAGGCACTGGCACATCACATCGACCGCTTCACTGAGTTGCCACAGGGCGGAAAGATACAACTGAGTATCGTCCGCGTATTGATGGTATTTTATCCCGTGCTGTCGAATGATCTCACCCAGTGGCTTCATGTAGATGTTAAACAGGAGGGGGGATAGGACCGAACCCTGAGGAACCCCATATTTCAGGGGCCTAGGGGTCGACCTCTGTCCCCCGACCAACACCGACTGCGACCTGTCCGAGAGGTAGGAGGAGAACCACCGAAAAACGATGCCTCCCACCCCCACCTCTCGTAACCATCGCAGAAGGATACCATGGTCGATGGTATCGAAGGCCGCTGAGAGGTTAAGAAGCACTAGGATGGAGGGATGGCCTCCATCCCTGGCTCTCCAGAGATCATCGGTCAGTGCGACCAAAGCAGTTTCCATGCTGTAGCCAGGCCTGAATCCAGACTGAAAGGAGTCCAGATAATCGGCTTCATCCAAGGACCGTCGGAGATGAGAGGCTACCATTTTCTCAACAACCTTCCCAATAAAGGGGAGGTTGGAGACTGGACGGTAGTTGTTCAAAATGGCTGGATCCAGCGATGGCTTCTTCAGGAGGGGTCTCACCACCGCTATCTTCAATGCCGGTGGGAAGAAGCCCTCCCGAAGAGAGGCATTCACCATTGCCTGGATCCAGGTCCGTGTCACCTCCTTGCTGTTCGCGACCAGCCAGGAGGGGCACGGCTCCAGTATACACATGGCAGCACTCACCGCTCCCATGGCCTTGTCCACTTCATCAGGGGCAACAGGTTGAAAGTCAGTCCAGAGATGTCGTTCAAGACCTTCCCCCGGTACCCCGGCTGGCTCTGCGCAATTGGAGTCCAGGTCCATCCGAAGCCGAGCAACTTTGTCCGTGAGGAACTGGACATATTCCTCTGCTCTACCCTGTAAGGGGTTATCCGCAACCCTCGTGTTTAGGAGGGAGCGGGTCACCCTAAACAAGGCGGCAGGGCGGGACTTGGCGGACGCTATCAGAGCGGCAATATAGTTGTTCTTGGTTGTCCGTATTGCCGAGAGGTATGCTCCAGTGCAAGCTTTTAATAGTGCTCGGTCTGACTCGGATTTACTGGACCTCCAGCGGCGCTCTAGGCGTCTCTTTTGGCGCTTCATCTCCTGGAGGTCCTTGGTAAACCAAGGGGCCCTCCTGGATCCACTGCTGCGGATCGGCCGTAAAGGCGCAATCCGGTGGAGAGCATCAGACGCCACCGAGTTCCAAGTAGCAACTAAGGTCTCCACCGGGATGCGGGCGAGAGTATCAGGCATAACTCCAAGCGCCGTCTGGAAACCCTGGGGATCCTTAAGATGCCTGGGGTGGAACCACCTAATTGGTTCCTCCTCCCTACAGCGGGGGATTGGTCTCCGAAAGTCGAGCCTCAGTAGGAAGTGGTCCGACCATGACAGGGGCAAGATCTCACTACCCCTCAGACCAAGATCACAACTCCACTGCTCCGAGAGAAATACGAGGTTGAGTGTGTGACCCACTGAGTGAGTCGGACCCTGGATTACTTGGGTCAAGCCCATGGCTGTCATGGAAGCCATGAACTCCTGTGCTCCATCAGAGTGTTCGCCGAGCGAAGGCAGATTGAAGTCCCCCAGTATCATAAGTCTGGGGAACTCAACTGCCAGCTCAGCTACTGACTCGAGGAGCAAGGGGAGGGCTGTTGTCACGCTGTTGGGAGGCAGGTACGTTAACAACAAGCCCACTTGACCCGCAAGGTCCATCTTCACCAGCAAGGACTCACACCCGACAAGCTCCAGAGCAGGGATCCTATGAGGAGCTATGGACTGCCGGATAATAATGGCCACTCCCCCGCCCCTTCCTTAGGGTCACGGTTGATGAAGCACCTGAAAACCCTCTGGGCACATTTCGGTGAGGGGGACTCCTCCCTCTGGGCCCAGCCAGGTTTCAGTAATACATGCCAGGTCTGCCCCCTCGTCTATAATTAGGTCCTGGACGAGGGGAGCCTTGTGAACCACAGACCTGGCATTTAGCAACAGCAACCTGAGACCAGGATCCTGACTACTCGCGCCATCTGGCCTTGGAGTGGAACTCACAGGGCCGGAAGGAGGGATCCCTCTGACATAGGGAGCCCTCCTTCCCCGGTAATGGCTCGCCCTGAAGTTCCCGCCATATCTGCCCTTCCCCAATATGACCCCAATATTCCGGCCCACTCCTGCATCTGTGGTCCCTCCGCCCTCTCCCCCTGCCGCCGAATTCACCGGCAGGCCCTTTGACACACACATCCAAGGGCCAGAACCGGGCCTGGGTCCCCCTGACACTTCTGCCAGAGCACTCAGTGCAGGAGGCACCCAGCTAAACTCCCGGCCCACCAAACATACCCATACATACAATCAATCAATCCCCACAATACAAGTTAAAAACAGAAAAACAGCAATATCATGATAAAAGTAGGAACATTCAATCAATCACAATCATACCACACATTCCCCATACATTAAAATTATAAAAAATTGTGACAATTACCAATATATAAAAATTGTAAATCTGTGCAATATCGCCAGTTATATAGTCCGAAGAGGCTAAAAAGAGGGTGGTATCCAAGCCTCCCATACAACTGGCCGCAACAGAAGGCCAGTCGCCGAGCTCTCGGGGTCACAGTCCCAGCAGGCAGAAAGAAGAGCGACGTGAAGCCCCGCAGGGGCAACGGCAAGATAGAGAAAAAGCCGCGCCAAGAGGGAAGGAGTGGGGAGTCAGCAGAACTGCGATGGGGGTGATGGAGGCAGCAAAACAGTCCCCCAGGCCAGATGAACATTTCTGTAGGGCTCCCCACCCCCTCTTCGGGGCACAAACTGACATGTCGGCACCGCTCAGCGCAAGACCAACACCTCCCAGGGCAGCGAGGCCGAGACCGTTGCCGCCCGTGCAAAGTCGTCTCCGCTGCAGCCGCCGACCAGCTGTAGCTCAAGAATGTAAAGAGGCTGCCAAGAGAGGCGACGCTATCCAAGAGCCGCCCGAAGGCAGCCCCCCCACAGGTAGTTACCTCCCCAGCTAGTCCAGACATTGGTCTCTTGCAGGACCCTCTCCGTCATCATGTCCGAGGTCCTGGTCACCAAGAATATTTTGTTGCAATTTTCCAGTAGCCGGAGCGAAGAGGCTCAGCAGCCATTTCCCATTCTCACGCATGCGCAAAAGGCCAGACCCCACCCTGCTTTATAATTTGCCAGGTGGAGGGTGGTGTCTATTTCTTCGCCCAGGATGCTCCTTTAGAACCCATAAGGGGGGCAAGTAAGGGGGGCTTCCAAGTACTGCTGCAATATCCATTTCTTTGCCAGCTGCATTTTGCCAGCAGCCATAGGTTTAAGCCAGAGGTGAGGAACTGCAATCCCAATCAGTACATGGAAGGATAAGAGATATGCCAGGAGCTCTAATTCATGGACCTTGGAATGATAAACTCCTCGTCTCATTGAAGGTCTCTTCCTGCTGCATACCAAAAAGAATAGAATAGAATAGAATAGAACAGAACAGAACAACCTTGGAGGTCTTCTAGTTCAGCTCCCTGCTCAAGCAGGAGAACCTATACAATCTCAGACAAGTGACTGTCCAGTCTCTTCTTAAAAATCACAGGAACATTTCTTCCTATTTTTTATTTAATTTTCACTCTCCTCTAATATGATTCCTGCTTTGAAATACAACTTTCCTCCCAGCCAAGAGAGTCATCATACCTGGAGTGGGTAATCCTGGGTAAGACTCTTGTCCATCAACAAGGAGAAGTTATAGAAGTTAGAATGATTTATACTATTTAAGCATAGATAAAGATGGGGGGCTGAGATCAACACAAAGAGTGGTTTTTTTTTTTTTTCTTTTCTTTTTTCTTTTGTCTCTTTTTTTTATGTTTTTGTTTCTTTTGTTTTATTACTTTTATTTTTTTTAATCCATATGTATACAAGATATTTTAGACAGAAGGTAGTGCCAGGTGTGGGCCCTGGGAAGTCGGGAGGATTAGGGATGGGGATTTGTGGGGGGTGGGGTGGGGGGGTGTTAACATAGTCTTAATAAGAACAAGAATGTATTTATATACGGCGGTTCTTTTTTTTTCTTTTTTTTTTTCCTTGGTTCATTTTATCAGATCAAACAACACTCGAATAAAGGCATACACCAAGGAGGGAGGTAGAGGGAAAGAAGAGGGAGGAGTAAGGAAGGAGTAAGGGGAATGTAAGGAGGGTGTCCTGGGAGTAAGGGGAGAAGGAAGGTTTGAGGGGAAAGGGAAGTAGGAGGGGAGTGTTAGAGGGAGAAAGGAAAGTTGGAGGGGGTAGATGGGGTGTATGGAGGATGAAAGGGTTAGGGGGGGTTGTGAATGATGAGTTGTATTTCCTTTTTATTTGTTCGTTTTATTCCCTTTTTCTTTTTTTTCTTTTCTTATAGTAAATACCCTGTATATAAGTGATTGCAAATGGAATGTGAAAAATGAATAAAATATATTTAAAAAAAAAAAAAAAAAACAAGGAGAAGTTATTGACTTCCTTTCATTATTCTCTCAGAAAAAAATGTCTTATATTAGCAGTTACAGAGAAGTCTCCTTTATAAAGCAATGGCTTTATTTGTGAGAGGTGGCTATCTTTTTCAGCTTTTTTAAAATTCTTGCACACGTAAATTGCAATATTCATATTGGTGTGTCGATAAAATGAAACACATTTTAATGGAATGTATTTCATTTCTTAAACATAAGAAAGCAAATATTTCTGTGATCTGGAAGCTGGGGAGGGGGGAGAGATCAAATCTCTCACAGATCTTGCACAGCTCGTTATGGACAGACTAGCCATGAGTGTCCAAATTAAGCATATCAAACCCACCCCAAATGGTCATCTAATGGCAGCTTTTCTCTGTGAGTCCACAATGACCCAAGGAGCATGGCCTGAGTCCCAGAACTGCTGCAACCAGACAGCCACCTACTTCACTGGTGGGTTTTGTGAAGGTCAAAGTGAACCAAAATTGGATCTGATTCCCAGCCAGTTCATGTGTGGGAATTGAATTGAACATGGCAGCTATTGTAAGAAGAAGAGAGTCAAACTAGGCTCTGGCAGCCAAACAGTAAGAGGAGCCTGGTGGCACCTTGGCTCAGCTTTCATGACCTTCTACATAGATTGTTGGAAATAGTTCTATCAGACACCTTTGGATTTCTGGCTAATAATTGGTCATAAGAGCCTAAGAGAAGCCCTTCTTTGGCCAGCTTCCATGTGGCAGACCACTGTCCCCTTGTGTGTGCCTGACTCCATCATTCAATATTTGTATTTATTGGTTTTTCAAACATGTACAAGATAGCAGGTATAAATATAAACATGGACATGAACGAAAGAAACGAATACAAATAAATGGGGACAGTAGCACAGGGACGATGGTTCACTTATACATGCCCCCTTTACTGACCTCTTAGGAATGGGATGAGGTTCATAGTAGACAGTTTAAGGTTGAAGCCGTGAGGTTTAGCGGATGTAACAATGGAGTCAGGTAGAGCATTCCAGGCATTGACCATTCTGTTGCTGAAGTCATGTTTTCTGCAATCGAGTTTGGAAAGGTTTACTTTAAGTTTGTATTGATTGTTTGCCCATGTATTATTGAAGTTGAAGCTGAAGAAGTCATTGACAGGTAAGACGTTGTAACAGACAATTTTGTGTACTGTGCTTAGATCATACTGCAGGTGGCGCAGTTCCAGATTGTCCAAGGCCAAAATTTTGAGCCTGGGGGCATAGGGAATTCTGTTGTGAGTAGAGGAGTGGCATACTCTTCTCGTGAACTACCTTTGAACCCGTTCAATCGTATTAATGTCTGATATACAGTGTGGATTCCAGGCAGACAAGCTGTTACAATGTTACCGGAAAATAAGCTTTGCAAAATTAGGTTAACAACTCTTAATGCCTTTTTGGCAATTCTGTTCCAGTGAGCTCTGGGGCTTAGATCGTTTGAGATGAGCACTCCTAGGTCCTTGACAGAGGGTGGGTCGTCTACGAGCTCGTTTCCACCCAACTTGTGTTTGGTGTTCTGGTTTTTATTGCCAATGTGTAGGACAGAGCATTTATTAGTCAAAATTTGGAGTTGTCAATTGTGTGACCATTCAGACACATGATCAAGGTCGCTTTGTAGGGTACAGCATTGTCAGTGTGTTGAATAATTTTACATCATCAGCAAAAAGGACACAGTTGTTTTTAATATGATCGCTTAGGTCATTAATGTAAAGCAGAAAGAGTGTGGGTCCTAGAACGCTGCCTTGCGGGACGCTGCTGTTAACTGATGCCACATTTGATAGGGCCCTCGTTATTTTGACTACTTGTTGCCTGTTTGACAGGAACACAGCTATCCATTTGTGTAGGGATCCAGAAATGCCGTAAGAACTTAGTTTTAACAGTAGTTTGCCGTGCACCACTGAATCAAAGGCTTTGCAGAAGTCTATGTAAATAGTTTCTATTGCTTTACCCTGGTGAAGATGTGTGGTACAAATGTTTCTGCAGTGTAGGAGTTGCAAATTACAGGACAATTTTTTTCTGAAACCAAATTGCTTGTTAGAGAGCCGGTTGTTTGTCTCTAGGTGGAGGGTGATGGATTGGTTTATGATGGATTTCATGACTTTACAGGTGACGCAGCACAAGGAGATTGTTCTGTAATTTTCTACTAGACTAGGGTCTCCTTTAAAAAAAAATTATATAAGCAATCCATGTTCCATTAACCAGTGTGTCATCTGGGTATACATATTTTGTACCAACATTCAAATATACAATCTTATTCATAATTTAATCTCATCGTAGATTAATTTCCAATACCTTAAGTATCTAATATTATAACAGTCACATTGTAATTTGTTTAAATCTATTAGTTTTATTGATTATTAATACATTTTCTATACGTTAACTTATTTTACTATTAATTCTTATGTCTGTTCTGTAGCCACCGGTAAAAAGATTCTCAAATCACATAGTAATCTGTTTATTCTTTCTCTTTTATAGCCAGTGTCATCTGTTCATTTCTGCACATTCTAATATTTTCCTAATCACATTCTCCTCTGTAGGAATCTCTTGACTTTTTCAATTTTGTGCAAATACAATCCTAGCTGCTGTTATAACATGAATAATCAAATATACATTTTCTTTACTATAATTTTCTGGTAAAATCCCCAGCAAAAATATTTCGGGTTTTAAATCAATATGTTCTTGTATCATTTTTTCCAGCCACATATGTATTTTAGTCCAATTTTTTTTTTTGATTCTGCGCAGGTCCACCACATGTGATAGTACGAACCTGGTGTCTGGTGGCATTTCCAACATTTAGCTGATTTATCTTTAAACATCTTTGCCAGTCTTGCTAATGGCCAATGTCATCTACAAAACAACTTATACAAATTCTTTTTATATGCAGTTGACATTGTTAATTTATAATTTCTGTCCTATAGTTGCTGCCATTTAGCTAGTTCTATCGTATAACCAAAGTTTTTAGCCCAAGCTATTGTTTCTTTCACTTGTTCTTCTTCTAATTTAATGCTCAGTAGGTAGCTATACAGTTTTTTATCATTCTCTCTTCTGTTCCTGTTAATATCTTATCTAATTCTGTCAATTCTGTATAAAAACTATATAATTTGGCATCTTTTTCATGCCTAGATTGTATTTGCAATTGTCTATACCAATCCATATTAATCCCTTGTTTTTCTAGATCTTGTTTAGTTTTAAACTCCCCTTTTTCAGCCAGTATATCATTATATCTCACAATGTTAATGTCAGCGTTCCAAATACCATGCAGAATTAAATCAGCGTCAAAGGCAAAACTATCCTTAAAATTCCAATTTAATAAGACAGGCATGTTGGCATCGTGCTATGGAAATGACATCAGAATTCCACCCAGTTAAAAGTTCATGATCTTGTCCCCACATCCATCACATGGTCCAATCTTCTTCTTCCACGCTGGCGTCTCCACCCAGCTGCTTCCGGTCAGGTGTGAAAGTGCGGAGACAAAGGATGACCTCGGCTTCTAGTAAAGAATGAAAAACAATACATTCCACAATCCTACTCCTTCTATTCCCCCCCCCCCCCAATCGACTATACTAATGAAACAGCATAATGAAATAAGAGAAAGTGTGGCAGGCCAAAATTCTAAAAGGAATATAAATGCAGGCCTGACAGTTTCCCCTATTCATAATATTTGGATGTATTAATGCTTCCATTGTTGAAAGCCAGACTGGTATCTTTAAGTAATGTTGTTCTCTAACTTTCTCCCAAATAAACAGTAAAGCGTTTCTTATATAATGTCTTTGAAAGTACCCATGTATTTTATTTTTCCCATACCATAAAAAGGCATTCCAACCCAATTGCAAATCATATCCCTCCAATGTCAATAATTTTGTATTTTTCAACCCATTAATACTGCTGCCTGGTAATATAGTTCCCAATTTGGTAGTCCAAAGACTCCTCTCATTTTTGCATCCTGAAAGATTTTAAACTTAATTCTTGCTTTTTTCCCTTGCCAGATATATTTTATAATTAGCTTATTCAGGTCTTCAAAGTATTAATAATAGCTTATTAAAAACCTCCAGCATTAAATTACCTATGGTGTCTTGCAGTGTTTTGTATAGTTCTGCTGGTAATCCATCTGGACCTGGTGTTTTGCCACTCTTATTTTTTAAAGATAGATATGACCGTGGCTAATGACCATAGGTCGGGGCAAGGAGCTGGTTCTGAAAGATACCTCATAGATTGTGCATAGAGATTCACCTATGGCAGTGGCAATTTTTTTAAGAAGTAGGCACATAATTCACCTGGGCCAATAGATTACGTAGTCAATATATAGTAAATCATTACAATAGGTTGTGGTACGACTAGGGAATGTAGGGTAGCAGCCATTGCTGTCGACGAAGTCTGAGCTGAAGAATGTATTGAAGAGGTTGGCATTAACAGCTTCATTGGTATGGTCTTCCCTGTTAGGTCCTTTTAGGGGTGGGATAGTTTTCGAGTCTTTTAAGTTTGGCATTTACAAAGTTATAGAAGGCTCGGGTGGATTTTGAGTGTAACAGCTCTTCTTCCTATTTGCAATGGTGATTGGTACATTCTGCCTTTATCTGGCAGCATAGGGCTTTATAGTGTTTTTTCAAGTTAACTAGTAGCCAGTTTTGTTTTTTCACCAAAGAGATTTTTTCTTGGATTGTAGCTTTCTTATTATTATGGGTAATTTTTTTTTTGGCTTTAGGGGTTATTATTGGTATGTATAGGCTGATGACTCCATTGACTTCAAGCAAAAAAGTGTTATAATGGTCTTCTGCAGTAGTGCGACCTATGAACAATCAAGAGATGCAAGGTCAGAGTTTGCTTTTTTAAAGTTATGATTTGGAGTCCCATTATTATGATCCTCTTTGCAAGGACACAAATTGAAATGGAAGTCAGTCATGTTGTGGTCACTGTTTGAAAAAGGTTCTTTCACTTGTATGCCATAAATTGAGTTTAGACTGTTACAGAAGGTGAGATCTAAGCAGTTTTTGAGCCTCGTGTTATTCATTGCCAATTGTTTCAGCCCCAGAGTCGTAATAGCCTTGTACAAGGTTGCATGTATAGGTTCAGCTGTACATTCATTTAGGGTCCAATTAATAAAAGGCAAATTGGGGTCACCAAGAAAGATAAGAGGAAGCTGCCCATGTTAGTACTGCAGTTAGCTTATTCGGATGGCCAAGGCTGTAATCAGGGGCTCTGTAACATAGCAAGAGATGGACTTGGTATTTATGCCTTGAAATTTGGTTGATGGCTTGAAATTGTTGATGATGTTGCGAACCTTTGTGATGTCATCAGATTTGTTGGTGTCCTCCAGTCCAAATAAGATAGTGTTGGGACTCTCCTGTTCACGTTCAGTCATGTCTTTGACAAGGATAGAGATGTTGTTCGCAGAGTTAGTGGTTTTCTGCAGCTGAGGTAGTTGGGTTGTTTCAAGGTGTTAGAGTTTCTCTTTTCTGTGTTTTTTCTTTGTCTTCCAGTGATGCTAATCGGGCTTCTATGGTGTCAACCCATTCTAGTAGAACAATTAATTTGTCCAGTCTAGGCTTGCAGGATGGGCAGAATAGTGGAAATGCAAACTGAGTGGTTTTAAGTGATGCAGATTGTAGGAATTGGGCTACGCTTTTGATTCTTCCCAAGCATTTATGGTGAGCACACATGACGCATAGGGAGCACTTTATGGTACTTTCATTCTCCTCGAATGCTTCTGTACAGATGAAGCACTTGCATGGGTTGTATGGGTCATCAGTAATGACTGTCTTTTTTAGGGTGGGGGTTTGGCAGTAGGGTGCTTGCCTGGCATGGTAGGTTTGCATGGTGTTTCTTGCTGGTTCAACCCTCTTGTTTGTTGGATTCTGTATGCAGCCTGTGGGGCATCTTCTTCCACTAGCATGTCTTATTGGACTTTGGGAGATTGATCTCCCTTCATTGTGGCCAGCCTGGTTTGCTCCCTGCTGTTCTCCCTCCACCCCGGAGTGATAGGAAATGCTGGTTCTGTGCTAATTCTCTTGCTGGTCAGAATCGAAGGACATGGCCACCAGTTTTAGACATTTCAGTAGTTTGTGAAATAGTACATCTAACCAATAATGCATGGCAATAAATTTGGTTTCTTTGTCAAGCTTGATTTCTTTGTGAAGAAGGCATTTCCAAAGCTGTAGGGAACATTTCAAGACAGTAATCTCAGCAGAATTCTTTATAATAAACACATTTAATTTAAATTACAAGACTCCAAACAAGTGTCTAGTCATCTTGCTTTGTGATACAAAAAACAAACATATTTTTTGGGTGGGAGGGGGTCTGGATATGACTCCTATTGTCTTGAATGGAAATGTTCGCAGCTGATCCCCAAGCACAATATAATCTTCCTAAATGACACTGTTAAAAAGAATAAAACATGGTGCTAAATAACAGATTACATAAAAATGTTATTAGCGCATTCTCTCTCTTGGCAACAAATATATTAGTACAGCACTTTTTAATTTTGCCTGTAATTCAGCAGAACAATTTATATCATCATTTTTCTGGCAGTATTTAAACTATTTAACAATTTTCAGAGATGACAAACAGCAACAGAATTAAACACAGTGTAACCAGTTTTAAAGCATTGGTATTTACAAAATTCTACAGAAATCCAAACCCAGATGGATTCCTGAGAGATGTCAGAGTCTTTTACCATTTGCTGTTTTGTTTAAACGCTTTAGTTGGTGGGGGTGGGGGTGGGGTGGGAGGGGTGTTTCCAAAAAATCATATCAGGAGGCAGCTGCCTTTTAGGACATGGCTGCCAATGGCCATTCTGGGTTTTAAAAGCAAAATGCTCCTCCATTGTTTGGACTGGAGGCATTTCAGATTTGTATAAAGTGGATACAGCAGAGATCTGAAAGTTCTGTTTATGTTGTGTAAGGTTTGCATCCATTTAATATTTATAAATGTATGTAGATATGTAGCTCCTTGTTACTGTTTTTGTTATCTGTGAAACTGTGTCTAATAAAAAATGAACAAATTAAATGTTTTTTTATCCTAACATCTGCCATTCTCCTCCTCAGGAAATCCAACTTACTTCTTTAAGACTCTGTTTTGATACTTTTATTTCCAAAGTTAAAATATAACTTCAACAGGAAAAAGAGAAACAACAAGCCAAAAACTAAAAACAAAAAAGATAAAAAATAAGTCTACACACATATTGTCCCCTCGTTGAATACTGTTGAATTTCAACAATCATAATTATTTAACCTGAAAGCTGACTTCACAAAACAATGCCAAGCTGCAAAGAAAAAAAAATTAATCCTAACAAAGTTTAGCATATGGTAAAAAGGTCAGTACTAGTTTGTAACTGAGCGTGCTTTCCCCCTTACACACACATGTAACAGTAGTTTAGTGGGTTAATATTCCTCCGCAACTCTCTTTGAAAAACCCCCAGAACTGTCCCAATTCAGTCCGACCACCAGAGACCAATGCAGGTCCACAAAGCAATGGGCAGGGAGTCCCCGAGGCCCTTGGAAGTTTCATAGGTTGGCTGTTGCTTCAGAAGAGAAGCAGCAAGTCCACTTAACAACAAGGGCCTGGAACTTTCCACACCATTTCAAACCCGCAGATTCTTGACTTTACAAAATAAAGTCTAGATTAAGGCAATTTTATAAAATCAGATATTCTGTAATAAAATTTTAAAATTTTCCCAATTGTCTTGGCTGTTACCTCCTTAACAGAAATCTGGCTATGTCAAAATAGTTTTAGAAGAAAAAAGAGACACTTCTCCAAACATTCAAGTTGGTTATACTTTTGGCAATTCATTTAATGCATTACCTTGACTTTGATCAAGTCCCCAAGAGTGTAACTTTTATTTCATCAGGCAGCTAGTTCACATTTAGTTTTTCTTCTTTCTAATATCAACCACATTCAATGAACTTTCTTTTCACATCAACTTTTAGAGACAGAGAGAGAAAGTGTTGTGGTATTAGTAGTATAATTATGACTAAATTAAATTGTTTTTTTTTAGTTCAACACAGAAAAATCCAGGAAAAGACAGATGAGGATCTCTACTACAAATAGGGAAGGAGGTCAAATGAAGTCCTTCCACTGCCATAGACTCAATTAAAGGCAAGATAAACCTGCCCGAATCTTAGCAGTTGCAGTTAAATAGTTAAACTATTGAAAGAGAAATTAGACATCTATGTAAAGCAAACACAAATGTATTCTCATCTTCGTCTATTCACTGAATAAATGGGAGCAAACATGGATTTTCAAAGTTGTCCACTGAATTCATGGTAAAAGAAAGAGAGGGAATGGTTTCACCACATTTCCCCAACTTTACATTTCTCAAAGAAAGGAGTTGCAAACCTTTGCTGCTGAAGAAGAACTTAGGGGAATCCATTGTCAAGACTGACTGGACCTTTCACCTATATTCCACTTTTCTCGCAGCTTCACAAAGCATGGGGTAGGTGGGGGTAGATTGGAATGCAAGGGTAGGGGGGAATGGCCACCAAGCATCATTGGCTCCCATGGACATTGCTCCCCTCAAGGGCACCCTGAGCAGATGCCATAGCATGATTGGCTGGTTCCTGTGGGAATAATTGCAGAGACCTGCTCACACAGGATGTGCCGTAGTGCACACGAAACAATGAAAGTGCATGGGATGTGGAAAACAGGATAAATGACTCATAAAAGTAACTCGCCATAGCCAGCTCTGGCCCTAAGTGATAACATTGTATGCTAATGAGTGTAATAAGAATAAAAGGGAGTTTCGGACTCTGTTCTGAGTTCTCATCCCGAGACATCTTGCCTGCGTGTCTTATTCCTCATGAGAGACCACCACACGTGGTGACCCCGATGTGATCCTGTGCCGATGGATACGTCCCTGCTAACTCTCTGCTTACTGCCTGGAATAGGTTTGGTGCACCCGACGACGTCGCTGGCGACTGTCTCTAATTCGTAAGTATGGGGGGGGGGGTGAAATGTCTGCAGCTCAGAAAGTTCATGCTGAAGAGCTTAGGCAATTAGGCAGGAAAAAATATTTAAGCACCCAAGACCAAAAACTACCAAGACTCTCTCTAAATCAGAGGCTGTCAAATTGCTTGCTTACGTTTGGGCTAACTGTCCATCTTATCCGGAACATGGCTCCTTAAAAGCCGACACATGGAGGAAAATTGGTGCAGTCCTCCACCAAGTTCCGAGGGCTCCCCCAGATGTTCTTTGTCTGTGGAAAATTGCCTATACATTGATTCAGATACATGCTGAATCCCCTCTTCAGCCGTTGTTGAATCCACCTCCTTATCAAACAACGTCTGTTATGTTAAAAACTCTTGCTCCAGACTTACGGGTTTGCCAACCCATGGCTCCTGAGGGTTTTTCCCAACCCACGTGCTGTCAGACTACTGCTGAAAGCCCCTCTGCCAGGAATTATTAGAGGAGCTTATCAAAAAGCAATAAAAGAAGGAGGTTTAGACGCCTCCGATTTGCAGGATACTGAGTTGTTTCCAGTCACATACCAAAATACACAAGCAGGTATTGTTTTGACTGGGAACCCATGCCTCTGGTAATGATTGAAGAATTAAAAACTGTGGTAAAGGATTATGGAATTACCAGTCACTACTCCAGAAGACTTCTTAATTCTCTAGCGGGTGCCTATCAACTGCTACCGCAGGATTGGAAAGATTTGGCTCGGATGTTGCTTAATGGAACCCAGTATGTGGTGTTTGAGTCCGAGTACAAAAGGGAATGCTTAATAACCCTACTATGTGTCAGGCTTTTGTGGATTTTGCATTGCAACCTTTCCGTAAATCTCATCCTACTTTTGTGGTTTACCATTATATGGATGACGTTTTGGTTGTGGCTCCTGGCCCAAAGGGTACAGTACAACTTGTGCTATCGGAGCTTGTTACATTATTGGCCACGTTTGGTCTTCAAGTAGCCTCAGACAAGATTCAGACCCAGAAACCTTTTTCCTACTTAGGCCATAAGGTCTTGGCCTCGTACTCATCTCCAGTAGTACCCTTCATCAAAATACCCTCACCTTTGACTTTGGTTGCCTTGCAGCAAATTTTAGGCACCATAAATTTTGTAAGACCCTTTTTGGCTCTTACCACCAGGCAATTAGCCCCGTAATTTATGGCATTAAAGGGACCTTTAGGCCCCTCTTCTATTGTAATTCTTACTCCGGCTCAGGAGCAAGTGTTTAGTTTAATAAATGAGGCAATGACCACTCGTTGGGTGGATCGAGCTCTACCAGACCACCCACTCTCATTAGCAATTTTTGCTACTCCTCCGTTACCCACTGGGGCGCTTATACAATGCCATGACAAAAAAGTTTATGTTGTAGAATGGTTACACCTTCCTCATACCCCACGTAAGTCCATCAGTTCCCAGCCTCATTTAATGGCTCTTTCAATAAATAAGGCCCGCTTTTGAGCTAAATGCCTTATTGGTTTTGATCTTGCTGGTTTGTATGTCCCCATTTCTCTTACTGTTTGGGAACCCCTCTTGGGCACATCTGATGTCTTACAACTTTCCTTGGCTGATTGGTCGGGTTTCGTGTCTTGTCATTAACTTCTGATCCCTGTTTTCAACTTTTCCTCAACGTTCCCCTTTCCCTGTCCACTTCCTTGGTAACCTCCCCTCTCTCGGATACATTGACGCTTTTTGTGGATGGGGGAAAAACATATGGTTCTTGTGTATGGCAACAGGATGGATCTTGGCACACAAAAATCACCCCGCCTCAATCCTCTGCTCAACATGCTGAACTTGCCGCTACAATTTTGGCTTTTCAGACTTTTCCCCATTTACCCTTTAATTTGATTTTGGATAGCCTTTATGTGTATCGTGTTCTTATTTCTTTGCCTAATTCCTATGTTTCTCCCTCTTTGGACGACTCTCTCCTAAGCCTTTTTCTTACCCTTCAACTCCTTTTGCAACGTCGTGTTTGTCCCTTCTTCCCCACCCATATTTGTAGCCACTTTCCTTTTCCGGGCATGCTTCAAGAGGGCAATGCCTGGGCGGATGGAGCTGCTTCTGCAGCCTCCTCCATTTTAATCCTTTCCCCGGTTACTCCATGGGATAGTCATGCATATTTTCATCAGAATAAAAAAGCTCTTATGAAACAATTTTCCCTTTCAGCTCAGGAGTCATCAGCCATTATTCAACAATGTTCTACCTGTAGCCTTCAAGCACATGCAGTTCCCCAAGGTGTCAACCCTCGGGGGACGCAAAGTTGTCAATTGTAGCAAATGGACGTGACTCAATATTTGCCATTTGCCCCTTGGAAATATTTACATGTTTCCATTGACACCCATTCAGGCTTTATTATGGCCACCCCCCAAAATGGGGTGAGGCCACCAAACATGTTATTAATCATTGCATTCAGACTTTTTGTATTTTGGGTAAACCAACAGAGTTGAAAACTGATAATGGCCCGGCTTACACTAGTTCCGCCTTTGCGGCGTTTTGCCATCGCTGGTCCTTTATCCATAAATTTGGTATTCCTTATAACTCCACTGGTCAAGCCATTGTGGAACGAGCTAATCAAACTTTGAAAACTGCTCTTGCTGCCCACTCCAAAAATAAAGGGGAAAATAACCCCGGCTTACCTGGAATACAAAATGTTTTAAATCTTACTCTTTACACTCTCAACTTTCTTAATGTTACCGGCACCCCGGGTCTCACAGCCGCCAGCAGGCATTTTTCTGCTTCTCCTGTAGACTCTCCACATCCACAAGTGTACTACCGACCTCTGCCGGACCCGTCCTGGAAAGGTCCTGCCTCCCTCATTACTTGGGGCCGTGGTTACGCTGCAGTTGAAGACCATGGTTAAATTATCTGGACACCTGCTCGCTGTGTTCGGCCTTACATGGTGCCTGCTGACGTTGCCTCGGTGTAGTACACATGACTTAGGGACCTGGGGTCCCAATTCTTATTTACAGGACTTGAAGAAGGTTTCACACCTTTTTAATTTAACTAATTGTTGGATTTGCTTACATATCCCGGCTGATAGCAAAGGTGGCATGGTGTTACACGCTATTCCCTTTAATGAAACAGGATGGAAACAAGCTACCTGGCCTAGAACGCAAAGTTTGCTCGACATCACATATGCTGTAGCCACGCGTGTGCAGGAACCTGCTCATTACTGTTTTTCCAGCACAGGCCGATGGAGGAATGCAATATCTTGGCACCTACACTAATTGTGAGACTCTGATTCCGTGGAATGGATTGGCTACTTGTTGTGATGCCATTAATACAACAGCGCCAGATGGAGTCAATAAATACTGGGCTTGCAGTCAAATGCAGGCCATGGTACAGTTTGCCAACTCCTCGAAAAAAGGAACTTATGACATACCTAATATGTGGCTCATATGTGGTAGAAGGGCTTACCGACAGACTCCAAGAAATTGGCAAGGCGTATGTACATTGGGATTGTTGGTCCCGGGTATATATGCTATGATAGTATTACCTAGTGGAAGAATTCGAAATAAATGAGACACCTTCTCTGAATCCCCCCTGACGTTGGGAGGATCATCCTGGACTCAATTTTCTAGAGGTGTTCTCCCTCCACTAGGTGTTGCAATGAATTATAGAGATTTGCATAAGTTAAATAATTGGACTGTTGTTATGTTTAATGAAACTATTACTGCTCTAAAATTAATTAATCAGGAACTGGAGGAAATACGTAGTGTAACATTGCAGAATCGTTTTGCTTTGGATATTATTTTGGCTGCAAAAGGTGGTGTTTGTGCTTTGATTCATTCACATTGCTGCATGTACATTCATGATAATCAACCTATTTCTGCCACAGTGGAAAAAATTGAGTCCTTGGTACGTAACAACCCCCTGAATAGAGATGGCTCTGGTACCATCAACTTATGGGGGGCTCTGTGGTCATGGCTACCTGATGGCTCCTGGCTGAGGTCACTGATTCCTGTGATAATAACCATCATTGTATTGCTGGTGTTACTTTGTTGTTGTATTCAATGCCTCCCATCCCTGCTACAAACGTGCAAAACCCTCCTTCCCTCTAATAGGGTGGACGCTCTGGCCATGGAAACCGAGGTCCATCTAAACTTAGAGGAGGTCTCCGTTGATAATATAAAAAAGGAGGAGATGTGGGAATAATTGCAGAGACCTGCTCACACAGGATGTGCCGTAGTGCACACGAAACAATGAAAGCGCATGGGATGTGGAAAACAGGATAAATGACTCATAAAAGTAACTGGCCATAGCCAGCTCTGGCCCTAAGTGATAACATTGTATGCTAATGAGTGTAATAAGAATAAAAGGGAGTTTCGGACTCTGTTCTGAGCTCTCATCCTGAGACATCTTGCCTGAGTGTCTTATTCCTCATGAGAGACCACCATAGGTTCCCAAAACAAAACGAACAGAAGTGATTGGAGTGTGAGTGGCCTGCGGAGAAAGGGGAAATGAACTATCCGTGCGTTTGTGCGGGAAGCCCAGAGCTGGTTTCTCTTCTTCTGTGCCAATGTGGTTTATTCAGTAAAGTTTGTACTCTTGGTAAAATGATGTCTCAGGAGTTTCTTTTTGTGGATTTGCCAACTAGACTGACCCCCACCCGAGTCTCCACCGCCCCCCCTGCCCACAGGGAAGCAAGGAAAGCTGCTGACAGCAGGAGGAAGGGTTGCGTGTCAAAAGGACTGGCATTCGCACACACCTAAACACACCGAGGGCCCCTCCTTCAAAAGAGAGTTCCGGCTTATAGGGGAATCGCTGAAGGATCCTGACCTTGCCCAGGCAGGTCAGGATCCTTCAGGCATGCAGAAGGCCAAGGCAGGTGTTTTCACGCAGGACTCCGCCTCCTACACATTCACCCACCTGGTACTTTGCAGAGGTGCCAGGATGAAGAATGTCCCATTTTCCTACTCTGCTTCAGAAGAGAAGCAAAAGATGCCACTATTTTGCCAGTGAAGATATTGTAACAGTTCTTGCTAAAGGCTTCTGATAAACAAACCATTTCTTTCCAACAGTTGCATTTAATCAGAGTGCCATCACCCTTACCCTACTAAATTCATTTTCAGGCTACTCTCTATTATCTCAACTGAAGCTTCAACAGATTGGATTCCAGTTCTTGACAAACTGCACCTCAGCCTTCCTGGACATTCAGCACTGAAGACTTCCCCTTGCAGTTCTCTTGCTATATTCTTCATAAATTCTTAATGAAGATTCAGTTTACTTCTTGTAGTTGTCAGAACATCTAAAGCAGGGGTGTCTGATCTTGGTGACTTTTAAGACTGAGGATAAGAAGCATGGCTGGGTGGGGAATTCTGGGGCTTGAAGTCCACAAGTCTTAAAAGTCGCCGGGGTTAGACACTCCTGATCTAAAGTCCTTTTCTTATAGGGAAGGTGATTTAGGAGACAGCTAAACCATTTCAGATGTATCTCCAAGTTGAAAAATGCTCTGTTTTGCAAGGTCTTTTTGCCTTCCCTGGCCTGCCTCACGGGAGGCACTGAGCAAATGGATGACTTGTCTCCATCCAATCTGTTTGGCAATAGAATTGCTCAGCCAACCTTGCAATGAGATAAAGAACTCTGAAGCACTGCTTTATTGGATTCGAAGAATGGGGGAAATTCGCCTCCCCAATCACTGCAAATTGGCACAAGGTTGATGTTCTGGAGGAAATCAGGGAAGCTTCTAGTTGGATCCATAGTAGGATGAGCATTGCCTGAGCACAGAAAAGGGAGCGAGCACAGTGCTTCATTAGCAATGGTGTATTTCCAACCGCCCAAACTGCAGGATGCATCACTTCACTTCTTGCGTTGTTTCACAGACAAGTGACACTTAAGATGGGCCATTCCTGTCTGCCGCTGTTTGCTCGTTTCCTGCTAATTGCCTTCCCAAATTGGACTGGTGCTCTTGTGACATGAAAAACAACTACCAAAGTATTGTTCATCCAGATAGAGATGGAGGGTGAGAGCAGTAATTACAACCCTGGCATTCTTTATGGGGGAATTAGAATTAACACCATGCCGTCATCATTCATAACTTCTCCACCCTCCAACTTGTCTTTTTCATTCCAGTTGCCTTTCCCTGAAGACTGCTGAGTGTTGTCTTCTCGCCAGTTGAACATCTATATCCACAGACATCTTTACCACTGAAACAGGCAGGATTTCAGGTTTTGCATTTATCTGAATTGCTAAAACCAAACCGCTGAGTCTTCTGCAGGGTGAAGAGAGTTTCCATTTTGTATTCCTGTCCTCTGTCTTCCTTGTAGCTGCCCCAAGGGCTTCTCTACCATGACTGGGTGGGCTTTAAATCAAAGGAGGATCTTGAAGACCAGATTCTGGTGAAGCAACTCTTGAGGCTGCTTGGATTCATTGGCAACCAGTAATGGAAAGAATAAGAAAAAAGAATAGAGAATTAAATGCACGCAAGCATTATGCAGATAGGTTCCCTGTTATCTAGATACTGCTCAATTATGTAGGATCAGTTTTGAACTGGGAAAAGATGGGTGAAAGAAGAAAACTCCTGAAGTTGATTCCACTTTGCACTTTGCACTTTGCACCTCTCTTGGCCTCCTTCTGAAATTCCAGGAAGAGATGCAAACAGTTGAGTTCTACTCTGCATTTGGGTTGACCTGTGACTTACTAACATGGCTGAGCCATGGAGACGAGCCAGAGAAGGTCTTGATGAGAATTTCTCAAAATCTTGGGCTGAAGACTCGGGCTGAACTTTCACGTCTTGCTAGAATTCAGGACTCTTCTTGCCAGAATCAAACTCCCCGGCATTCATCTTCATGTTCTTAAGCAGCAAAAAGCATGGACAAAGAGCCACGCTTAAACACTTTGGTTGCAACCGTGGCTGGGCCCAGCCTGTGGCTTTGCCCCAAACATCCTTTTTCACTCCACAACCACCTTAATATAAAGGACCTCAACAATTGAATTCACCGCCCAAATGCCATCCCAATCCCCGCCCCCCCGCTGGTGGGGCTCAGTAACTCTTTCAAGCACAGCCCAATCAGATTCTTCATCTCATCCATTCACCTTCTCCATTGTGTTCCTGTCCTTCTGCTGTTTTCAATTTTGCATAGTCCCCCCCCCCCGTCCTCATCTGTTTCTATCACACTCCCAGATAAGTGAGTTTCTGCTTGCTCTTGGTCAATTCCGGTGCTCTTTTGG
This sequence comes from Thamnophis elegans, assembly GCF_009769535.1. Classification (NCBI taxonomy): domain Eukaryota; kingdom Metazoa; phylum Chordata; class Lepidosauria; order Squamata; family Natricidae; genus Thamnophis; species Thamnophis elegans. The sequence continues at coordinate 21,668,549 of NC_045554.1, forward strand.
TCCAGGGTGGCTTGATGGATCTTTGGGGATGAGAGGAAGTAGAATATGCCTTACAGCTTCTAGCTACTAAAATAAATGACCTAAGCAATACTCCTGTGCCCATCAGAATTTATAAGGGGAGCTTCACCCCAATGCTCCTGCACGCTCCACACCATCAGTTTGCCCTGAGAAAAACATGACTGCAACCAGCTAAAATAAACTAGAATTAAACTTTTTACAACTGACTGAAAAGAATGCTGGAATTTAACATGAACATTTTAGACTTGTAGTGGAATCTCCATCTAGAGCAGGGGCTTACAACTTGGCAACTTTAAGACTTGTGGATTTCATCTGCCAAAATTCCTTAGCCAGTTGAAGTTCACAGGTTTGGAGATGCCAGATCTAGATCGGAGGGAGGCATGAAGAGTAGCCTTACTGTTGCAGAAAATAACAGGGCTTAGACGTCTCAGGATCAAGGAGAAGTTTATTTGGCAGCCAGGTTCAGAAAAGCTAGTCAAAGGGAAGCATGTAACTTCTGAACAACCCTTCTAATGGAAGCACGCATTCTTATACTTTGTCAAAAGGAACAGAACATGGAAATACTTAACCCATTTCTGATTGGTTACTGTCCTGCTTCCCCTTTTGTCTGGGCCGCAGGTAATTCGAGCATGGAGCTCTAGTCTCATAATGGCTACATGGCTTTGTAAGAACTTTAGCTGAACCCTGCAGATAGGCATTCACACTTCCTGTTCTTTTGCAAACTCCGTCTTTTACTTTATAATAACAAGAAGAAAGGGTCCCTGAGAGGCTATCCAGCCTGACCCCGTATGTTCACTCTTAATGTCCAAATCTGCAGGCCTCCTCTAGAATCCTTGAAACCTTTTCTTGCAGTTCCCAAGGGAATAGTCAATCTGGTGAAATTCTTGCAACAGAGGTGACTAACAATAAATTTACTATTGAGACTCTTCACAAGGGCTTCTGGTTGCTTTTGCCTGAAGGGTGAATTCATGACAGTTTCATGTGAATTAGAGATCTTGTGCAATTATTGGTGTTGGCAGGAGGTGGCAGCACTTTGACATCAATTCCTGTGGTGGCATCCTAAGAGGGGTGCAAGTCCTTTGTTGTGGCTTATTTGGCTTGGGACTTAAAATGTTATGTATCCCCAGCCTGGTTAGCCAAACTTATTTTATGACCACAGTTAAGCAAATTGGGACCATCTTTCTTTTCCTTGCCACTTTGCAAAAATACGTTCAGATGTAAAGCCCGTTTAAGATTAGGGATGCTTACTCCCCAATAAAATAACTAAGTGTCCTTTTAGGCAGTTTAATTAATCCGCTTATTTCCCGGCCTTTATTTTTGCCACTCGCAGCAAGTTCATTTGCATGTTGGTTGCTAGTTATTGGTTCACAGGGATGTTGGGTGTCAGTTGAGGGCTGTGGATGGCAAGGACTTGAATACATGAATATGTAGCCATGCGTAGTTGGCAGCTGATGCTTCGGCTTCTGACTGGATCAGATTACCAGTCATAAGAAGAAAAGCCCTCATCCAGGCAAGGAGAAAGGCTCCGGGACCTGGTTAGACTGGCAGCCCCGATACCTCTCTACCCGAGGAAATGCCCTTCCTGCTTCAAAGTGGTCGAGACAGGCTCTCCTCCCCAGGGCCCAAGAGCCCCCAGCTCAGTCCAGCCCAGTTGTCTCCTTCCGATCGGTCTTGGTGCCACTGGCTCTCCTGGGACCCCAGCAGCACCTGAGCCAGATGGAGCCAGCTCTCACCTCTTAGGAAAAGGAAGAAATGGACCCATGCATAGACCCTGAGCATAACAAGAACACTGGACTCAAACAATACTGTCCATCAGTGCCAGTCCATACATGAAATGCCAGAATAGCAGGCTCAATAAATACACGAATGTCCCATTAGTTACTCCAGCCTGTCTGCAACCTCCCTCCTGAAGAGGGCGCCAAACGCCGCGCTGGATTGCTGGTGGGACCTCCGGGACGGAGCAGGCATCGAGAGAGGGGCAGGCGGCGCTAGAGCAACTTCGAGCAAAGAATGGGCGGAAAGAAGGGAAGCCAGTGGAGGAGGGAGACAAATCCATATAAATAGTAGATAGCTGCTTGGATATCAAACTTCCGGGTACACCTACCGGGAACAGTTCAGAGAAACTGCATTTCCTGACGTGTTGAAAGCGCTCCAAATTGAGGACGGCAGCAAATCCCAATTTTAAAGGAAGGTTTAATTAAGTTTTCCTGCACGTTGCAGAGTAAATTATCCTTGTGGTCCCTTCCAGCACCACCACCATGTTCTCACCCCAGATGCACCTGGTGGGTCCCCAATAACTAAGCAGGGTCAGGTTAAGTATTTCCCTGGAAGGGACGGTACGAGGAAATCCCGGGGCAGGTCCCAGAATATTTAGAATGATTTAAGGCCTGAGGAATGCAACGTCTTCTTTCCGCCGTGAGGTGCCTGGCGGGAGGCCTTGGGCAGAGCAACCAGGAATTGCTGCCTTATTGACACTCCCGGCAAATCCCGAGACTTTCCCATTGAGCCTTTTTGGCAGGGCGCTCGAGAGAGAGAAAAAAAATCAGTGAGGAGGCCGGAAGTGACTCGGCCGCGCCCTTCTTTCGGGGCGTGGATGTTTGGTCCTGCCGCCCCGCGCGGGGGCGGCGCTCTAGGCTTCCATCTTTGTGCGGGCTAGGGGCGGTTGCTAGGCGGCGCGCGGGGCCTAGTAGGCCGCAGGAGCGGCGGGGCGGCGTGGCCGTCCGGCAGCCGCGTCGAGTTGGGCCGTGCGGCGTCATGGCGGCTTCGCCTCCGTCGGAGTCGCGTAGCGCGGAGGGCCCGGGAAGCTGCGTCCTGTGCTGCGGCGAGCTGGAGGTGGTGGCCTTGGGCCGCTGCGAGCACCCCATCTGCTACCGGTGCTCCGTGCGGATGCGAGCGCTCTGCGGGGTCCGCTACTGCGCCGTCTGCCGAGAGGAGCTGGCCCAGGTGAGCGGCGCCCGACGGGGAGGGGCGGCGGAGGGCGAGACCGGCAACCGCCAGGCCGACCACGGCTCGCAGGGCCTCGGCAGGGGAGCGCAGGGCGCCGGGGCCGTCACCCGGGGCCAGGAGCTGGCTGGGGCGGAGAGCCTCCTCCTCTGGGCGCAGGTTACCCGGCGGGCGGGCGGCGGGGCGCCTCGGGGCTGGCGGTGGTTTGGATGAGCTTCGGCGAGCCGAGCGGCGCCCCCGGGCGAAAGGGCCTCCTCGGCTGGCCCTGATTGCCACCCTGGGGTTGGCCTTGAGGCGGAGGCTGCTGCCGTGGCAGGGCCGCCCTGCCTGGGCACTCGGGGCGGGGGCGGTAGACTTCGGCCCCTGGAAAGGAGGCAGCAAAGCCGGGCCGGCGGTTTAGGAGGGACATCGGCCGGGGCTCCGCCTCCAGCAGGATCCCCGCGCTGCCGCCCAGGGTAAGCCTTCCCCCCCTAAAGCAAGCCTGGCGCCTCTTTCTCTGGCCTCCCCAACGTTAATGACGGCCCAGTTTCTGCCCGGAGAACTTGGGGTGTTGGCTGCCACTGGGCTTCTGGGTGTCCCCTGGCCAGACCCAGCTAAATGAGACGGGTGTCTGCTGCCCTGCCGTTGCCCTTGGACCTTGTCCTGCTTGTCTCGAAAGTAAGACTTCCACAGCCGTTCAATGGTGGATCTGCTCAAGACCAGCTGGGAGTTGTGCCTTAATTCGTCTTTTGAAATGCTAAAAGAACTTCGTGATCAGATGATGAGAAACCTGTGGATATGATTTCCTTTGATTTCAGCCCAGGGCTTGAATAGCCAGTGACTCTCTGATTAACCAGGTAGGTAAAGGTGGCATTTTGATAGCCTGTTAGGTGGCTGGAAAGGTCTGGTCAGCCGTTCAGATCCAAGTGGAGAAAGGTTTTAAAGGGTGTCCCTGGATTCAGCCCCGGGACTGGGGCTCTTCAATGTTTCCATTAATTGCTGCCCAATTTTCATCAGTTGAAGAGTGAGGAGAAGCTTGTTAAACGAGTAGATGATACAAAGCTGAGTGGGATAGCCATAGACAACAGAAACACAGCTCGAAAGGATAAGTTAGAGATGTGGGTTGAAAACACCAGTGAACATTAATGGACAAATATAAATACTTCATTTACAAAGACAAAATCAAAGACACGTAGCATAGGAAATATTTAATCTATCTGATCAATGTTGTAATTGTTTTAGCTAATATTATGACATTTGCTTCTCTAAATAAATAAAGAATAATTTGTATTCTTTTCCTGTACTCTTATCTTTTCTAAAGCAGCCTTTTTGCTTAGATGTGATAAATTACAGTCCTTGCTAGGCAAGCTGGGAATTGCCATCTAGCCCATTTAAATGGGACTGAAGTGGAGGGAGGAGGCCGTGTTAATTGCCCTGGCTGTTATTCCAGTCCAACTTTCTCTAATCATCTCATCCTTGTCACCCTCCTACTCACAAAATTAAACTTTCCCTTATGAGAATTGGACTTCAAAAGATTTCTGTTAGTGCTCATCGGAATTTTAACATCTGAGACCTACAAATTACGGTTGTCAGATTATGCAAGGAATTTTTTTAATAGTCTTCTCTACTTAATTCTATAATTGCTGAATGTTTCGAATATTGACATGGGATTTGGCACACACCACGTCAGGTGTGCTGCTCTGCTGGCCTTGGGACCCTCGCCCTGGCCCTGAGTGAGTGTCAACAGTTGACTCTGTTTAATTAGGGCTGCTGGAATTCAACAGGATGACACTGTTTTGTGTCATACTGAGGGGTCAGTTTCCCGACTTGATCCCTCTCTAAGCAACTGAATCTTTTCTTCTGCACTAAAAGCCCCTATACAGCCTCTCCTTGTTCAGTGGCTACGTCCTTTACCACCATTCACAAATACAATGGTATTTAGCAAAGAACTATGAACATGAATGGAATAAACGGCAGTGGGCTTCTAGCTAGAGATAGCTATAGCAGTAGCACTTATATACTGCTTCACAGTGCTTTACAGCTCTAAGCAGTTTACAGAGTCAGCATATTGCCCCCAACAATTTTGGGGTCCTCATTTTACCGACTTTGGAAGGACAGAAGGCTGAATCAACCTTGAGGCTGGTGAGATTTAAACTGCCAAATTGCAGGCAGCTGGCAGGTAGCAGAAATAGCCTGCAGTACTGCACTCTAACCACTGTGCCACCAAGGCTCATAATAAGTTAAGGCTCAGACCCATCCTTGCCCACTGTAACTGGCAGAGAGTCTTCAGAGACTTTCTCCCTGTTTGTTTCTCCTCCCTGCTACTAGGGAGTGCTGGGGTTAGGCTTGAGATCTCTTAGATAGCAGTCTTAGGTTCTGCTGCTGAACTGCTGCATCTTTAAGGAAGAGAAAAAATGAGGGAGCATCGTGTGCAGCCTCTGGACCGCTCATGCTGGTGGGTTGAAGGATGAGTTCCTTTCAGTCTTTCTGTGTCTCTTTAGGTGGAGAGGGTCTGTTTTGTGTGGGCTCCATCATTTCTGACCTGAGAAGTACTGTATGCAAAAGACGCTCAGTCATTATGAATGGTGGGTGCCCTTGGCTTGTGGTCACCATTTTTCTAGAAAAAGTTTTCTCCCCTCTGTAGCTTCTTTTGCTCCTGATTATTTTCCTCCTGTCATCTTCTATGACTGTTTAACTGTTTATTAAATTTATGGGCCGCCCAATACCGAAGGACTCCAGGCGGCTTTCAGAAACAGAAGTTAAGAGAAATTAAAAACAGATAAAACACGACAAATTTAAAAAGATACAACATGCACCCAATCTAAGCAGGGCTGGACCTCAATCCAGAGGTCAACAGCCCCAGGCCTGCCGGAATAGCCAGTCTTAATAGCTTTTCGGAAGGCCATGAGAGTGGGTAGGGTCCGGATCTCTGGGGGTAGCTCATTCCATAGGGCCGGAGCAGCAACAGAGGAGGCCCTACTCCGAGGCGTCGCCAGCCGGCATTGTCCAGCTGATGGCACCTGGAGAAGGCCCATCCTGTGCGATCTTATCGGTCTTAGGGAGGTGTGCGGTAGAAGACTGTCTCGAAGATATCCGGGTCCTAAACCATGTAGGGCTTTAAAGGTGATAACCAGCACCTTGAATCGTGCTCGGAGACCAATAGGAAGCCAGTGCAGCTTGCGGAGGATAGGCGTAATGTGGGTGTACCTAGGTACACCCAGTATCGCTTGCGCGGCTGCATTCTGGACTAATTGTAGTCTCCGAACACTTTTCAGGGGCAGCCCCATGTAGAGCGCATTATAGTAATCCAGTCTTGTGGTGACGAGGGCATGAGTGACTGTTTGCAGTGCCTCCCGGTCCAAATAGGGCCGCAACTGGTGCACCAGGCGAACCTGGGCAAAGGCCCACCTGGTCACAGCCGACAGATGATGTTCCAACGTCAGCTGCGGATCCAGGAGGACCCCCAAGTTGCGGACCCTCTCTGAGGGGAGCAAATTTTCTCCTCCCAGGTTTAGAGACGGACTAGCTGGGCTGTCCTTAGGAGGCAAAATCCACAGCCACTCAGTCTTGTCAGGATTGAGTGCAAGCTTGTTCACTCCCATCCAGACCCTAACAGCTTCTAGGCACTGGCACATCACTTCTACCGCTACGCTGAGTTGGCACGGGGCGGACAAATACAGCTGTGTATTGTCCGCATACTGGTGGTATTTAATCCCGTGCCGGCAAATGATCTCACCCAGTGGCTTCATGTAGATATTAAATAGGAGGGGGGACAGGACCGACCCCTGCGGCACCCCATAATTAAGGGGCCTGGGAATCGACTCCTGCCCTCCAACCACCACCAACTGCGACCTGTTGGAGAGGTAGGAGGAGAATCACCGTAAAACGGTGCCTCCCACTCCCACCTCTTCCAGCCGTCGCAGAAGGATACCATGGTCGATGGTATCAAAGGCCACTGAGAGGTCAAGGAGCACAAGGATAGAGGAATGTCCTCTATCCCTGGCCCGTCAGAGATCATCGGTCAGTGCGACCAAAGCGGTTTCGATGCTGTAACCAGGCCTGAAACCAGACTGAAAAGGGGCTAGATAATCTACTTCATCCAAGGTCTGTCGGAGTTGGAGGGCCACTACCTTCTCAACAACCTTCCCTAAAAAAGGGAGGTTGGAGACTGGACGATAGTTTTTTATGACTTGTTCTGTCAGGGGTTTTCCCCTTGTGTCTGGTTAAATGGTGCATCTCATTTATTCCTGGAAGAGTGTGTCAGAGGCATCTCCTTTTACATCATGTTTTAATTGTGGGAAATGGAACCTTACCAAGCATGTGCAAGCTCGTGAACGGCCGGGAGCTCCTGCTCCGGCATGGGACAGATGAAAGATCGGAAAAGCATTGCGTTCCTATCGGCGACCCCCCGCAGAAAAAGGGGTGAGTGGTGGGGTATGATCTGGAGGACCGGGTGGGGCGGTCAACTGGGGGTTTGCTCTCTCGGGCTGGTCGCCTGCCTGTGTGGTTTTTGGCGGTCTTGCTACTTTGGCGGTGAAAATGGCGGCGCCCGGCAGCTTCTAATGATGCCGGCGCCTTTGGTCTGCCTCTTGATTTAAAAACCCAGGAGAAAACTTGGAGGAAATTCGGGGGACCTTTTGGGACAGTGCTACGCTATTTGCCAACGAGGGGTAGCTGGCCCAGGTGATGCCAAACGGAATTAAGCGGCTGGCTTTGCTGCCGCCACCACGGCTCTCCCCGCCCCCCCCTTCTCATTGTATCCTGGCTTGCGGTAGCCCGGGCGGCCTTTTCTTCAGTTTTTCGTGACTGGGAGAGCCCTGGAAGCTTCTGGAACCTGCAGGACGGTATTGCCTTGTTGCCTGTCTTCACGGGGTGGGGTGGCTGCTTCATGTGGTGCCTGACGGAGGTGGACAGCTGTTGGTTTACCATCACCATGACCCCTCCGGGCGCCCCCTCCCACTTCCCCCCCCCACCCCATTCGATCGGACGCCTTCACGCTGTGGCCTTTCCTTGCCCTTTGGTAGCTTCCTGTTTTATTACTCTTACCACCTGGCCCTCCCGGCTTACGACCATTGGAGTGTTTATGAACTTTGGACTGCCTACGAACTTTGGACCTTGGTTTTCAGACTCCTGGATTTCCGGACATATAATCCTGTTTTCTCCATTACGACCATTACTATCTATTATTACTCTAGAGACACCATCTCAACCACCCAGTCCTCTGCCTCCCTCTACTATACTATCTGGGAGAGAAGAGAAGACGAACTATTTCATCTGCATCCCCTTGTCATCGATCTGATCCTTGTGTCCTTACTTCACGAGCCAGAAACCTTACTTGCACAATTTTAACATCCATCTTAATATTTGCGCGCACACCCCCTTTTTCTTTGTATGTGGAATGTATGTGTATGCCTGTGAATGAATGAACCCACCTTCTTTTAAACTAGTATAAATTACTTTATTATATTGTTGTACCTTTTAAATTGTAGTGGGGTATGTTTGTGGGGAATGCTTGGTTGACACGTATGAGGGGATTGAGAGTGCGGTCTGGAGCCCCCTCCACTGAGTGCAGTAGCAGAAGTGGATGGGAGCCCGGATCAGCCTCTCATCCCAGAATGCATGGCAGAAACGGCCTGCCGGGAAGAACGGAGGCTACGGGAGGGGAAGAGGGGTCTACGGGTACGGGGATGGGCCGGTGCATCCCTGCGTTACCACAGCCCTGCCTGTACTCCTTGAGTCAGTAGCCGAGCTGGCGGTTGAGTTCCCTGGGCTTATAGTGCTGGGGGACTTCAGTCTGCTGTTGCTCGGTCAACGCTCTGATGGAGCATGGGAGTTCATGGCTTCCATGACAGCCATGGACTTGACCCAGGTAATTCAGGGTCCGACTCATACAGTGGGTCACACGCTCGACCTTGTGTTTCTCTCGGAGCAGTGGAGACGTGATCTAGATTTAAAGGGCATTGAGATCTTGCTCTTGTCATGGTGAGATCACTTCCTATTGAGGCTTGACTTTTGAACCAATCCCCCACTGTAGGGACGGGGAACCGATTAGGTGGTTCTGCCCCAGGCGCCTGATGGACCCTATGGGATTTCAGATGGTGCTTGGTGAGATACCTGACTCCCTGGCCCACAGTCCGGCAGAGTCCCTGGTCGCTGCTTGGAATACAGCAGCGGCAGAGGCTCTAAACCGGATTGCGCCTCTACGGCCTCTCCATGGCAGTGGGTCCAGGAGGGCTCCTTGGTTTACTGAGGAACTCCGGGAGATGAAGCACCAAAAGAGACGCCTAGAGCGACGCTGGAGGGCTAGTAACTCCGAATCCGACCGAACACAATTAAGAGCCTTTATTAGGACTTATCTAGTGGCGATACGGGCAGCAAAATGTGCTCATTTTTCTGCTCTTATTGCATCCGCAGAATCTTGCCCAGCCGCTCTGTTTAGGATAGCACGCTCCCTCTTGAAAGAGTGGGATGCGGGCGAGCCCTTACAGGGTAGAGCTGAGGAGTTCAGTTTCTGTCGGATAAAATCGCTCGGATTCGGACGGACCTGGACTCCACTTGGACAGCACCAGCTGAGATGCTGGGGCAGGATCTTGATCCGATTTTATGGAGTGAGTTTCAACTTGTCGCCCCTGAGGAAGTGGACAAGGCCATGGGAGCGGTAAGTGCCTCCACTTGTTTACTGGACCCGTGTCCCTCCTGGCTGGTCTCGACCAGCAGGGAGGTGACACATGGCTGGATCCAGAGGATTGTTAACACCTCTCTCCGGGAGGGATCCTTCCCACACCCCCTAAAGGATGCGGCGGTGAGATCCCTCCTTAAGAAACTTTCCCTGGATCCAGCCATCTTAAACAACTACCGTCCAGTCTCCAACCTGCTGTTTGTAGGGAAGGTTGTTGAGAAAGTGTTGGCCTTTCAACTCCGACGGACCTTGGATGAAGCAGATTATCTGGATCCCTTTCAGTCGGGGTTCAGGCCTGGTTACGGCACTGAAACTGCTTTGGTCGCGCTGATCGATGATCTCTGGCGGGCCAGGGATAGAGGACTTTCCTCTATCCTAGTGCTTCTTGACCTCTCAGCGGCCTTCGATACCATCGACCATAGTATCCTTCTGCAGCGGTTACGGGAGGTGGGAGTGGGAGGCACTGTTTTACGATGGTTCTCCTCCTACCTCTCGGACAGGTCGCAGTTGATGTTGGTTGGAGACAGAGATCGACCCCTAGGCCCCTCATTTATGGGGTGCCGCAGGGTTCGGTCCTGTCCCCCCTCCTATTTAATATCTACATGAAGCCGCTGGGTGAGATCATACGCCAACACGGGATCAAATATCATCAATATGCGGACAATACTCACTTGTATCTGTCCGCCCCGTCCCAACTCCGCAAAGCAGTGGAAGTGATGTGCCAGTGCCTGGAGGCTGTCAGGGTCTGGATGGGAGCGAAGAAGCTTGCACTCAACCCAGATAAGACCGAGTGGCTATTGATGCTGCCTCCCAAGGACAGTCCAGACATTCCACCTCTTAGCCTGGGGGATGAAATTATACACCCCTCAGAGAGGGCCTGCAATTTGGGTGTCCTCCTGGACCCGCACCTGACGTTAGAACACCATCTGTCAACTGTGACCAGGGGGCTTTTGCCCAGGTTCGCCTGGTGCACCAGTTGCGGCCCTATCTGGACCTGGAGGCACTTCGAATGGTCACTCACTCCCTCGTCACCTCAAGACTGGATTACTGTAACGCGCTCTACATGGGGCTGCCCCTGAAAAGTGTTCGAAGACTGCAGTTGGTCCAGAATGCAGCTGCGCGAGCGATATTGGGTGTACCTAGATACACCCATGTTACACCCATCCTCCGCGAGCTGCACTGGCTCCCTATTGGTCTCCGAACGTGCTTCAAGGTGCTAGTCATTACTTTTAAAGCCCTACATGGTTTAGGACCTGGCTACCTGAGAGACCGCCTCCTGCCACACATCTCCCAACGACCAACTAGATCTCACAGGTTGGGCCTCCTCCAGGTACCATCGACCGGACAATGCCGACTGGCAACTCCCCGGGGGAGAGCCTTCTCTGTAGCTGCGCCGGCCCTGTGGAACGATCTACCCGTAGGGATCCGGACCCTTACCACTCTCCCGGCCTTCTGTAAAGCCACCAAGACCTGGCTGTTCCGGCAGGCCTGGGGCTGTTGATCAATGTCCAGCCCCACCTACACTGAATGGATGATGTGCAATTTTAATAATGTACCTTTATTTTTAAATTTTTAAATGTTTTTTATCTGTCTGTAAGCCGCCCAGAGTCCCTAGGGAGTGGGCGGCATACAAATTTTATTAAATTGGAAATTGGAAGCTCCTCATCTCTAAAGGAGGTGGGGTGAACAACAAGTGGATCTCTGTAACTTTCTTTTAGGCTCCCATGAAGTCGATGAAGTGATATTTCGGTTGTCTCTTCAGAATAGTGAAAGCCCTCTCCCCCTCTTCAACATATTACAATACAATAGCAGACTTGGAAGGGACCTTGGAGGTCTTCTAGTCCAACCCCCTGCAGGAAGCCCTATACCGTTCCAGACAAATGGCTATCCAACATCTTCTTAAAGACTTCCAGTGTTGGGGCATTCACAACTTCTGGAGGCAACTTCTGTTCCACTGATTAATTGTTCTAACTGTCAGGAAATTTCTCCTCAGTTCTAAGTTGCTTTTCTCCTTGATTAGTTTCCACCCATTGCTTCTTGTTCTACCCTCAGGTGCCTTGGATAATAGTTTGACTCCCTCTTCTTTGTGGCAACTCCTGAGATATTGGAACATTGCTATCATGTCTCCCCTAGTCCTTCTTTTTATTAAACTAGACATACCCAGTTCCTGCAACCGTTCTTCATATGTTTTAGTCTCCAGTCCCCTAATCATCTTTGTTGCTCTTCTCTGCACTCTTTCTAGAGTCTCCGCATCTTTTCTACATCGTGGTGACCAAAACTGAATGCAGTATTCCAAGTGTGGCCTTACCAAGGCCTTATAAAGTGGTATTAACACTTCACATGATCTTGATTCTATCCCTCTGTTTATGCAGCCTAGAACTGTGTTGGCTTTTTTTGGCAGCTGCTGCACAATGCTGGCTCATATTTAAATGGTTGTCCACTGGGACTCCAAGATCCCTCTCACAGTTACTACTATTGAGCAAGATACCACCTATACTGTACCTGTGCATTTCGCTTTTGTTGCCTAAATGTAGAACCTTACTTTTTTCACCATTGAATTTCATTTTATTAGATAGTGCCCAATGTTCAAGTTTGTCAAGATCCTTCTGTATCTTAGGCTTGTCTTCTGGAGTGGTGGCTGCCAGCTTGGTGTCATCTGCAAGTTTGATGAGTTCCCCATTTATTCCCTCATCCAAGTCATTGATGAAGATGTTGAAGAGTACTGGGCCTAAAACAGAGCCTTGGGGTACTCCACTGCATACTTCCCTCCATGTAGATAAAAGAGCCAAGGTGGCGCAGTGGTTAAATGCAGCACTGCAGGCTACTGCTAGATCAGCAGGTCAGCGGTTCAAATCTCACCGGCTCAGGGTTGACTCAGCCTTCCATCCTTCCGAGGTGGGTAAAATGAGGACCCAGATTGTTGGGGGCAATATGCTGACTCTCTGTAAACCGCTTAGAGAGGCCTGAAAGGCCTATGAAGCGGTATATAAGTCTACTGCTATTGCTATTGCTAGATGCAGTTCCATTGAGGACTACACGTTGAGTGCGGTTGTTATATGATTTTTGTTGTTGCTAACCTGAGGTGTATGAGTCTTCATTGAGTTAGTGTGATTCTCTCCCTTGGATAATTCCTCTGACTCTTCCTTGGAGGGAGGATGAGCTCATTCCTGGCACATCAAGAACTGGGTTAATTAATGACTCTGTAACTGCCAGTTGAAAGAGATTTGTGGGACACTTCACAGGAGGATTCGGCTGGGGACAGCTTGCAGGTCAGTGAAGAGGAGGAGGAAGTGGAGCTGCCTTCCATGGTGGATCCGAGAGCATACAGGGCAGAGAAAAGACAAGGGCAACAGAGATTTGCCAGATTACTCCAGTGCAGCCCTGCCCATCTTGATGGGCTACATCGGAAAGCTATTTATCGCGGTGGGCAGAGGGAGGCATTGCTGGGAACAACATGTTGGGTTTATCGCGCTGTGTGTTTATTCCTGCCTGACTTAGTGCCTTGGAGATTGAACTTCTCTTGCCAACTGAGCTCTTGTGGATGTCCTTTTGGTTTTGCCTGGTGGATTTAAGTTTGTTTGGTGGACTTGTTGGAGCAACTGTCTATTGTTTTATGGACTACCTGCCATTGCCTTGTGGACTCATCTTGGCCTGCTTGTGGCTGGATTTATTCAGGACAGTTCTGAGGCCGAGGTGAAGGGAACTGCTGGGGGACATTCATGAATTCTCTAAATCATAATTTAATGTTGGGGGGGGGGCAACACAGTTTTGGGAAAATGAGATTATAAGGGAGTGGGCTGCATACAACCCACACAACCTCACATCTGTTAGGGCCAGGCAGGGTATCCATTCCTTCCACAAAATCTGTTGCAGAAGGCAAATGGGAAAGTTGCCTGCAGAGTGGCCTTTCTCCAAGAAGTAGAATTGTCCTCTGCCTTTCCACGTGATGGAAACATGGACGGTTCCTTTGCACAAAAGGCAGGAATGAGTCACTCTCCAGGTCTTCATCAAGAAAAGTGCTTGGAATCAGAGGGTGGGAAATAGAAAGTGATTACATCTTTTCTATTTCCGGTAGAGAAGAGCTCAAAAAGAAACTTCCATTCTCACGCTCCCAGCCTTGAAGACAGAGGGATAACATCAAGAACATAAGAAGCAGTAGTATCGCTTTATAAGGTCTTGGTAAGACCACACTTGGAACACTGTGTCCAGTTTTGGTCACCACAATATAAAAAAGATGTTGAGATTCCAGAAAGTGTGCAAGGAAGAGCAACAACGATAATTAAGGGGATGGAGGCTAAAACATATGAAGAAGAGTTTCAGGGATTGGGTCTGTCTAGTGAAAAGAAGGACAAGGGGTGACATGATAGCAGTCTTCCAGTATTTGAGGGGCTGCCACAAAGAAGAGGCAGCCCCTTATTCTCCAAAACACCTGAAAGCAGGACAAGAATCAATGGATGGAAACTAAGGAGAAATTTCCTAACAATTACTTGTGAGATTCATTAATTAATTGTGAGAACAATTAATCAGTGGAAGGGGTTGCCTTCAGAAGAACTGGAGGTTTTTAAGAAGAGACTGGACAGCCATTTCTCCTACTTGAGCAAGGGACTGGACTAGAAAGACCTCCAAGGTCCCTTCCAACTAGGTTATTCTATGCTGTTAGTGGCAGTTTTCCCATATGTTGCTGGAAAGTGTGAGAACTTATTTGCTCTGTGCTTTTTCAACAACGACTGCCCACATTTAACCTTATTGCAGCCATGAGACAAACCTCTAATTCACTGAAATCCAAAGTTGAACTTTTCAAGGTGCCTGTGTATTAAATAGCTAAGCCCAGTGAGACCACCACTTCTATTCTTCTGGGCCTCTTGAGAGAAATGTGTACTGTGAGCCTGTTCAGTTTTGTTTTTCCTCCCGCAATGTGCAGGATAGATTAGGATGGCAATTATTAGGGATTTGAGTTCCCTATATTCTTCCTCTGGATGATGATCTCTCTTGGAAATATTAATTCTCTCTCAGAGGTGCCCTCTGGAGCCTCCTTGTGCCGCAAGCTGTTTGGGACCTGGACATTCTGTGTTCCTTACCTCTTCCTGCTTCTCTCCCCACAGGTGGTTTTTGGGAAGAAGCTGCCAGCCTTTTCAACAATCATACTCAGCCAGTTACAACATGAGAAGAAATATGACATCTATTTTACTGATGGAAAGATTTATGCTCTCTATAGGTAAATATTCTGTAGCTTCCTTTCTTAGGGTAATACAGGCACACTGGCTGGTCAGCAAAGGAACGACAATGATTTTCATACCAGCCACATTTGAAAATTGTCTGGAGACTGGATGGAATGAATGAATTTTCCAGGAGATGCTCTGGGCAGCGCTTGCCAGGACCTGTAGCAACTCTTAGTCTGGAAATGATCAAGAAACACGTCTCTCCAATTAGTATGATTAAGAAAAAGATAACGTACTTATACAAGAATTCCAACAAATACTTTTGCTTTCAAATGTGAAATATTCCATGTTTACATTGAAACTTCCACCCGTCCCTCTGGCTACTAGCCTTTTTGTCAGTGTGTTTAGGAGTCAGGGGCAACTAACAAACTGAGCGGAAGCTGCTCTTGCATTGTGAAAAAAAATGCAAAATAAACTTACTTAGCTTTTGTATGCAAAAGCTTTCATTTATGTATTCATTTAATAAACATACTCACACCCTAGGAAAGAAAGGAAGGAAGGAAGGAGAAACGCAAGCGTTCACGCAGAGGGAAAGATGCCCCTGTGTGAGAACTGGTATCAGTGGCTGAAGCATCCTGCAGCATGTGGTTCTTGTCCCTCATGTGTGTTTTTCCCCTCTAGGAAACTCCTGCAACACGAATGCCCTCTGTGCACGGACTCCCGGGCTTTTCCCACCATTGTGGAGCTGGAGCAGCACATGAGGAAGCAGCACGAGCTCTTTTGCTGCAAGCTCTGCGTGAAGCACCTGAAGGCAAGCGGGGGGGGGGGAGTGAGGCAGGCGGGGGGGAGTGAGGCAGTGGGGAGGGGCTGAGGGGGGATCCGTTTCTACTGAAAACATGAAGGCCGTTCCCTCTTAACCTTCCAGATCTTTACATACGAGCGCAAGTGGTATTCCCGCAAGGATCTTGCTCGGCACAGAATCCATGGAGATCCCGACGACACATCTCACCGGGGGCACCCCTTGTGTAAATTTTGTGACGAGCGATATTTGGATAATGATGAGTTACTAAAGCACCTGAGGAGAGACCACTATTTCTGCCACTTCTGTGATTCTGATGGAGCTCAAGAATATTACAGGTCTGTGACTCCAGCTGACCCCCAAGATTGACGCTAGAAAGTAAGAAAGAAGAGACAGCTGCCTCCCTAATGCACTGAACTCTAGAAAGGAGAAGGAGGCACAGCATAATCAGTCTTGTAATATTTGCCATATTTATTGAGCCAGTCTCAATAAACAAGAGATTTAGCCTTCTGGTGGAGTTGATTTCCTAAGTGAGGCTGACAGCAATCTTGGTGCTGTAGTTCCTCCTCCTCCTGTGATTTAAAGGTGCCTGCCTGAGTCACTTCCTCCGTGTGTTGTCTCGTCCTGGACTTTGAAAATATTTCAGTAACTTCTGCCTAAGTAACGGGTCCTGTGTATTTCCATCAGGACCATCTTCTCTGCTTATAGTAGGGCCTTGATACAGGTGGCTGGTTCCTTTGGCAGATGGGGTATAGTAGGTCTGGGATGCTACATTTATTTTATTTATGAAATGTGTATGCCGTCTGTCGAGAGCAACTCTGGGCAGGTTACAATGCAGTAGAATAACATAACATTCAGTTAGAAATACGGAAATAGCTAAAATTACAAGACATACATAGAGTAAAAGGAGTAAAAGCAACCCCAGGGGCTCCCATGGAACAGGAGTGGTACCTTCTGTCCCCACTTCCAGCCTGACGTGTCTCCATTGGCACCCAGGCCAGCCGGCAGAGCCAGGTATTCAGGGTGGTGGGTTGACCTCACTCCCGTCAGCAGAATGTCTCCATGTGGAAGAGAGTCTTCATTCCTGGGCTGATAGGATCCGCAGCAGGCCTCTTCCGTTGGAAGGCCTGGGATGGGCCAGGGCTATTCCATCACCAGTACAATCTTCCCCAGCCTGGGAAGACTTTAGCTATGTGAACTCGCTATTATTCTTGCCTACAATGCTGGTTGGGGCAGGGTTATCATAGTAGTTCCTCTCATTGCATCTTTGACTCTGGAATAGTTTGCAGGATCCTTCTGAGCTGCTGCTGGGTGAGAGAGAGACAAGAGTAGCTCACAAGAGGAAGTCCTTGCCCTGCCTTGGTAGTCAAGCTAGGCTCATTATTTCCCTTCTTTGATTTGCTTACTCATTATGCTGTTAATCTGGCTAATTTTCAATATTCTCTGGAGAGACGGCAGTTCTTTAAAATTTGAAAGCTACCGTGTTCCTTTTGACCCCCCGAAAAAATGGCTAGGCCTTCTTTTTGGAGGGTTATAATTATTGACGCACCTCGCACCGGTGGCACCGACAGGAGCTTGCGGCTGGCCGACTTCTTCTGCGGCTGCTTGCATGCATCACCTTTGATAATGGAGCTCTACTATTGGCTGCTTCTTGGCCTTCTGCTAGGCATTGGAAGCCGAAACGGAGGCCAGGATAATGCATGCGAGTGGCGGCAAGTGGCCACAGAAGAAGGTAAGGCAGGTGTCGGTGTGTGAGGCCTGGTAAGGAGGACAGCTCCAACCCCCCACCCCCACCTTAGCTTATTTTCTACCTATGTGCCTCGCCCCACCACTGCAACCTGGGGTGGGCGGGGTCTTAATTAGGGCTAATTTTGTGGGTGGGGCTTAATTTGATCGCATTTGCTCAAAATCGTGATAGGGCTTCTTTTCAAGGTGGGTGGTCTTTTGGGAGAAAGACGGTAATAAGCAGAAGTTTACAGGAAACAGAATATATAACGTGCCATTATAATTAATAATAATAATTAATTCAAGACTATAGATTCACAGGAAAAGGATTTGGATGTCCTACCAGATCACAGGTTGAAGGAGAGGCAGTGGTGTGGTGTGGCTGCCTTGAGATTCTGTATTAACAGAAACTTAGAATCTGGATGCAGTAGAACCTCTGGTCACAAATGCTTCTGACCATGACCAAATCGGCTGCCAACCCAAAAATTCGCTAAATGTTTCACTGGTTGCAAACACATCATTGGGTGGCGATCAAACACCACCGCAGCAATTTCCCCTGCTGCACCATTATTATTTTTTTGTACACATATGCGCAGCCAATCTTGTTTCCAGTCACAATCAAATCAGGTTGCGACCAAAGTCCTGAAACTGATTACGGTCGTTAACCAGAGATTCCACTGTAATGGGAAGCAGTTGTTCTTCTGGACTCTGCTGTTCTCCCTCAGTTTCCCCGTGGAATTCTGTGCCTGGTCTGTCTTTCAGAGCTGACAAACGAGCAAGTTGAGAGAAGGGCTTCTCCGAAGGTGACTGGAAAACTGGGCCTATGAGGAGCACTTTAGGAAGCTTTATGCACCATAGGTGTAGTCTGTGGATTTAGCAGATCCTGCATAGGAGGGAGGTTGGGGTTGGACTACCTGTCTTCTGTGGTAAAAAAATACCTATGAAAAGGCGAGCATTTTAAGATTTGTACTGAAAATACATTCCTGAGGTTGCAAGATGGTTTCAGAAACTGGCACAGTGGAATAACTTCAGGGTGATCTCCCTTTCTGTCACTGCCTCCATCTAAGACCAGTGTGGAGGAGCCCACAAGCACCCATGGGCTGTATCTCTCTCTCGCAGTGATTATGAGTACCTCCGTGAACACTTCCGGGAGAAGCACTTCCTCTGCGAAGAAGGTCGGTGCAGCACTGAGCAGTTCACCCATGCCTTTCGGACTGAAATCGACTACAAAGCCCACAAGACAGCTTGTCACAGCAAAAACCGGGCTGAAGCCAGGCAGAATCGGCAGATTGACCTGCAGTTCAACTATGCCCCGAGACACCAGCGGAGAAACGAGGGTAGGCCGGGAGGGAGCGAGGGCAGGGAGTCTCCGGCGGAAGGGTCCCTTTGGGCACGGCTGGGCATCATGGTTTTTCTGGCGGGCTCTTTACTCTCTCACCATTCCCTCGAGAACTCTACTTTCTCATAGTAGTGAAAAATGCCATTTCCCCCCCAAATCTTTGCTCATAAGTCCTCCACTTATGACCACAGTTGGGATCAGAATTCCCATCATAAGTAGTTGTGGTCACTAGTGGGAACCAATTTTATGACAATGTTTATGGCCGTTAGTAAGTGAATCTTGTCATTGTTAAGCATATCCAGCTTCCCCAATGAGTTTTATACCAGAGATCAGCAAAAAAAAGTTGCAAGTTGCAATCGTGCTGCAACTGGATGTAAATGTGAGCCATTGCCAAGCGTCCAAAGTGCGATCCTGGCACTCCAGAGCTGTCCTGTATGCAAGTTCAGACCGAAAGGCGTATTTTTCCAGGGCCCTCATGGCTTTGAACCAGCACTAAACAAATGGTCATAAGTGGAACCCAGTCTGTAGTATTCCAAAAGTTCCTGTTTCCATCCTGATGGGATGAAGGGTTTGCCTGGTGATATTGAGGGTGCCAGGATGCCGATATCTCCTGCGCTAACCCTCCGACTAGAATAAAGACAGTATGTTAACTCATTTGATTTGCATGTAGGGCAAGCCCAGAATCCAGCTTTCTTTTTTGAGATGGTTTTACTGTTGTGTTTATGTTCCAGGGGTTGTGAGTGGTGAAGACTACGATGAAGTTGATCGATATAACAGGCAGATGAGAGGAAGCAGGTCAGGATCCCGAGGTGGGCAGCAGAACAGGAGAGGCAGCTGGCGATACAAGAGGTAAGAGCAGTGGTGATTGTTTGGGGGCTTTCCTTCAGGTGGGCCGGGACTGGGAAGGACCTGCTGGCCTTCAGGAGGCCCTCGGAGCCAGGCCAGGAGCTGCACAGAGAGGCCAGCATAGAAGAAGCTTGCAGTAAACCCTTCTCACTTCTCATGGCATCATCCATTTTATCCTTTTTGTTTTTGCCTTGTGCTCCATGTTAACCTACAGCAATGTTTGCTTTAATGGAAAACCTGCTTTAAATGATAGTTTCCCCTTCCAGTTTCTGGCCATATTCGGGGCAAAACCTGCCCTGAGCCTGATGTTCTGCCTGCTACTTCTGGGCTCTGCAGCCTTTGCCCAGGAAAAGCCACCCGTAGCTTCTGCCTGCACAGTTGCCCATGTTTTGGCTAGCTCTTCTTGTTTGCTTCTTGTTCTTGTTCACAAGAATTTAGTCAACAAAGGGCCAAGGCTAAACGGGTGCTAGATAAAGGTTGATGGGATGTGGGGGGAGGGTTAGGGTTTCTTGTGACAACTGGTCCAGGATGAGAGTGACAGGTGCAGGCACACAATCTAAATGAGATAGTTGTTTTTAGTGGGCTATTGCTGGGCAGCTGTTGCTGGGCCAGGACTGACCCTGTCAGGTGAGACCTATGAAGGGCCTTTGCTACGCTCCATGCAGAGAGGAGCATACTATGGGACTGTAGTCCCCTGGGATCAGGCTCCTGCTCATCTAAGCAGCTGGATTGAGTCACTCTGGAGAACTGCCAGCAGAATCAGCTTCAGGGTCATCATCACAGCTCCTTCCTATCCACCCTCCCCCAGTCCTTGGAGTTTGGGCTGGGCTTGAGCCTGCATTTCAGGTGCATGTGGCCACAGCAGCTTTCCATGGTGACTGGGGGATCCCTAGTGGTAGATATTATAGAACGGCTTCTGGCCAGAGGATGTTGTGGAGGCTCATTTCACTCTCTGTGCAAAGGGTTCATTATGGGGGTGCGCCTGCTGATCTGTGTCCCGGAGGTGATGAGAAGTTGATAGAAAGGGCGTTTTTCTTTTGCCTGTTAGAGGGGGCAGCAATTGGATCCGGTTGTCAGGTCTCCCAGCTGGATTCAAAGATGGGGAGATGTCTGGGTTTATAATTTCTTCTTGGTGTTATCCACTCCCTTCCTTCCGCATAACAGGCTGCCTTTCCTGCATCTTGCCCTCAATATCTTAGCATTGCTTGTCCCCCTCCTGGGAAGTATGGGAAATGCCTCTCTGACCTCTCTTGGTTTTGCTTGAAAAATTCTGCAGAGAAGAAGAAGACCGGGATGTTGCCGCAGCTGTTCGGGCCTCAGTAGCTGCCAAAAGGCAAGAAGAGAAAAACAGGGTGGAGGATAAAGGGGACAGCTGTCGCCCCAAGAAGGAAGATGCCAAAGATCCTGAGCCAACAGTCTCTAAGCGAGGGGTGAAGCCTTCATCCGAAGAACCAGGTGAGTCCTCGCTCCGCCCCCAAAATCCGCGCTGGGCTTTGTCTCAGACATTGGGCTTCTCCGTGTTGGCGAGGTGATGGCCTTGCCGTCTTGCTGGAGTTCTCGGTAGCCTTTTGGTTAAATTGTGTTCTCTGTTTTTCCCAAGTTCCTAAGGAAGCGGTTCCCAAGGCTGCCTTAAGCCAAGATGACTTTCCTGCCATTGGCTCGCCAAACATGAATTCTGTGCCAAGGTAAGTCTTTGGTAGCGTGGAGAAATAAACTGGCCACAAGATCAGGGATTCTCCCCAACAGATGTGAGCAAGGCCTTGCAGAAAGGGGTCAGACTCCGGTCTTCAGAGGCCACTTCAAGACTCCTCTCCCTTCTCCGGTTGTGATGGTCCTTTGCTTGGTCCTCACAGCTTGAAGCTTCAGATCTGAATTGGGAGGCAAAGGTCAGTGGCTCTAGCCTTGCCAGCGATGGTGAGGCTGCTGCTGCTTCTCCCGCGGGGGAATGTACTCGGCCTCTCGTGCTTTCAGAGCTGCCCCAGAGGCTAAAATTGCTGTCCTCTGAACAATTGTGTCTTTTTAAAGCCCCCATGGAGTGTTTGCCTTGAAACCTTCCATCAATGTCCTTGGCTCTAGGCTGCCCTTCTGCTCTCTACCCTCTGAGCCCCCTCTCTCCTCTCCCCCCAACCGGGCCCTTTGCCTCAGGAGTGCAGAGGGAGGGGTTGTCCTGCATCGGTGCTTTCTCTTTCAGCTCATCTCAGTTGGCGCCAGTAAAGCTTGATGAAGAGGACTTTCCCAGGCTTTCCTTCTCTTCTGCTCCGCCTGTGGTCTCTGCCTCTCTGCCCTTGTCATACATGGCTACAGCCCAAAAGACGGGATTTCAGGAGGAAGACTTCCCTGCCTTGGTCTCTAAAGTACGACCCAGCAGTAAGACAGTGTCAACCCTCGCCTCAGCCTGGAGTGGTGGCTCCAGTAAGAACATGGCCCGAGCAATGACGGCCACAGCCAGCCAGCCGGCCAGAAAAGGGCCCCCTCCCGGCAGCAGCAAAGCCAGCAAAAAGAGCAAAGTGGCAATCCCTGGTAACTTTCAGGACGGCAGCGGCAGCGTTTCCACCCAGGAGATCCGTAGTGCGCCGACCATGGTGGACGTCTCCTCCTTGCTGGCAGCTTCCAACTCTCAGACTTTTGCCAAAGTGGGTAAGAAGAAGAAAGTTGGGACTGAGAAGCTGAGAACAGTCTTGCAGGAAGTGCCAGCTGCCCCCCACTCTCTCGAGAAGGTAGACGATGCTGAGCAGTCCTCGCCCGTCACTGCCGGTCCTGACCTTCTCAGCACATCTGCCACTCTGGTGAACGGTCACTCAGAAAAGCCCCCGCTGCCCTGCAGGGCTCCCAAAGAGCCTCCTGGCCTTAAGAAGCCCTCCGGAGGTGGCCAATGCCTGTTGCCTCAGGAAGACTTTCCAGCCCTTGGGAACACCGGGCCACCTCGCATGCCTCCACCCCCAGGTAAGGGCTGCAGGTGCTCCTCGGTCCTAGGTTTGGGGAAAGGCCTGGTGGGAGCTGTAAGAGGGCAAAACGTGGCAGTTGAATTTGGCTTTGGGAAGCAAGATGGGTTGAGGACATTTGGGCCTTTCCTCGACTCTCCTCATTGAGAGTGGTCAGGCATGGAGTGGCTGCAGCTGCTGGGCCAGGCTGTGACCCTTCACTCCGGGTCCTCTGCTCCTCCAGATCCTCCGCCTGGGATCTTTTTATCAGGAGCCACTCTGGGATCTCAGCTCAGACATTGTCCACCACTGAATTGCATGTGCTTCTTACACCTCTTTGCTTTACAAAATCTTTACTGGATTTATGGGATTGGGATAGGGATTGTGGGGGGGGGGGGGGAAGACGCAACAAGAGCGAGAGTGGTTAACAACAGGGACCTGCGGGGGCTGTCAGTGCCTGCTCTAACTGCTGTCTCACTTCCTCCTGTTTTCTAGGTTTCAATTCTGTGGTGCTACTTAATAGCCCCCCACCCCCTCCTGGGCTGTCGGTGCCTCCTAGTAAACCACCCCCTGGCTTCACTCCTATTCCAACCACCAGTACTTCAGAAAATGCCCCAGCTTCAGTGAAAGAGTAAGTGTAAGAGTAGCCCTTCTGGGTAACTGGTGCTTTCTGCCCCTCCTGAATGGCTCCAGGGCCAGTTTTCTCGGCCTCGGGCCATGGGGCCAGGAAGGAAGGCCTTTGGGGACTGGGGAGAGGCTCTCCCCAGAAGGATCAGTCTGGCTTTTCTGCTCAAGGTTGCAGAGATTATCTTTATGCTTGTCTGTTTTGTATTTATACTTAGCAGCTTAAACAGCTGCTGTTAATATTTTGCAACCTCTTTATTCAATTTCAAAAAATATCAAAAATGATAAGGGAGCAAGGAGGCTTCCTTGAATTTTGAGGACTGCATGGACAGATCTCAGATTTTTTAAGAATAGAGTAATTTATAATAATAATTATAATTATCCAGCACACTATATGAAAGCAATCAACTGGTGTATAGCACAGCCACCATTATAACTGCAGAATTGGATTATAAAAAGTCAAAAAAGAAACCCACTGGAACACCAAAGTGGAAAATTTGACTTGAAAATAAAATTAAAAAAACTACAAGGGGATGTCAGCAATCTGAAGTATTTGAAAGGAGGAAAACTAAAGAACAAAAAGCTGAAAAATTGTTTACACAAAAAATACAACCTGGAGGAAAAAACAATAACAGAAATCATGGAAAAACTAAAGCAATGTGTAATAGCAACAACAAAAAAATTGAAAGATAGGAAGAACAAATAAAACAATATCATGAAAATGTCCAGTTCAGAAGAAACCAACACTTCTTTTATCGATCCCTTGATGAAAACTAATGTTCATCCAGGTAAAGAAAAAACTTAGAACTTTTGGAAAGAACTGTGGGGAAAACCCAGTGGAACACAACAAAACTGCCTCCTGGATCAAAGCTATTCAATAACAAACAACACGAAACAAAATGGGAAATATAATATAAACTGACATGGTTGCAAAACAAGCTAAGAAGGTGAAGAACTGGAGTGCACCTGGCCTGGACGAACTGCATGGAAACACCTGATCAGCCTCCATCATCGCATGGCCCCTCAATTTGATCAAATGCTTCAAAATACAACAAGTGAAGAATGGTTAACAGCTGGTCGAACATACTTGATAATGAAAGATCCAGAAAAGGGCACAGAACCAAGCAACTATCTCTCAATTAATTGTCTGCCAACAACGTTCAAACTTTTTACAATAATACTGGCAAATTAGGTATTCAATCATCTGATGGCAAACAGCTTGTATCCAGTAGAACAAAAAGGAAATTATAAAAAATCAAGAGGAACAAAAAATCAGCTGCTCATTGACAAAATGGAACTAAAAAATGCAAAACAAAGAAAAACAAATTTAAACATGGCGTGCATTGATTACAAGAAGGCATTCGACTCATTACTCCACAGCTGGATTAACACCTGTCTGGAAAACTCGTGGACATGGTTTAAGATTGGAACCATCAAGAAAGAAACAGAAGGTTTAATACTGGCTGCTCAAGAACAAGCACTATAAACGAATGCCATGAAAGCAAAGATACAAAAATCCACTGACAATCCAAGCTGCTGACTTTGCAACAACAAAGTCAAAACTGTTTCACATTTAATATGTGAATGCAGCAAAATTGCACAAAGTGAGTACAAAGCTAGACACAACTGAGTTGCTAAATTAATCCACTGGTCATTATGTAAAAAATATGACTTACCCGTATCCAAAAAGTCATGGGAACACAAAGTGGAAAAAGTTACCGAAATTGAGGTGGTGAAGATCTTGTGGGACTTTCAAATACAAACAGATCATCATTTGGAACACAACATGCCAGATATCACAGTTGTAGAGGGCCAAAGTGTACAGTTTATTGATATCGCTGTACCAGGAGATGACAGAGTCAAAGAAAAATAACTAGGAAAAAAATCACGAAATATCGCAACTTGGCCATCAAAACTATGTGGCTATGGATGAAGCATGTAACAGTGATACCCATTGTCATCGGGGCACTTGGCACCATGTCCAAAAATTTTATAAGATACATCAACAAATTGCAGCTTCCTGCAATAACACCAGTGGAACTGCAAAAAACTGTGCTACTCGGAACATCTTATATTTTAAGAAGGTACTTGGTTGATACTTAGGACGCTGCCAGGAAACTGTATCAACCATTAGCACCAGTCAGTGGTATTTGTGACACATCTTTAAATGTTCACTTGAGTTTCTTGTTTAATGAATAAAAGAAATAATAATAATAATTTTGTCAACAGCACGCCATTGCAGCCTTCTACAACTTCCTGGTCATAGCCTGTAGCCTTAGAATTTCTTTGTGGTCTCCCATCCAAATACCAATTTGCTTTGCTTCCAAGCTCAGACAGTTAAGCAACTTCTGTCACCTGCAGAGAGTTTCTCGCTCTCTAGGTCTACATACCATGATGTACCAATTGGCACCTCCTCGAAACAAATCCATAGTTTTTCGGGAGATATGTGACAGCAGTGCATGAGCTTGTGGACAAGTGCCCCAGGGCTTCCTTGCTGTCACTATTTGAGTTTCAAATTTGCCATAGCTCTAACTTCTTGTGCCTGTTTTTGTCACATTTTACAGTGAGGATACAGGTCATTAAAATCAAGCCAGTATCTGGTCTTATTTTATGAAGCAGCCTTTCCCTTTCTTATAATGGATTAGAGGGATCTGTGACAACCGAGGGCGGGGGGGGAGATATTGCAGAGAAGGAACTCTGGCACAACAGAATCCTGAGCCCCCCCTCCTCCCCGAAGGAGGGCCCCTTGCAGCAGAACATTGACAAGAGTGCCAGCTGTGTGGCTCTTTGGACAGGCATCTATCTGAGATGCTTGGATTCTGGCCCTGGGCAAGTGGTGGCCTCTTCCACCTCTAGGAATCCTGGATTCTGGGCTCTGGCATCTGGTTTAGGAATTTCTGGCTGGGGTATTCATGACAGCTTCAAAGAACAACAGCAATAGATCACCTGGTGCTTCTCAGTATAGATAGCTATGTTTTTCTTTTTCTGAAAACAGGCCCAAACTCTGTCAGGGACCCTATCTGATCCTGGAAAACTTCCAGCAACGGAACATCCAGCTAATTCAGTCCATCAGAGAATTTCTTCAAGAAGATGAATCTCAGTTCAACAAATTTAAGATGTACTCGGGGCAGTTCAGGCAGGTGAGTAGCCAGGAAATTAATTTCATAGCAACAGTTGACGCCATGTGGGGTCTTCCCGGCAATTGTGAATCTGCCTTTAGATGAACATTTCTTTGTGAGAAACTATTCATCATTCTGGATAGAAGTGAGACTGACATTGTGAGCAACCAGCCAGCATTTTGGAATATTGCTTTTCAAAGAGGCTGATTGGCCTTTGGTCTCCTTAGAGGCTTGGCATTATCCTCAGAAATGGGGCGAGGGCTTGTTGTGCCTCAGCAGAAGACCCAGGGAGGGGAGGGAGACTTTTGCCCTTGATCCTGAGCAAGATCTGTAAGTGAGAATCTGACCTGTCTGCTGAGGAGGAGCCATGCTTCAAAGCGAGGCCTGGCAGGAGGCATGCGGTTCTCCGTGGTGTGGGTGACAGCAGGGAGGACTTCTCCCAAGCGAGCCTTTCTCCACGCTCAGAGAGTGATGCCCCTTAACCTCAAGAGGAGACGGAGAATGACAACTACTGGGGCGTCTTTCACCTGATCACTAAGGTAGAAACTAGGGATTGGCCCAGAAGTGATGGTTAAAACTAAGAGGGACCCTCAATAGCAGGAAAATTTGCTATCTGTTGTTTTTATCTGCGTCTACTTCATTAAAAAAATAGAAAGCGATGATGTGCTTCAGATTTATGAATTACTTTGTAAGTAGGAGAGAGTTGAAACTTTGACATGCAACAAACTGCAGTTGGGGATGATCCGACTCTTCCTGAGTTCAATACATAAAAGGTTCTAGAAGCTCTCAGGATTGAGGCATTCGGATTCCAGAGAGGATCAGAAAGCTTTTTTGCTTGCTTTTAGTGCCCTTGTCTGCTTGGTTTACCTCTTGGTCTTGTCTTCCTGACATTGTATTCCAAGAAATGGCTGAGGTTTCCATGGCAATTGATCCGCCCTGGTCCTGGCCAAGACCCAGCACAGAGACAAGCAGCTGTTTAACCTGCAGGACCCTCTTTACCTCGGCTGCTCTTTGTCCTCTTTCTAGGGGCTCAGCATCTTTTTTTGTATTGTGGCACCCAGAGCTGGACCCAGTATTCCAACTGTGGTCTCAGCAGTGCAGCCTAAAGCGGCACTAACACTTATCGTGATCTTGGTTCTATTAATACTGCCCAGGTGACTGCATTGCCCTTTTTGGCAGCTGCAGTACACAGCTGGCTCGGACTGAAGAGGTGGGCCACTAGGACTTCTGGATTGCTGTCGTGCCAGGTAACCGTGTATTCTATACCTGTGCGTTGGTTTTTCTTGCCTAAGTATAAAACCTTCCTTTTTGCACCACTGAATTGTGTTGAATTTGATAGGGCCCAGTGTTCAAGTCTTCTAAAGTGTTGCCAATTCCTTCACCCAGCTTAGTGTTGTCTACAAATTTGATGAGTTCGGTTCCCTTGCTTTCTCCTGCTGGAATTGCCAAATCCTTATGCAAAGTGGGAGAAGGATCTGTTACTGGATGATTTCCTTGGCTATGGAGAAAAAACTTCCATGGGATCTCTCGGCTTCATTCTTGCACATAGGGATTGTGTTTGTGATCTAATATGTTTGTGCCACCACAGATCTGAGCTTCCCGTTTGCGTTAGCGCCAATTCAGGCTTAGCTTTCTTCATTTCTTTTTCCTAAATGTCCAATTTCCCTTCCTAGGGTCTGATTTCAGCAGAGCAGTACTACAAAAGCTGCCAGGAGCTCTTGGGCGAGAACTTCAACAAGATCTTCAATGAGCTCTTGGTCCTCCTGCCAGACACAGCCAAGCAACAGGAACTGCTCTCTGCTTACCAGGACTTGAAGGTCAAAGCTCCAGCTGGCTCCTCCTCCCCCTCCTCCTTGACCAGGTCCAAGAAGAACCGAAAGGGGGTCTGGCACACAGAACCGCCTTCTGATCTTGACTGCTGCGTCTGCCCCACCTGCCAGCAGGTGCTGACCCAGCAGGACCTTGTTTCTCACCAAGCCCTGCACCTGGAGGAGGAGGAGTTCCCTTCCTTGCAGGCCATTAGCCGGATCATCAGCTAGCTGTCCCAGGTGACCAATAAAGTTAGTCTCCCTCTGAAAAGTGGCTCTTCTCAGGCAGGTTCTCTACCCAGGGGAGAGGAGCCAGCTGTGTGCGTGGGCCAAAGGGCCTCCTGACCTGTGGAAGAAAAGCAGGGGGAATTCAATGGTGACAGACTAAAGGAAGACGTAGCTGTAATAGAAACCTGGGGGCAGTCCTTCTCCCCTGCAGAATAGGATGGAGCAGCAGGGCGACGGACACTTGGTTTACTGTTGTGGATAAGAATTTAACTCCTAGCTGGCCACAGCAAGGATGCCGGGCAAAGGGCGGCGGCTGCTTTCTGAAGAGGGGAAGGTTGGGGTTGGCTGCTGAGAAATAACGAAGAGCGGCTCCCAGGGTCTGTCCAAAGGGATTCCAGAAGATGGGAGAGAATAGTGACAGGTTTGGGCAAAGAATGCCGTTTGGCCTTTCTCTATCCTTCTTTCCCTCATTCTTCACAGTGTTTTGCAGAGAGGACTTTGTGGCTTGTCTCAGCAGGAAAGAGTCCTCAGGCAGAAGAGTTGCCCAAGAACCCAGAATCTGTTGCTCTCAAGTTGTTTCTAAAGGAAACCTGGGCCTTTTTGTTCTCTTAGACTTGCATGCGGGGGAAAGGTACCATTCAGTGCTTTCTTTACTTCTCACTGTAAGTGTAGGTTTCTGTCCAGTGATGTGAGTTCAGTTATTTCCATGGTCTTGAGTGCTCGTGGCTCATTAAATGCTGCTCAGCAGTGACCCCTTCCTGATGCCTCAGTGCCATCCTGGCATGTTCTTGAAAAGGGCTGCTTGCCTGGATCTCCGCCCCAGTGACTTTGGATGCCCTGAGTGTTGCCAGCTGCTATCCATGAGTTCTGTCCTGTTCCTTCTCCAGACCATCTCCAGCAGCAGAGTTGAGTTGCTTCCATAGAAAGGTTCTTGAGACTGTAAAGTTGGTCAGAGGCTCCACTAGCTCTTTACATTCAAGAGTAGACATTATAAATATGATTTACGATTTTCTGTTGTGTTTTTCCTCTCTCTTCGCTCTGTCTTCTCCCCCTCTCTCCCTCCCCCTCCCTCCCTCTCTCCCTCCCTCTCTCTCTCCCTCCCTCTCTCTCTCTCACACACACACACACAGAACCACATGTGAGTATTCAAGACCCAGCACAGGCCCCTTGAATTTTCATTTTGTGTACATATATGTGGCATATAATTGGATTGTGCTACTTCCCACTGCTTCTATTTAAAGAGGGAGGGAGACGACAGAAAACATTTGATGTCTTGCGAAGCAAAAAGTACAATCTACAGATCTGCGACATTCATTTTTGTGGGCTGCCTTTAGTTCCTGAGGATTTGGTGTTAATTTTAAAGAGCAAAAGTGGTAGATTCGTGTTTTTTAAAATCACTATTTGCAGAGCACTTTGCTGTAGCAAGTTGGTCGTTGAGTTCCAAAACTGAAGCGAACGTTCTTTTATGTTGGCAACGCTTGTAAGAAGACCTGTAGCCTCAATCTCAGACAATCTTATTTTGTCTTCAGATGAAGTTCAATTTACTGTTTCTGAGTCTTAAAAGTTGCGTTTTTCAGCCAACATTTTCCAGTCGTTTCCACATTTTCCCTGCAACTATAATAGAACGCAGGGCTCCTTTCAACTTCAGCCAAGGCCTGGGACTGCAAATCAGCTCTCCTCTCACCCGTAACATATTCATGGATCTCCTTTGCCACTCCACCCCCACATTAGGCCTGTTTCTACTGGCAGGACATCCCTTTTTTTCCCTTCCTGAATGCCCTGCGGTGAGACTGTATGTGGGGGTCCTGAGGATTCTGTGGTGCTGTTTTTTGCCCCAAGCTCCTGCTCCTTTAGGCTCTCTCTTGAAAGTAATGGCTCCCGTTGCAGTGTTTTCCCATTGAGCACGAATGGAAGACAAGGAAGCTGCTGCTCCTTACAGTAGCACCCCCCCACCTCAGTCTGACTGGGGCTCTTCATGAGAAGAAGAGCCATCAGCCTCAGCCTGGGTAGGACAGCTCAGTTGCCCGGCATCCTGGAAGGGATGACATAAAAAGGAGCCCTGCTGGCCTGAGAGGATGCCTCTCAATAACCCTGCGCCAGGCATTTGGATCACCCGGTGGCCTCCCTTCCCCAGGAACATTTTGACACGTTTCAGGCTCTTCCTTTTAAGCTCTTTATTGGAAAATAAGTTGTAATCGCAACACCAACCATTAAATTAGCACAATCACAGACTAATCTGTTGTTCAAAATGTATAGCTATACTTATATACATAAAAATGTAAACATTAAAAAAAATCACACGGTCGGCTTTTCTGTTACAGTGCATGTTGGATGACTTCAAGTGGCCACTTTTTTCCTGCTGTTGGTGATGAATGGAAGCCTCTTTGATCTCCGAATTAACCTTGACAAGAAACAAGGAGAAGCCAAAATGGCAGTGCAGCAATTCCGGACTTTTCTCTCCCCTCCAACCAGACCTCTGCCAATGGGGATGGTTTGGCCGACCACAGAATGGTTGCCGGGGTTAAGGAGAACCGGAACCTGCTTGAGGCAGAAATCCAGTCTAGGGAAATGGGTTGCCTGCACTGCCTGAAATGATGGAGGGTTTCTTGCTGGGGCAGGAGGAGGCCAAAAGGGAGGCTTTTGCAGCTGGGATTGATCTGAAGGGAGAATTAACCTGCTGCTGCTGCTGCATTAACAAGGCAGAATCATCCCTGAAATGCCCACTGGCCCTTTGCTGGGACATAAAAGGGGATGCTGGGTGGGCTGAGGCTGCTGCTCGGGAGTCCCAAAGGGCGCCAGTTCCACCTGCTTTGGCCGTGGGGCTCCCGTGTCACTCCCTGGAAACTATCTCCCTCCTGGAGTGCTGATGGTTTGTGTCGTCCTGGCCGTCCATCCCTGCAGTGCTCTCTGGGACAAAGGCAGGTGGAGAGAGAGCTGAGGGAAAGTGGAGTCTTAGAAGGAAGGGCCAGCCTCTCTCGCCTCTTTGGCAGTGGCTGAGGGCCACAGGACCTGGATGTAAATCCTCCTGCCTGGGGAGGGTGAAACCCTTTGGCTTCTCAAGAGCAAATTGGGTGCACTGGAGCTCTCCTTTTAGCACATTCTTTGGGAAAGTGACAACAGCCCCACAAAAGAGTTTTAGAACTGGGACAATCCTAACATTTCAGGTTATGTTGTGGGTGTGGATTGTTCAGGATAAAAACAGCCATTTTCACCCAGTTAAGGAAAGAATTGCTACAGAAAGCAGCATGGCTGCTCTGACCCATTTGCTGCAGGTTTGTGCTGAGGAATTGTGCCTGGATTCCGTCAGCCGCTTGGCCCTTGCTGGGCGTGGGGAGGGGGATCCGGAGCTCCCTCATTTCCAGCCCACCCGCAGCTGCTTCCAGTACAGTGCTGGCCCAGCCACCATCTTTTGATGATCTAACTCCATCCCCCCGAGCCAGAATCGGGCTGAGGTGGGCGCAGTGGAGCTTCTGGCTTGAGCCAAGGCCATGATTTGGGATTAGGCTGGCTTCGCTGCTACACACACACACACACACACACACACACACACACACAACACCGTGTGTTCTAGTCCACACCATTTTCAGTGTCAGCCTTGAGTTGTGAATTCTGCATAACACATTGACACAGCTTTGTCCAAGCCACCGAACCAGTTCCCGCCTCTCCCCGTAAGCTCTGGAGGCTGAAAGGAAGGGAATACATGCGTAGGCAGCATGTGCATACATTCAGAACAGTAATCTATAGCACATGAACAGTGACCGAGACGTTTCTACCACTCCACAAAACATAATCGCCCGTTTTTTCTTTTTTCCTTACAGTTAGCACAAGGGTAGTCTGAAAAGGGTTTCTTCATAGTTAGGAAAAAAGTACACTACTGAACAGACATTTATTTCACACGTACAACCGAGAGAAACATTTAAATATTTGATAATTCTGCTTCTGAGTCTGCATGGTTTCTTCCTAAAATGCTGAAACACAAGTTTTGTGAGGTGCTAATATCGCAGTGTTCTCTCTAAGGAAAATACTGTATTGCTTCAATTCTACCCTGTTTTAAAAACATCTTCAATCTTGCACTGCTTTTGAACTGCCAAGGCTGCCTTGATCACCTGGCAGAATCAAATCTGGTGTATTTTAAGGCTGAAATATGTCCACGGCCATTTTAACAGTCCCTGTGAAAATTTAGCGTATTGATTATTTACTATTTCTGTTTGATTTCTGCCTTTCCCACTCCCAAGATATCTGAGGCAGCTAAAATATACATTATCCCACTTTCATGGTTTTTTGCACTTGGAATTATATTATAAATACTTTTTCTTTGAAACTTACAAAACTTGTCCCTATGAAACGGTTACTTGAGTTGCAAAGGAAAGGGAGTTTTCTCAATGTTGTAAAGCTTATGCCAACATGTATCTTTGTTTCAGAGGAAATCATAGGTAGCCTCAAATGAGACGTGGCTTTTTAAAGGAGTGGGAGGAATAACATTTTTGTCTCATTCATGTTGAAAAAGAGCATGCCAAATGTTAGTAATCTTAACCACTGGGGGCCACCCAGTGTCTGGAATCAAGACTACTTTTGTCTTTGAATATCCTCCCAACTTTCCCTCCCCTTTCTGATTTCTCAACAAGAAGATCATAGGGGCCACCAAATCTTGAGATGGCACCTAAGTTGGCCAAATGCTACATTTCGTGCTGTTGAAGGACTTTTATTGGTTTGTTTCCTGTCTGGAACAAGGTTTAGTTTTTGGTGCTCAAATTAAACAACAAAGTGTCCTGGAATACCAGAAACACGGGTGCAGCATATGTACATATTTATTGTCCTAAATATAGCACTTATATACACCCAACTATACATCAGAGAAGATGACCACAGCTATTCTTTCTGGTAGTTTAATTTGGCACATTCCTTTTTAACAGTTCTAAGTTCTTTCTAGGAGGAAAGAAAATTGAAAAGGAGGGAAAGAGAAGACTTCTAAGAGTATCTGGGAGAACTATTGTTTTGTGATTACCTTGGAAGTACTTGAAGTACCAGCTGGCCAGGAAAGATGGGCACTCTATCTGGCTGGTCCCTTGGGTATTCATGGCATCTACAAACAAGGAACAGGGCTTTGATCACGCAGTGGTGGCTGCCATCTTGTTTTGGCGGGGCACCCATACCGCTCCAGCACCCCTGTGTCTTGCCAGGGTTTTTGTGCACTTGCAGCCAAGTGTCACATGAATAAATGCCACTGCAGTCAGGGAAATGGGAGTTACAGCTTTTCTAGAGTTTCCTGCTTAGAGGGAACACTGTTGCCCTTCTCTCTCTTTTTAAAGTAAAAATATCCTTGGACAGATAAGACAAGAACCACTGTACAGAATTCACTGCACCATTAGCTAAGAGTAAGTTTAACCCAGCACATAACTCACCACATGTAAAAAAATTTAAAAAAGGAAAAGGAAAGTACTTTTGAATACACTTGCAACCAATCTGTTGACTATACTTGCATCTTGTGGTATGTCAGCCCATTTTTATGGGTCTGGTTTCAGTTTGCTCTGAAACCCCATTTGCGGGAGGGTCACCTGCCCCTTCAGTAAGCTGGCACCTGGTAACCTTTGGGGCTGGTGTTCAGGGTCTCGGAGAATGGTGGGCTCTGATAGGTTTCTGTGCTTTCGATGCCACCGCTGGTGGGAGGGTGTCCCGGATATCCTGCCATGGGATCAGGGCCAAACTGATCCGTGGCAAAGAGAGACATGTCAGTCCCCATCCGGTATCTTTGGAGGGCTTTTATGGTCAGGGCAACCTGTAACAGCAAAGAGAACATTTAAATTCTGTTTTAGGCCCAGGACTCTTCAATATCTTCATAAATGACTTAGGTTAGGAAATAGAAGGGGAACTTGAGATTTGCAGATGACACTAAACCAGTAGGAACAGCCAACACCCCGGAAGACAAACTCGGGATCCAAAAAGATCTTGACAGACTTGAACAATGGGCCTTATCCAACAACATGAAATTTAATGTGGAGAAAAGCAAGATTTTAGGCAGGAAAAACCAAAAGTACAATTACAGATTAGGTGAAATCTGGTTCAAAAACAGTAACCATGAGAGGGACTTTGGAGTCCTAGTGGACTATCACTTAAACATGAGCCAGCTTTGTGTGGCAGCAGTCAAAAAAGCTAATACAATCCTTGGTTGTATAAACAGAGACATAGAATCAAAATTATCTGAAGTATTAGTACCGCTTTATAAACCTTAGTAAGGCCGCAGCGGTATAGAAGTCTTAAGTGCTATTGCTATCTATATCTTGAACTTATCTGAAGCCCCACCAGGTCTTGTTCCCTGGAGTTCAGACACTACACAAAGCCCCCAAATATTAAACAGACTTGTGCAATCAGAGCCCCAACACATACACACACACACACACACCCCTATACATCATATGGCACAAGTATGTATACCATCTTGACTTTTTGACACACATGCACCAATACACATACAGGTGTCCTTGTCAGGGATCATGAAGGGTATAAATATAGCATTTTAAAACATTAACTCTTAAGGCACAATTAGCGCCTGCAAGGCTACCAGCTCTGGGCAGGGGAGCCCAGAATGTGTTATTCTTACCCAGGAGATGATGGAGAAGAAGGAGAAAGCAATGGCTGCTCGGGCAGCATCTCCTCCTTGTGATGCCCCTTTGCTGGCAGGGGTGCGTTGCCACTGGTTGGCCAGAAAGCAGAACGCCACAAACCAGAGGAAGGACCAGAAGCCTGTCGAGCAGAAAAAACAGTCAGCACCCCTGTTGCTTGGATACATTTCAAGGTAGACCAAAGAACTCCTGGAAACAGAACCGCTCAGAGCAGACTTTGCAGTGCCTAGGAGGGCTGCTGGCATCCTGGAGGATCAGAGGAGAGCAACTATCAACTGTGGAGTTGTCAGCTTCATGTCAGAGCAAGGCCCTCTTTAGGTGCACTTAGACAACATGCTCCAATGAAGGAGACGAAGCAAAGGTTTGTGGCCATCAAATGGTGCCTGGCTCCCCTTCTCTCTTTGGGCAGAATTTCTAACTCGGTAGCTCAGAGGATACGTTTAGACATGCCATCACTGGACCTTTCTTGTAACTCCTCTAAATCTCTCCTAAAAGTCTCCAGGCTAAACTAAAGTGTTGTTAGGTGGGCCCCCCCAGTTGTCTGAATGAGGACACCCTGTGCCTCCACTTCAGCTTTGAGCGTTGTTTCCAGTACTGCGCTGCCCCTCTCAGTCCTGGACTCTGTCGGCTCAATTGCCCATCAGTGACCTGGACAAGGGATCGGAGGGGATGCTGGTAACGTTTGCAGGTGACTCTGCTGAGAAGAGTGGCTAAAGACGTTGACAAGATCAAAACCTCCCATCCTGGGCCGAAATGAACAGAGAGGAAGGGGAGGCCCTGGGCTGTGGTCTGCCCTGCCTTGAAGAACGGCTGGAGAGGCAGGTGCTCTCTTGGGGTGGACAGAGAGGAGCAGGGAATAAAGCAGGGCACCCTTCCCTGCCCTGGTCAGACCCCATTTGGAACACCTGCTCCAGTTTGGGGCACCCCAGTTCAGATGAGCAGGGTCAGATTGGAGGAGGGTTACAGGAGACTGGGAGGGAATTCGACCCCTGTGAGGAGCAGTGAATGCCCCGACTCCACTCAGCCTACAGAGAAGGACTCTAAGGGCAGGTGTGGGAGCCCCCCACCAGATATCAGCAGGGTTGCCATGCAGAAGAGGCCTCTTATCACAAAGGACACAACCAGACCGCAGCTAAAAGCCCTCGGAAGGAGGTTCAGGCTAGACGTCCGGATAGTGCAAGCTGTCAGCCAGGGAAAGAGAGCCACCCCATGGAGACGTCCGCTCTGCGAGGAGGCAGAGCTCTGATCATGCCCACCGAGGGGGCCTTTTTACCACCCCAGCTCTGTCTTGCCCTCTGTGTTATTTTTAACAATACTGCAACATTCTTTACTTAGAAGTTCTACTCCAGGCAGTCCTCGACTTACAACATTTCATTTAGGGACCGTTCAAACTTACAATGGGAGTGAAAAAAGTGACTTATGACTGTTTTTCACACTTATGACCATTGCAACATCCCCACGGTCATGTGTTCAAAATTCAGACGCTTGGCAACTGGCATGTACTTATGCCAGTTGCCCTGTCCCAGGGTCACGTAATCAGCTTTTGCGACCTTCTGACAAGCAAAGTTGATGGGGAAGCCATATTCACTTAACAATCATGTTACTAACTGCAAAGATTCACTTAACAACTATGGCAAGAAAGGTCATAAAATGGGGTGAAACTCACTTAAAGAATGTCTCAGCAACATAAATTTTGTGGTCGTAACTTAAGGACTGCCTGTACTGCTTTGTGTTACAATTTAGAACCTGTCAGATCCGCCAGGCTCAGCTTGGATCTCAGAGGCATCCTGCCATCCAGGTCTGGAAATAAGGCATGGAAGGCAATAAAGCTTTGTGTGCACATGATGGGAAAGAGGGAGGGGGGAATGACAGGTGATAAGCTCAGAACCAGTTTGTACCAGCATCCAAGGCCAGGCAGCCTGAGAAAATATGTGGATTAACCCAAAACATTTCAGCATTCTCAAAACACTTTAGCGAGTTCTGATTGGCTGAAGATGAACTGGTCTGTATCTTTTGAGCGCAGGAAACTCAGAGCTTGCCTGACTTTACTGCAGTCAACATCTCTTAGTAAAATAACCTTTTGCTTCAACCAAATGGAGTTGAGGGTCTTTCTTTCCTAAGGGACCAGATTGGGCGGGTCTAACATTAGGAGAGCTCTTGGGTTCCCATGCTCAAAAGAAGTCTGACTAAACCTTTGCCTTATCTCATCAAAAATAAAGGGTCCAAGGACGGGCAGGAAGGTCCTGGGTCTTGTTGATCTGCAGCCCTCTTGGCTTCCCAGTCTTCCTTTCAATTCCAAGGCAAGTTTCAAAGCAAAAACACCCCCACTCTACATCATCACCCATGAATGCAGCCAGCTGGAAAACACCCCCAAAGGAAACGTAAAAGCCATTCCCAAACGCCTTCAGAATACACTGAGAAGATGGAAGGAAGAAGGAGGGAGAACATCTGAGAAGTTGTAAAACAGATTTTAACACAATAGTTTTATTGCCTGGACTAACTGTTTTTGCTTTTCTTTGGTTGGATTTCCATCAGAATTGAGCAGGACTAAACATCGTCATTCCTTACACACCTGCAATTGTTCAAGCACTTTGTAAGACACACTTGTGCCAGCCCACCTGGCCTTTGTCCATGGGCAATGTGGCATAAAGCCATGCTCACTGGATTCACCAGGTGAGGCTCATGATGTGTGATTTAGCCTGTTTCGGCTGTTATGCAAAGCCATGGTCTTGTTTGTTTTGGCACCACATGCTATGTGGATACAAGAATGTTTGGTGAACCCAAGTCTGGGTTGATTATGTGGTGTGAACCAGCCCCCGCGTGAGTCAAACTCCTCGCTCCATCCCAGCGGACATACCAGAAAAGCCAAGGTCCAAGAGGACAATGCGCTTCCTGTCCTTCACACTGCTGATCTGCTGGAAATAGAGGTCCATCACCAGGAAGAAGCTGCAGGCCAGGAAAGCCAGCAGCCCTATTGCGATGCCATAGTTGCAGGCTCCTTCATTGCTGTTGAAAATGCAGTGCAGCACCGGGGACGTATCTGTGTTCACATAACCCTCATTGATGATGGAGCCAAACACCACAATAGAGAACACCTGCAATGGGGGTGGGGGGAAGGAAGGAAAGAGAGGAACAAGGTGAAGTTGAAACCTCAGCTCTTTCCAAAAGGGTTCATATTATACCATGTTTCATTTCTGGTCCATCCTCAAAACAACTTATATAAACCAGAGAAAATATGCTAAAACATATCAAGAGAGGATCAAGAATGCCTGTATCTGGAGAAGGTCTCCACTCTCTGATTATTGTACAACACATATGTCTCAAGAGGGGAAGGTTTCAGAAGGGAAGAGTACAAGTACAAGCTCATCCCTATTAAAATTTGACCCAATGAGAACAGTGCATGCCTCTAGGACGGGGGCAGGTAGAGTCAGCCCAAAGCAGGTGCCATCACCCTGCCTGGAAACAAGATTAGGATGGATTATTTTAAAAGCAGATGTTAACGTGCCCCCTCCACTTTAGCCTTGCTCCATGGGGGGGGGGAACCAGGAGGGGGTGTCAAATCAAGAGGTGATCTCAACCCCATGATTGAATATTACAATCACAGAACCTAAGCCTTGTATGTGAATGCTGTGTACATCCCATGTACCAAAGGCTTTGACATGGCCAGCATCCTTCTTCATGGATGTTCCACCCTGCCCGAGGCCCCTGGCCTTTTCTATTCTAGAATCCAAAAAATCAGCCCATTAGCTTTCAGAACATAAGAAAGGAAAAAGGAGATTTACCGGAAATCATGGTGGAAATATTAGCAAAAGCACTTGGAATAGAGAAGGAAGAGATGTTGATGGGGATAGACGAAATTTATAGAGTACAGACAAACTAGGTGAGGAGACATAATTTACCAAAGGAAATACATGTTAGATTGGTGAAAAAATCAATCCGGGATGAAATACTGAAGAAAACAATTGGTAATCATAAAGCAAATGCCAAGAAGGGTCAGAGAAATGTGAAGACCGTATCAATTTTTTACTTCAAAATTAATCAAATATAACATCAACTTCAGATAGCTGATACTGGAAGGCATCATGGTCTTGTGGCAGGATAAAAGACACAGAATAGACACAGTGGACAAGGCGGAGGAATTCTATAATCCATATGTTGTAGTATCAATCAATATGTAGTAATGAAGAAGAAGTAGAAGAAAGGGAAGAAAGAGAACTGAGACTGGTAGAAAAAGAAAAGAAAATATTACAAATTAAAGAGAGGGGAGATGGAAAAGAAGACAAGATGGAGAACTATGAGAGAAGATACCATGAACCAGTGGTGGGTTCCGGATCCCGTTGCAACAGGTACAGTTGCAACGGTGCCCGGCGTCCTCCACATGAAGGGTGCACGCTTGCATCGTACCTTCGAGTGATGCCTCCGCAAGCCTCTGTGACACTCCAACTGCTTGGTGGAGCATCGCACAGGGGCTGTACATGCCATGCCCATGCGCAGAAGCACTGAAGGCTTTAAAGGACAGGTAAGGAGCTCAGGTAGGCAAGTGGGCCCTCCGGAGCACCGTACCAGAACTCCGGGCAGGCTCCGGTACACCTGTACCAGGGAGTACCACCTGCAACCCACCACTGCCATGAACCAAAAGAAGTTAGAACAACAAGAAGCACAAACTGATGTATAGATAGAGAAATGCAGGAAGACTCACCCTTAAAAAGAAGGAAAACATTTAATAAATTAAAGAGGTTAAACTTGGATATAATTGCAATACAGGAAGTCCATATAAAAGAAAAAGAAAAACTACTGTTAGAATATACCAAACTAGGGATCATATATGCCTCATTAGCACAACAAAAAAGAGAGTAGTGCTATATATTAAAGAGGCGATTTCAGCCAAGCAAATTTATAAGGGTGAAGATGGAAGGATCCTGATAGTAGAGATAGAAATAAATGAGAAAAAAATTCTATTAGTAGAAATCTATGCTCTGAATAGAGAACAAGAGCAATTTTATATGAAATTGCATAACATTATTTGTGATATAACATGACAACATTTGTATTTTGGAAGAGTACAATGCAATAACTCATAAAAAATTAGACTATAAAAGCAATAAGACAAAAAAAGGGAAAGAGAAGAACTTTACCAAAAACTTTTTTTAAAATGGTGGAGGAACTGAAAATAAAAGACATTTGGAGAGAGAGAAAACAGGGTATAAACCAATACACATACTACTTGAATAGACACCAATCATGGTCCAGAATTGACATGCTCTGGACATCACTAGAATAGCAATCAGACATGAAGGAAGTTGAAATTGACGTGAACTCTGGGCAGACCATAACCCCATGATAATTAGTTTGATAGGGGAAAAGAGGACAACAGGGTGGACATTGAAAAGACCGATTTGAAAACATGAAGAATTAAATTAATAATGGAGAGGTGACAAAAAAGTTTAAAATTCAGAAGAGTAAGAGGCAAGGGTGTCCTTATCCCCATTGTCATTCATAATGACTCTAGAAGTGTTAACGAGGATAATATGGAAAGAAACACAAATCAAAGGTCTGGAAATTAGGAAATAAGTTTTTAAATTGCAAGCATTTGCAGACGATTTAGTTTTTATTCTTGAACCACTAAATTCAGGTTTGAGGCTGATGAAAGTATTAGAAGAATAGGGAGATGCATCCGGATTGAAAATTAAAAAGATAAAACTAAAATGATAGTTAAAAAAACATGCCACTCCGCCCGAGGCCCCTGGCCTTTTCTATTCATCTGCCCAACAGTCAGTCTTTCGCCAAATGCTGCATCAGGGTATCTTCGAAAACCTTCTCTCCTCCATGGGGTGAAGTTCCAAAGAGCATTTTAAAGAACCACAGATAGGTTTCTAGCATATGCAGCAGAAGCACCCAAAGCAGCCAAGAGGATCTTCAGAAAGTCCCTGGGGCCACGGGACAGGAGGACTGGCGGGCTTTCTGACAGAAGAGACCAGCAGGGCGTGGAAGCTGCTTGGAAAGAAGCCCTGGGCGGCTGGGAAAAGCCAGGGCCTTGCTGACTTCTGAGTGGAGGAGAGCAGATATTCCAGGGCAGTAACAAGGCAACCTCAGTTCCCCACAGAAAGCCAGGCAGGATGGAAGACCGTTACTCTGGGGATGAGGAACCAGGAGGACTCCCAAGGGGGAAACATCTAAGAGAAGACAATGGACAGTTGTCCATTGTGGCCAGGATAACCCAATGAAGATGTCTAGGCAAGTCAGAGAGACTTGATTCCCTTTTGGAAGCCAGGAGAACTTCCTCAGAAGAGGAACGACAGAAGAGGGAGGAGAAGAACAGGGAAGCTTGAGGAAAGGTCCATAAGTTAGAAGAAAACAGACTACGGTCAGCACAGGTGTCCTTGGCCACAATTCTATAAGCTAAGAGTTGGAAATAGCAATGAAAAATAAAACCGGGGAATTTTGCCCCCATCATGCAAATCAAGATGAAGTCGGTTTCAAGCCTCCCCTGCTGTGATGCTTTTCTCTCCTCGACTTCCCTGTTTGCAAGCTCCTCCGGTCGGAGCTCCTGCGCAGCCGAGCTTCCTAGCAGGACCACAGCAGAAGCTCTCAGGCACAGCAAAGAAGCAGCTCTGGCCTAAGGGCAGCTAAGGGGCTCTGGACTGTGAAGGGGCTGCCAGGGATCAAAAAGCAACACACGAGCTGTTAAAAAGTGGAACACCTGGAGAAGAGGACTGCCCGGAAGAAGGAAATACTGACCAATACTGTCCTCCCAATGGTTAATATATGAGAGAGGCCCTCGGGTCTCCTATTCTCCATTCCTTTTTTTTAAAGTTTTTATTTTACAAACATAAACACATCAACAACAAACACATGACTTAGGACAACATAGGAACCAAAAGTTCCATCAAAAACCATAGGGCAGTTCCGTATTGGTTTCTTTGCAATTAGTATTTTCCCTTTCTATAATTAGCTATTCATAACCAAATATTGCTTATCTCTAATGTGCTATATATACATACATACAATTCCAGGTAAACATCGTTATTCTTTTTCTTTGCCCATCTTATACTATTGTTATTCCATTTAAGAAATTATAGAGTACAGTTTCGATTGTATTGATTACCATACCAAGCCTCTATTATGACACCACCTTATTTTCTTTTTCTTCTTTTCTCTCTCCCTTCCTTCTCTACTTCCTTCCTACCTCCTCTCCTTCCCCTTCTTTCTTCCCTTACCTCTCTCCTACTCTTACTCTCTCTCTTCCCCCTCCTACTCTCCCTCCTTCTCTTACTCTCCCTTCTACCCACCTTTCCTTATCTCTTTCTTCTTCCCTTACCTCTCCTCCACTCTTCCTCTTCCTTCCCTACTGTCTCTCCTTCTCTTTCTCCCCTTTCCATCCTCCTCTCCTTTCCCTTCCTTCTTCCCTCCTTCCACTACTTCCTTCCTCCTCTCCTCTCCTTCCTTCTTCCCTCCCTTTCTTTTTCTATTGTTACTGGTGTCTCTTTCAAATCTCAGTTTATGATTTCTTGGAGATGGTATTTCCACAAACCCATATAATGTCATATCATTTTTTTTTCTTTTTCGTTCTATAGTCTGTATACCAACATTCAGTCCATTCAAATTTATCGAGATAATTGTTATTTCTTGATCATCTTTAACTGGGGTTGGGTTTTTTTGCTTCTGGTTTGTATCTGACTTTTCCCTTTCGCACGTTCCTTCTCTGCTCTCTCTATTTCATGCCTCTGTTCTTCTCTCCTGTTTCTTTCGTTATGTTCTGATGTTTCTTCCTCTTGACCTCCACTTTCCAATTCCTCCTTGTTTCCTTTTTCTATTTCTCTCTTGCGGGCCTGAACCTTGCTGTTCTCAAGCAGAGGAATTTCTGACGGAGATTTCTGTTACGTATGGACATACGTTGTTTAAATTACATGTTTCCACATGCTCACCAGGGATTGTGGCCTTTCCGCAGATGCCAGCGGAAAGGCTACATTGCCAAGGTGTCCATAGCATCCCAGCCCACCCTGTCCCATCCAAGACCCATTGTTCCGCAGGGGAGACAAAACAACCCATGACCCGGCCAACAGTGGAGTAGGTGGAGAGAGGAACAGCACCAAGCTCAGAGGGAGATCCATCACACCACTGTGGGCCACTCAGATGTCTAGGAAGGAGAAAAGTTTCATACCACAATGACCATTGAAGGGGGACCATGCAAGATGGAGCTGGACACAGGATCATATTTTATGATCGTGTCCTGGCAGACCATTAAGAAATTGAACCCGGAAGGAGAAAGGAACTGATGTCGTGACGATATGATGTGCAATCTAGGGGCTCTGGAGATCGCAGCCGATACTTTTGCCACTAGATGGTCCATCTGGACCTAAACCGTCCCGAAGAGATGGTGACAGGGAAGAGTACATCTTGCTGATCTCAGGGACATCGCAAAGTCCCTGATTGATCCAAGATAATCTCTTCTAGTCAGTGACAAAAAGCACAGCCTCAAGCTGCTGAAGTCGGGACAGCTCTGCAACGGAAGGAAAAGCGGAAAGAGAAAGTGTGTTCATCTGGTGAGGAAATTTTATTTTTATAAAAGACTGCCCCAAAAAGATTGAAGTTAAATTAAATTGGTAAAGAAAAGGAAAAAAAGTGGCGGAATTAAGCATTCTTGGACAGTGTGTTATCTTTTTTTATTTTATTTTTTCTATCGATGGAAGTTTTGTGAATATTTTTTACTTTTTAAAGTGAAAGTTTCGGATTTTCTTCTATTTCGTTTTTTATCTATGTATTAAATTTTTTCCTTTACTTCTACAATATTGGTTGGGATGGATTTTTTCTTTTTATTTGGTTTCATTTAAGAACTTTATTTCTTCCAAAGCCTGAAAAATAAAGAAGATTTAAAAGGTATATAAAGAGGGTAGCAACCTTAGAGGGAAAAGAAGTTACACTGCCACTTGGAGGTTGGAGGTTGAGAACTGGAAACATTGCTTTTTCTTTGTTCCCTTTCATCATTTTGACCTTGCACTTCAAAGGCTTCAGCTTGTTTATAAAGAAGGGCATGGATTGTTTGGTGCTCTCTGGATGCTTGTTGCTAGCTGGAAAAAAGCGAAAACAAAGATTTGTTTTTAAACTAGAGTGGCAGTGTTTATTAATTGCAAGATGACACAACTTCAAAAAGAAACCATAACACTACAATAGATTATGTCGGCAATTCAAAAATTATTAGAAACAACAGAGAGAATTGAAAAGAGATTTGAAAATTTTGAAAATATAAATTTTAATGTGGCAAAACCTGATGGAAAAATGGAAGATACTCAGCAAATAGAAGATATTCAGCAAATGGAAAAAGTGGAGGCTGGAGTTCTAAAAACCCACAGGGGGAAATGAACAAAGAGGCAAGATAACCGTAGATATTGACAGTGAACTGAGTGTGGTTGGAGATGGAAAGAGCAGAACAAGGAAAGGGAAGATAGATGGAAAGGTGCTTTACTACAGATTTCATGGTATAGAAGAAGGAAAAAGAGAAGAATGGATGGACTTAAGGAGAGACATTTTGACCAAAACACTACTGATAACCAAAGATAAACTGATTAAGGAAGCTGATGGAGGGTTTCAAGATTTTACAAGATATGTAATAAGCAACAAGTTGCGAAGAGAAGTCCAAACAAATTTGATTAAGGAAATAACCAGAAGATCAATTCCACAAATGGCAAAAGAAATAGGACTACACTATTACTGAAAAGACACAGGTTGAGATATGAAAATTAATAATAAAATACTAGTCAAATTTAGTTAAAATTAGAGCATTATGTTAAAAATGTAGTGATAATTATAAAGGTAAATTAGGTAAATAATTGATAATGATAATAATGTGTACATATGTATTGGTTTGATAAGAGGAAATTTGGTATAAATTTTTAAATGGTGAAAAAGGGGGGAAAAGTAAGTTAAACATAGTTAAACTAAATGACTGATAATGATAATAATGTAATAATTTGTATTGATATGATAAAAGGGAAAAT
Organism: Thamnophis elegans; assembly: GCF_009769535.1. Taxonomy (NCBI): domain Eukaryota; kingdom Metazoa; phylum Chordata; class Lepidosauria; order Squamata; family Natricidae; genus Thamnophis; species Thamnophis elegans. The sequence continues at coordinate 21,713,351 of NC_045554.1, forward strand.
TGGATATAAATTGTAAACAATGATTAAGAGGTTTAAATGTTTTTGTTAAAATTAGAGCATTATGTTAAAAATGTAAATGCATAAAGTTAGATGAATAATTGATAAGGATAACAATGTGTATGTATGTATGTATGTATGTATGTATGTATGTATGTATGTATGTATGTATGTATTGGTTTGATAGGAAATTTGGTAAAAAAAATTAAATGGTGAAAAAAGCAAAGGGGAAAAAAGCAAGTTAAACAGTCAAACTATCATTAAATAAATGACTGATAATGATGATAATGTAATAATTTGTATTGACAGGATTAAAGGGAAATTTGATATAAATTGTAAACAATGATTAAGAAAAGAGGTTTAAAAACTTTGTAAATTTGTTATAAATTTTTAAATGGTAAAAAAGGGGAAAAAGTAAGTTACAGTCAAACTAAATGATTGATAATGATAATAATGTAATAATTTGTATTGACATGATAAAAGGGAAAATTGGATATAAATTGTAAAAAAGAGGTTTAAAATTTTTGTTAAAATTAGAGAATTATGTTAAAAATGTATTAATGGATAAAGTTAGATAAATAATTGATAAGGATAATAATGTGTGTGTGTGTGTGTGTGTGTGTGTGTGTGTATGTATGTATTGGTTTGATAAGAGGAAATTTGGTTAAAATTTTAAATGATGAAAAAAGGGGGAAAAGTTAAATGTAGTCAAACTATTGCTAAATAAATGACTGATAATGATAATAATGTAATGATTTGTATTGACAGGATAAAAGGGAAATTGGATAAAAGTTGTAACAATGATTAAGAAAGAGGTTTAAAAACTTTGTTATTAAACATAATTATTTTTTTATTTGTGTTATAAAGGAATAATGTGATTGGATGATATTGAAAATAGATAAGGGAATGCCACTATGTAGTTCTGTTTTAAATTTTTGAATGTTTGTTATAAAGGGATGTTAAAACAACTATAGTCATATGAAGGATGAGGTATGATGATAACAACCATATATAAATATATATGATGTAGATAATTTGATATGAATTAGAGGTGATGACAGGGAGGGATGCACGAAAACTCTGTGTAACCAATTGACACACTTTCTACAACATTGTAATGGAGGATGATTTTATTTGTTTTTATTTTAAAAAAATTTCGGGGGGAAAAAATAAATTGAACCCGACAGCCAGCAAGAAGCTGCTCAAACCACCAAACATCCGGCTCAACGACTACCAGGGGAACCAGATCGAGTCCTAGGAAGCATGGAGGTCAAGGTGGTGTTCCACGAATTCCAGGGCCGTCTACCCCTCACAGTCAGTGCCAGCCACCGACCATCCCTACTGGGAGTGGAATGGTTCAAGCCCCTGGGGCTAAACATCACTGGCCTGCATCAAATTTCAAGCCATGACCTGGATCGGCTACTGGCAGAGTTCACGAACGTCTTCGATGGGGGCCTAGGTAAATATACGGAGAAACCCATTTCATTTAACCTAGACCCCCATGTAACCCCCATCAGTCTCAAACACCAAAAGGTTCCCTTTGCTCTACGTCCCAAGATAAATGAGCAATTGGACAAACTAATTGCCCAAGGAATCCTTGTGCCAACTGACCACACAGTATGGGAAACCCCAATAGTCACCCCCGTGAAGCCAGATGATTCCGTCCACCTCTGTGCGGATTACAAGTGTACACTGAATAAGGCCTTACAACAAAGCGCGTACCCAGTGCCAGTTGTGCAACATCTGTTGCATTCCCTAGGAAGCGGGAAAATATTAGCAAAACTGGACCTGGCCCAGGCATACCAACAATTGCCTGTGGACAAAGCTACCGCAGTAGCACAGATGATTGTGACCCACAGGGGGGCTTTCAAATGCACCAGACTGCAGTTTGAAGTCAGCATAGCCCCAGGATTGTTTCAGTGTTTAATGGAGTGGCTACTGCAAGGAATCCCTGGGGTGGTGCCATACTTCGAAGGCGTATTCATCTCAGGGGACTCCATAGAACAGCTAATGGAACGCTTGTGTGAGACTTTGGGGAGGTTCAAGGAAAAGGGACTTAAAGTGAACCCAAAGAAATGTAAAATTGGCTTGAGGCAGGTAGAGTTCCTGGGATACAGAGCTCCAAGCCTTCTTAGGACTATTGAACTTTTGTAGTATTTTTTTACAACAGAAGGCAATCATTGCTGAGCCGCTGCACAAGCTCCTGGGAAAGACAGCGCCATGGAACTGGGAAAAGACTGGGCCTTTGCAGCGGTAAAAGAGCTCCTATCCTCCAACAGCATGCTCATCCAGTTCAACCATACTTTGCCAGTTCGGATCACCTGTGATGCCCCCCCCCTTCAGAATAGGAGCGGTCCTCAGCCATCGCCTACCGGATGGATCAGAAGCTCCCATAGCCTATTACTCCAAGATCTTGACCCCAGCTGAACACAACTACAGCCAGATCGACAAGGAAGCCTTGGTTGCAGCCGCAGGGATCAAGAGATTCCATGAGTATGTGTATGGCAGACATTTCGAACTCGTCACAGACCATAAGCCAGAGCTGGGGCTCCTTGCCGGGAACCAACAAACCGTACATGTCCCCAAGGATGACCAGATGGGCCATTTTACTCACGGCGTACTACTGCGAGCTGATCCACCGCCCAGGGAAGGATATCAGCCACGCCGATGCACTCAGCCATTGCCCATTACCGGAGCTGCTGGAAGAACCTGACCACGGTACTGCTAATCAACGTCAACCCAGCCAGTCCAGTCACTGCCAGGGACATTGCCGAGTACACACAAAAGGACAAGGGGTTGCGAAAGGTTCTGAACTGGGTGTTGAGGGGGTGGCTACAGGAGACACTGAATGAGGAGTTCCAGAGCTACCAGAGTAAGCAAGCTGAACTATCAACTATCAAGGGTTGCTTGTTGTGAGGGGAGAGTCATTGTACCCTAGATGCCGCGGAGGCGATCCATTGAAGCCCTCCACGAGGGTCACCTGGGGATAGTACGGATGAAGGCACTAGCCCGGAGCTACATCTAGTGGCCCAATATGGATAAGGACATCACGGAGTGGGTAGATCCTGCCAGGAGACATGACCAGCCCCACCCCAGGCACCCATGCGAGAGTGGGAAGCAGCCAAGGGACCGTGCTCATGCATCCACATTGACTTTGCGGGACCAGTAGAAGGACAGACGTTCCTGATCGTGGTGGATGTTTACTCCAAATGGCTGGAGGTCGTTAGCATGCAATCAATCACACCACCATCAGAGCTCTCCGGAAACTTTTTGTGACCCACGGCCTACCCGACACTCTAGTCTCCGACAACGGCCCCCAACTGACCACCAAAACAATGGACGCATTCCTTGCAGAGCAAGGGATCAGGCATGTTCTCATTGTCCCATTCAATCTGGCAAGCAATGGACCGGCCGAGCAAATGGTGAGGCTCACAAA